>NC_071993.2:22649166-23317500 GCF_028885655.2 Pongo abelii | reverse complement strand
GCCGCGCGCCCCGGCTCTGGCGGGCAGGGGAGGACGCCCCGAGAGCCCGGGAGGCGCTCTTGGCCACAAAGGAGACCAACCCAAGCCTGGACTCCCAGGCTTTCTGGCTAAGCGACCTCGGCCGCGCCCTCGCTCTTCTCCCCTTCGCTAGGGGGCGACCCTACGCCCCCCGCCTCAGGCTCGCCTTCTCCCCAGGTTGCTGGCCGAGGAGGGCCAAGTTCTGCTGAAGGCAAAACGAACTCAGTTTTAGAAGTAAGCCTGTTGCGAAGGTGGCAGGGGTAGCGGGCGGCTTCTTCCTACCTTACCTAAAAGACCCTGGATTTTGTTGAGTGGCCTCTGAGTGGTCTCTAGACTTTGGCACCGTAGCCTGTCCCATCTCTTTTGTGAGGAGTAAGCCTGAGTTCCAGGTACCTGACGCTGTTGCCTTCGAAGAGGTTGGTCACAGGTCAGCTCAAGAGTAGCCCCTTTCCCAGCCAGTGGAAGCAGAAAGGCCCATTCCCTTAGCCCACTAGCTCCCTGCTCCCACAGTACACCGCGCGCTCACTTTTATACACCAGGAATAGACAACGTAGGGGTGACCTTGGGTAAATCAAATGTCGTCTCTGAGCCTTAGCTTTCCCATCTGCAAAATGGGAACAATAAATACTCCAGGATGTATTTGTATAGGGTGTTTGGAAGGTGGGCTAAAAATACAGACAGAAGTTGCTATGTAGGGCAGGCGACCTAGATGAAGTGCTGTCATAGAAAGTTGAGGTCTAATCCTCTAACCTACCCACGCTTAGGCTAAATCTGAAATGTAGTTTCTTACTAGAGAGCTACACTTTTTGAGTCTCTGGTTTGGTTAATTTTTACTAATTCTTTTTAAAGATTATCTATCAAATCATGTACTCAAAAACCTTCAGGAAAAGGTGTAAATAGCATTTATTGACAACGCTTAGAAATAAACCATATCTGGCAATAAATAAGCAGGACGTTTTCTGGCCAGAGTTCTCCCAACAACACAGAGTTCAGGAAAATCATAGGCTATTGCATATTTTCAGAAAATCAGGATAAATTATATAAATTATATATTTAAAAAGAAATCATCTATTTCATCAACTCAACAGGATAATAAATAGATAAATAATAAACAGTTGATTGCCATTAGAAAAATTTGATTCTTAAATTACATTTACATTATAGATATTTACATGTACAATATGCACAGAGACATAATCAGATCCTCAGCCGAGTCTGGGACTTCTCAGGACACAAACTCAAATGGTGGTTCGTTTTCTATGTTGTTGAAGGAAGATTTGCTGTTGAGTTTTCTGGGGTCCTCTGGGGTCCAGACTTTGGCTGTTCGGATAATATTTTGTTCCTTGAGTTGTTTCTCATCAGTCCATGACAGAGAGTGTCCTGCTAGGGGAGGGAGGCCATAATCAGGGTCGCTGGGGGAGGGGGACCCTGGACAGGTAAGAAGAGAAAACAGACTGTGAATACCCAACCACATTCCCATTGGTCCCATCAGGTCCTTTAGGACCCTTTGCTGGGCACCTCAGCTGAGCAGGTGTCCTCCTTCTTCCTCCACACTTCAAACCCCCACCGTCCCCTCCCAGGAATCCGAGGAGCTGCAAGTCTGGCGGGGACGCGCGCCCTTGAGAGCCGCGGTCAACGTGGCAGAAAAAAAAAAAAAAAAAAAAAAACCGAGAAACGCGAGCTCGCATTCAAGTTTGCCCGTGCCCACCGACAATCCGTCGGTCCGACTGTCTGCTTGGCAGTCAGCTCCCCCAGCCCCTCCGGAGCCTTCGAGTGCCCTACCCCTTCTCCCTGAGCTGCGAAGCGGAAGCACTTACGGGTGCCCCGATGGCAGATGATGACCTTCTGGGCCTGGCTGCCCGGGCTGTCCCCGCCCAGGCGCCCGCCGCTGCCCGGCCCCCCGCAGCCGCCCGCGCCACCGCCGCGCAAGGGCAGGTCGGCCTGCACGAGCTCGCTGAGGAAGTTGATGTAGCCGATGGCCAGGCGCAGCGTGTCCACCTTGGAGAGGCGCTTCTCGTAGGGCAGCGTGGGGATGTGCGAGCGCAGCCCCTCGAAGGCGTCGTTGATGGACTGCATGCGCCGCCGCTCGCGCACGTTGGCCGCCTGCCGTAGCTGCTGCAGCTCCGCCTCGGAGCGCACCCGCCGCCGCCGCCGCGCCGCCGCAGCCGCCGCTCCGCTCAGGCCGCGCAGCCGCGCCCCGGGAGACAGTACTGCCGCCCCGGCGCACGGGTAGGCCAGGCACGAGGGCGGCGAGCCGGGCGAGTAGGGGAAGCCGCCTGGGGGCGCCCCTGTCTCGCAGCAGTAGGCGCCGCCGCCGCCGTCGTCTGGCTCACCGGGGCCCCCCGAGGACGGCGGGGCGAGCGCTAGCGGGGCGACCGGGGGCGCGGGCTGCAGCAGCAGGCACGCCCCGTCGCGGTAGCAGTACTCGTGGAGCTGGTGGCTAAGGAACTCCACCTCGGCCTGCTCGTCCGCCAGCAGCTCATCGCCGTCCTCCAGGGGATCCCGTGAAGACTGGTCGGTGAAGAAGTCGTCCTCGTCGAAGTACGAAGAAGGAAAGGCGTCTAGGCCCCCGGGGAAGTGCTCCAGCAGCACCGTGTCCATGCTCGCCGCCGCAGTGGGCAGCGGGACTGCCGGGCTGCGCGTGTTAGTTCTTGGTAAGTTTCTGTGGCCCGTCCGAGCCCCTCCCTCCCGGGGCCCTGGCTGGGGGCAGCTAGGCGGCCGCCGGGCTGCCCGCCCCCGGGCCTCCCTGGAGTGCCCGCGGCCGCTGCGCTCTGGCCCGCGCTCGCGCTGCACTGGGGAGGGCTGTGGTAGACTTGCTGGAGCTGAGGGCCGGCACGCGAGGATTCTTATAACAACATCCACAGGCGCGTGCCAGGGACCCATTGCGCCAGCCAATCAGAGCGCGGTGTGTCGGCGGCTAGGGGGCCCGGAGGCGCGGCGGTGGGCGGGGGTGGGGGGCGTTTTGCTCCCTTTGGGAGCTCCTGGGGCGAGGAAAAGGCGGGGTCGCGCGGCCCGGGGTTCCTCGCACCGCTCTCCTCCCTCTCCTCTGCCTCTGCATACTTGATTCTGTACCTGCCCCGCGCGCGGCTCCAGGGGCACCTGCGTCCCGCGGTACCCGCTGGCTACCCGCGCGCGCTGAGCAGCGCTGTTCCGCCCTGGGGCTGGGGCGGCCGCGCGCCGCGTCTACACGCGGCCAGAGAAGTTTCTAGGGGTGCGCGCTGGTGGCCCAGACGGCGAGAGCGTAGGCCGCGCGGCGATCGTCCTCCTCCGCGGCAGCCTGGGCAATCTAAGGGTGCTGCCCTCAGGGACCAGGTGGTTGCATTCCGCCACCCCCTTATCCGAGGTGCGCGGGGCTCCGGCCTGGGTTCCGCTGGGGGCTTCTATCCTGTCTCTGGACTTTTCAAGGGCTTTTGCACAGTTTGCAGAGTATATGCGGGTGTCATTGGAAGGTGATCCGGACCCGCTCCCAAGGCGTTCCAGACTCAGCACGGGGGTTGGGAGCGCACCTATGGGACGCCGCTCCGGAGCCTGGCTGTGGTGCCTGGTGTGGGTCCCCAGCGACATCGGCTCAGTGGCTGCCTCCCCTGCCCTCCCCGGCCGGTAGAAAGGAATGGGGAGACGGGAGGGGCTGCCCCTGAGAGCAGCTCAGCGGGGCGCGTTTCTTCTGAGAGCAAATCTAGACCCTAGGGATTCTGAGCAATAAACTGGATACAAAAGGAGTCAATTGAATCGTCTGCTCCGGCGCAGTCCGGAGGGAGGGCATTGAAGTTAAAGGGCAGAATGTGAATCATTTTCAAAGCCCGAGTCTCTCACCTTTCCGACTGGCCACAGGGACCATCCCTGAATGACTTGTTTTTTTCTTTCTCGACCTTTCTTTTCTGAAAAAACAAAACACAAAACGTATGTAGCTCTGCCCCAAGACAGACTTTATCACAGACAGCGATGCAACGTGAATTCCTCTTTTTAAGAGCAACAAAGAAACACTTTCAAGGTCTGGGCAATTCCGATTAAAAGCCAGGCTGCAGCTTCCACCCCGGGAGAGTTCAGAAGTGCAGCCATCCTGCGTATTCTCTCTACAGAGAACTGAAAGGAGTCGTCCTCCTGGGCCGCTTCCTTTTTCAGGCACTTGTCTCACTAGAGGCTTCTGTTGGGTATTCAGACGCCTCTCAAATTCCAAGTCATGCCTCTTCAGATTAGTGATTTAAATACGCTTCTTGGTTTTAGACATTGCACTGTAATTAACTGAATTGAGAACAAAGACTTAAACCAAAAGATATATAAGGTTAGAAGGCCAGAGATTGCCTTACCTTGAACTGCCAACAACCCCAAACAATTTTAACCCAAGGATTGACTGGTTTTCAGTAGTTTTTTCCTGTGTTAGTTTCTCGGCCTTAATAGTGAAGGAGTCGTTCACAATTTGCATATCCTTAAAGGCAAATATGGCCAGGTTCCCGGTGATAGAGCCTGAGCTGTGATTCTCTGCAATTAGATTTCTCTTTCTGACCTCACAGGAAGGGAAGGGGTGTGTGTGTGTGTGTGTGTGTGTGTGTGTATCAAGGCCAGAGATCTAGCCAGCTAGTGGTGTGCACCCTCCCCTTCATCACGTAGACTAAACTAAGTGGAAACATGCCCGTGCCCGTGGGTCAATGTGAAGACATGCAAGAGTAACAAATTACCCAGCTTCAAAGCCTTATCGGAAATATTGACAACTATCCACTGAAGAGAAGACTAGAATTGAGCCTACAAAGTCTCTTTTCAAGAGGCTGAAAGGCTTTCTCTGGTGGCTCTCTAGACTGGTGGCTCTTGAGAAACTGTGTGTCATACACATGTGGGTAGGTGGAGGACTGGGAGACAGGGGAGTGAGTGTGAATATATGGGTATCTTTTTTTTGGGGGGGGGTGGGGGTTGGGGGATAAAGTCTTGCTCTGTTGCCCAAGCTGTAGTGCAGTGGCACGATCTTGGCTCATGGCAACCTCCACCCCCCAGGTTCAAGCGATTCGCTTGCCTTGGCCTCCCGAGTAGCTGGGATTACAGGTGCCCGCCACTACGCCTGGCTAATTTTTGTATTTTTAGTAGAAACAGGGTTTCACCACGTTGGCCAGGCTGGTATGGAACTCGAGTGATCCGCCCACCTTGGCCTGCCAAAGTGCTGGGATTACAGGCATGAGCCACCGTGCCCGGCTATATATGGGTATCTTTTTATTCAGTATGATTTTAGCAATCCACTTCCACAGAAAATCATCTGACATTTTTGATGAGTTTGTGGAAGAGTTACAGAGAAATTCACATTGAGCACCCAGTGAGTTCATGGGAAATTCACTGCTGGTAGGAAGCTTATTGTCTTACGAAGGGGGCAGAACTAGCATGCAGGCTCTGGGTGGCTCCTAGGGGTGCATGAATGAGCATGGGGTAGGAGGAACAGAAAACCTACTCACTTGTTTCAGACATAGCCCTTCCTACCCTTCTTCCTCCTCCTCCTCCCTCCACTGCCCTCGAAGATTTTAGAGAATTGCTAGCTGTGTGTGTACTGGCCTTGTTGAGAATCTAGGACAAGGCCTACAGACTGTGACACTGTGTCTCTCTCTCACATGCACGCACGCACACACACACACACACACACACACAGGCTTTAAGTAAGACATAATCATTCTTTTCTCTTGTAAAAAGAAGAAAGACTTCTCCGCTAATAAAGGAAATTTTCTCTGAGTCACTGGGGGTCACGACCATGTAGATGGCTGCCCTCTGCCACTGGAAGTAACAGGTTGGATGAGAAGACTGAGTCTTATCTTGCCAGGCTAGAGGCCCCCGCTCTCATTCCAGTCATGCCCTCCACACCCCTGGATCCTCTGGGCAGTTGGGGAGCCTGGAGAGGGGCTTGGTCACAAGGCTCCAGGAGTCTCAGAGAGAGAGAGAGAGAGACAGCGCGCGCTAGCGAACTCAGGCTTCTTTTCACCACACCCTAACCTTGTAAAGAGCTCTGCCTCATTATAGAATCGTATCTCATCCCCGGTGGTGGGCAGCAGAAGGAGCACTTGGTTCTTTCTAGAGCCAAACCCTGGTGAGACCTCAAGACTTTTTCAAGTCTTTCAACACGGGCTCAGTGCCACCCTGTTGCCTTGGGCCTGGCAGATTCCCAGGCTTCCTTCCGGCTGCTAGTAGGTCTCATCCCATCTCCTAGGTTCTCAGCTGCAGGAGAGCTTCTGGCCAGGGCCATTGATGTTGAGCCTTGGTCTCATCTCTTCTGTCTCTGCCTCTCTCTCGTTATTGTTTTTAGAGACAGGGTGTCACTCTGTCACCCAGGCTGGAGTGCAGTAGTTCAATCACAGCTCACTGCAGCCCTGAACTCCTGGGCTTAAGGAATCCTCCTGCCTCAGCCCCCTGAGTAGCTGGGACCTCAGGTATGAACCACCATGCCACCCTGCCATGCTGCACTCTCTTATGCTTTCTCTCTCTGTCTCTTTCTCTCTCTTCCAGCTATCTCTCCCCCTCAGGAGTCTTGGGGACTTGAATATTTGTTCATTTCTTTCTCATCAAACATTTCCAGAGTCTTTTCCCAGCTTCTAGGAACAATGACTAGAGGGTTAGAGCCCAGGTCCCTGGCTTTGTCCAGGATGAACTTGGGGCAGAGGCCACTCATGAAGAATGGCACCTCCTGGCTCTCCATCATCAGCTTCCCCATGGAACATTCTCATAGTTCATGACGCTGGGTGTGTATCCTCCCTGTAGGAACCTCACCCTGCAGAAACCAGGATGCAGCTGTCTCACCCACAGTATCCCACACACCTCCTTAGTGCCTGAAAGCAGCTACTTGTGGATGTCGCTCGCAGCCTGCTCCTAGCTTGAGAAAGGGTCCATGTTAATTCCTCATGGCCCAAACTGTTCCCTCCCCCATCTCAGAAATGCAGTGGTGATGGCAGGTGGGTGGTTTCTTCTCTCCTGTGTCCCTGTCACCACTCCTTATCTGAGATATCTTTCTTCTCCCCACTTGAGTGGCCAGGTACCCTCACTGGTCCACCCTTTATCCCTGTACTCTTAGGAAAAGATTTGGAAAATACACTCACAAGGTTCATGCTGAAAGGCCTCTGAGGCCCAGAGACGTTCAGAGGCTTCCCTAAGGTCACACAGAAAGTTAATGTCAGTTTTTTTTTTAAATATAGATTTTTCAAAAATAGAGACAAGGTCTGCCTGTATTGCCCAGGCTGGCCTCTAACTCCTGGCCTTAAGCGATTCTCCCACCTCATCCCAAAGTGCTAGAATTACAGGCATGGGTCACCATAAACAGCCAAGTTAATGCCAGTCTTATCCATCTCAGCCCAGTACTGGCTCCACTGGCTGGTGAGAACAGATTCCTGCCCTGCTTCCCTCACACTTCAAAGGCGTATTTGTACTTATGTGCAATATTGTCTAGGCTGGTCTTGAACTCCTGGCTTCAAGATATCCTCCCACCTCGGCCTCCCAAAGTCCTGGGATTACAGATGTGAGCCACTTTGCCAAGCCTCTCTTTTTCTGAAGAAGTTGTTGAATGTAGTTGTTTTAATATGATTTTCACATGCATTAGCTTATTAGCTCCTAATACAGAACTGTGAGATGAACTGTGCAGGTATTTTACTAAATTTTTATTTTTATTTCTTTTTTTGAGACAGGGTCTCACTGTGTCACCCAGGCTGGATGCAGTGGTGTGATCATAGCCCACTGTGGCCTCTAACTCCTGGGCTCCAGGGATCCTCCCCATTCAGCCTCCCTGGTAGCTAGGACTACAGGTGCACACCACCATGCCCATGCCCAGCTTGGGCAGATTGCTTTTCATCATTCACAGGTGGAAACAGATTTAGAAAGGCTAACTGGCCTGGAGTGACATGCTGGCACTATGGAGCTACACGTGGAAATAAGTGGGTTTCTAGCACAAGGGAGTGGGGATCTCAGCATCGTGTAGGAGGGTTTCCTATGAGATGTTCTCCACTCAGTGGCTGCTCAGCCTAAAAACAATACATAAATAAAGCTGGGCTGTCTCCCACTGAGAATGAGGGCAGGAGGCGCATATCTGTGGTAAAATACAGAGAAGACCCACAGGCTGAATGCCCAGCACCATTCCTGGGTTGCCTTTGCATTTCTCCTTGTTAAACATTAACCTTTAAAGTGAGAAACACCTAAATGCTGATATAATTATCCAAATAAGCGTTTTCTGTCATGCCAGGGTTTATTTGATGAATAGCAAAGCTTCTGAGCTTTGTCCTTCGCTTTTGTTATTCGGCAAGGTGTTTGAACTTTAGTCATGTAAACACTGCAAGTCGTTCTTACAGGATGTCTGTATCTTGGCCTCCAAAGTGAGCAGTGGAAAGAACAACCATGAGTTTAACAGAAACAAGAAATTTTTTCTCTGTGTGTTTCTTGTCAAAGCTGTACATGTTTTCTGTCTTCATGTCCACTGGTAGGGCCTTAAATGAACTATGGTACATCTGTATAATGGAACATCCAGCAGCCACAAAAAAGAATACTTTTTTTTTTTAATTTGGTGGTGTGAAATATCTCCAAGATGTATTGTTAAGTGAAAGAAGCAAGAGTGACTAGTATGTTCCTTCTTGCATTTAACAAAGAAGACAGGGAATATACGTAAGCGTGTTTGTGTAGGCATCAAATGTCTCTAGATGGGCTGGGTGCAGTGGCTCATGCCTATAATCCCAGCACTTTGGGAGGCCAAGGTGGGTGAATCACCTGAGGTCAGAAGTTCGAGACCAGCCTTGCCAACATGGTGAAACCCCGTCTCTACTAAAAACTCTTCATCTGCTGGGTTAATCTGTGCTTGAAGAAACATATGCCAGGGAGGTGGAGGTTGCAGTGAGCTGAGATTCCACCACTGCATTCCAGCCTGTGCGACAGAGTGAGAGTCTGTCTCAGAAAGAAAACAAAACAAAACAAAACTCTAGATGGATACCCAAGAAACTGATGCGATTATTGCATCAAGAAAGGAACTTAGTGGTTAGTGGATAGAATTATTGTTGTATACTCCTTTGTATCTTTTGATTTTTAAAATATGTCAACATATATGCAAGATTTTAAAAATTTTAAAATATTTTCCATTTTTAATTTTTATGGATACATAATAATTGTACATATTTATGGAGCACATGTGATATTTTGATACCAGCATACAAAGTGCAATTATCAAATCAAGGTAATTGGGGGTATTCATCACCTCAGACAATTATCACTTCTTCATGTTGGGAACATTCTAATTTTTCTCTTCTAGCTATTTTGAAGTATACAACCTACTTGAGTTTGAACTTGGCTGACTTTTGTATTTAGTGGGTTCATGGTGAGGCCTCAATAATATAGGTTAATTGACTAACTGAGTGGATAAGGTAGGCTTCTCCACAGCAGCTTTTAGAAAGTACCAACTTCTAGGGTGGGGTGGGGGGGTGCACAGGGTGTGAATTTCCTCTTTTTAAAATATTTTTTCTTTGTGTATTGTATTTATTTTGAACATTCTTTTTTGAAAAAAATTCATTTCGATAGCTTTTGAGGTACAAGTGGTTTTTGGTTACATGGATGAATTGTGTAGTGCTGAATTCTGAGATTTCAGTGCACCTGTAGCCCAAGTAGTGTATACATTGTACCTAATATGTAGCTTTTCATCCCTAGCCTCCCTCCCACCACCCCACTTCTGAGTCTGCAATGTCCATTATATCGCTCTGTATGCCTTTATGCAGGAAATTTTTTAAAAGTTAATGAACTTATTTTTTTAAGAAAAATTTTGGAGTTTATTATCTCTTTATATAAGCCCTGGAGGAGCCCTCCAGAGATCTGGATCATAGCTTGTGCCATTTTAAAATATCAGCAAGAACTAGGTGGTAGGTGGGAACAACAAGGGCTCACAGGGGCTGCCAAGTAATCTTGGTGACTCCCTTCCATAATAATCTAAAATGGATGGCATTGGATTAAATGCTATTTCCTGTATGAAGTCGATATCGGATAAAGTTTAGAGAGATTCAACAATGTAAAACACATTGAAAATTACTAAATACTCATGAAAACCACCACATTTTCTGCATTCTCTGCAATTGCACAACCTACAGGTGACTTAACATTTTGGTCTATTTTCGTCCATGTATTTCTAGTTCTATTTCTTACAGTTTTCACTGGACAGCATCTCATAATTTCTCCATCTCTTTACTGGCAGGCTTTAATGGTGGTATGATTGTTCATCACATGGCGTTACTGTTGGGTGATTTCATGTTCATTGAGCACCACTCACTCCACCTGAGAACTCACAGTTCAGTTCATGCTTTCTGTATCTTTTTGACTGCCTTTGTATTCTATTTGTGGTCTGACTTTATTCTCTGCTTGGTAGGCCATTACTTTCATTCCCTCCAAATTTTTCTACCTCTTGTCAATAACACTTTTCACTCATATCAGGGGTTCTGAAGATGTTAGGGTATTGCAGTGGCATTATTGCTCTTGTTCCCTTAAAATCCTGTCTAGAGCAAAAAACTCTTCATCTGCTGGGTTACTCTTGCTTGAAGAAACATATGCCAGACCACACCTGGTTCAAGCACAAAAGTGCCCAATATTAGCCAAGAAAAACATTAGGTTTTTAGGAAAACTGCCTAAAAACTCAAGTATACAGTTTTCCTGCTTATGCTTTTCAAGAAATAGGCAGCTGCATGTCCCTAGCCATGCCTCTGCTCCTGCATATGCAAAAACAAATTATCCTAATATTACCTCACTGGGTTATTGTGAGGATTAAGTGAGCTAACACAGATAAAGCACATCAACAGTGCCAGGCACATAGTAGTAGTTGCTTAATAAGTTATCTAGTAGTAGGTGCTCAATACATGACGGAATGGATATGTGTAAGTCATCGTGAGAAGTGGGAGCCTGCTTAATCATACAGGAGTCATTCTTGGTGTTGGCCACCCCATCCTACCTCCTAGATTCATAGTGAAGGGTATCAACGACTATATCAACAAATACTGAGTTTAATTCACTGTCCACACTGGAAGATGCAGCACACCTCTGTTCAGCTCTTCTCACGACTTTTGGAGCAGTCAGGATTACGTCTAGTTACAGCTTTTTGCTAATGCCCCTGGCTTTAAAGTGGGGGCCAGAAAAGTAGTTCATTGGCCAGGCATGGTGGCTTATGCCTGTTATCCCAGCACTTTGGGAGGCTGAGGTGGGAGGATCACTTAAGCCCAGGAGTTGCCTTGGCAACATAGTGAGATCCCATCTCTACAAAAATTAAAAAAGTTAACTGGGCATGGTGGCACATGCCTGTGGTCCCAGCTACTCAGGAGGCTGAAGTAGGAGGATGTCTTGAGCCCAGGAAGTTAAGGCTGCGGTGAGCTGTGAATGCACCACTGCACTCCAGTGTGGGTGACAAAGTGAGATTCTGTCTCTAAAAAAAAAAAAAAAGGAAAGAAAGAAAAAGAAAAGTAGTTCCCCTACACAGTCTAGTCCTCTAAGAGAATTATCTGTGCTGAGGCAGAGCAAGGTGCTCAGGATGGTGGCAAGTGGGTGTTCCCACAGGCCAATGCTTTTCATTTCTCCTCTGCAGTGTCCCTCTCCAAGTCACAGTTAGACTGACTCCAAGGCTCTGAGTGCAGGAGTCCAGGAGGAGACAGCTTTCCCCCTCTAACTTCCTCACTCTCCCCAGCCCTGCAGAGAAGCCAAGGGTGTTTATTTCACTTCTTATCTGAAGGATAAGCCAGGCTTGTTATGGGACACAGTTGCCTCACAATCTGCTCACTCCTCTGTAACCAGTGAATCGTATTTATAGCCATTTCTCTCTTCATAACAAGGGGACTCTCCATTACTGGGATTGAGTTTCCTGGCAGGACCTATCATTGGACCTCTCATTTCCATGGGCCTCTGATTTTTCTGGATCTATATTTCTTCAATGAAAGCTCCACAGTTTTATTACAACAATTTTTTAATTTTGTGACATCATTTAGATGATAATCTTAAAAAATAACGACAATGAAGTATGGGCATCTGCTGGAACATCTAGATGAGCACCGTAGGACTTGGTCCAACCATGGGACATGGGACCCGAATCTGGGCTTCCATTTGTGTTTAAGATTAGGGGGTGCCAATCAGGCAACTTTAACTACTGCAGGCTAAAGAAAACACACAGAGATTGTGCTTGTGCCTAGAAAAGATGAAATAGCCGCACAACAAGCTAGACAGACAAAGCTATCATGGTAGTTTAATTAAACTGGGGTAGAACTATCCCATGGCACACAGTCGACTGAAGAGAGGAACTGATACCATGTTAGCTTTGTAGGTGGCATATGTCACTACGACAGAGTCATATTATCTATCATATTAAATGCTGGTTAATTTGAATTTTGTTGATTTATAGAATTTTTTCATTTTAAATTTTGTTTGGCTTTGTAGTTATCCAAGAGCAGTACATAGAAAGAGTTTATTCTAATGGTCTAAGTTTTTGTAAATTACTAATTAATTTATTAATGTGAAATTAATTATTTTAATAATTAATTAAAATAATTAAATTACTAATTAAATTATTAATATGAATAATAATTGAATGTAACACTGCGAGCCCATAAATATTTTTATTTGTTGCTGTTTTGTTTTCTATGAATGTATAAATTTCTTTTTGTGCATGTTGAAAAATGTACCCAAAGTATTACTACAGTCTTATTTGTGTTCAATTTAAGTAATCTCTATGGAGATTTTATACAAATACATATATATGTGTACACAAATATACACACCTGTACACATATGAACATATACACATATTAAAGTCAAGATTGAGAAATACTGTTCCAGATGATTACCAAATACAGATGTTTGGCTTCAGGAGGTAGATAGCAGAGAGGAAAGAGGACAGGGAAAGAAAGTAAAAAGGAAGTGAAGTAAAGTAAGAGGGAGAAGATGGAAGAGGAAGAGTTGGAAAGGTAAGAAACACATATGAAAGAGCAGAGAATGGAAAAGCATGGACATTTGACCCACATAATCTGAATTCAGATGAAAATATCTGCTCAAATGTCCTTATAGTCGTTTGTTCCTGGATCTTGCTTAGATTTAGTTTCACTGGCTAGTGAAAGGGGAAGAAATAACAATGTCTACCTGAAGGATTGTTGTGGAAAGTAAAGCAAATGATTTATGTAAAGCATCTGATACACAGCAGGCATTCAATGAATGCCAGTTCCCATCTTGCTTCCCCTACACTCAGTGGCTAATCAATAAGTTTTTTTCTTTTTTTATCAAATGTCTATAAAGTACAGAAGAAAAAAGAAAAGAAAAACGCATGCATGAGAAGTGATATTACAGGAGTTCAAAGAATAACTGGAGTGTTCTCTTCCACTGGTATCTTTCACCTTGAGCCTTGATTATCCACATCAACTTAAAAGTTTTTTTTTTGACTATACACCTTGCATTATTTTGGATAAGTGTTTTGCCTTCTGTAACAAATGTCTAAAGATAAGGGTGATTAAAATATAACATTTATGAGAGAGCTCATGTAATAGTTTAGCATAGGCAATCCAAAGTTTATATGATGACTACACGGGTTGGAGGTCTAGCTTCCTTGCAGCTTGTTGCTCTGAAACATGCTCCTGAAACATGGCTTCCATCCCTGAGTTTAAAATGGCTGCTCCTACTCCTACCGTTGTATCTGCATTCCAGCCAGCAAGAAAAAGGAAAAGACACACTTTCCTTCTTTCCTTTTAAGAACATGACCTGAAGGTTGCTTACATCGAGGCTGGTCACAGTCAATTGGCCTGAGCTATCACATGGCCACATCTAGCTGCAAGGGACACAGACAGTCTTGAGGTTGGTAGGCATGTTTCTTCATATATATATATATTTATTATTATTATTATACTTTAAGTTCTAGGGTACATGTGCACAACGTGCAGGTTTGTTACATATGTATACATGTGCCATGTTGGTGTGCTACACCCATTAACTCATCATTTACATTAGGTATATCTCCTAATGCTATCCCTCCCACCTCCCCCCACCCCACAACAGACCCCGGTGTGTGATGTTCCTCTTCCTGTGTCCAAGTGTTCTCATTGTTCAATTCCCACCTATGAGTGAGAACATGCAGTGTTTGGTGTTTTGTCCTTGCCATAGTTTGCTGAGAATGATGGTTTCCAGCTTCATCCATGTCCCTACAAAGGACATGAACTCATCATCTTTTATGGCTGCATAGTATTCCATGGTGTATATGTGCCACATTTTCTTAATCCAGTCTATCATTGTTGGACATTTGGGTTGGTTCTAAGTCTTTGCTATTGTGAGTAGTGCCACAATAAACATACGTGTGCATGTGTCTTTATAGCAGCACGATTTATATTCCTTTGCATATATACCCAGCATGTTTCTAGTTAAAACTTGGAATGTCATCAAAGAAAGAGAGAAAAGTAGTGTGTGTTGGGGAGATGGAGATTAGCTGTGCCCAACGCACCTTATCATTACCAGTTTTGAGTATGACCTCTTGAGAATATATGTACATGTATATATTTTAAGTTCACACAAATAGGACTGTAGTAATACATTGGGTACATTTTTCAACATGCACAAAAAGAAATTTTAAGAAGGTGAGTAAAGATTTAAGTTCTAAAATTCTTCCTGCACCTCAATAGAACATATTATTTGCTTTGGAAACTACTACTCTATATAATGCTGAACAATCACTTAAGTTTGTTTTCTTTTTGCTTTGTTTTGAGACGGGGTCTCACTCTGTCACCCAGGCTGGAGTGCAGTGGCGCAATCATGACTCACTGCCTCCTCCACCTCCTGGGCTCAAGCCATCCTCCCACCTCAACCTCCCAAGTAGCTGGGACTACAGGCATGTGTCACCACACCCGACTAATTTTTGTAGAGAGGGTTTCACCATGTTGTCCAGACTGGTCTCGAACTCCTGGGCTCAAGTGATCCACCCACCTTGTACTCCCAAAGTGCTGGCAATACAGGCATGAACCACCACATCTGACTACTTAGGTATTTTTTAAGCTGAATAATCTTGTTGTTTTTCGTAATTATATATGAAACTATAAACACAGAAATACTGAGAAAATGTCAAATCACGCTGTTTTGGTTTATCGCTTTAAGGAATGTGTTTTGAGCATCAACCATGTTCAGGTGACTGTGTTATATATGTGGAAATACAGAGATGAATATGTGCAGTCTCTGCCCCTTAGCACGTTCTTGGTGTAGTAAAGAGAGGAGTGAGTAATTATGATCCAGTTCAGCGAGGGCTATATTGAGGTATAAGTCGGTATAAGAATGAGGGGACAGAGAGAGCTTCAAAAAAGGAACAATGTTGGCCAGGAGTGGTGGCTCACACTTGTAATCCCAATACTTTGGGAAGCTGAGGCAGGCAGAGAGGTCGGGAGTTCGAGACCAGCCTGGCCAACATGGTGAAACCTAATCTCTATGAAAAATACAAAAATTAGCTGGGCGTGGTGGTGGATGCCTATAATCCCAGCTACTCGGGAGGCCGAGGCAGGGGAATTGCTTGAACCCAGGAGGGAGAGGTTGCAGTTAGCTCAGATTGTGCTACTGCACTTCAGCCTGGGCAACAGAGCAAGACTCTATCTCGGGGGGGAAAAAAAAGGAACAATGTTGAGCTAAGCCAGTCCTGAGGAAATATGACCACAAGAGGAGGCGCAGAAATGTGCTTCTGGGAGGTTGAACATATTTACAAAAGCCTAGAGCTGTGAATAGCTCATGGATATCCCCAGCAAATCCATGGGATGTTAGGGGCTCAGCCCCAAGCACAGCCTGGGCTCTGCACCTTCCAGTGTGCCCTTTTGCATCTACTTTCTTAGTCCCGCCTCCACACCCCAGCCCCATCCCAGGCATGGGGTGGCCTCACGGTGAACACATGGATGCCCCACCAAGACCTATGTCTTCAAAGAATGCCCAGTGCTCCAAATGATCCTTTTTGCCCTCTTTAGAAGCCAATTACTTCAGGGCCATTGGTCTCAGCTAGAGGCCATAAAGGAAAACATCTGCTCCCCTAAGGTATGAGCAACACAGAGCAACCACATCATTCCCTCCCCAGCATTTGATTAGGGTTCTTGAAAGGTAATGCTGTAAATCACAGGAAGGGATTTTTTGAATCTGGCATTTGAGCCTTAGTGCAGTCATTTGAAGGCATTTCGGGGGTAGACAGAGATTTCCTCGTGTCCACTGAATCTCACTTTTATTTAGCTTTTGCCAGCCCTAGAAACAGATTTCCCTGTGTACATCTCATGGTAATGTCTTTTTGTATCCTTACACACTTCTGATGCTGGCCTTTTTTCTTTTTCAGAAGCTTGTTATCTACTACACCTGAGTATAAACCCATTGTAGAAATCCAAGATGGTGCTAGGAATATATGCAGAGACTCCTAAAAATGTTAAGGGATGTCCCAGATGGAACCAAAGCTGAGAATGCATCATCTGTTATATAATATTTCCCTGCTCATTTTTAAAATGATGTGAGGGATTTATGTTGTCATTGGCCTTGGAGGTCTCCAGGACTTAGAGAGTACATTTCTTCTTCAGCTGGACAAGTTTGAGCAGAGAAGAAAGGAAGGTACAGATAGATCATTTTATACTTTCTGGATGCTTTACAAAAAAAAAAATTAACTGGAAAAGCTTCCACCATACCTAGGTTGTGGGAGCCAGTGGAGCAAACCACAGATACTCTAGTTCTTCCAGGCAGATGATAGCTTACACTTCTCTACCCTCTTCAAGGTGAAATGTGGCCATATGACATGCTCAGCGAATGAAAGATGTGTGAAAATGACATGGTACCTCTGGGAGGAAGTTTTAAGAGCCAGTGCACAGTTTATCTCTTTTGCCTCCATATTCTGTAATGATTGTGGACGTACACCTTGGGGTAGGCCATCTGTCAGCTGGGGACCCGGAGTGACTCTGATGAACAAAGTTCCCCTGCAAACCTTCATAGAACGGGTAACCTGGACCAGAAATAAACTTTTGTTGTGTGAAGCTGCTGAGATTTGGGGGTTGCTACTGCAGCAAAACCTAGCCCACCTGACATACCTAGGTTGGTGCATGTAGCATTCTGCACCTAATGTCATTGCATAGAGACTCAGTACCTTTGTGAATTTGTTTACAATCTTTTGGTTTTAAGTAGTGAAAGCCAATTCGAATTAAGTTAAACATTAAAAGGGGGATACATCATGGGATACAGAGCATCTCCCAGAATCTGATAGCAGGAATGTAGTGAGGCCTCAGGAGGCAGCAGTTGCAAGTGTTGTGGAAACTGAAGATTCTCCCCTGATAGCTATTTTCTCCTTCCTTTTGTAATGGCACTCCAGGATTTTAGCTGGGCACATAGCTACCCAGAATAAAAACTACATTTCCTGCTCACCATGGCAGCTCTGTGTGGCTATGAAACTAATTTCTAATTAATGGGTTGTGACCAGAAATGAGGCCAAGCTTTGGGACTCAATCTTTGAAGGAGAAAGACATGTCCTATATTGTCACTTCCCCTCTTTCCACTGGTTGGAATGCTGAGGCAACGGGAGGAGTTGGAGCAGCCACTATGAACCATGAGTTGAAAGCTACACGTTGAGGATAGATGAGCAAATACACAAAAAGAACGGAAGTCCCCCACATCATTTAGAGCCCATACCAAGCCTGGAATACCTATCCAGCTTTGTTTTGTCTCTATGAGAAATAAATAAACTTATATCTCATATTTGTAAACTTTTTACAATAGAGCAGCTAAACTTGTACACTAGTCAACATATCATGATCTAGAAGGATGCCTGGACATTGTCTCCGTCTTTCTTGTGCTTCTTTCTCTTTCCTTCTGCACATCTTCATCCGTTTCATTTTCTATGGATCAGCTTTCTCTGATTTTGAGTTATTTCATAGAAAACGTGGCTGCCTCAAAGAAGCACTGTGTTCATGTATGTAACACACATTTATTCAGCACCTGTTGTGTGCTGGGAAGTGTGCTTGGAATATCTCTTCTATGTACTGTTCTGTCTGTTGCTAGCATTAAACACTAGCAACAGAACAGTAGGTAGAACATATCCTTTTTTCCATGGGGCATATGGAGGAGTGAAAATGAGGAGTAGAGGTAGACAGTAACATGAAACACAATGATCATCATGAAATTTGAAGAAATAAAAAATTTTATTTAAAAAAGGATTTTATTAAGGATGAAGTAAAGAGGGATGGTAAGGATGGAAATGTAGATGGGATCTAGATCAAAGAAGACCTTGTAAACTGTGTTATGGAGATGGGCATCATATAGATAGTCATTTCCAGACTGGATAAACCTTATAGGGGTATAGGAAGAAACTATCAGAACTATCATCTATATTTTTTATCTTTTTTAATAAAAATTGTGTGTCTTATGCATTCTTTATAATATATATAACTGACTTGTATAGCAGCACATGTTTATAACTTACATATACTTAATTTGGGAATAGAAAGCTGACAAATGGTTTTACCCAGGGGGATAGCATGATCCAGTTTACCAATTACAAAGGGTGCTTGGGGCTGCAGTGTGGAGAATGGATGGAAGCAAGGCAGGACTACAGGCAGGGAGACTGAGCAGAAGGCCGTGGCAGCTGAACAGCTGGGATATTGTGAAGGACTGAACTGGGTGGTGACTGGGCAGATTGGAGAGAGATTTTGGAAAGAGAATTACTAGGACTTCTGAACTTATTGAATGTGGGACTTGGAAAAAGAGAGAAGGAAAAGATGATACTAAAGATTCTGCTTTTGCCATCAGGATGAATGGTGGGCCTGTTACTGCAATTTTAGGCAAACAAAGGTCTGTAAATTGGCCCTAAATTGGGGGACATGGAAATTGCTGGTAAAAATGGTTAAAAACAGTTTCAATGTGAGATTGGGGTGCAGAGTGATGAAGACTGAATAAAGGCAACGAACTTGATTGAGACATCTATCTGGAGGAACTTATTAAGAAGTAGAGTTGTGAATGTGATAAAAGAAAGGTCAGGGCTGATTTTTCTGTTATTTTTGCAGATGGGAAAGACTTTCACCCTGTGAGGAATCCATTTTCTCCCCTTTATTCTCCTTGCAAACAGTCCTTTTCAGACACACACCCATCTTCCTTATCCTTGGCCAACTTCCTTATTCCTGGACCAACTTCTCTATTACTTTAAGAAAATCATTTTCTTTTATCTGGTCAAAAACGAATCCTAATAATTGATGACACATACAAAAGTAATGACAGTGGTGGCCTTGCATTAAGGAAAGGAAATTTCCAGCTAATATTAGACAAGACAGACAAGCTCTAAAACCTTTTGAAGTTCCCTTTAGACACACACAACATTTCTGTCTCCTTTATCTTTTCTTCAAGTTGGCCCTGAGTATTATTAAACACCACTTGTTCTTTTTAAAATTGTCTTAATATTATAGCCGTATTTCTTGTGCTATTTTTCTTTTTCAGTATTTTCGCCGTGTGAAGGCTTTTCGGGGCTTACCTAGGGAGTAAACTCCATTGACAATTTCCTCCCTAAGGAAAAAAAGCATTTCAAGGTTTTGCTTTAGAAGCCAGCTTGAGGGGGTGGGGGTGGGGGGCTAAATTTCTTGGTTTGTCAGGCCTTCGGGGGCACAGACGGGTACAGGAGTGACCCACTAAAGGCATAGCTGTTGGTGCAGCCCAAAGAAGCTAACGTACCTTCCGTGGTTTCTTCTGGGCAGGGAGTGACTGTGGGAGAGGTCAGTGAGGAGAAGGCCACACTGCTGTTTAACCAGGAACAGCTGCTAAAGGCGCCTGGGCTCAGGTCCTTCTCTGCACAGGAAGATAGACAAGGAGAGGGCAGGCCTACCTGGAAAGTTCAAGTTAAATCCTGGCAGGCCTCTGGAGGCCCAAGCAGCCCAACATATGGGCAAAATATTTCTTCCCCGGCACAGCGCTTGTCTCCCCGGAGAGGTTCAAGCTTCCTGTGACCTCCTGCTGCCGTTAGTCTTGAAACCAAACTGGGACTGGGCAGCCAGGCCCCTGCAGCTTTTTCTGTCCCGGCCCCTAGGACCTCCGTCTGCACCCCTGGCTGGCTGCTATGGCTGCAGAGGAGCAAGAACGAAATCGCGCGAGTGGCAGGAGCAGGCCAGGCCGGAGGCCCCTCCCCGGCCCCCTCTCCGGCGGCCTGCCCTCCCCCTCCCAGGGCGTTTGTATAGCAGACACCTGCAGCACGGGCGGCCGCCCGGGTTCCCGACACAAGGCGCTGGTACCTGAGCTCTTGACTGGTAATGCACCATAAACGGCTCCTTTCAGGCCCTTTCAGAGCCGGAGCGCGGAGGTCACCGTGTCTACAAACCCCTCTGTGTCCGCCACGTCTCCTGGGCCCTGGGCGCTCGGGCCTCCAGCCGCAGAGCACGCCTGCCCGTGGGAATCCCAACACTTGTGCTCCGCGAGGCCGGCGGAGCGGGGGCGGGGGAGTGGGACCACCCGGCCCTCCCCCAGCCCGGCCTCCCCCGCCCTCCCCGCCGCTCGTTCACAGAGCGCAGCGAGTGGAACGAATTGGGTGCGCCGTCCTCAGACGCTGGCGGAAATCAAATGATAAGGCGAGGTGGGACACCCGCTCTCCGCCCCGCGGCCGACGCCTACCCCACGGCAAAGGTATCACGCGGTGTCCCGCCTCGCGGCGACGCGAGCGGCGGGATGACTCGGCCTGGGCCCTGGCGCAGCCAAAGGGCCGGCTAGCTGGGGCGCGATCTCAGCTCGGCGCGCACAGCCCTCCGAGTTCCAGGTTGGATTGGGTGCGGTTGTACCTGTGGAGCGGGTGGCCCGGTGACTGCCACCCGGGCCAGTGCTGTCAGCAGATGTGCACGTCCTGGGCGGGGGCTGGCGGCCGAGTGTCACTGGTGGGGGGCCGGCGAGGCAGCCATCCGCCGCCTTCCAAGCCCGGCGGTGCGCGCAGGGCTTGGAGCACTCGGTGCTGAGACGCGAATGCGCATAAAGAGAAAAGTGTTTCCAATGTTTCCCCAAAATGGGGAACAGGGAAGAAGGACAAGTATCATGCAAGACCGCCACTGCCACCTGTCTTTTGCCGACCATGTTGCCTTCTTTCCCGCTGGCCTGGCTCTGAGCACTGAAAGGCGGGGAGAGGGCGCCGGCCCTAGAGCCAGCCGCACTCGGGAACCGCAGGCGGCGCTGGCCCGGGCCACCCAAGCCCGGCAGATGAGCCCTTGGCCTGCGGGGGACCGGGCCGGAGGCCAGGGGGACGGCACTGTCGCCGGAGGGAGCGCGCAGCCCAAGGCCGGTGCTCTGGCCCCGCGCGCCCCCTCCCGGGTCCGCAGGGAACCCGGGTTACCTGGGGAGCCGGGCTTTGTCGGCCACGCTGGCTCTCCGCGGCCCCAGAACTAATTAAACGCCTCTTTTGGCCAAGGGAAGCCTTGCGCCGGACGGGGGTGGGGGCGTGTGGGGGCGGCATGTGGGCACGGGAATAATCAGCCCCATTCTTGCGCTTCTACAGAACCCGCGGCGCAGCGAGAAGTGAACAGCGGCCGCCTGAATGGCGGTTTCAAAAGGCGACACCTGCAAGCGCGGCCGGTTGTGAATTGAATTGAGTCAAATGCGGCGCCCGCTCGTACCTGAGCCGCGAGCTATTAGTGTCAGGCGCGCCCGGTCGTCCGGGCGGGGAAGCGCGCGGCCCGGCCGCCCGCGCTGAATGCGGCAAGCTGCCGCGCGGCCGCTCCATGGGAATGTCGCCACTTGTGCTGCTAGCGGTCGGGAGGGGGTGCGCTGCCCTTTCAGAGACAGACACAATTAGGCAAAATGCTCAATGAACATTATAAATGACGTGCGATCGCTCTGCAGATTGCCTGGCAAATCAAATTATATGGTCGCTCGCGGGCAATTTCCATGTGCTTTTAAAACTTAAACAGGTATTCGCCCATTTAAAAAAAAAAGGAGGAGGCGGGGAGGCGACTCAGGGATTCCGGAAAAAACAAGTGAAAGAGTCGGTGTTGAATATTCACACGTCCCCTTTGTTGGCGACTGACTTCACAATGGGCTTGGAGAGGGGGTGCGTTTGGACGAGACACATTTTTTACCGTCTTCATGCTGCAGAGGAAGGCACCAGAAGTTTGCATTTATTACAACTCACAATTACAGTGGGACTCCCGTTTTTCTTTTAAGACTAAAATTCTTCTCATAATGAATGACTTGAAAGCTACTGTCATTCTAATAAGATGGAAGAAACATTCTAATCAGATGGAAGCGCGCCCGGGTGCACTTGGGGAGGAGGCGGAAAGAGCCCTGCCGCTTCTCCCTGGCACCAAGCATTAATCCAGGAGGGAGCTGGGGAAGCTGGGGCTCTGCGCTCTGCACAGCCCAGACTCTGGGCCTCAGGCGCGGCCCCGAGGCTCCCCGGTTGTCCTTCGGCCTCCCTGCGGTCCCCCAAGCATCGGGAGGAGCAGCGGCACAGAACCAGCGAGAGAAGCAGCGCTGGGTGCAGTGCGCCCAGGGCGGCTCCGGCAGTGATGCTGGCACCGGCACGAGCACCCCGGCCGCCCTTGGTCTGCCCCAGCTTGGGCCTGCGCTCTGTGGCTGCGACCCTTGGAGGAGGGGGGCAGCTGGAGGCGCCCGGATTGCGCGGACCCCCGCAGAGGCCAGGAGCCGCGCCTCCGGCGAGGGGCTGTCATCGAGCAAGAGCAGAGTCGATTCTGGCTTCAAAAAAGAAGCAAGGAAGCAGCAGCCATCCGTGGCCTCACGCCCCTGCTGACCTCCATCTCATTTTCGATTTTCTACTCTTTTTGTTTCTAGATAATTGGGACGGAGGGAGGGGCGAAGAACTGCGGATCGTGGTGACAGTTGGTAAATATATGCATCTTAGTGAGGAAAGGCAAGCAGAAAAGAATATTGGAAATCCAGCTTTGGGGTTTGTCTTTGTCCGTGACTCACTGTGTTATCTTGGGCAAGTAGCTTAACCTCTTGGGCTCAGTTTTCTCATCCATGAAATGGGAACCAACGTCTGATGTGTCTTCTTCACAGGGCTGTTTTCATTAGGACTTTAATTGGGAATGACAATCTTTTGGGTAGGTTGTCTTTGTGTGCCTTAAAGTAAAAAACTATACATAAGCCCCAAGGATAAAAACCTCCATGGGAGGACAAACCTTAGAAACTCGGAGACCTGAGCACTGGTGTTCCTCCCCTCCCAATCCTTGCGCAGGAATCGCTCCTTATTGGGACTGGAGGAAAGGAATGCTCTTCCTAACTGCTTTCCCGTGTAAAGAGGGACTGGGTTCCTGAGGAGTGAGGAGAGCAAAACTCAACCAACATGCGGACCATCTGGTTGTGTGTGTGTGAGCGTGCGTGCATGTGTGTAAGGGGGCAGGTCTCCAATACGTTGGACATTTTCGTTTCTCCTTGTCTCACACTTTTCCTGCTGGTACCAATGACCACTTCGTGAAGAGCAATGAATGAAGCGCAATTCATGAGTTAGGAAGGTGAATTTCATTGAGAAATAACATTTTTTATTGCAGTTCTGGGCATGAGAGTCCCGGAATGGCGAAGGTTCTGGGAGCCTCGCGGAGCCAGGTGCGCTGGCCTTGGTGCTGAAGGTAAAGGTCGAGCCTGCGGAGGCAACCGCCTCAAACCGTGGGCCATCTGCTCAAAGCTAAAAGCAAGGGGATCACACCTTTTTAATACCTCCCGTCCAGGATGTGTGCTTGTTTCCGTTGCGGGGGTTGGGGGGGAGGGTGTGTGTGCGCACGCCCGCGCGTGTGTGTAATAAAAATAACATGAAATCACAGTGACAGTGTCTAATAAAATTTAGTTAATTGAATGGACATTTAGATACCTTTCTCTCAATCTGCTCTATAACTTACTTATTCAATTCAATGTGGGAAAATTTTTACTAAATAATAGTCATACAATGTCTTAAGGGTATTGGATTAAGGATAAATGTTTCTCACTTTGTTTTCGTCATCTGATCTAAACATTATGGTGGAGAAGTTTCAGGCAAAAGCAAAATTTATCAAAGACAAGAGTGGTCCATTCAACACTTCTCCCTCATGACATTTAAGTTTTTCACTGCCTCTGGGCCCAAAATCGGGTGATTCTATCTCAGGAAAGAAATGACTGGGACAGATTCATCTTGGAAATGTACATGCGGTTTTAATTAATGAATCTATTCTGAGGAGATCTCTAAGGAAGCTCAGTTAGTACTGGGTCAAACCCAGTGATTAAGGCTTCATGTGTGCCATTTATGGGAAGAATTTTCCTTGGGCTAAAATATGGTCAAAAGACCAAGGACCTGTTCTGTTCATTTTTCTGTCACAATATCATCTTTTTTTTTTTTTTTTTTTTTTTTTTTTTTTTTGAGACAGGGTATCACTCTGTCACTCAGGCTGGAGTGCAGTGGCATAATCACAGCTCGCTACAGGCCCAAATTTCCAGGCTCCAGCGATCCTTCCATCTCAGCCTCCCGAGTAGCTGGGACCACAGGCACTAGTCACCAAGCCCAGCTAATTTTTGGTAGAGACAGGGTTTGACCATGTTTCCCTGGCTGGTTTTGAACTCCTGAGCTCAGGCAATCCACCTGCCTCAGCCTTTCAAAGTGCTGGGATTACGGGCATGAGCCACCATGCCTGTAATATCATATTTAACAGTTAAAAATCTATTTACACCCTGCTCATTCAAAATACATATTAAGTAGTATACGCAAATATGTATAACAAGATCAGAAAATAAGTAAATGAGAATGTTTGGAGGGAAAGTAGAAAAAATAAGATGTAACTGGAATTAATTTCTGTATACTTGCTAGAGATGCTCTAAAGTTCTGGCTCCAAACCTCCTCGTTGTTCCCAATGCAAAGAAAAAACACAATAAATGTCATGATTCACGGGGTCTAAGATAAAAGTAAACTGGTTTCTCACAGAAGAACAACTATTTGCACTACTGACATCAGACAGAAACCTCTCCCATGTGCCCCCATAAAATGATGTACCCATAAAATGAAAAGTGACCTCAACCGTGTCCCTAACGCAAATAGATCTTAGTTGTGTGGGCTAGCTTCTATTTGTGTCACTCAGTGAAGCCCCACAATATTCCCTTTGTTTGAGTAAGAATAAAACTGGCGAGAAAAAGACCTGGCAAATAGCATGCTCACTCACATCCTTACTGGGATGTTGCAATCTTAGTGTTGGGGACAAACCATCCTGAGAATCCTCATGCTACAGTTGTTGCAACTTCTGAAAGATTTGCAAAAAATACTCTTGAGACTCAGCCTGATATTTAAGGAAGACCAATGACAGTGACAGACTTTGGAAAACAGGAGGTGTTACTGTTAGTGCTGGAACCATCAAAGTCATCTTTGGGCCAGTGCTCCAACTTCAGTACCTATAAAAGTCATCAGCTTTAACTTCACATTTTTAGGCCCTAGAGGTTATGATTTGGTGGGTCTAGTAGCATCAGGAAAAAACATTATATATATATAGTATATTATATATATACATTATATATGTGTGCGTATGCATCTATATGTATATGCATACATATACATGTATATATGTGTATGTATGTAATTTTGGAAAAAGCATAATTTTTTAATAAGCACCCTAGATATGCAATGAGATCACTAAATTGTTTCCTTCTTCTCTTGTATAGAGCTAAACTACAGTTTCCAGCCTTTCCTGAAGCTGTGTTGGACTGTGTAATTGAGTCCTGGCCAATGGAATGTAGGCAAAAGTGATGTACATCACTTCTAGCATTAGTCCCTAAAACCACTCTTGAAATCCTCTAAGTTGGCTTTTTCTCCTCTTGTCATCTGCCACCTTGGTACAGAGGATCCAAGAGAGGACTCTGAATGCCCTGAGTGATGGCAGAGACATTAGATGGAAGGAAAACTGTGCCCTTAATGAGTGTGTAGGGAAGATCACCCTTTACAATCTGCAACAGTCACTGGACTATGTAATGAGCAATAACTACATGTTTATGCTGTCAGCTACTGAAATTTGGGGACCATTTGTTACAACCTCTAGCTTTTCTTAACTTAATATACCAGGTGATTCTAACATAGTCCAATAACCACTTTTGGAGAAACACTACTCCAAACAAAACTGTGGAGAAGCAAATGATTCCACCTTCTGGTGACAATTCCTTAGCATCTAGGAAGGATTCAAATGGTAATGGTTTCAGGAGTGGTAGCAATCCAAGTGGATGCAAGATTTGGGATCAGTGCCTACATTCCATAAATGTTGCCTGTTCATAAAATTTACTCAAATTCACAATTTATATGGCATTATTTTATTTCCTGAATATTTACCTCCATCTTTTCTCTCTGCCTTGACCCTGTCACCACTGGGGAAGAAAGATGAGCTCCAAGAGAAAAGGAAGAGCCTCAGGTCTGTAGAGTCTTTGTTACATGGTAGACACTATACTGAACACTTTTCATGTACAATCTCATTTACACTCACATACATTCCTTCAAAATGGGCATGGATATTCCCATTTTATAATGAAGACTCTAAAACCTTGTTGGAATTGCTGTGCCAGCATTAGGGACTTACTGATGAACTTAAAGCTCTGCCGCTTTAGGGAGTTTGACTGGGTGACCTAAGTACACCTAAGCTATGCATCTCAGTGGGAAGACAGATGAAGGGGCATTAACTCAATGTGAGTGGTATCACTGGGCTGGAATAGCAGTTAGGGAAGGGCTGTGCTCGATGATGTAGACCGGTTTGCTCAGTTCTGCAAGGGACTATTCTAAATGGACCCATGGTAAGCCTATTCAAACTCATTAAGCTCCTTGAACTCTGACCTGGTAGAAAGGATGTGCTTTTTATTAAGAACCTTATAAAGGTACTATTTTTAGCCCCAGAAACTCCAATTCTAGGGATCAGTTCTAAGGAAATAATTTGAAATATGGAAAACACTGTACACAAAAAGCTCTACTATGACACTATTTATAAACAAAATGAGGATACAACCTAAATGTTGTTTAAGTGGATAAGTCATTGGGTTAATGATGCATTATTAAATGACATACATGGTCACGAAAATAATCATGCAGAGGGCTTGTAATAACTTTGAAAATGTTGAAAAGATAATGTTAAGTGAAAAATATTAAAATGTAGACTTGAATTAAAATGGCCATCTAAAATGAAAAAAAGATCAAAAACTAGTGATAGAAAAAAGATGGAAAGAAATATACGAAAATGATCTAGCATTTTGTCTTTGGGAAAAAGAATTTGAGGTAATTTTCTCCTCCACTTTTCTAATTTTTTTCAAATGTTCTCTTATGCTCATGCTTATATTTTATAATGGAAAATCAAAAAATAGAAAATTTAAATACAAAGAATTTGCTTTTAGAGAAATAGTTCAGAAGAAAAATTTTAAGCTGTAAAAAAAAAAAATTGAAATACAGCACACAGACAGAAAAATGTATGAAATACACAACTCAAGGATTTATCACAAGACAAGCACCACCAAGCTCAAGAGCTAGAATACTGCCAGTGCTCAGAAATCCCTCTTATATCCCCCTCAGTCACCATCCCCTTTGTCATCTCCAAGAGTAATGACTGTCAAGCTTCTATGGTCACTGTTTCCTTCCTTTTCTTCAGAATGTTGTCTCCTAAGTCTAAATCCTTAAACATGAGAATTTTATCTACCTTTTGAACTTTATGGAAATGGAATCATAGAACATTTCTTTGTATCTGCTTTCTTTTTTTTTAACACTATAAATGTGAGGTGCCTCCATGTTGTTGCATGTGGCAAACTTCATTAATTGCTGTATAGTGTTGCGTTGTGTGAATGCAACATTATTTATCTATCATTTTCCCATAGATGTTTCCAGTTTGGACCATTAGGAATAATGCTGCTGTGAACAGTCTTGTATGTTTCTTAGTGCATGCATGTGCAGACATTTTTTTGAGGATAAACCTAGGAGTGGAAGTTTTGGGTCATAGGACATGCATATCTTTTTCTTCTTCTTTTCATAATATTCCTTCTTATATGTATCAAAGTTCGTACTGCACAATGAGCTCTGGGTTGCAAAAGAGAATTTATTTTTTGCATCTGTCTAAGGATGTGGATATCTTCAGTAGATTTAATGCTGTACTGTTCCCCACAGTGGTTCTAAGAGTTTACACTTCCATTGACAAGAAGTATGTGCTTTAACCCTTTATGGAGTGGAAGCATATGGCCCATAAAAGGAGACTCCAGGGGATTTGTTTTTAGCCTTTTTCTTCTCAGGGACAGACTGGAGAAAGCTTTTTTATTAGATTATGGGATCCCCAAGTCTCACAATAGATACTGACATTGCTATATACGCCAGTTCAGAATCTAAGCTGACTTTGTAGTTAATCTCCCAATACAATTAAAAAAAAAAAAAAAAAAAAAAAAAAAAAAAAAACCATCCCAGCAGCCACAGAGCTGAAGGGCACTCAGAAATAACACTTGGGTGAAAAGAGTTAGGTGCTAAGGAGTAAAGTTCTGGATGTGAATGGATCACACAAATAAAATATCTTTCGATAGTTCTGAGTCTGGGAACTTCAGGAAGCCATGGAGATGGTAATGGGGCTAAACCAAGAATTTTCAATATTAAACACTTAGAGAAATGAAATCTTTACTGCCGATAGGACTCGGCAGGATTTCTAAAGCTTCCTGGCTTTGTTTCGACCTGGAATTCTGTGAACTCATTGTGATAGCTCTGGAAACATCATGCTAGTCACAGGCTTTGGTTGGAAGTCATATGTATCTCTGATTAACAAAGTTAGGAAAATTAGCTTTAAATGGACACATGTATAGTCTCTTAAACCTTGGGGCCCATGGGGTTCATGGTGTTGAAGAGACTGGGAAGCACTGAAGGTTTATCATGAGGAATGTGAGTGTGCTCAGCAACCCAGAAACATACCCACACCTGTCTGTTCAATCTCTCCTTCCTAGCCATTCTTCATTTTTTAAATTTTTAATTTTTTAATTTATTTTTAGAGGTGGAGTCTTGTTATGTTGCCCAGGTTGTTCTCAAACTTTTGGCTTCAAGTGACCCTCACACCTCAGCCTCCTGGGTGGCTGGGATTCCAGGTTCTACCATGCCTGGCTCTCTTTGGCCATTCGCTACTCTCTAGCACAGACTCTCAGTAATGGGTCCCGTGGAGGATGACAAATTTTACCCCTGTCCACAGGCATAGGGGCTTAGCAGGATTTGACCAGCCTGTTATGCCAAGGCAAAAGAAAAATCAAGGGGATGGTATGTGCCTCCTCTGTAAGAAATACATCTTGGGGGACAGAATGGATGTCACCATATGATGAAAAGAAAGACCTGTATTAGTTTTCTGCAGCTTCTATAGCAAATTACCACAAATAAAACAGCACAAGTGTATTATGTTACAGGTTTTTTGTTTGTTGGTTTTTTTGAGACAGAGTCTCACTCTGTCACCCAGGCTATAGTGCAGTGGTGTGATCTCGGCTCACTGCAACTTCTACTTTCCGTGTTCAAGTGATTCTCATGCCTCAGCCTCTAGAGCAGGTGGGATTACAGGTGTGCACCACCACGCCCAGCTAATTTTTGTATTTGGTAGAGATGGGGTTTTGCCATGTTGGCCAGGCTGGCTTCAAACTCCTGAACTCAAGTGATCCACCCACCTCAGCCTTGCAAAGTGCTGGGATTACAGGCATAAGCCTTGCACCTGGGGCCTTATGTTACAGTTTTGTAGGTTAAAAGTCTGACATGAAGGCTGGGATGCAGTGGCTGTGTCCTGTAATTGCAGCACTTTGGGAGGCCAAGGCGGGAGGATCACTTAAAGCCAGGACTTTGAGACCAGCCTGGGCAACAAAGTGAGACTCTGTCTCTACAAAAATAAATACATAAATAAATAAAGGAAAATAAAAAATTATTAATTTTAAAAGTCTGACTTGGGTCTCAGTAGACTATAATTGAGTGTTAGCAGGGCTGCCTTTCTATCTGGAGGCTCTAGGGGGAGACCCATGTAGATCTGTTTCCTTGTCTTTCAGTTTCTAGAGGCCGCTCACATTCCTTGGCTTGTGGCCTCTTCCTCCATCTTCAAAGCCCAGTAATATTGCATCCCTGGACTGTCTCTCCCCCACTCACATCTCCTTCTTCCTCCCTTTTCCTCTTTTAAGATGCTGTGATTTCTTAGTTTCCCCAGGATCACCCAGGATAATCTATTTTAAAGGCAGCCAATTAGCAACCTGAATTCCATCTGCAACCTTAATTTCCCTGCGCCTTGTCACCTAGCATAGTCACATGTTCCAGAGATTTGGGCGTGACCATATTTGGGGGCCGTTATTCTCCCTGGCACAGACCCTGGGTAATGGGATGGTTAATTGATGTGCTGTGAGCTGCAAAAGAAAGAGAAGGCCGGAGGTGGAAGTAGGGGAGGAGAGGTTGAGCCTCCAGGGTATAAAAACAGCTTCCCCCACAACCCCACTTCCTCCTGATGAGGCACAGAGCAAAAGAAGGTGAGTGAGCCCTGTAAATGATGGTGCTGCACTTTGCAATCCCGGAAGCCACACCCTTGGGTTTCATGAAAAAGCTCCATGAACTTCCAGACATTTTCAGGCGACAGCTTGACTTGTTGCTGAGACACTGATATGCAGAGTGATTCTTCACGGTAGTGTATTTGAACCTTCTCTCCTTGCATCTCAGGAGAGACCTAGTCTGAATGTGGCCTCCAGGAATGGAGAGACTAAAAACGCCAGAAGGAAGAACGAAAATGCTAGAAATCAGCCGTGTCCTAGCAGCTAAACTTGTGCCTTCTCTATACAGGTATCGGGCCTGAGCACATTACAGGAATTGCCTCAATCTTTGCAAAAGCAATCACTGTCTATTATTGTCCTGATTTAGAGGTGAGGAAAAGAGAGACACCCTTGACCGTCACAGTCCTGCAGTCATGGTCAAACATGGAGGGCCGGAAAGGAGAGCTGGGCGCCTGTGGGTGTTATGTTGTCAGCCAATGGCTCTCTTTCTGAAGGAGGTTGCTTTTCTCTTTTTTTTTTGAGATGGAGTCTCACTCTGTCACCCAGGCTGGAGTGCAGTGGCGTGATCTCAGCTCATTGCAACCTCCACCTCCCAGGTTCAAGTGATTCTTCTTCCTCAGCCTCCTAAGTAGCTGAGATTACAGGCACCTGCCTCCACGCCCAGCTAGTTTTTTGTATTTTTAGTAGAGATGGGGTTTCACCATGTTGGCCAGGCTGATCTTGAACTCCTGACCTTGGTGATCTGCCCACTTTGGCCTCCCAAAGTGCTGGGATTACAGGCATGAGCTGCCGAGCCCGGCCGGAGGTTGCATTTCTGTTGAATTTCCTCCACTTTTGCTCAGCAACACTAAGCGCATTTGGCTGTCGGCACGCCCTCCCTGCCACCCTGGCGAATGGAAGTGAGATGTCGTTACATTCCTAACATTGAGCAGATTACAAACATTGAGCAGATTAAAAACGCCAGTTCCCAGGGGCTGATGGCAGAATTGCCCCCAGTGCCACCTGGCGCCTTTGAGGCCCCAGTGATGCTGAAATGGGGCTGGGGGATCGGGGATGGCCAGGGGATTTAGCTCTCCTTTGTCCCCAAACTCTCTTGTTTGGGTGGGGCTGCATCTGTTGTGGGGGACGGCTGTCCTGTAATGAGGCCTGTAGCTTGGCTGTTTCTGCTCTCTGGCCTTGCTGGCACAGGACCAGCCTTTCTTGGATGAGTGGGTGCCTCATGCCCTCTTTATGAAGGAGATTGGTCCAAATTCTTGAGATGGGCTCTCCAGACCTTTGTTCTGGGTCTTTATTTACAACTGTGGTTCTTATTGATCTCTCCTAGAATCCTCCACAGAGGTGGAGGACTAAGCTAAGGTGACTAACTGCTACCCAAAGCAGTAGTTCAGTTTCTGCCATCTCCCGTTTCAAATATTTCATGTGTGTTGCCTCCCAACTAAGTTTCTTTCCCTTTCCTTCCTTCCCTCCCTCCCTCTCTCCCTCCCTCCGTTCCTTCCTTCCTTCCTTCTTTCCTTCCTCTCTCTTTCTTTCTTTCCTTTTCTCTTTCTTTCTTTCTTTCTTTTTTTTTTTTTGGGATAGGGTCTCCCTCTGTCACCCATGCTGAAGTGCAGTGGTGTGATCATAGCTCATTGTAGTCTCAAACTCCTGAGCTCAAGTGATCCTCCCACTTTAGCCTCCCAAGTAGCTGGAACCACAGGTGCGTGTGCCACCACGCCCTGCTATTTTTTTTTTTAATTTAATTTTTTGTAAAGACAGGGTTTCCCTGTGTTGCCTAGGCTGGTCTCAAACTCGACTTGTCAACTAAGTTTCTTCAAGGCAAGTACCATTCTCATCCTCTAATATACCTTCCTTCGGTCACCTCAGTGCTACAACCTACCAGGGACATAAATAATTGCTGGAAGCAGGGGGTGGAGTTGGCTGAATTATAGCAAAATTAAGTTGTTTACATTGATTGACAATATATGTAACTCTCTGGTAGAACTAATCAAAGCACCAGGAAATTCCGAGCAATACATATGAATCATAAAACCATGCTTTATCAAAAATGCTTTTCCATTTCTAGATTTTATCCTTTAAAACAAAAATTCATGTCAAAATTTTGTTTGGCTTCTGTGTCAGTAGATCTTTTATATCTTAAGAATTTGGTATGCTTTCTTCTTTCTGAAAATGAGAACTATTTAAATAATCCCATTGTCTTTCTGTCAGGTAGCTCAAAGGTAAAATCTAAACCTAGTCAGATCAATAATTATAAGTCACATTTTCCATTCTGTCCTCCTCAAGTTATTTTTGGTAAGGGATGGAGTGCAAATGACGAAAAGTAAAACTGACATTTTAGGAGGTGTTGAAAGCCAGAGATAAGGAAGCATGATTGGGAGGTGTTTAGAGATACTGTATCTGCTACAATTTTGATTTGCTTCTCTTGAGGCTTGATTTCTGGCTCCCCCCAGCCTCATTTTCTTTTTTGTTGGTGTGTCCTTGGGAACCCTGGCCATTTGTCACCAAGACATACCTACCCTGCCCCATGCCTCTAACCCCAAAAGCCCCAAACTAAAGAAATTTTTCACTCTGATCTCCACTGTCCCTGATGGGCACACTCCAGGGGCTGAAGTCACATCCAGGGGGCAGGGCATGGTGGCTCACACCTGTAATCTCAGCACTTTAGGAGGCCAAGGCAGGTGGATCACCTGATGTCAAGAGTTTGACACCAGCCTGGCCAACATGGTGAAACTCTGTTTCTACTAAAAATACAAAAATTAGCCAGGCATTGTGGTACATGCCTGTAATCCCAGCTACTTGGGAATCTGAGGCACGAGAATTGCTTGAACCTGGGAGGTAGAGGTTGCAGTGAACCAAGATCGTGCCACTGCACTCCAGCCTGGGTGACAGAGTGAGACTCTGTCTCAAAAAAAAAAAAAAAAAAAAAAAAGTCACAGCCAGGCCTGAGAGCAGAAGCCCTGAGTCAGAAAATCTGAGGCCAGCTGGACTCTTCTGACACTGAACCCTTGGCAGTCACTGCGCTAAGATGTCAATTTTTCATGTTTATTTTTCCTAATAGTGAGTTTGGAGCTTTATTGACTCTGTAAAGCTCCTGACAGCCCCTGGAAGTTAAACTGCGAGAGAACAATCTTGAATTCAGTGACTTTAACTCTTTCAGCAGCTTGCCCTGAGCTTACGACATGCCAAAATCCTTCTGCAGTTCTCTGGGGTCTGCTCAGCCATGTCTCTCCCATCCTGCTCTTGTGAAATGAAGTTTCACTGACACTGCTGGCTCTTCCCTGGAGCTATGATACATTTCATCGGGTTGATTTGAGCCTATCGTTCTAGCCGATGATGACTTTTTAACAGCTATATTGAGGTGTAATTAGCACATCATACAATTCACCTAGTTGAAGTGTACAGTTTAATGACTTTGTATGTTTAGTAGATTCACAATATATTATATCCATCACCACAATCATGTTTAGAACATTTTTATTACCCTCAAAAGAAACCCCACACCTTAGCTGTCACCCCCAATCTCCTCATCCCCCCAGCTCCTGACAATGACTAATCTACTTTCTAGCTCTGTAGATTTGCCTCCTCTGGACATTTTATATAATGGGAATCATGCAGTGTGTGGTCCTATGTGACTGGCTTCTTTCACTAGCTTAATGTTTTCTAGGTTCACCCACACTGTGGATTTATCAGTACTTTATTCCTCCTTTTTTGCCAAATAATATTCCAGTCAGCAAGACCTCATTTCCCAGCAGTTAAATGTGGCTACGTGACTAAGTTTTCCCCAAAGATGAGGCATCAAGACAGTGAGTGTGCCTTCCCCATGTCTCTTTTGCCTTCCTGCTGGGTACAGCCTGGACACAGTATGGCCCAGCCCCAGCCACAGAGAGGAAAAGCCCTCAGGGATGGCAGAGCCCCATGATGGAAGATCTCGAGTCCCTGGATGACCACATGGAGCAGAGCTGCTCACTGACAAGAACACTCACCCCAGATTATTACATGAGTGAAAAACGCATGCTTTTTGGTCTTTAAGCCATTATATTTGGAAGGGGTGTTCTCTTGTTCCAGTAGCTCAGCTTTTTGCCCTACCTAACACATTGAGGGAAGTAACATGTTACTCTAGTCAAGATTTTATTGGTTGTGAATTAATCAGCACACTTTGAGTATAGTCATTAAGCAGGTTGTGAACTTCATAACTATCCTGTCTCCATTCTCTGGTGTGGCTCTTTATGGTCTTATGGTTGTGTGCATAGGCTCTGGCATGAGCCTCCTGGGGTTCAAACCCCAGTCTCAGCTTCTACTACTCATGTCCCTGGGCAAGTTACTTAATCCTCCTCATCCATCACCTTAGTTTTGCCAATTTAAAAATGTAAACACTTGTAGTGCCTATCCCCTGTTTCACAGGGCATTTCTGAGGATGAAATGAGTAAACACATCTAGTGCTTAGACTGAGACTGGCACCGTGTAAATACCTGCTGGCTCTTAGTTCTTATTTATTATTCTACACCTTGTTCATAAAGATATCATTTATCTATAACATTGAATTACTCCTAGTATGTGCATTGCATCCTGCTGGGTTCTGGGGCTAGGGAGAGTATTAAGACAAAATTCTTTCATCAAGGAACTGACAGTTTAATAGGAAAGTCAGATTAAAAATAACTATGGAGTTGAATTGGAGCTGTAATGTATTACAAAGTGTATGCCATATGAGAGGAAAGATATACTAGCCCCTCAGGTTGTGGGTAGAAAGGTAAGAGTATCAAGAAAGAGGTTGGATTTTTTTTTCTTTTTTTTTTTTTGAGACAGGGTCTCACTCTGTCACCCAGGTTGTGGTGCAGTGGCACAATCTCGGCTCACTGCAAACTCCACCTCCCAGGTTCAAGCGATTCTCCCACCTCAACCTCCTGAGTAGCTGGGATTACAGGCATGCACCACCACACCCAGCTAATTTTTGTATTTTCAGTAGAGACAGGGTTTCACCATGTTGGTCAGGCTGGTCTCAAACTCCTGGCCTCAGGTGATCCACCCTCCTCGGCCTCCCAAAGTGCTGGGATTACAGGCTTGAGCCACGGCACCCAGCCAAGGATGGATATTTTAAGAACGTGGCTGAAATTCAGATACACCATTTCCCCAGCAGATCCTGGCCTTCAGAATGCCAATAATGGCAAATGCCAGTGGGCAAATGCTGTTGATATGAACAGATGGTCTCATAGGTCTGAAGCAGCACAGAACCAGGGAGGATGTGTTCGTCTAGACACTTCCTAGCAGAGCTAACCCCATCACAGCATAAGAAGAAACAGTCGGGCGTAGTGGCTCACGCCTGTAATCCCAGCACTTTGGGAGGCCGAGGCGGGCGAATCACGAGGTCAGGAGATCGAGACCATCCTGGCTAACATAGTGAAACCCCGTCTCTACTAAAGATACAAAAAAATTAGCCGGGCGTGTTGGCAGGCGCCTGTAGTTCCAGCTACTCGTAGTCCCAGCTACTCGGGAGGCTGAGGCAGGAGAATGGCGTGAACCCGGGAGGCGGAGCTTGCAGTGAGCTGAGATCGCGCCACTGCACTCCAGCCAGGGCGACAGAGCCAGACTCCGTCTCAAAAAAAAAAAAGAAGAAGAAACAGTCACTGTCAAGGCTACTTTGAAAGCAGATGCTTGAAATGTTAGCTGAAAATAGGACAAAAGTGATCTGCTCAGTTGGATAAGTTGTTTAGAATCCTAATTGGTTCTCGAATTCTCTCCCATCCCCTGGCAGGTCACTGTACTTGACCAGATTCTTTTCTCACTGTGTGTCTGCCATTTCACTTTTTTTCCTAAGCCAAGATCTCTTTAATTATTCTATTCCCTATTAAGTGGTCAATTTTCACACTGTTAAAATACCTCGCCACAGCAGTATTATTTGTTTGTTCATAGTCTGTGGGCTAAGAAAATACGGAATGTGCATTTCTGGTGCTAGGATTACTTCTAATTTTTTAAGTGTCTCGGGTGGTGGGAGGGGAGGGAAGGGTGTTTAATGGGTTTGATTAAGCAGCTTCCCAAAGAGGAAAAGCAAAGCAACAGTGAATGAATGGTTCTAAAGCAGTCATTTGGCTCCCTCTGGTGGGCTCTTGCAGAATTACTCATCCCTTCTCATAAACAATCCTGTCGCGCATCAACTCACTTATTTGGAAAATAGAAAAATGCAACGAAACAGTCTGTTAACACAAATCCTTGGCTAAATTCCAAGGATGAAGGAATTGACTGAGGACTTTAGGTCAATTTAGGCAGAGCTAAAGCAAAATTCAAGAGATACAATTGATTCAGTTCCACTCTATGCAAAATAGATATGGCATTTTAGCAATATTTGTATATTAATTTTGGTAGCTACCATTTTTCTTCCATAGTGCCTTAGTCTACAACACAAAGTCCATTCAATACATGTCAGGATCTTGCCTTCCCCCACCACCCCCGACAATTGCTCAAAAGACTTGTAAAGGTGAAGGTCGCCCTCTAATGGTTTGGATGAGTCCCACATGTGAAATTTTTTGTCTTAGTTTGGACACCTCAAACAGAATCTACCGTTTAGAATTCGAGAACCCTCCTCCCACCACTAATATTAGTTGCACATTTCTAGTTGCTTGATAAGGGATATTTAATAATTTTAAAACCACATTAAGTTAATGCATACTTTGCATTCTAACTCTGTCTGTGTGTGTGCGTGTGTGTGTGAAATTTCTAAACTACAGCTGGTCGTTGGGCTATGGATCATTGAGGTTTACCTGGCTTTGCTGTGGGAGGCGACAGGGGCTTTGCAGCCCAGCCCTGTCCTGACACAAGGATGCTGTGGCTCTCAGGTGTCTAGGGAGCCCACCCCCTGGACAACAGAAGCAAGTGTAGCAAGATCCCCCAAAGCTCCTGGGTACTTATTTCCACCTGCGGGACCCTCTTCAGCCCCCAGGACTCTGCCCTCCCCGGTTGACCAGAGGACATTTCCTGCCTGCCTTTTTACGACGTTGCATAATTAATTACATGGGACTATCCCGTGCCTGGAGCTCACCGCTTATTATGATGACAGAGTCATGGGCCGTCAGGCAGGGGCATTTGTTTTTGGATGCACTTGGCTGCCCATAGTCCTTGACCCTAGTGTGCTTAGTGTGGCGGTGCAGTGAGGGCGTTCAGAGGCTGAGTTCTGCTGCCTGCAGCAAGATGGACCATTCGCATCAGCTCAAGGTCATCTCGTGGGTGACCTCGAAAACCCAACTACCTGAGAGTTGGTCGCTCACGTTTAATGTAGTTCTTCCATTTTTAAAAATGTTGTGAAAGTACCTATCTTGCACAAGGCCTTGTGCTGGACACTGCAGGAAGTTAAGATCAGTAAAAAGTCCCTAGCGGTAAGGAGTTTCCTTTCTAGTCTGGTAGAGAAGACAGGTTGTGCATTAAAGGCAAAATCCTTTGATCCACACAAAAGAAGTGCGCAGACCTGCACAGCACTGCTGTTTTGTGGTATTGAATTGTTCACAGGCCTGTGATTCCTAAATGAAAGATATTTTAATAGCTAGTTGGTTTCTTTCCCTTTCTTTCTCTCCCTTTATCCCTCCCTGCTTCCTTTCTATTTTTCTTCCTCCCTCCTTTCCTCCTTTCCTCTCTTTCTCTCTTTTCTCTTCCTTCCTTCCTCCCTCCCTTCCTCCCTTCCTTCCTCTCTTATTTCCTTCCGTCCTGCCTCCCGCTCCTTCTCCCTTTCTTCCCTCCCTCTCTTTCCTTCTCCTTCCTTTCTTTCCTTCTCCTTTCCTTTCTTTCCTCCCTTCTCCCTCCCTCCCTTTCCTTCTTCTTTCCTTCCTTCCATCCTCTCCCTCTTTCTTTCTTTCAACAGGCACAGTGCCTGGCACGCTGTAAGCTTGTAATGACCAGAACAAATACATAGGAGGAAAGTGGGGTTGGCTCTGGAGAAGGGCCGGCTCACACGCGCAGTGTGGGTGGAGGAAGTGGTGACAGTGGGCGTCATCATCAGCACTGCCCAGCCATGTGATTGGGAACGCTCCTAATTAGGTCACAAAGGCCCCTCCAGATTTCTCTCATTCCTACCCTCTGCGACTTTCCTGTTCCATGCAGTCTAGCCCAGCAGATGGATCGTTCTCATCTTGGTTTTTTTTTGTGTGTTGATTCCAGTTTGGTGCCGTTGTGAATATGACGCTGCTATGACCTTTCTTGTTGTGTCTTGGTGCACATAGAGACAAATATTTGTGAGATATTTATCCAGAAGTAGGATGGGTAGGTCCTAGGATCTGGGTACATTAAGCTTTGGTGGCTGGTACTTGTTCTGGTGGTCTATTGCTACCTAACAAATCACCCCAACATTCTGTGGTTTAAAACCACCACCATTTTATTACGTCTACTCTGTGGGCTACAAATTCAGGCAGGCTCAGCTGGGCAGTTCCTCTCTGCACTTGGCTCAGACTAAGATCATTTAAGTATTTGGCTATCAAGTGATCTGGAGGGTACCAGATGGCTTCACCCACACACCTGGTGCCTCAGCGGGGACAGCTGTGAGGCTGGGCTCAGCTGGAACTGCCGAGATCATCCTCCATGAAGCCTCTCCAGCGTGGCCATCTCAGGATGGTGGGGCATCTTACAGCATAGCTGGCTCCCCCTGGAGCAAGTGTTCAAGAAGATGGAGGTGGAAGCCACAAGGCTGCTGCTGACCGAGGCTCAGAAGGCTTGCAGTGTCACCTCCGCCACATTCTGCTTGTCACACAAGTCATCTAGGCCAGCTCAGATTCACAGGAATGAGAATTAGACTATGCCTAGTTCCAAATAGGAGAAGGAAAAAAGGATTTGTGGCAACCCTAATACTTCCCCAAAGTGGTCATGCCAACTTCCACACCCGCCTGTAATTTATGGGACTGTGAGGGTGAGATTTTTTGTTTGTTTGTTTGTTTTTGTGAGACAGGGTCTCTCTCTGTCACCCAGGCTGGAGTGCAGTGGTATGATTATAGCTCACTGCAGCCTCAACCTCCTGAGCTCAAGCAATCCTCCCATCTCTCAGCCTCCCAAGTAGCTGGGACTACAGGTGCACACCACCACACCTGGCAAATTTTCTGTATTTTTTGTAGAGATGGGGTTTCAACACGTTGCTCAGGCTGGTCTCGAATTCAAGGGCTCAAGCAATCTACTTGCTTTGGCCTCCCAAAGTGCTGCAATTACAGGCATGAGTCACTGCACCCGGCTAGGGTGAGATTTGTAATAGGAACTTCTGTTGTAATGAACAAAGCTGTTTGCACGCCTCTGGAACCCCTGTCCTCTTTTCTTCCATCAGCTACAGAACAGACCTGCTTTCACTGCTTCTCAAGAATCCGCCTCAACCTCAACAGGGTGAAACTTGAGGCGATTGAGTTACTTGGCTTAACTTCCTACCTCCTTGCCAACACATTCATCACTTCCACATCCTCATCTCGCTCCTTCCGTCCCAGCTCAGGAGAATAAACCTCTGCTCCTCTCCAAAGCCAGTCCCTGACCCTGGCTTCAGCCTCCCCAAGCCTGACTCTGGCCCACCCACTCCCATCTTTCCTCAACCTTCAGTCTTTCCCCTTCTACTGTTTCTTTTCTCTCCAATGCAACCTTTAATGGGACCGTTTTAAGAAATTATCGAAAACTTAGACACATTCAGCTGTTTGCCCTTTTAATGTATTTTTAGCGATCAACTCTGAACCGTGAAGTTGATCTCAAATCCAACAGAGGGAAGGGCCCTAAGAGGAAAGAAGGGGGTGAGGGAGACATTTTCAGTAAAAAAAATATATAATATCTGTTATATATTATATATAACATCTATTATATATTATATATAGCATCTATTATATATTATATATAATATCTGTTTTATATTATATATAATATCTGTTATATATTATATATAACATCTATTATATATAGTATATAATATTATATATAACATCTATTATATAGTATATAATATTATATATAACATCTATTATATAAAATATGTAATACATATAACATCTATTATATAATGTACGTTATATATAACATCTGTTATATGTTATATATAATATTATATATAACGTCTGTTATATGTTATATATAATATATATAACGTCTGTTATATGTTATATATAATATATATAACGTCTGTTATATGTTGTATATAATATTATGTATAACGTCTGTTATATGTTGTATATAATATTATGTATAACGTCTGTTATATGTTGTATATAATATTATGTATAACGTCTGTTATATGTTGTATATAATATTATGTATAACGTCTGTTATATGTTGTATATAATATTATGTATAACGTCTGTTATATGTTGTATATAATATTATGTATAACGTCTGTTATATGTTGTATATAATATTATGTATAACGTCTGTTATATGTTGTATATAATATGTATAACGTCTGTTATATGTTGTATATAATGTTATGTATAACGTCTGTTATATGTTGTATATAATATTATGTATAACGTCTGTTATATGTTGTATATAATATTATGTATAACGTCTGTTATATGTTGTATATAATATTATGTATAACGTCTGTTATATGTTGTATATAATATAATGTATAACATGTTATGTGTTGTATATAATATTATATATAACATGTTATGTGTTATATATAATATTATATATAACATCTATTGTATGTTATATATAATATTATATATAACATCTATTGTATGTTATATATAATGTTATATATAACATCTATTGTATGTTATATATAATATTATATATAACATCTATTGTATGTTATATATAATATTATATATAACATCTATTGTATGTTATATATAATATTGTATATAACATCTATTGTATGTTATATATAATATTATATATAACATCTATTGTGTTATATATATTATTATATATAACATCTATTGTATGTTATATATTATTATATATAACATCTATTATATATTATATATAACATCTATTATATATTATATATAACATCTATTATATATTATATATAACATCTATTATATATTATATATAACATCTATTATATATTATATATAACATCTATTACATATTATATATTATATATAACATCTATTGTATATTATATATTATATATAACATCTATTGTACATTATATATATTATATATAACATCTATTGTACATTATATATATTATATATAACATCTATTGTACATTATATATATTATATCTAACATCTATTGTACATTATATATATTATATCTAACATCTATTGTACATTATATATATTATATATAACATCTATTGTACATTATATATATTATATATAACATCTATTGTACATTATATATATTATATATAACATCTATTGTACATTATATATATTATATATAACATCTATTGTACATTATATATATTATATATAACATCTATTGTATATTATATATAATATATAACATCTATTACATCTTATATATAATATATAACATCTATTATATCTTATATATTATATATAACTATTATATATTATATATTATAAATAACATCTATTATATATTATATATTATATATAACATCTATTACATATTATATATAACATCTATTATATATTGTATATTATATATAACATCTATTATATATTATATATTATATATTATATCTATTAGATGTTATATAATATCTATTATATATAATATCTAATAGCTATTATATATTACAAATAATATTATATATAATATATAATAGCTATTATATTATATTATATATAATATTATATATAATCTATAATAGCTACTATATATAATATCTATTATATAATAGATATATCTATAATTATATCTATATTATATTATATCTATTATATTATATCCATTATATTATTATATCATATTATATCTATTATATTATATCTATAATTATATCTCTATCTATAATTATATCTATATATAATATCTATAATTACAATATCTATTAGATATTATATATAATAGCTATTATACATTACATATAATAGCTATTATATATTATATATCTATTATATGTAATATATATCAATATATAATATATATTATCTATAACATCTATTATATATTATATATATTATTTACAACATCTATTATATATTATATATAATATACAACAGCTATTATATATTATATATTATATATTTTATATATTATATATTTTATATATATTATATATTATATATTTTATATATATTATATATTATATATTATATATTATATATTATATATTATATATTATATATATTATATATTATATATATTATATATAATATATTATATTATATATTATATAATATAATATATAATATATTATATATTATATAATATAATATATTATATAGTATATTATATATAATATAATATATTATATATTATATTATATATTATATAGTATATTATATATAATATAATATATTATATAGTATATTATATATAATATAATATATTATATAGTATATTATATATAATATAATATATTATATAGTATATTATATATAATATAATATATTATATAGTATATTATATAATATATAATATATTATATATTATATTATATAATATATAATATATTATATATTATATATTATATAATATATAATATATTATATATTATATATTATATATTATATATATTATATATAATATATAAGATATTATATATTATATATATTATACAATATATTATACAATATAATATATATTATATACAACAGCTATTATATATTATATATAATATACAACATCTATTATATATTATACATTGTATAAAACATCTATTATATATTATATATTATATACATCTGTTATATATTATATATATTATATAACATCTATTATATATTGTATATATTACATAACATCTATTATATATTATATATTATATATAACATCTATTATATATTACATATATTACATATAACATCTATTATATATTATATATATTACATAACATCTATTATATATTATATATTATATATAACATCTATTATTGATTATATTATATATAACATCTATTATTTATTATATAATATATAATATCTATTATAGCATGAAAGGTTGTTGAATTTTGTCAAAGGCGTTTTCTGCATCTATTGAGATAATCATGTGGTTTTTGTCTGTGGTTCTGTTTATATGCTGGACTACATTTATTGATTTGCGTATATTGAACCAGCCTTGCATCCCAGGCATGAAGCCCACTTGATCATGGTGGATAAGGTTTTTGATGTGCTGCTGGATTCGATTTGCCAGTATTTTATTGAGGATTTTTGCATCAATGTTCATCAAGAATATTGGTCTAAAATTCTCTTTTTTGGTTGTGTCTCTGCCCAGCTTTGGTATCAGGATGATGCTGGCCTCATAAAATGAGTTAGGGAGGATTCCCTCTTTTTCTATTGATTGGAATAGTTTCAGAAGGAATGGTACCAGTTCCTCCTTGTACCTGTGGTAGAATCCATCTGGTCCTGGACTCTTTTTGGTTGGTAAGCTATTGATTATTGCCACAATTTCAGCCCTTGTTATTGGTCTATTCAGAGATTCAATTTCTTCCTGGTTTAGTCTTGGGAGAGTGGATGTGTCAAGGAATTTATCCATTTCTTCTAGATTTTCTAGTTTACTGGCGTAGAGGTGTTTGTAGTATTCTCTGATGGTAGTTTGTATTTCTGTGGGATCGGTGGTGATATCCCCTTTATCATTTTTTATTGCATCTATTTGATTCTTCTCTCTTTTTTCTTTATTAGTCTTGCTAGCAGTCTATCAATTTTGTTGATCCTTTCAAAAAACCAGCTCCCGGATTCATTAATTTTTTGAAGGGTTTTTTGTGTCTCTATTTCCTTCAGTTCTGCTCTGATTTTAGTTATTTCTTGCCTTCTGCTAGCTTTTGAATGTGTTTGCTCTTGCTTTTCTAGTTCTTTTAATTGTGATGTTAGGGTGTCAATTTTAGATCTTTCCTGCTTTCTCTTGTGGGCATTTAGTGCTATAAATTTTCCTCTACACACTGCTTTGAATGCATCCCAGAGATTCTGGCATGTTGTGTCTTTGTTCTCATTGGTTTCAAAGAACATCTTTATTTCTGCCTTCATTTTGTTATGTACCCAGTAGTCATTCAGGAGCAGGTTGTTCAGTTTCCATGTAGTTGACCGGTTTTGAGTGAGATTCTTAATCCTGAGTTCTAGTTTGATTGCACTGTGATCTGAGAGATAGTTTGTTATAATTTCTGTTCTTTTACATTTGCTGAGGAGAGCTTTACTTACAAGTATGTGGTCAATTTTGGAATAGGTGTGGTGGAATAGGTGTGGTGTGGTGCTGAAATAATATCTATTATATATTATAGATAATATTATATATAATATCTATTATATATACAATAATATATATATAATATCTAAGTGTATGTGTATATATATGGGTTTTTTTTTTACAACCTATTTTCTTTTTTTTTTTCTTTTTGAGTTTAAGACTGAGTCTTGCTTGTCACCCAAGCTGGAGTGCAGTGGTGCAATCTCAGCTCACTGCAACCTCTGCCTCCCGGGTTCAACAAATTCTTGTGCCTCAGCCTCCCAAGAAGCTGGGATTACAGGTGTGTGTCACCACACCTGGCTAATTTTTGTATTTTTAGTAGAGACAGGGTTTTGCCATGTTGCCTAGTCTTGTCTTGAACTCCTGGCTTCAAGCAATCTACCCACCTCAGCCTCCCGAAGTGCTGGGATTACAGGCATGAGCCACCACACCCAGTCTGCAACCAATTTTCTTCCTAAAGGTCTTGGAAACGGGAAACTTTTTAAAAAAATTTTTCAAAATATTTATTATTGTAACCATAAAGAAAAGGGTTGCCAGTGATGAACAAGTCTAGTGGTTTACAGGTTTTTAGAACACGTTCCTAGATATTCTAACATTACTGAGATAGGATCAAGAAGAATCTCCAGAAATCTTGTTGGCTGTATTCCTACATTTGGATAATCTTCTGGAAACCCAGGTGATTTATCCTCAATGGAAAACTGTATCTATTGCTTCTGGGGAAATGTATTTGTTGTTCATCTCAGTGACAAAAAATCCAGGAGTCATTCCAAAATGAAACAGAATAAGCAAAAGAAATGGGAGAGAGTCTCATGGAAAATGAAGCCCTCCAGCTCAAGTTCTCGTCCATCCAGGCTGCTGGCAGTGCCCAGCCACAGGAAACTCCTTAATGTCTGCACCTGCTGTTGGGCTGGGCCAAGGCTGAACAGGCACCAAGGTTAGGTGTGCCCCAACCGGCTCTAGGCAAGATGACAAATCGTGTGAACAGCAAAAAGATACGCGGGTCAGAAAGGGTTACGTGCTGCCAGGCAACTTGCACCTCCCAACCACACCCACCCTCCATCACCCCCTGAGGACTCTCTGACAGACAGTTAGAGCTTTTCATTTATTGGTGGCCACAGTCATGGATCAGGTCCCTAAAGGAAAATGACGACAGGCTCTCCTGGTGGACAAGCTTCTGTTTCTCAGCAGTGAGCAGAGCAAACAGAGCTTTGCACCCCAAGGCTCTGACATCTGCAAAGTCCCCAAACCTTAGGGTAACACCTACCTTATCATGGCCTGGAGCAAATTCACATGCAGAGTAGTGACTGGTGCCTATCACTTGCTGCAAGACCATCCACCGAGAAGAGTGGTCGTGGGACTCTGCGGAGTGAAAGCATGCTGAAGGAATGTAAGCCATTCCTGTTTACGAATTCTTGCTTTCCATATCACAATGTGGCTCAAAGCACCAGAGAAGGCACACTAGTGGCCGCCCTTATTTGGTTCCCACTCCTCAAGCTGACAGCAACTAGCTGTGGGACCTCAGCCAATCCCTAACTCCTCTGAGCTTCATTTTCTCCATCTGAGAAAATAGAAACGGACCAGAAAGATCCTGTTTGACGTCCAAATTATATTTTACTTCAACTTGAATAGGAGGCATAGAATGAGTCCTAGATATTATTATGTGCCAGGTACTGTGCAAAAGTCATCCATTGTATTCTAGACTCTTTCCAATAACCCTCTGGGGTGGGTTTCAGGGGCTACTGTCATCTCTGATTTTACACACAAGGAAACTGAGCCACAGAGAAGTTAAAGCCCTTTCCTAATGTCACATGGTCCGTAAGTAGCAGAACCAGGATTCAGACAGCTGCTGCCTGCAGAGGCTTAACTTTCAGCCACGCTGCTATGTACCATGAGACCCGGGAGGGTCAATGTCAGTCTTGTTTATCCCCCAAGGGACCTGTCTAGGGCTGCACAGCTGGCAAGTGGTGTGGCCCCAGACAAAAAAGCCAGTTTTTGTCTGAATGTAAAGTCAATCCTCTTCACCACTGTAGTATCACCGATGTCAAACTCCCCGAAGCATAAATGGAAATGTTCAATGGCAAGGCATTTGTTAAACAGCAGCACAGCCATACAAAAGAATATGCCTTCAGATTATAGGGTCGGGCCAGGCGCGGTGGCTCACGCCTGTAATCCCAGCACTTTGGGAGGCCAATGTGGGTAGATCACCTGAGATCAGGAGTTCGAGACCAGCCTGGCCAACATGGCGAAACACCGTCTCTACTGAAAATACAAAAATTAGTCTGGCGTGGTGGAGCGCACCTGTAGTCCCAGCTACTTGGGAGGCTGAGGCAGGAGAATCGCTTGAACCTGGGAGGTGGAGGTTGCAGTGAGTCGAGATCACGCCACTGTACGCCAGCCTGCCAGCCTGGGCAACAGGGTGAGACTCAGTCTCAAAAAAAAAAAAAAAAAAAAAAAACCGGATTATAGGGAAGAATATTTATTTATGTGAGAAGACGTTCAAAACACACTGTGGAAAGCAGTGTGTGGCTTAAACCCATATGCAACCATGGAAAAGATAATGAAAAAGAAAAGTGAAATACAATTTCTCACCTGTTTGGTTCATAAATGTGAACAGTCCAGCAATACCAAGGGATGATGAAGATACTTGGAAGTGGGAACTTTTTTTATTTTTTTTTGAGATGGAGTCTCGCTCTGTCACCAGGCTGGAGTGCAGTGGCGCAATCTCAGCTCACTGCAACCTCTGCCTCCCAAGTTCAAGCAATTCTCCTGCCTCAGCCTCCTGAGTAGCTGAGACTACAGGCACATGCCACCACGCTGGGCTAATTTTTGTATTTTTAGTAGAGACAGGGTTTCACCATGTTGGCCAGGTTGGTCTCGATCTTTTGACCTTGTGATCCGCCCGCCTTGTCCTCCCAAAGTGCTGGAATTACAGGCATGAGCCACTGGGCCCGGCTGGAAGTGGGAACTTGTAGATGCTGCTGGAGTGAGTGTATATGGGCAAAACCTACTTCGGAAGTCAACTTGTCAGTCTTGAAACGTGTATACCCTTCAACCCAGCAATTCCAGTTCCAAATACACATCTTGAAAAGCCCTTAAGAAGTGCATAAGGAAACTTGTAGAGGAGTTTCTTTGCAGCATTGCTTGTAATAGTAAAATACTGGAAACTATCAACATTTTAACAATAAAAGAAGAAATCAAATTGTATATATTGACACAACAGAATGCCACACAGCTGTTTAAACCAATCAGTCCGTGCTACATATATCAACATGAAGAGATCACAGACATGTAGAGTAGAAGTAAAATCAGTGGGCCCAGCGCGGTGGCTCACGCCTGTAATCCCAGCACTTTGGAGACCGAGGTGGGTGGATCACCTAAGGTCAGGAGTCTGAGATCAGCCTGAGCAATATGATGAAACCCCCATCTCTACTAAAAATACAAAAATTAGCCAGCTGTGGTTGCGTTCGGCTGTACTTCCAGCTACTGGGGAGGCAGAGGCAGGAAAATCACTTGAACCCAGGAGGCAGAGGTTGCAGTGAGCAGAAATCACGCCCCGGCACTCCAGCCTGAGCAACAGAGTAAGACTTCATCTCAAAAAAACAAACAAAAAAACCAAGAAGTAAAATTAGTGGCTGCAAATCAGTATGCATAGTAATTACCATTGTGCAAATTATATAAACATGCACACTGCACACATGCGCACACGCAGACACACACACACACATGCACACACACGCACAGGCACACACACACGTGCACACACACACGCATGCACATGCACGCACACACATGCACACACACGCACACACACACAGGGTCTGGAAGGATATATATCAATTCATGTTATTGGTTGCTCCTGGCGAAGGAGGAAGGAGACTGGAACATCTGAGAGAGGAACCAAGGAGATGCCACCTTCCCCTGCAGCATTTCATTCACACGCACAGAAAAACACATACACACCCACGTATTATCACCAGATGCTCACATTGATTCATTCTGCTGGTGAATAGTACAGATGTGTTCGTTAGATTACTCCGTACTAATTTTCTTCAACTCCTGCAAGTATTTCATTTTTATATAATAGAAAGTATGTATTTACCTGGGCGGAAATGATCTCCAAAGACTCACGGTGGCTATTTTTAGAAGTTGGAATTGTGGTGATGTAGATTTTCTCCTCTCCATTTTTGACTTTTGTAATAAGACAAAAAGTGAGTTATATGCAAATTTTTGTTGAAACTAGGAGCAAAGTGAGGAAGGAATTTAGACCCCTGAGTGAGGTATTTTCATCACCACCCTCTGTGGTGGTCAGTGTTTCAACTCAGGACTTAAGGGTTAAGATATTGGGAAGAAAATGGAATTATGACTAAGTCTCTCCTGCAAAAAGAAAAGTTGAGTCAGTAGTGACCTTTATAAAATGCATGAGGAAGCGGCAGGCTGGTGACAACTTTCTGCAGACAAGAGAAAAAAAAAAGTCTATTTTTGTTTCTAGCTTAGAGCACAGGTCTAGAACACCTGCCGGCTGGACAGTATAAAAATTGGTCAAAAATATGGATACCTTGAAGTGATTTTAATTTCTTCATTAAGGTGTTTTTATTTAATAGGAAGAATAATTTGAATTGACAGATACTTCTACTAGTGCATCCAAATCACTTGTCATCTAGACTTGGACATTCTTGAGAGAGAAAGGACTGCTAACATGGATCAGGACTCTCCTAGACATGGGACATAAGGTCATCCTAACTATGACCATCAGAAGTACTTTGTGCAGTAGAGCACCAAGGCTGCCATGCATCCAGCAAGCATTCAATCATCCAATGAGCGTCTACCATGAACCTGGCACTATGCATGTCCTGGGAGAGCAGCAGTGACCAAGACAGACTTGGGTGGCCTCCACTGAGCTCATCACCTCCATGGAGAGGACCAGCCCTGCTTTCAGAGACTCCAGAGCCCAGTCGCTCTGAGGCAGAGCCAGCTCAGACCCTGGCTTTTAAAGTCACACCTGAGACCTGCTATTCAAACCTGCATTGATTCCTGCATAGGCGGTGGCGGGAGCTGAGCGGCAGGTAGCACCACTAAGGAGAAGCTGGGAAACCATATCGGGACACTTGCAGCCCATCTTCTAGCGGGGAAGAATGCTGTTAAGCAAGTAACTACAAAATTCATGAATTGCACGTGTACTGCATGACTTGAGAGCCCAGAGTGTATAACAGGAATATCTGACCTGGTTTAGGAGCTCATGGGTTTTTCCCAAGGAAGTGGCGTCAACCGGAGACCTAAAGAGTGATAGGATTTAACTGGGTAAGAGGGAAGGGGCTTCGTGCAGAGCCCCTGCATACTTAAAAGCAAGAAGGAACAGAATGCATTTATGGACCCAAAAGAGGCCAATGTGGGCTAGAGAACAAAGAAGAGAAGTTCATATGCTTGGTTTATTTCTCTAGTTTCGTGTGTGTGTGTGTGTGTGTGTGTGTGTATTTAAAATCATATCCTGTTATTAAAAACCACACTTCACTCTGAGCATTTTACCCAGCAATGAAAGGCTTTCTGGAGGCTTTGAGTGAAGCTAAGTACAGACACAGTTTGTTTCCTGGGAAGTGCACAGGAAGTGGCACGGCTGATGGGATGGGAGTAACAGAAGCCCTTCCCAGTGCTGGTGCAGAGGTGAGAACCCACTTCTGCCCCAGCCAGGTAAGACCTGGCACAGTTCCACAGTAGCCCGGGCGGAGCAGCTGTGTGCGGTCAGCGACCCTCTAGGTGCACTCTTAGGAGCTTGCTGATTTTTACGTTCCAAACTCCCTCTTGCTGCTTCCTGGGTTAGGGTTTTATCTTTCAAGTGGCCTAGAAATCCTGCGTCCCCGGGCCAGCACAGCGAGAGCGGCCAGCTCAGGAGAAAAACGGCTGATCACAGTGACAGAGGCAAATCTGACGCTGAGAAAGGCAGGCATCTTGCCTCCCCGTGGCTGGCTCTGTCATTTTTTTCTGGGACAGCAATTTCCCGCCACTGAGTATGTATGGCTGGAACTGAAGCAGTGTCGGTCTGGGATGTTTGATTCCATGACACATAACTGGATAGGGGCAGAGGGTCCATCAGAACGATGAGTGGACCTCTGGGAGCTGGGACCAGCATCCTGGGGTCAGCACAATCGCTGACACCGACATTCCTGCAGAGTGCGCTGAAACCAGACTCTTATCAGCAGCCGCTCCCCACCCAGCCGCCCCGTGAAAGGACTGGTTACAGGATGGGCGTGGCTGCCAACTTCATCAGGCTCTCTGATGATCTCTCTGTAGCTTCCACAGGGAAAGATTATAATAGGAGGGCTAAAGAATTATGATAGTTGGCCGGGCGTGGTGGTTCATGCCTGTAATCCCAGCACTTTGGGAGGTGGAGGCAGGAGAATCGCCCTAGGTCAGCAGTTCAAGACCAGCCCCGGCCAACATGGCAAAAACCTGTCTCTACAAAAAAAAAAAAAAGTATATATATATACATACACAAAAATTAGCTGGGCATGGTGGCGTGCACCTGTAATCCCAGCTACTCTGGAGGCTGAGGCAGGAGAATCTCTTGAACCCAGGAGGCAGAAGTTGCAGTGAGCCCAGATCATGTCACTGCACTCCAACCTGGGCGACAGAGCAAGACTCCATCTAAGAAAAAAGACTTATGATAATTAAGTAGTGCTAAAAAAGAAGCCTCACAGATTTTGGAGTCAGAAAAATCTGGGTTTGAGGCTGGTCCTGGTGCCTCATGCTTATAATCCTAGCACTTTGGGAGGCCTAGGTGGGAGGATCGCTTGAGGCCAAGAATTCAAGACCAGCCTGGGCAAAATAGTGAGACCCCATTTCTACAAAAATAAAAATAAATTAGCCAGGCATGGTGGTGCATGCCTGTAGTCCTAGCTACTTGGGAGATTAAGGCAGGAGGATCCCTTGAGCCCAGGAGTTTGGGGCTTCAGTAAGCTATGATCAATCCATGGCACTCCAGCCTGGGTGACAGAGCAAAACTCTATAGAGAAAATAAAAAGAAAAATCTGGGTTGAAATCTTAACTTTGACCCTGCTAGCTGGGTAACCTTGGGCAAGTCATTGAACTCTTTAACTGTAAAATGGGACTATCAACATCCATCTTATAGGATAGTTGTAGGGATTATATGAAATCATGTATATCAAATATTTAGCATGGTGCCTGACAGGTAGTATGTTCTCAGTAACTGCCTGAGCTAGGGAGAAAATTGTTTCTCTCCCTTATTATTCTTAGCAGAGCTGTGTTGGAGGTCACTGGCTTGAAGATTGAACCAGGGACAGTGAGGCTGTGATGGAGAAAGACAGCCAAAGGCTTTCACACTCTACCTGTTACTATCCACGGGCTTTTAGAACTCTGATTTAGGCTGGGCACAGTAGCTCACACCTGTAATCCCAGCACTTTGGGAGGCCAGGGCAGGTGGATCACTTGAGCTGAGTTCAAGACCAGCCTGGGAAACATGGCAAAACTCTGCAAAAAACAAAATTAGCCAAGCATGGTGGTATATGTCTGTAGTCCCAGCTACTTGGGAGTCTGAGGTGGGAGTATCGCTTGAGCCCGGGAGGTAGAGGCTGCAGTGAGCCATGATGGCACCACTGCACTCCAGCCTGTGAGACACAGCGAGAACTTGTCTCAAAACAAACAAACAACAACAACAAAAAACCCCTCTGATTTAGGGAACTTTCAGGAGTTGGTCATCCTCAAACCCCAAATCAGTAGACTGCCTATAATTTAAAACCACTTTCGTCTGTCTGGTTTGATCAGGTCTTCCAAATGACAAAAACAAAACAAAACTTCCCTGTCCCAGCCAGGTTACTGAAGTGAGATGTGAAGTAAAAATGAAAAGAGGTAATCATCTAGATGTTATAACATTTGGAGAATCTTGTAAATTTCTTATTGCCTCAAAAATATTTGTTTAAAAAGCTCCATCCAAACTTGGTTATTATGATATGCATCCACTTGGTCGTGGCCAGAGCTAGGTGTATGGGCTGAGTCCCGTGGTCTGCATGCAAATACGCAGAGTGAGGTCACAGAAGGTGGACCCTGGTTGCCATCTGCAAGAGGAACAAGCCATCGGAACCCGCTGGCTTTCAGCCTAGGTCTCAGTTATTTGTCTCACAGGGTGCAGTTGATTTAAAAAGTTATAAAAGTACCCAGGGGTGATGCCCACATGGAATCAGAACCTTAGGACTATAAAATAAAGATCAATAAAAAAATCTTTTATGGATCTATTAGCAACTTTCTGTGGGATGTGTTCTGGCCTTCCTTGTTTTTGACTGGGCAAGCTGCATTCATGCCCTCCTATGGGGGTGGATAGATGGCGAGGCATTTTCTTAAACACAGAAAGCAGGATTTTCCTGGCACGAACAAAGAGTGATCTCAAAAAAATAACTCGGCCTGGTGTTCAAGTACTGCCAACTAAAAGGGCCACAGAGGCAGTGCCCTAAAATGCAAGGCATCATTTTTGAAATTTAACTGGCTTTAGCTAATAACTCTATGTGGTCATTTAATTTATTCACATTTAATCTATGTGCGTATTAAAAATTATTACAAAATTCATATATTTGATGAAGAAAAATGAAAAAAAAAACCAAATAGTGCAAAGTAAAAAACTCTTATTATGTCACCATCCAGAGGCTATGGCTGTTCATAAAGTGATGTAAATCCTCTCAGTGTTTTTCTATGCCCTTACCCAGAGCTTTCGTTATTTAGTGGTGTACAAAAGTTGAAGCTACAGTAAACATGCTGGCTTGCAACCCATCCCCCTCCTTATTTTAACTTCACAATTTCCCTTGAACATTTTCCCATGTCATCATGTCATTCATCTGCAACTCTAAAAGCTGATGGACATACCACAATTTTTCTTAGCCTATCCTCTATTGCTGGACTTGCATGCTTTTCCCAATATTTTACTATTATACATAACAGTAGCTATATAAGTTATCTACATATACATCTCTGCATATATTTCAGATTATTCTTTTAAGGAATTACTGGCAAAGATATGCTATATATAAAAGGCATTGACAAATATTGCTAGGGGCTGGTTCCCTTGAATCCCTGCAGTAGTGCATAGGGTACTTCTTGTCTACACCTGGCCTGTACTATTGCACTCACTTTTTAAAATCCTTGCAGTTTGATGTGTAATGCTGAGGTATGGGGTGCAATTGAACCTGTCACCCAGGTAGTGAGCATAGTACCCAATAGGCAGTTTTTCTACCCTTGCCTCCCTCCCTCTCTCGTTCCTCCTGTGTCCCCAGTATCTGTTATTCTCATCTTTCTGCCCATGAGTACCCACTGTTTAGTTCCCACTTATAAGTGAGAACACACAATATTTGATTTTCTGTTTCTGCATTAATTTGCTTAGGATAATGGCCTGCAGCTCCATCTGTGTTGCCACAAAGGACATGATTTTGTTCTTTTCTCTGACTGTGCAGCATTCCGTGGTGTATATGTACCATGTTTTCTTTATCCATTCCACTGTTGATGGGAACCTGGGTTGATTCCACATTGTTGCTATTGTGAATAGTGCTGCGATGAACATGCAAATGCATGTCTTTTTAGTAGAATGATTTATTTTCCTTTGGGTATATACCCAGTGATGGGATTACTGGGTCGAATGGCAGTTCTATTTTAAGTTCATTGAGAAATCTCCAAACTGCTTTCCACAGTGGCTGAATTTACATTCCTACCAACAGTGTATAAATATTCCCATTCTTCTGTAGCCTCACCAATATCTGTTGTTTTTTGACTTTTTAATAATAGCCATTCTGACTGGTATGAGATGCTATCTTATTGTGGTTTTGATTTGCATTTCTCTGATGATTAGTGATGAACCAAAGGATACGGCTGTTAATCACTCACTTGCATGTCTTCTTTTGAGACGTGTCTGTTCATGTCTTTTGCCCATTTTTTAATGGGGTTATTTGGTTTTTGGTTGTTGAATTGTTTAAGTTCCATATAGATTCTGGATATTAGACCTTTATCGGGTGCATTGTTTGTGAATATTTTCTCCCATTCTGTAGGTTGTCTGTTTACTCTGTTGATAGTTTCTTTTGCTGTACAAAAGTTCTTTAGTTTAATTAGATCTCACTTGTCAATTTTTGTTTTTGTTGCCTTTGTTTTTAAGAACTTAGTTATAAATTCTTTGCCAAGGCTGACGTCCACAGGGTATTTCCTAGGTTTTCTTCTAGGATTTTTATAGTTTGAGGTCTCATATTTAATTATTTAATCCATTTTAAGTTAATTTTTGTATATGGCGAGAGGTAGGCATCCAGATTTATTCTTCTGTATATGGTTAGCCAGTATCCCAGCACAATTTATGGAATAGGGAGGCCTTACTCCATTGCTTATTTTTGTCAATTTTGTCAAAGACTGGTTGGTTGTAGATGTGTGGCTTCATTTCTGGGTTTTCTGTGTGTCTGTTTTTGTACCAGTACCATGCTGTTTTGGTCACTGTAGCCTTGTAATATAGTTTGAAGTCTGGTAGTGTGATGCCTCTGGCTTCTTTTTAAATAGGATTGCTTTGGCTAAGTGGACTTTTTTTTGTTCTGTATGAATTTTAGAATAGTTTTTTCTAATTCTGTGAAAAATGGCATTGGTAGTTTGATAGGAATAGCATTGAATCTGTAGATTGCTTTGGGTAGCGTGGCCATTTTAAAGATACTGTTTCTTCCAATCCATAAGTATGGAATGTTTTTTCATTTGTTTGTGTCATCTATGATTTCTTTCAGCAGTGTTTTGTAGTTATCCTTGTAGAGCTCTTTCACCTACTTAGATGTATTCCTAGAAAATGTTTCTTGTATGGCTATTGTAAATGGGATTGAGGCAGTATTGTTTTAATTAGCATTTCATTATTAGTAATGAGTCTGAAGCTATTTTCTAATATATTTTGGTCATTTTTAATTTCTGCTCTTGAAAATTGCTTGTCAATGTCTATTGTCCATTTCTCCATAGAATTTGCCTTTTTATTACTAAATTATAAAAGCTCCTTATTTATACTACAAAAATGTTCCCCATTTTGTCTTTTTGCTTTCAATTGTGTTGAATAAAAACAGAAGTTACCAAGTAAATGCAGCAGGCATTTCTGGTCTCTCCCTCTGACCTCTCCATAGCACTTCACAGAATTGACCATTTATGGCCTCTCTGGTCACTCTTTTATCCTTGGCTTTCATGACATCACACTCTTCTGCTTTTTCTCCTCCTTCTTTGGCTGGTCCTTCTTATTCTCCTTGTGGGAGGCCCCCCTCTGCCCATCACTTAAGTGTTCATGATCTTCAGGCTTTTGTCATTGCTCTTACCTCTCCTCATACTGTACACCCTCCCTAGGCAATCCACAACCACTCCCTTAACTTCAGCTATTCAGTTACAACTATAGGCTGATGATTGCCATGTCTAGAGCATCAGCTTGGATCTGCCTCCTGAGCATCAGACCCATATATTCAAGTGTCTACTGGATATCTTCCCTTGGGTGTCTCCCAAGAACCTCAAACACAATAGAAATCACCATCTTCCCCATGGAGTAATACTCCTTCTCCTCTGTTCCTTATCTTCTTAAATGGCTCCACCACCAATCTGGTTGCCTAATTCAGAAGTCTGGTTATCAACTGTGACTCCTCCCTTGCCCCCTTCCACACATTCAGACAATCAACAGGAATTGGAAGATTTTACTTCCTAAATTTCTCTCAATTCCACATTCTCCATGCCATACTTGCAACGCTAGTCCAGAAGATAATCATCTCCCTCTGGGTACTCCAAAAACCTCCTAAATCTTCTCTCCATGCTCTCTTCCATTCCATCCTTCCCATTACAGATAGAGTTATTGTCCTAGTCTGTTTGCATTGCTATAAAGGGATACCTGAGCCTGGGTAATTTATAAAGAAAAAAGATTTATTTGTCTCACAGTTCTGCAGGCTGTATAAGCAGCATGGTGCTGGCATCTGCTTCTGGCAAGGACTTCAGGAAGCTTCCATTCATGGTGGAAAGCAAAGGGGAGGAGGCATCCCATGGCATGAAAGAAAGAAAGAGAGAGAGGGAAGGGGCGCCAGGCTCTTTTAGACAACCAGATCTTCCAGGAACTCATAGAGCAATAACTCATTCATTAATACAGGGATGACACCAAGCCATTCATGTGGGATCCACCCCCATGACTCAAACACCTCTCACTAGGCCCCACCTCCAAACTAGGGATGGAATTTCTTTTTTTTTTCTCCCATTGCACTTTTATTGGAATGTAATATTTGGAATAATTATCCAAAAGGGCCAATATTTCCCAATTTAATCTGAGGTCATAATAAAACAAGCAACAAAACAGTGTTTGGGATTTCAGTTTCTCACCCTTATCAAGACTTACTGCCTCCCATTGTCAATATTTATTGAGCATTTACAGTGTACTAGGCACAATAGAACATACGGAAAACATTGTCCCTGCTCTTGAGGAGCTTACATTCTGAAAGAAAAAATATACCTATTTTAAAATGGCATTTTTGTTTGGTGTTTTCTGCAAAGTACTGAGGAAATATTTTGTAAAGTGAGCTTTGGGTATAACTTAGCCTCATCATTATTTAGAGTATAGAGGAAGAGAAAGAGGAAGGGTTAAAGGCAGACAATGACAGACCATTCAGGATAGGTAGGGTTTTAAAGGGAGATAAACACAGTATCATCAACTAAGGAGAGATTTGCTGCAGTAAATAGGATGAGGGAAATAGTCTGTGGGATGCAAGCAAAGGAAGCAGGGTGTCTTAGACATTGAGTGGAGCCAGACAGATCGTGCGGCCTTTTTCCAAGTACGTGGCCACCAAGTAGGAATGGTTGGTGACAAGACAGAAGGCTAAAAAAGAGGGTAATCTTGTGCACCTGACAAACAGAAAGAATAAAGGATCAAAATCGAAGGCAGGCTATAAGAGTATCAAGAAATTGTTAAAAACCAAAAAGTTATTTGGAAGCACAAAACTTACAGTTAATGCTACCCAGTGTCATGATGGGCCAAGAACACTGTGGCTTCCTAAGTTAGAAAATGCCATATACCAATATTTCAAATGGAACATATTACATTTTTTTCTAATCAATCTCACCCTCTCCCAGAAGAAATAGGAATTCATTCTTTTCAGGGTGGGGAGGAAGAGAGGGGATCATGGGACATGGAAACAGTAGTTACATTAGTAGTATTTTTGTTGTTATGATAAACTTTGTGTTTAAACTTGGTAAAAGCCCATTAGCTGCCAAGAGAGAATAAGGAACACATTTCAAAAAAATGTACAATTTCCGTATAATAATAATAATAATAATAATAATAATAAAAGAAAAAAATAAAAAATAAAAAATAAAAAAAAAAGAAAAAAAAAAAACAAACAAACAAAAAAAAATGTACAATTTCCTTTAGAGAAGTTTCAGAACCAAAAGACTAATTTACATGAAAAGCTGTAGAGAAAGTAGTTGAAAAGTCCATTCATAAAACATTTATTCCACTTACATGAATTTAATACGCATGTTCTTAACAATTATGCTTGGATTGTTCATGAAAATTTCATAAGACATTAAACAAAGCTAGCTATCATCTCAAGTTATTTCCCTGTTAACTATTTTTACAGCACATGCATGTTAGGCAAGTATCAAAAAAAAAAACCACAAAAGCAAAAAACCTAAAAAAAGTTAAATACATGGGTTTTTGTTTTACTGCTGTGCTTGATATACATGAAGTAGTGAATACCAAGCAATTCATTTTTACTGCATCTTTACTTTTACATTTGTTCTTAGGTTGCCTAAAACATTTAAATACAAATAAAATGAGTGTAGCAAAAATAATGAATGCTAACAGCAGGTAACTTTACAAATAATGGAATGTGAACCGTTTCTGCCCTTTTACAGAGTAAAATGGGTCACAGCTGTGTCTAAAAGAACACTTCTGCAGCTGTGGTCAAAGGTATGAGATTGAGTATTCCACAGTTATACATGGTTTAACATGTGGTATCCATGGGATATCTGTTTCTACCGCAGCCTTGTAAGTGCTCCATACCTTAAAGTACCCACAATTACTACACCTGTGACTGGAACCACCAGGACAAACCAATATGTAGGCAGTTTTCTTTGCTTAGACGTGGAAGCAGTTTTAACACCGGCCCTTGTGAAGCCACAATATACCAAAAGTACTATGCCAAACATTTATAACTTGTATAAAAATTCCACGTCTCCATATTGAACACCTCAAGATGAAAACAGATAACTCCCTAAATGTTAACTGCCTCTCCTCCCCTAATATTAAACATAGAAACCATATGGGAAATATAGAAATTCAAATAGAAGTAACATAAACCTGTCATAAGTCATAAACAAAAAACTATTTGTGGGACAGCATGGATGACAAATGGTCTACTGTGTAAATTTTAGAATGAGGCAGACAAAAGCTGGAAGACCAGTTAATTTTCCCCTCCTCCTCCTGCTTCACCTTCATCTCCTTGGGTATCTGATGTCCACACTGTCAAGTTGTCTCTCAGTAATTGCATTATTAGCGTGCTGTCTTTGTATGACTCTTCACTTAATGTATCAAGTTCAGCAATGGCTTCATCAAAAGCTGTCTTTGCAAGACAGCAGGCTTTCTCTGGGGAGTTCAGAATCTCATAATAGAACACAGAGAAGTTAAGGGCCAGACCCACTCTGAGAGGATGTGTTGGTTGCATTTCCTTTTTGCTGATTTCAAAAGCTTCTTGGTATGCTTGTTGTGACTGATCCACAATCCCTTTCTTGTCATCACCAGCGGCAACCTCAGCCAAGTAACGGTAGTAATCTCCTTTCATTTTGAAATAGAAGACTTTGCTCTCTGCTTGTGAAGCATTGGGGATCAAGAACTTTTCCAAAAGAGACGGTACATCATTGCAGATATCTCTGAGCTCCGTCTCAATTTTCTCTCTGTATTCGCGAGCCATCTGCTGTTTTTTCTCAGCTCCTTCCGTCTTTTGTTCAGTACTTGAGACGACCCTCCAAGATGACCTACGGGCTCCTACAACATTTTTATAAGCAACCGAGAGAAGATTCCTCTCCTCATTGGATAATTCAGCTCCTTGCTCAGTTACAGACTTCATGCAGGCTGCCATGTCATCATATCGCTCAGCCTGCTCAGCCAGTTTGGCCTTCTGCACCAGCTCATTTTTATCCATGACCGGATGTTCTGTGTCCGGAGTGGGTGGTGGCGGCGGACGGACAGGGGCTCAGCAGTCTTTGGGCGGTGGCGAGGCTGAGACTCTGGAGATGGAATTTCAACATGAGATTTGGAGGGGACAAATATCCAACCTATATCAGTTATTTTCTAAAATATACAAATCTGATCAAGCTAGTCCACTATTAAAATCCTTTAATGGCTTCTCATTACACTTGAGATAAAATTCAGCCCCTTTAATACTGGATGCATGGTGTGCCCACCTGTTGAGTTCTTCAGCCTTTTTTCCTGTAAGTTCTTAACTTATGCTTTTTCTCGAGTCTAACACGACTACCGTATTTCAGTAAATCTGAAATATCATCAACCATAAGATGCACCATTATTTTATGTGCCATTAAGAAAATACAATTCTGCCAATTAAAATGGTAAAATAACTTACATTGCAAGGGATGTCCAATTTCAGAGATGCAAAAATGGGAGAAAATCTGGGTTTGGTGCCAATGAAACAGTTCTTTTCTTAGCTCTGTGGAACCAGCTTCCATCATGTCTGGGCCTCCCCATGTGCTATTTCCTCTTCCGCCTTCCTCACACTCCCCCTCATCCTCATAACATTCCCCCCGTCCACCTTCAGCAAAATTAAACATTAGGTAAAATTGGTCCAGTGCACCCATTCTTCTTTTGTTCTCTTTTTTACTAAAATCACATTTCCTTCCCCAACTGAGCTGAAGTTTGGAAGAGATGTTGGGGCTTGACGTTAGGCTTTGACAGGGCATGTCCTTATTCTTTTTTTTTTTTTTTTTTTTTTTTTTTTTTTTTTTTTTGAGACAGAGTTTCACTCTGTCACCCAGGCTAGAGTGCAGTGGCGCAATCTCGGCTCACTGCAAGCTCTGCCTCACGGGTTCACATCATTCTCCTGCCTCAGCCTCCAGAGTAGCTGGGACTACAGGCGCCCGCCACTGTGCCCGGATAATTTATTGTATTTTTTTTAGTAGAGACGGGGTTTCACCATGTTAGCCAGGATGGTCTCGATCTCCTGACCTCGTGATCCACTCATCTCAGCCTCTTAAAGTGCCGGGATTACAGGCGTGAGCCACCGCACCTGGTTGGCATGTCCTTATTCTTAAATCCTATCTGGGATCTCAGCTGGGTGCCAGATGCATTAATGAGAGGTAATGAAATTTCTCAGACAGGGCATTCCACAATGCCCCAGCACTGCTAACCCTCTGCTATTGGCATCACCTTCAATTCTGAAGAAGTTGCTGTCTGGTAAATAGACAGTAGCTTCTACCATGGGGAGCTGTGTCCTGTGCATGTACCATCCAGCCATGCCATGTATTCCCAGAGGGCACCCACCCAAATTCCCAAGGGCCCCAACTGCACAGCTCCCTCCTTTCTGATGTCTCTTCATCCAGATTCCAAACATTTCAGCTGACCCAACTTCTAGTTTCTGATTTCTGTCTCCTCAGCTCAGCAAGGTCACTGTGTTCTACTTGGAGTCTGGCTCTCTGTGTCAACCCCAGGCAGAGAGTTGGGTGACTGCAGCTCACTTGTGAAATTTCCCTTCTCTTGCTGCTAGTGTAATGAACTCTTCTGACCTATGTATCACCCAGCTTCAAAATCATCAACATTTGGCCAGTCTTCTTCAATCTATATCACTAGATTTAGCTTACTACCTCTAATCTAGACACTATCTCTGAGCTCTAATCTAAATCACTGGGCAAATTACTTAGAGCAAATCCTAGACAGGTCATTTCATTTATAAATATTTCAGCATGCATCTCTAAACAGAATTCTTTAACAAAACCCCATAAAACACTATTTTATACAACATAATAACAATATTTTCTTAATATCATTATATATATGGTAATGTTCAAATTTCTCCAGTTGTTTCATAAATTCTTTATAGTTTTTTCAAATAGTGATCTAAGTAAGGTCCCATACATTGCCATTGGTTGCTGTTTCCTAAGACTTTTAAAAATCTTTGGGTTGTTTCTCTCTCCTCCTTACAAATTACTTATGGAGGAAATCAGTCTGGATTTTCCTAACTGCAGCCCTGTTGTATTATTTAACATGTTCCTCTGTCCCCTGTGTTTGTTCTGATAGACCAGCAGCTCTAGCTAGAACTTGATTAGATTCATGCTCGAATATTTTGGTAAGACTACGTGCCCCTCTTTTTGTGATGATCATTGCCTAGACCCATTATTTCAGTAGGGATTGTGAAATGGTGATATAGAATGATAGATCAAACCATTTATTATGTGGATTACTTCTATAAAGAGAAATTGCTTCCATTTTTCCCTTTATTTACCACAATTTTTCCCTTCCTTCCTTTCTTTCTTTCTTTTTCTTTCTTTCTTTCTTTCTCTATCTCTCTTTCTTTCCTTTTCTTCTTTTTCGAAGCAAGATCTTGCTCTGTTGCCCAGACTGAAAGGCAGTGGTGTGACTATGACTTACTGCAGCCTCAACCTCCCAGGCTCAGGATATCCCCCCCTGCTTCAGCCTCCCAAATAGCTGGTACAGCAGGCGAGCCTCACCACATCCAGCTATTTTTTTTTTTTTTTTTTTTAGTTTTTTAGCAATGGGGTCTCGCTACGTTGCCCAGGCTGATCTCAAACTCCTGGCCTCAAATGATCCTCCTGTCTCATACTCCCAAAGTGCTGGGTTTACAAGTATGAGTCACTGCACCCAGCCCCAATTTTCAAAATAATCATTTGGTTATCTAATAGCCTCAAAAGTGAGCCAATAAAGGTTTTCTTTCTACTATGAACTAATGGACTTAAACATATTTAAAGTGATTCACTATATTGTCGATACTATTCTTATTGATCCCTAAATTTTCCCATTTTTAGTCACTGTGAGCCCTTGCAAGTTGGATCCTGAGTTCTTTTGACACAATTCTAGTTAAGTGGTTGTTTTGTTTGAGACAGGGTCTCACTCTTGCCCAGGCTGGAGTGCAATGGTACAATAGCTCACTGCAGCCTTGAACTCCTGGGCTCATGCAATCCTCTTACATAGCTGGAACTACAGGCATGAGCTGCCATGCCCACTATTCTTTTTTTTTTAATTTTGTAGACATGGGGTCTTTCTCTGTTGCCCAGGCTGGTTTCACACTTCTGACCTCAAGCAATCTGCCTTCCTCAGCCTGTAACCCTTAAAGCACTGGGATTACAGGCATGAGCCACCCCAACTGGCCCTAGGTAAGTGTTTGATAGCTACCTTGCTTTCTGGTAATGAGCCTAGATGATCCAGGCTCATCTTATACATTTCCCATCCCGGATCTGGAGAAACCCATTTCTTTGAGGAGCCCTGGTTCCTTTCACGGGGAAAGATTTAGAGATCACAAACTGCTCACTGTCCCTGGCTGGCTCCTTGATTTAAGGTCTTTTCATGGACAGAGTTAGGAAATAATTTTTAAAGATAAAACATAAAATGTGTTTTATATTATTACATACTAGTATTTCCAACTCAAATGGAAAATTGTAAGGTTTTTAAATTAACTTTTTGAAATCTTCCATCAGTTTCTCCTTTATTATGGAAAAACCCATACAGTAAGTCCCAGTTCCCAATGATACTAACATGATTACTTATTTACCAAAAGTAAAAGATAGTGAAAACAGTTTAATTTTTTCTTCTTTTACAGTTCTTTTTGTCTGAGGTAACAGCCCATTATGGATATACAGTGGAATTACCATGTTTTTAAATTACTTAAAATTCCTACTCTCTGTGTGGTCATGCCACTAACATGATGTAGAATTGGGTTCACTGTCTCATTTTGCTTTTGGTTGTTTGGGGATTGCTTTTTCAAATTTAACTTTGTTTTAAAATTCTGTGAAATGTTTCCATAGTTTCAAAGGCAAATCTACAAAAGAAAGTTTATTTGGAGAAATCTCCTCTTTATTAGAAGACTATCAAGGTAGGCTTCATTTCTTTTCATAATTTGATAATACTCCATTATGTGGCTGTACTATAGTTTATTTAACCAGTAACCTACTGATGGATATTTGGATTATTTCCATCTTTGGCTCTTACAAACAGTGCTGTGATGACTATCCTTGCACTTCTCTTTTGCTTATTTTTGCCAGTATATCTTTGGGATTGATTCCTAGAAATAAAATGGCTGGGCCCAAGTGTAAATGTATATTTTTTGGTAGGTATTGCCAGATTGCCCTGGATAGGGGCTATGCCATTGTGTATTCTGATTAGCAATGTATAAGAGCATCTATTTCTCTATAATTTGACCAATGGAGTATGTTAGCCAACTTTTGAACTTTTGGCAATCTCATAGGTAAGAAATAGTATCTCTATGAAGTTTTAATTTGCTAAATGTAACTTTCTTTTTACCACTGAAATTAGAATAAAGAGGTATAAATTGTATTATTTTGATAATTTTCTCTTTAATTTAGCATGACAATCATCATAGGTATACAAGCTACATCCAGGCTTGATTAGCCTGTGGCTACAACACGAAGTCCCATTACCTTTTTTATTTTTTTATCACAGGGTCTTGCTCTGTCGCCCAGACTGGAGTGCAGTGTTGTGATTATGGCTTACTGCAGTCTTGACCCCCTGGACTCAAGTGATTCTCCCACTTCAGCCTCCCGAGTAGCCAGGACAACAGGCACAAACCACCACTCCTGGCTAATTTTTTATTTCTTTGTAGAGATGAGGGTCTCAGTATGTTGTCCAGGTGAGAACTCCTGAGCTAAAGCGATCCTCCCACCTTAGTCTCCCAAAGTGCTGGGATTATGGGGGTAAGCCACCTCTATGGGCTTACTAACTTTTAATGCCCAAACTACAGTAGACATGCCTGAAAAGGAACATAGCCATCCTTATGTCTCCTAGTTATTTTGGGAAGTCTCCAAAACTGGAAGCTCAGTCAGCCTGCTTCCGGTTTCTGATCCTTATGCAGTATCTCATAAAGAATTTCATAAATAGTTCCTTCCTTGGGTGGTTCAAATCCCATCTAAGGGGCTAGAAGGAGATCTGAGGCCTTCTTCCACTCTATCAAACAAAACATGGGTATCCATGAAGCAAGCAGACACAGGAACATGATACATCACGCTGGCTTCTTAGCTGCACTCACAGCATCCCCTGAGCACTGAATGTCCTGCTGCACTGGCACTGCCAGTGGTCTCGCTAGCACACGGGCGTGCATACACAATCAGCTCACTGTAGGACAGGAACCATTGATTGAAAATGACTTAAAAGCCACAAGCCTGTAGTCTCAGCTACTTGGGATACTCAGCAGGCTGAGGCGAGAGGATCACTTGAGCCCCAGGAGTTCAAGCTCAACCTGGACAACATAGAGGGACCTTGTCTCTAAAAAGAAAAAAAAAAAAAAACAGACAAAGTAAATGACCTTAAACCAGTGTTTTATTTTTTTAACTTTTATTTTAAGTTCTGAGGTACACATGGAGGTTTGTTTTATAGGTAAACTTGAGTCATGGGGGTTTGTTGTACAGATTATTTTGTCACCCAGCTATTAAGCCTAGTACCCATTAGTTATTTTTCCCGATCCTCTCCCTCCTCCCACCCTCTGCCCTCTAACAGGCCCCAGTGTCTGTTGTTCCTCTCTATGTGTCCATGTGTTCTCATCATTTAGCTCCCACTTATAAGTAAGAACATGTGATATTTGGTTTTCTGTTCCTGCATTAGTTTGCTAAGGTCAGGGGGTGGCCTCCAACTGCATCCATTTTCTGCCAAGTACATGATCTCCTTCCTTTTGATGTCTGCATAGTATTCCATGGTGTACATGTACCATTTTCTTTATCCAGTCTACCACTGATGGGCATTTAGGTTGATTCCATGTCTTGGCTAGTGTGAATAGTGTGCAGTGAACATACGTGTGCATGTGTCTTTATGATAGAACGATTGTATGCCTTTGGGTATATCCCCAGTAATGGGAATGCTGGGTCCACTGGTAGTTCTGTTTTGAGTTATTTGAGGAATCGCCATGCTGCTCTCCACAATAACTGAACTAATTTATCCTCCCACCAACAGTGTATAAGTGTTACTTTTTTTCCACAACCTCATCAGCATCTGTTATTTTTTGGCTTTTCGGTGATATCCATTCTGACTGGTGTGAGATGGTATTTCATAGTGGTTTTGTTAAATCAGTTTAACAGGCAAAATAATGGAGAAAGTGGACAAAATTACTTGAAAATACATTTTAATAGAAAATCATCCTGGAGTGTAAATGTTAGCAATACAAATACTAAGGATTTGAAAGATTCATTTTTAATGAGTATTCTTTTAGAGATTTACTTGGAAACAAAAATCAAATTAAAAATTCATGGAAGGCTCATGCCTGTAATCCCAGAGCTTTGGGAAGCCAAGGTAGGCAGATCGCTTGAACCTAGGAGTTTGAGACCAGCCTGGGCAACATGGTGAAAACCTGTCTCTACAAAAATACAAAAAGAAAAGTAGTTGGGCTTGGAGGCGTGCGCCTCTAGTTTCAGTTACTCAGGAGGCTGAGGTGGGAGGATCACTTGAGCCCAGGACGTCAAGGCTGCAGTGACCAGAGATCACACCACTGCATGCCAGCCTGGGCACAGAGTGAGACCCTGTCTTGAATAAAAAAAGATGCACTAATGACCATCAAAACTGCTTCACAACACTTCAGATGCCTCCAATGAGTCTAAGAGCTGTGGAATTAGGGAAGACGGGACTCCCCAGCAGCGTAATACCTAAGACTGTGAAATCAATCAAGCAGCCGTGTTTATATAGTAAAAGGTAGAAAATAGATTATTTTAATTGCTAATTGTTCTTGAGACCTTTACCAAGATATATTTTTAAATGTGGCCTAAATGCTTCCCTCGACAGGCATAGTGAAGGAATTACAGTTTATTCAGAGGCTGACATGCTGCTGATTGAAGTACAAAGAACAGTAATCAAGGTGGTGGGTTTTTTTCATATGGCTTTTAACATTTACAAAGAAAATGATTTCAAGGGGTACATGCTAGAAAGAAACAAGTCTATAAACAGTTACCAATCAGCCAAATACACCAATTGCTAGGAATATTCCCTCCACCCTCATCTCTTACCAACTCCCACACCCCGTAATCAGCATCTAAATGCTGCATGCATTATTCTTTTGCTCATAACTCTGAGGGAAGGGAATGAAGAGTCATACTGTGTTCAGAGACCCCAGAACCGCATCTTAGATAACTTTACAGACACAAATCTACCACCACGATAATGTTGGGGAGGCAGCCACGGGATGCTTCCATTTAGGATAAAATGAGCAGAGACCAGGAAGCAGAAGACTGCACAGACCAAGCCTTGCACTGGCTCTGCTGTGGAGGCTGGCCTCCTGTCCTCTCTTCGGAACTAGACTCAAAGGGGCCTCAGACAGTGAGTTTTAATTGGAGAAAAGGCTAGAGACTGTGAGGGGAGGAAATAAGACATACATACAAAGCAAGCCTGTGTGGACTACCCATTCTTATAGAATTCCTCACTCCTGGGTGTCTTGAGAAAAAGACCTTTTCCTGGAGCCCCAAAGCCACCTTGGTGTCTCATGGGACACCTTGTGGTATCAGTGGGTTAATAGACTTGAGAATCTCTGAGTCACTGGCCATGTCAGGTGTTCAAATCCTTCTTGCGTCATGGGGAATGGATCATGCTCTTAAGGCCCATGCAGAGGCAGAATCCAGCCATGATGACCCTGGAGACCCATCTTGGCATATTCTTAGACAGGCTTCTTAAAATCCCACAGACTGAAGGTGGGTTCTAACATGCCTGTGAATTATAGGAAGAACATCTTACAGAACCATCAGTTAGCCTATAGGCTGAGGTAGGCACTTTTAAATTTTATGTTGTTTAATTTTTTATTTTTGAAGAGTCTTGCTATGTTGCCCAGGCTGGACTTGAACTCCCAGGCTCAAGTGATCCTCCTGCTTTGCAGCCTCATGAGTAGCTGGGATTACAGATGTGAACCACCATTCCCAGCTTAGGTCTGCAGCTTTTTAAGTGCCTACTGGCTCAAATTTTAAACTTAGTTTTAAAGCCAAGCATAACTTTGTGACTCAGGACAAGAAAAGCAATGGTGCCCCCTTGGCTTCACTATTTCATTTTTTTATCCTAATTAACTTTTTCCAAATTTAATCTCTGCCATTCCCAGTGGGATGTCATACATCTGGTTTACTCTCTTGGCTGAGGTGGCACAGTTTTAGGGGTTTCCACTTCATCCTTCTTATCACAGTTGTCCTTACTCCACAGTCAGGTAAACCATGTGAGATCTCCCCATCTAGGAAGTTTATCCATCCCAATAATGTCCTCAGGGACCAGCAAAATGACGACAGGGTGAGTCCCATGAACTCAATGGCTCTCTTGTGGGATGAATCCGGAGGAGGTTCATGTGCCTCTGTGCACCTGCACTAGGACAGAGGGGCCATGATGCTTTTTAGGTTCCACTTGTAGGAGCAATGACTAAGACCCTTCCAGAGGACTATGCTCCTCAGAAAACAACTGCAAAACCTGGCCTCAATACAAAAGCAACTCTGAAGTACTGAGTGAACAGAAGCAGACAGTCTCTAGTGAAGAGTGTGAGCTGGCATGAAGAAGGGACGATGGTGAGCCGAACAAATTGGTTCTCATCTGTCCAAACTTTAGCCTGAGGCTAAGTGAATTCCATGTGGTGCACACAGTGGAAGTGGGGGTGCAAACATGGAAAAAACCTGCAGCATTTTTGGTCTGAGAAGCCAGAAAAGTGAAGCCAAGAAATTGTGAACATTGAAAAGAGAGGGGGAAAGTTTACAAGGGAAAGGCAAGAGAGGGGATCCCCACATTTTGTGTGTCCACGTTTCTGACTGACTCCTGAACTATGTACCATGGAACAGACAAGGCTTCACCAGACTCCAAAACTGCCAGTGCCTCAATCATGGACTTTCCAGCCTCCAGAACAGTGAGAAAATACATTTTTGTTCTTTATAAGTTCCTCAGTCTTCGTTATTTTGTTATAGCAGCACAACAACAAAAGACAAAAGCCAGAGATAGCACGCAAAACTTGTAAGCAGCAAGAGGAAAATGACAGATTGTACCAGGGAGCAACAATCCTAGTAACATCCAACTTTTCTTCAAAAATCATGGAAGCCAGAAGAAGTGGAGCAAAAAACCTGTCAACCCAAGATTCTATAACCAATGAAAATAACATTCAAGAATAGGCCAGGCATGGTGGCTCATGCCTGTAATCCTAGGACTTTGGGAGGCCAAGGCAGTTGGATCGCCTGAACCCAGGAGTTTGAGACCAACCTGGGCAACATAGAAAGATCTCATATCTACAAAAAATAGAAAATGTAGCCACGTGTGGTGGTGCATACCTGTAGTCCCAGCTACTTGCGAGGCTGAAGTGGGAGAGGATCACTTGAGTTTGGGAGATTGAGGCTGCAGTGAGCTGTGATCACACCAGCGCACTCCAGCCTGGGTGACAGAGTAAGACCCTGTCTCAAAAAAAAAAGACGAACAAACAGACATTTTCATTTAAAAGAAAAGTTACAGAATTAGTTACCAGCAAACCTGCACTGTAAGAAATACTAAAGAAAGTCATTCCGTCTGGAGAAAAACCATATAGAAACTTGGATTCTCTGAAAGTAATAAAAAGCATGAGTAATGGCAAGTACCTGGCTAAACACAAGTTTTTTTTTTCTTTTTGCCTTTTACCTCTTAATTATTTTAATAAACCACATTTTAAAAATTATAACATGGTCTTGTGGGGTTTGTAATGTTATAGATGACCACATATAAAAACCATAAAATAAAAAGGAACATGGACTAATAGGATTGCAAGATTTCTATATTTTATGTGAAGTAGTGAAGTAATCATTATAAGCACCCAGTGAAAAGTTAAGTGTGTGTGTGTGTGTGTGTGTATTCCTTCCACAACCACTAAAAAAAAATTAAGAAGTCTAGCTAAATGAAAACAGGAAAATTAAAAAGGAATTCTGAAAAATATTCAAAGAATTCAAAAAGAAAAATCACAAAAGAAGGAACAAAGGCAAAACAACAGAAGAGACAAAAATAAAAAATAAGATGGATCCCAAATGCAAGCATATGAATGATTGCAGTAAGTGTTGATCAACTAAACAATGCAATTAAAAGGCAGAGATTGTCAAAATGGACCAAAAACAAAACAAACAAGACCCAACTATATGTTTATTAGAGAAGAACCAGCAAATATATTGACAAATATGTTGAAAGAAAATGGATGGAAAAATACACCATGCAAACAGCAGACATCAAAAGGCTAGACTGGCTATACTGATATCAGACAAAATATACTTAAGCCAAAATGTACACTGCATATTTTTAAGTGGAGAATTTTATATTATATGAAATTTTATGTTATGTCAATTATATCACAATAAGAAATGTATTGTCATATAATTTCATTACTCCATAATGATAAAAGTCTTATTGTCAAGGACAACACAACAGTCGAAATTTGTGTGCACCCAATATATGAAGCAAAAATACATGAAGCAAGTAACTGACAGAATGAAAGGGCAGAAGAGACAGTTCCACAAACATCACTGCAAATATTAACATCTCTACCTAGCAGCTACTAGAACAATTAGACCAGAAAATGAGTAAAGACATAGAAGTTTTGAACAATATTAGCAACCAACTTGACTTGATATTTATAGAACACTTCACCAAAAATGGCAGAATACACATTATTTTCAAGTGCACCTGGTGTGTTTGTCAAGATCGGCCATATTTTGGGCCACAAAACACAACTCAATAAATTTGAATAGTTTAAAATCATGCAGGCTATGTTCTCTGTCCACAAAGGATTAAACTGGAATTCAATAATAATGAGATAACCAGGAAAATTTCAAATATCTGGACTTTAACATACTTCTAAATAATCACTAGATCAAAGAAGAGTCACAAGTAATATTAGAAAATATGTTGATAATATATCATATACATATGATAATGAAAGCATATCAAAATTTGTGGGATGTAGGGTAAAACAGAGCATATAGGGAAATGTGTAGCTTTAAATGCCTAAGTGGGAAAAGAAGCAAAGTCTAAAGCTCAGTGATCTAAGCTTCCACCTTAAGAAATTACAAAAATAAGTCCAAGTTATGCTCAAAGTAAACAAAAGGAAGGAAAAGATAAAGGGTAAAAATCAATAAAATAGAAAAGATAAATGGCATGAACCCAGGAGGCGGAGCTTGCAGTGAGCCGAGATCGTGCCACTGCACTCCAGCCTAGGCGACAGAGCGAGTCTCCGTCTCAAAAAAAAAAAAAAAAAAAAAAGAAGTAGAGAAAAATCAATAAAACCAAAAGCCACGTTTCTGAAATAAATTCAATAAAACCGACCAGCTGTAGTCAGACTAGTGAAGAAAACAGAGGAGACAAATCTCCAATATTAGGAATGAAAGAAGGGGTTTTTCTACACGTCCTTCAGACATGAAAAGAACAATAAGGGCATACTGTGAACAGTTCCATGCTGATAAGCTTGACAATCTAGATAAAATACTACTTAAAAAGCAAATTTTTTTTTTTTTGAGACGGAGTCTCGCTCTTGTCACTCAGGGGGGTGGAGTGCAGTGGCGCGATCTTGGCTCACCACAAGCTCCGCCTCCCGGGTTCATGCCATTCTCCTGCCTCAGCCTCCCGAGTAGCTAGGATTACAGGCACCCGCCACCACGCCCAGCTAATTTTTTTGTATTTTTAGTAGAGACGGGGTTTCACCGTGTTAGTCAGGATGGTCTCGATCTCCTGACCTCGTGATCCACCTGCCTCGGCCTCCCAAAGTGATGGGATTACAGGTGTGAGCCACCTCGCCTGGCTTAAAAAGCAAATTTACCAAAACTGCCTCAAGAAAATTTGGCAGCCCTATTTAAATTAATAATAAAAACTTTCCCACATAGAAAACTCCAGATCTAGATCACTTCACTGGGGAATTCCACCAGTTATTTAAGGAAGAAATGACGCCAATCTTACACCAACGTTTTCAAAATATAAAAGAGGAGGGAGCATTTCCCAGATCATTTTATGGGGCTAACATTACCTTTATTATAAAATCAAATACATCACAAGATAATAGAACTACAGAGCAATATTACTCATGAGCATAGAAACAAAAAGTTCCTAACAAAATATAGCAAATAAGAACCAATAACATGTAAAAAGAATACTACCTATCATATCCAAGTGGGGTTTGTCTCAGAATGCAAGGTTGGCTTAACATCAGAAAACCAATCAATATAATCTACCATATGAATAGAAAACAGAAAAAGAACCATATAATTATTTAAATGGATGCAGAAAAAAACATTTGATAAAAATCAACACTCTTTCATGACTAAATCTCTCAACAACTAGGAATAGAAGTCTTCCTCATCCAATTAAGGTTATAAAAAAAATCTACAGCTAACATCAAACTCAATGGTGAAGATTTAATGTTTTCTACCTAAAATCACAAACAAAGCAAAGCAGGGATATCCACTCTCACTATTTGCATTTAAATATGTATTGTAAGACCCAGATAGTGAATAAGGCAAGAAAAAGAAAAAGGCAAATTGGAAAGAAGAGGTAAAACTGTCCTATTTGCAGACATGATTTTGTATGTACAAAGCTCTAAGAAATCCAGAAAAAAGTTATAAGGATTAATACAGGTCAATTTAGTAAAGTTGCAGGATACATGTTCAAAACACAAAAATTGTATTTCTATATATAGTGAAAAATAGAAAATAAAAATGTAAATAACAATTCAATTTATGACAGTATTAAGAAAATTAAAATATTTTGGCATTAATTTAACAAAATATGTGCAAGACCCACATACTAAAAACTACAAAATATTTAAAGAAAAACTAAAGAATACTTAAATAAACAGAGAAACATACCAGGCTCGTGGACTGGGACACTCAATATTTTTAAGATGCCAGTTCTCCCCAGATTGATATATCAATGCAATACCAATCAAAATTCCAGCAAGACTTTTTGTAGAAATTTCCAAGCAAATTCTAAAATTTACATGGAAATGCACATGTTTTGGTTATGTTTTTCCAACTGTGTTCTTTTTTCAAAATTGTTTTAGCATAAAACAACTAGCCAAGACTTGCTATAAACCTATAATTTCAATACAGTGTGGTATAAATGCCATAAGATTTTCAAGACTTGCTATAAACCCATAATAATTTCAAGACTTGCTATAAACCTATAATAATCAATACAGTGTGGTATAAATGCCATAGGAATAGATATATCAATGGAACAGAATAGAGAGTCCAGAAATAGACCCATGCTAATATGGAAATTAATTTTTTGAAAAATGTCAAGGAAATTCAAGGAAGTCTTCAGTAAACAGTGCTGGGATAATTGGCTATCTGTAGAGGAAAAAATTCTAATTCCCCAAATTAGAACTCTATACTCAGGGAAAATATTACTCAGAATGAAAGGAGAATAAATACGTTTTCTCACCAACAAAAACTGAAAAAAAAATCATCACTAGGAAATATGAACTAATGGGAAAAATAAAAGAAGTGCGGCCAGGCATGGTGACTCACGCCTGTAATCCCAGCACTTTGGGAGTTCGAGGCAGGTGGATCACAAGCTCAGGAGTTCAAGACCAGCCTGGTCAAGATGGTGAAACCCCGTCTCTACTAAAAATACAAAAATTAGCCGAGTGCGGTGGCAGTCGCCTGTAATCCCAGCTTCTCGGGAGGCTGAGGCAGGGAGAATCTTTTGAACTCGGGGGTGGCAGAAGTTGCAGTGAGCTGAGATCGCGCCACTGCACTCCAGCCTGGGCGACAGAGTGAGACTCCATCTCAAAAAAAAAAAAAAAAGGAAAACAAAAACAAAGAAAAAGAAGTTCTTCAGGCAGAAGAAAAATAATCACACAGGGAAACACAGAATTGCAGGAAGAAATAAAAGAGCAACAAAAGGGGCAAATATGTAGGTAAATATAAGTGAGTGTCAACCACATATACTAAAAACATATTATATATTAGTATGTTATATATTATATATTAGTGTATATTTATTAGTATACATATTAGTGTATATTGTATATTTTATACTGATTTATTATATACTAATTATTAGTATATACTAGTACATATTTTAGTGTATTATTATAATGGTTTGGGGGCTTTAAAATGTGTGTGAAATGAAATACATGAGAATAGTAAAACAAAATGTGAGAGGACGTTAATAAAGTATTCTAAGGCTAACATTCCTGGAGAACTCAAAATGAGTAATAATTTACATATGATGGTAACAAGTAAGGAAGCATGTTGTAATTTCCATGGTAGCTACTAAAAGAAATGTAAAATAATATATAACAAGTTCATAAAGAGAAAAATAGTATAAATAAGTTTCCTTTTTGCCCATAAAGTCACAAAGAGAATGATTTATATACTTTCAGTAACAAATGATTCAAGACTCTTGATTTGTGAAATACTTGAGTTGCTATTCTTCTTGGTATAACCAAATGCCTGCTACCATGTGAGCCAATTCTTATTTGTCATTTTTAATTTAGAGTTTTTGTTTTTTGAGATGGAGTTTTGCTCTTGTTTCCCAGGTTGGAGTGCAATGGTGTGATCTTGGCTCACTGCAACCTCTGCCTCCCGGGTTCAAGCGATTCTCCTGCCTCAGCCACCTGAGCAGCTGGGATTACAGGCATGTGGCACCATGCCCGACTAATTTTGTATTTTTAGTAGAGACGGGGTTTCTCCATGTTGGTCAGTCTGGTCTCAAACTCCTGACCTCAGGTGATCTGCCTGCCTTGGCCTCTCAAAGTGCTGGGATTACAGGTGTGAGCCACCACGCCTGGCTAGAGTCTTTTTTATAAAAGAGCATGTTCATTGACTTAGCCAAAAAGCAAACATAAATTTTAGTGAATATTTTATTTGGACATTTTAAAGTTTAGCTTTGTAACCAGAAGGTATGAAGGTGAACATTTATTCATAATCATTTAAATCTAACCAAGTCCCATTGCAGTTTATTTGTGGGTAGTGTGGTTGGAAGTAGCATGCTCAAGACATTTAAAATTTTGAAAAAAAGTCATGCATCTGATCGATCACCATATATGCTCCCAGAGCACAGCTCCTCCGTAATCCTGCTCTTCAGTGCTAGCATTGTTGATTCCTCGGATCCTGTATTCTCCTTCCTCTTCTCACTTGATCCCTTATTTATATCAAGGACTGAAACACAGTGGAAGGTGCAGGGAATTTTTGTAGGAATTGTTTGGCTTAGTAGTCCATCAGCCTCCTGATGTTCCCAGAGTCATGCGCTTGTCTCAGGCGAAGCTGTGGAAGTGTTTGATGGAAACAGCTGTCCCTCTGTCATTCTGTGAAGTTCCACTCCAAGTGGGAGTTGGGGTGATACGGTTTGGATGTTTTCCCTCTCCAAATCTTATGTTGAAGTATAATTCCTAGTGCTGGAGGTGGGCCCTGCTGGGAGGTAATTGGGTCATGAGGGTGGATCCCTCATGGCTTGATGCTGTCCTGGTGACAGTGAGTGAGTTCTCGAGAGATCTGGCTGTTTAAAAGTGTGTGGCACCTCCCTACCACTCTCTCTTGCTCCTGCTCTGCCATGTGAAATGCCGGCTCCCCCTTCACCTTTTGCCATGAGTAAAAGCTCCCTCAGGTCTCCCCAGAATCCAAGCAAATGCTGGCACCATGCTTTCTGTACACCCTGCAGAACTGTGAGTCAATTAAACCTCTTTCTTTATAAGTTACCCAGTCTCAGGTATTTCTTTTTTTTTTTCTTTTTAATTTTGTTTATTTTTCTAGTTGTTTTTTTTTTTTTTTTTTTTCAAATTCTCCCAGATCCTGATCAGGTACTTCTTTATAGCAACACAAGAACAGCCTAACACACAGGATTAGGTTGATTCCAGGTAAATAAATTAAGAGAAGCAATGACTCGCTGGAGACAGCAGCAAACTCAGCCCAGTTTTATTGCAAATACAACAAGTCATTCAAGTGAATTGTGGAAATTGAGGGTGCACATGAAGGGGTGGCAAGGGAACGGGACTCTTGAAGATGGTCAGTGTTTCCTTGGTTTGAACTTCAAAGCCACACTGTTGATGCAAAACCTCTGACCATTGGGCCCAGGTCCATCAGGAAACACGTGACCTAGATGAGCTTCACACTGCAAAGGACAGAAGCCTCTGTCATCTCCAAATGCAAACAAATCTCTTTATGTAAAACCAGACAGACGAACCCCCCAAAATCACTCCACTCCGGAGTCTGACATCTGTGTTAGGAGAAAAAGTCTATTGCATCCGAATTCAATTAAGAAATGAAAGAAAGCAGAACACAGTCATGGTAAATAGTTTTACTTTATCAATAGGATGTGAGCAAATGATTAAATTTGGGCCTTTACAGTTACTCATCTAAAAATGGGGATAATTATCATACCTACATAAGAGAGCTGTGGGGACAATTAATTGATATATTGCATGTAAAGCATTAACATAATTCCTGGGTAAGTACTGAATAATATTTTAGTACCCAGTGTATTATTATTATTTATTACTTAAGGCAAAACCACGCTCTCTTAATCAGCTTGCCTCTAGTGTTTTACAAAACCCATGAGTCAGAAAACATGAGCAGCTAAGGATATCAAAATGAATTTGTGATCTGGATTTAAGCCATTCTCTCCTACTGGGCTCACAGAAGGCAGAGGTGCTGACGTCACCTGCAGCATTGCTCTGCAGGCCAACGACACGCTGCAGAGTGCAAAAGGAGGGTGGAGAGGTGGAGGTGCCAGCCACACTGGGTAAGTCAAAGATGAGATGCCAGTCACTCTGGCAGGATAAGGGCTTCCTGCTCCTTATCCCTGCTCAAAAGAAGGTGAAGATCCTGCCTCTGTTCTCATCTCTGTGGAAGGTTAGAACCAGGAAAGGCCACATTAGAGAGAGGCTGGAGAAGCCTTTTCTCTTTTTTGCAGTGCCCAGATTGAAGTGAGAGAGTGATCGTTATTGGCATGTGTAGAAACCCCATGTGTTCTGGGCTGGGTGCGGTGGCCCACGCCTGTAATCCCAGCACTTTGGGAGGCCGAGGCAGGTGGATCACTTGAGGTCAGGAGTTTGAGACCAGCCTGGCCAACATGGCGAAACCTCATCTCTACTAAAAATACAAAAATTCACTGGGTGTGGTGGCAGTCACCTGTAATCCCAACTACTTGGGAGGCTAAGGCACTTGAACTCAGGAGGTGGAGGCTGCAGTGAGCTGAGATCGTGCCACTGCACTCCAGCCTGGAAAACAGAGTGAGACTCCGTCTCAAAACAAAACAAAACAAAACATAAAAGAAACCCATGTGTTGTGAAGACAAAAGTATCCCTATAAAAGGACACCAGACTTGCCAAGAACAAGAAAGCTCTTTGTGGCATTGGGGGCAGCATCAGGGAAAGTAAAACAAAATAAGAAATCTCACCTGCTTGCAGACAACCTCTGTGCGAGCTGATCCTAATGAGGTGTCCAAACGTCTCAGGATCCCTGTGTGGCTTTCATCAGAGCCAGACGTACCATGAGCCTCGGAAAACGAAGGCCACCCAGTGCCAGAGCAGTACTTTTTCTCAGAACTGTGGAAGACATAAACGATACTACAGCTGCTAATGACACTGTAATTAACATGCCAAGAGGTGCCCCGATGTGTTGTTCCAGGGAGCAGGATCCGTTCCCACTCTCCTCTGCCAGATCCCACACCCAGTTATGTGACAGTCAGTCCCCCAGGAATCGTCCTCACTGCACCTTCACTGTGGAAGCCATTGCCTCTCGAAGTGGAAGGACTTCTTGATCCTTTGATGCTAAAGGCTTCTTTCTGGATGTCCAATAAAGATCAAAGACACATGGTGTTTTGTGAACTGTATTGCATATTAGGTAACACAGATCAAACCCACGTGTTGAAAATGTAAAAGAAAGAAATCAAAATGAAATACTAACGGTCGAAGGAAGTCATGATCTTGGTGCAGCACAGAAGTGTAAGGTCTGATGAGAAAGTCATGCTTAGCAACAGGAATTTCAGGTTATCTCAACACAGAAGCCTGACCAGGGATTCAAAAGCTGCCTCTGGCCACTTCTTAGCTGTGTGAAACCACAGCTCTTGAAGCCTCAGTTTGCTCACCTAGCAAATGGGAAGAATATCTACCCTACAGGGCTGTTTTGAGGATTTCAGGGGAAACTCTGTGAAGTGTGATATAAAGCTTAGCACAGTTCTGGGCACATGGTAAGTTCCCTGAATGCTTGCTGTGATGGTGATTATTAGTATTAATTAATACTCCTGGGTACCTGGCATCAATCACTGCAGTGAAACCTAACCCTCCAGAAGTCTCCCAGGGACTCATGATGCTGGCACAAGGAGAAGAAGGACAGCAGGCAAATCCACTCACCAAAGACCCACCCGCTAAGTGCTCTCATGGATAAGCTCCCTTAAATGGCACTGGGAAAATAGACTTCAAAAATTGCTGTGGCAAGGAAATGGCTCTCTCTATCTAAGGAAGAAAGAGAAGAACTGAATGTTAGACCCAGCCAAAAAAAAAAAAAAAAACACTAATCTAAGAAGAAAAAGTGGCAAAGAATCAAATCCCTAGACTATGAACATAGAAGGAAGCCTAGCTGACAGCACAAACTCCCACAGAAACAATTGTGTAATGCAGCAATTCTCAAACATTTTGGTCTCAGCACCCCTCATGTCCCCTCTGTGGCTCCAAAATTAATAGGGATTGCTGAGAGCTTTTGTCTGTGAGTTACATATGTCAACATTTAACAAATTATAAATTATAACTGAGAATTTAAAAATACGTGTGCATTAATTTTTTTTAATATAGCCCTGAGTGCCCCTTATCTGAAATGCTTAGGACCAGAAGTGTTTCGGATTTCGGATCTTTTTGAATTTTGCATCTTACTTGACGGTTAAGCATCCTTAATCTGAAATACTCCAATGAGCATTTCCTTTGAGTATCATGTTGGTTCTCAAAAAGTTTCGGATTTTGCTGGGCGTGGTGGCTCACGCCTATAACCCCAGCTTTTTGGGAGGTGGAAGCGGGTGGATCACTTGAGCTCAGGGGTTTGAGACCAGCCTGGACAACATGGTGAAACCCCCTCTCTACTAAAAATAGAAAAACTAGCTGGGCATGGTGGTGCATGCCTGTAGTCCTGGCTACTCGGGAGGCTGAGGCAGGAGAATAACTTGAACCCAGGAAGCGGTGGTTGCAGTGAGCGGAGATCAGGCAACAGAGCGAGACTCCATCTCAAAAAATAAAAAAGTTTCAGATTTGGGTGCCTTTCAGATTTTGAATTTTCAGAGTAGAGATGCTCAACCTGAAATAAATTTATTATATGTTAACATAACATATATTTAAGACAAATAATTATACTTTTCAAAATGAAACAAACATTTCATGAGAAGAGTTGCACTGTTTTACAATTTTGCAAGGCACTTTAACGTCCGGCTTAAAAAAAAGACAACTGAATCTTCATACGTGCCTCTGAATTCAATCTGTTGCTATGTTGTTTTGATTGGAGTATAAAATGATGTGGCCTCAAGTGGCCTCAAGTATGGTTGGAAAAGCCCCTAGAAAGGTCCCCCCCAGGAATCTCTGAGGTCCTCAGACCAGGCTTTAAGAACCACAAGTATAGCCATTAAGAGGAAGGGCTTTGACTTCTGAAAGATTTGGGTGTGAATCTGGGATCTGTCTGTTACATCTGTATCACCTTGGCAAGTCATTTAATTTTTTGAAGCCTCAGCGTCCTAATCTATAGATAAGTATAAACTAAAAATAAAGTTCTAAGCCACCCACTGACTGAATAGAGCCCTTCTTGGCCAAGAGGACTCCAGAAAAACCTTTAAATCGAGTTTCCAGTCATGATGGGACAGGAGGTCAGACACACCTCATTATATCCCCTCCCTTTCGTGGTTTAGACACAACAAATGACCAGCATTAATGTTTAAATAGAGATCATAAGACTGGCAGAACAGCCTCTTTGTGGCAATAATATACCAAATTATAAACAGGACCTAAGGCCATGCCAGGCGAGGGTGAAGTCACGCACCCCTGCACTTAAAGAATCAACTCTAACTGCCAGAAGGGTTTTTTTTTTTCTCTAGTAGTTAAACAATCACTGGCCTTGAGATAAGCAGTGTTGAAGCAATTGCAGCTCATCTACCATCAGACACTGACTAGCTGAGACCCTCTGTTCCACCAGCCATAACTACAGCTTTGATTGCACAAGAGACTGATTTTAGTAACTTTCTCCTGATTAAAAGACCATGAACTGGTTCTGGATGGTTTACAGAGGCTGTGCACTTGCGGGCCTTCATATCCTGAAAGACCTTTTGATGTATAGGATCTAATTATAATACATTTAAATGTTAAGTTTCTATGCCCAAATAAACATAGGTCATAGGTTACATGCATGTTTGTTCAATATGCATATATCAGGACCATCTTCACGAATTTTCATAGCCCCTCCTGTAATCTGTTAAATAGGTATATTTAGCCAACCCCTTCAGCATAAAACTCCTACCCTAGCTGCTCCCCCTTCCAAGTGCCTGCATCTGCTCTTGGCTGGGAGCTCGCTTCCCAGCCTGTGGGATGGCCACCTTGAAGGCTGTAACCCTTTAGAAGAAATAGTCTCCTTTTCTAAATTTATAGATTGTATGATTTTTTTAAGCTAACAATAGCAATGGCATTATCACGTCACTTTCTGTATGTATGCTTAGCATAGTACCTGACACATGGCACATAAGTCAGTAGCTATTTTTTAATTTTTTTTATTATTAATACCAGAAATATGAAATGTGAGCAGTTGTGGGTCCAACTAGAAGTGTCTGCATATTCAGGTCGGGTCCTTTGCAACCCTCCTCCAAGGGTTCAAAAACATTCATCTGGCCACTCTGCTCAGGGAAAAACATCATTAAGTATCTTTTAATCCCAGTCTTTCCGTCCTCAACATTATATATCAACTAGTGATCATTAAAGGTATTTTGATGGAGAATTATGAATACAATAAAATTTTTTAAATAAATGAAACTAAGACTAATAAAAACTCATTAAAACATTTTATGGGAAACAATAAACCTTTATTGATGCAATTAGCAGAATCTAGAGATTTTACCAAGTAATATGAGAGGCCTAACATATATAAGTTAAGACTGGGAACTGAAATATTAAAGCCAATCAGAAATTCCAATATACATATTTAAGTGATTAGCAGATTGTAAGGTTTGCCCTTGAAGAACTAAAACCATTCTGAATCATATACTCTAAGGGATTTTTACTTTGTTTTGTTTTATTTGCTTTGGTTTTCCTTGATTTCTGGAAGTTCTACAGTTCCCAAACCAACAGCACAGGCACTTGGTGATAACTGACAACCCTAACCTCTTAGAAGAATTTCTATTCCTTTGAGGGAATGGGGCACACAGAAGGTTTTTAACAATATTACTTAGTTACTCATGGTACATACGACATCAGGATGTTACGTAAAAGGTGAACTAGTATCAGGCTCTGTTTCCTCTTATTTTAAGATTTATGATCATGAAATATGTGATCCCACAATAGATTTTAATAAACACTTTCCAAATAGGCTTATGTGGAAGAAGAAAGGGAGAAGGAGGAGAGTGGCAGTGATGGGCAATGTCACTTCATTCCAAGTTAAGGAAAGAGAGTCTGGAGTCCCTAGGAGTGTGACAACACATTCTGGAAAGTGTTCTTGACCCAGACACCTTTGATTAAAGGTCTCTGATTTGGAGAGTCAGAAGCTCTCCAAAACTGTGCACCAAACTCATTCCAACAACTATAGGATGATGAGGAGAATGACGCTAAATCTGGTGGATGAGGCTGGGAACAAGGCTCTGGAAAGGGAACTCATGAGTTACACTGGCTGGGATCACTCTCAGAGGCTGGTTATGTCTTCTGGGAAACTTACACCTGTAATTCAGAGAGCAGGCACCAGAAGGTGATGGCACATATGTCAACGGAGCTGCCCACGTGGCTTAATGGAAGCTCAGCTAGTGAAGAATGTGGGCTCTGGAGTCCAAAACTGTGGGTTCATATTTTGGCTGGCTACCTGTAAGCTGCAGAACCCTGGACAAGTTATTTCATCTTCCTAGCTCTCAGTTTCCTCACGTGAAATAATAATAATAACACTACGGGGAGCTGCCGAGAGGTCTGATGAAATGATGCACATGAAGAGCCTGGGCATGGCACCTGCCACATGCCCAGAGGGCTCCTTCATTGCTGGGGTGCTTCCCACTCTCAAGAAGAGTGCAGTGGAGCCCGAATCCCTGCACTATCACTTAGATAAGTGACCTTGAGCAAGTTAGTTAAATTCTTTAAGCCTCAGTTTTTGCATCTGTTAAATGGGGGTCTTAATAGCTCCTTATTGGAGGGTGAGGATTGTTTGCAAAGTACTGGAGCCCAGTGTCTGGCATGTAAGTGCTCAAGAAGTTGCAGCCACTTCCCTCACATTTCCACAGTGATTTCATAATCACAGCTTTTTTTTTTTTTTGAGATGGAGTCTCACTCTGTCACTCAGGCTGGAGTGCAGTGGCTCAATCTCAGCTCAATGAAACCTCCACCTCCTGGGTTCAAGCGATTCTCCTGCCTCAGCCTCCCTAGAGGCTGGGATTACAGGTGTGTGCTACCATGCCCAGCTAATTTTTGTATTTTTAGTAGAGACAGAATTTCGCTATACTGGTCAGGCTGGTCTCGAACTCCTGACCTGCAGTGATCCACCCGCCTTGGCCTCCCAAAGTGCTGGGATTACAGGCATGAGCCACCACGCTCAGCCCATAACCACAGCTTCTGATAGTCCCAACATTGCTATGATGTCTAAGCAGCAGGACGGATATTATTAATCAACCAATCAATAAGTACTTATGGAGCATCTAAGTATTAGTTTCCAAGGTGGCTATAACAAAGTACCACAAAATGGGTGGTACTCTCTCACAATCTGGAAGATAGAAGTCCAAAGTCAAGGTGTCCGCAGGGCTCTGAAGCATCTAGGGAATCCCTCCTTGCCTCTTCCTACCTTCCAAGGTAGGCAATCTTTGGTTTGTAGCTGCGGATCACCAGTCTCTGCCTCTGTTTTCACATGGCTGTCTCCTCTCTGTCTGGGCTTCTTTTCTTCTTATAAGGACAGCAGTGATTTTGGAATTAGGGCTCACCCTACTCCAATATGATCTTATCTAAACTAATTATACCTGCAGCCACCCTATTTCCAAATAAGGTCACATTCCCAGCTTACAGGGATTAAGACTTCAACATGTCTTTTTGAGAGACACAATTCAACCCATAACAACTTCCATGAGCCTTGTCCAAGAAGCATAAGATGGCCAAGGGACTCGAAAGCTAATCAAGTTTATCTCCTTCACTAAATAAAATACTTGAACCAATAGGAGAATAATTAGGTCCTAAATTGTGTGATACTGATAAATTAATAGGAATTTGAAGCAGATTAAAAAAAAACCCCACAGTGTGTGCTATCAGAGAAGGTTTCAGGAGAAACCTGGGATCCAAAAATAAGTGGAATTTCAATTAGTATTAGTGGGGCTGAGCAGATCCCAGGAGGCCAGCTCAGCACAAAGGGAAGTCCCAGGCAGGAAGCAGCCGAGCTGGAGCACGGAGCTCAAAGGAGTGAGCCCTGCATTTACTTGTTAAAAGAACTACTTAGTTTTGGTTGACCAACTTTCCCTTCACTTTCACTCCACACAAGCATTTGAAGGAATTATTTTTTCTGTACCTCTGCTTCCTACTATAGAGACTGGGGACCAGAGACAGAAAGAGAAGGAAAATGAGAGGCAAAACAAGAATATATTTCTAAAACTCCTCTTGAACAGGAAGAAGGCTCAGGAATATAGTCTGCATTTGTATATTCTCATTAATTAGAATATATCCTCCAGAATTCCTCAGGATCAAAAGCACATTCATGTATACAGCCCTAAGAGGGATCTATTGCTTAAGAGCACATCATTACGCCCGGGTGCAGTGGCTCACGCCTGTAATCCCAGCACTCTGGGAGGCCGAAGCGGGTGGATCACCTGAGGTCAGGAGATCAAGACCATCCTGGCTAACATGGTGAAACCCTGTCTCTACTAATAATACAAAAAATTAGCCAGGCATGGTGGCACACGCCTCTAATCCCAGCTACTTAGCAGGCAGGAGAATTGCTTGAACCTGGAAGGCAGAGGTTGCAGTGAGCCAAGATCACGCCACTGCACTCCAGCCTGGGCAACAGAGAGAGACTCCATCTCAAAAAACAAAACAAAACAACAACAACAACGAAAACATCATTGCTAACTTGCATCAAGTGCCTGGCCTGAGTCAGTCATGTCAGGCATTGCTCTGTGCTTTTCCATGTATTAATTCATGACTCAGATTATCCTCCCAACAACCTTATGAATTAGGTACTATTATCTTCATTTTACAGGTGAGGAAATCAGACACAGAAAGGTTAAGAAATTTGCTCAAGGTCACACAGCAATGGAGCCAGGATCTACACCTTGGCAATCTTAACCATTCTACTGCCTCTCCCATAAATGAGTGCATCTTTAAGAATAGTATATTCTGGAACATAAATAATCTTCAGGAATATTTTATTTCCTTCGGCTGCAGTAGCAGCAACAGGAAAGGGGAAGAGAAACAAACTCAGAAGTCTTTAAGAATGCAAAATGGAAACTTTTCAACTCAAACTAAATGGTTACACAAAAACAAATAAGGTTGGTGAACTGGCAGTCTCATAAACTGGCCACTTGGTCAATGGGCTTTTGGAGAATCGGCTGGTTTTCCCATTAGTCTTGGCTGCTTCACAACCTCCAGGACCTGGGGTTGGTCATTTAACTTCCTTAATTTGAACTAGCATTGTGCTAATATAGTAGCCTCTGGCCACACGTGGCCTTTTAAGTTTAAATTAATTAAAATTAAATGGAAAAAGTCAGCTTCTCAGCCACGCTAGCCACACCTTGAGTGCTTAACAAGCATATGTGATGAGCGGCTACCACATGGCCAGATACAGACATCTCCACCACCACGGGAAGTTCTACTGGACAGAGCTTTCTGCTCTGGACTCAGGACCCTCCTGGCTCCAGTATTCTGACACCACAACTAAGCCTGCAAGGTGAAAGGAAGGGAAGAAGGCCCCCCCTTTTTCAGATGCGGAAACCGGAACATCAAGGAAGGGGAAGAGTGAAGACTATGATTTAGAAGAATGCTCTTGTGAGGATGATTTATCTTCTGTATTCACAGTGCGAAGAGGGAGACAGAGCACTGCCTGGTGACTGCGGCAACAAGGGAGCCTTTGACACGCTGGCAGCATGGTTCTATGGCTGAAAGCTCATGGGCCATCTCAAAATCCTACCTCTCCTCTTTAACACAACCAAAGGTCAAGAAATAACTATTGTCTCAGAAACCTGAGTCCCACATTTTACTGTGCAAAAATTAACCTCCTTCTAGTTTCCCCCATGCCAACATGAATGCATCCGGGCAAAGGCCTGCGCATCTGTGAGCACGGAGGAAAATCGATGCTAATCGCTCCTCATCCTTGCAGGCGGGTCCGGCTTCCTAAGGCAGCCCACATTAGCAGCCAGCCGGGCAGGAAGGCCCAGACTGCTCAAAGCCCAGAGGACAGAAGGAAGCACTGCCTAATGGGCGATGCACAGAGCTGGCTTGATTTATATTTTATTCTAAACCAATTTAGGGTTGATGCAAAAGAAAGGAAAACATCTTTGAAGTTCTGAAAAATAGGACTTCAAAGATATTTTCCTTTCTTCTCCATCGAATCTACTTTTTTTAAAGACTGTTTCCTGCATGTCTAAACAAAAAAGCCTTTGTTGAGAGATTTCAGATCCTGATTGACTTAAAAGAGGCTTTGAAATCAAGGGACAATTAAATTTACTTTCAGCTGTATAGAAGAGGGTATGGTATTCACTACTGTCAAGCATTGTGGGGAATCTATCCTCATAAAATTCTACATTTCCTAAATTAAATTATAAACCCATTTTCCCTGGGAGAGAGTTTTAATCACATGGCCCAGCAAATATAATCATGGTTTAGATTTCTTTAAATACTTTCCCTCTTAAAAAACAAAAAACAAAACAAAAAAAAACTCTAATAGCTTTATCATAAGGTGCCCACCGAGTTTTATTTCCTTTCTATTTCTTGAGGATAGAGAAAGGAAGAATATAAGCTAAGAAGTCTTGTTAATGGCTCTAAATGCTAGAAAAAAAAAGTCAAGACAGGCAAGTATCTTATATGAATAGCTCTCCTTACAGCAACAATGCAAAATGAGAAGGGCAGTTTAAAAAACAAAATGGGTATTATGGGTATTTATTTATCCAAGATCTTAAATGAAACAGAGCAGTAAGAACCTGGAGGTTTGGTCTCCTTCCGTAGCTCTCGATTCTTTATCTTACCTGAAGAGTGGACTATCGCAGCACACGCAATGATACATTCCTGCTTCCTTGTTATTCAGGTAGATCCCACTGAAAGGCTGAAAGTAAATTAGATATGTCACATTCAGATTTCTCATACTACTGGCAGGAGTTGAAACAGCAGATTTAAATCCTGGGTAAGTCCCCAAATCAAGGAATTTCTGTACTAATTTGACGAAGTGCAAATAACGCCAGAGAGAAAATTATAATGTACCCAATGAAGCAGCCTGCAGATGTATTTACAGCCGGGGCTTTATTGCACCCAATATTCAAATTATGACTTTGATAATCTTTGTATTCATACAGGACTTTTCATCCAAGAGCATCAAAGTCGGTGAAAAAGCAAGAAAACAGAGTCTTGTCCTCTGTGATTGTGTGAGATTTCGGTCTCCCTTTTAAAAGAGTTAATACAACAGGAATCTAGTCCACTGTCTAACATACTTTGAAATCTCCAGTTAAAGACAGAATATAAATATATAAAAAGCATAGTTCAGTGAGATCAGGGATTTTGCCTTTAATATGCTTCACATAATGTTTAGGACACAGCATACTTAACAAATGTTAAATAATGAGCTAGATTCCCCACCCCCTCAGTGCCCAGGTTACTACTTAGATGAAATTACTGTGTTCATTGTGGGTTACAGGGTTTGCAAGTTTTCAGAGGTATTCTGAGAGGAGAACAAGGAGACAAGTCAATGAATGAGCCAAGTCAATATTTTTTAAAATGTTATTTCTCAAACTTGATTTTTTTTTTTTTTTTTTGAGATGAAGTCTCACTCTGTCACCCAGGCTGGAGTACAATGGCATGATCTCAGCTCACTGCAACCTCTGCCTCCCGGGTTCAAGTGATTCTCCTGTCTCAGCCTCCTGAATAGCTGGGACTACAGGTGCACACCACCACGCCTGGCTAAGTTTTGTACTTTTACCGGGTTTCACCATGTTAGCCAGGCTGGTCTTGAACTCCTGACCTCAAGTGATCTGCATGCCTCGGCCTCTCAAAATGCTGGGACTACAGGCATGAGCCACTGCACCCAGCTGATGACTTTTTTTTTAAGACCATTTTTGCCCAATTTCTTTTGTCATCTCCTCTGTCAAAGAAAATTAAAGAAAAAACAACCCTTGCACAAGCTGACCATGAAGATCTGCTATCACAGGGCCTGGCGACAGGCACTATCCCCTCCTATGGGCTAGAGGAAAGCCAGAGCACAGAACAGCTCACCAAGTGACAAAGCTGACTCAGGAAATCTTCAGACCCCTCCAGGCTTCCCAACTCAAAAAATTCACGGTTCAAACATCCAAATTCCCTATGGTAGTATTAACAGCACATTTTCAGTGAGCTGTATAAGAGACAATTTCAAATTAACCTACTGAGCCTACCATCTGGGCACACTTGGATGTTTTCCTTCTTTAAAACCCTAAACTTAGCTGCAGAAATCTGAACAGTAGTGAGCTGGTCCTTTATGGCCAGTCCCCTCAAATGCCTGCTTCCAACACTGGCACTAGTTAGCAGCTGTAAAGAAGAGGAAGTTGGCAGGGTGTGGTGGCTCATGCCTGTAATCCCAGCACTTTGGGGGGCCGAGGCAGGTGGATTACCTGAAGTCAGGAGTTCAAGACCAGCCTGGCCAACATGGTGAAACCCCATCTCTACTAAAAATACAAAAATTAGCCAGGTGTGGTGGCACATGCCTGTAATCCCAGCTATTCGGGAGGCTGAGGCAGAAGAATTGCTTGAACCTGGGAGGCAGAGGTTGCAGTGAGCCGAGATTGTGCCACTGCACTCCAGCCTGGGCAACAGAGCCAGACTCCATCTCAAAAAAAAAAAAAAAAAAAAAAAAAAGAAGAAGAGGAAGTTTCCCATCCTTCCCACCTGGACTGAAGATGAATGCATGGAAAACGGGGCTGCCCAGTCCCAAGGCTGATCTAGAAAAGCCTTTTCATAGGATCCAGACAGCCTGGGAAGACTCAAAACATAATTTCATTATTGCAGGGGGGCAGTTGGACAGAGGAAGTGACAGATAACTGCTATCACAGTAAGCAAAATAAAAATTAAAACGTCAATGAAGGCAAGGTGCGGTGGCTCATGCCTGTAATCTCAGCACTTTGGGAGGCCGAGGCAGGTGGATCATCTGAGGTCAGGAGTTCAAGACCAGCCTGGCCAACATGGTGAAACCCCATCTCTACTAAAAATCAAAATATTAGCCGGGTGTAGTGGCAGACACCTGTAATCCCAGCTACTCGGGAGGCTGAGGCAGAATCGCTTGAACCCAGGAGGTAGAGGTTGCAGTGGGTCAAGATCGCACCATTGCACTCTAGCCTGGGCAACAAGAGCAAAACCCCACCTCAAGATAAAAAAATAAATAAATGAAAAGGAATACTCAGCCAACATAGTTTCTGAAATGACATCTACCCACTTTCTCCTTGCCTAGCTTCCTGATGTTTCCCTCCCTCTCCAATTTTATACAAGTCCTGTAACTTATTTAGGGTTAAACTCAGCTTCTATCTCATTTCTAGTATTTACCTGATAATCTAATATAAACCCAGACTGAGCTGGGCGCTAATGTTGCAGAGATGGGCAGCAAAACAGTTTCTGCACTCAAAGAACTTGCTACCTAAGTGGGAGGAAGACACATGTGAGCTAACAATTTATACCATGTGGTGACAGCTATGATAGAGATGGCATGGAGTTCGGGTAGCGCTGTACCCTTCACTACGAAGGAGGGAGTTTCCACAAAGGCTGTCTGTATCAGATATTATCTGAGATGGGAGGGAGTCTTTTTATTTCTTACCCTTTTATTATTATTCTAAATTGCACAACTGATTGTTGTTTATTATAGAAAAATGCCAACACTAAGCTGACTTTTGAAGAGTAAGAGTTAATTGAATGAGGAAATGGAAGAGTATTTCTGGCAGGCAGAACACCTTGGGCAAGGCCCACATGAAAGAAGAGGGCAAAGAGGAGGATGGAGAGAGATGATGCCGGAAGGTAGGTGAGACCAGGCCAGATGGGGTTGGTTAGATCATGACAAACAGCTTAAACTGTGTCCTACTGGAAATGTGAAGCTACTGGAAACTTGTAAACTGGGTGTACGCCTGATTGGAGTTGGTTTTTAGAAAGATCACTTGACATTCAGGTAAAGAATGAACTGGAATGGGGCAAGATGCCACCAGAGGCAGAGAGCAATCCGACCTCCATCACACTTGCAGGCCTGGAGTGTGCTCCTGCTCAGGCAGAGCAGTGGAAATAAAAGAAAGAGAAGAGATTCAAGAACACTTCGAAGAGAGAACTGAAATGCCTGGCTGCACAGGGAGGGGCCGGGGTCAGAGAGAGAATGATGTTCAAGATTCCCCCGGGATTGCAAGGTCTGCTAGACCAATGGCAGTTCGCCATTCCATCTTGTCAATACAATGCACCTGCTGGAAACAGATGACATGCTCAAGAGGGATGACTGCAGATAACTTCACACAGGACTGTTTACAAAGGTGCAGACGAGGCCAATGGAAATCCACAAGTGAGGGCAACGCATCCCTGGGCTAATGACTCTGAGAAGCCATGGCCTCCACTAGGCCTGTGGGACAAAGGAAGAGGGAGTGGCCAGAACCTGGTGAGGCTGCACCTGCAGGGGAGGGCTGCCTACAAGAGCTGCCACCTGCAGTACAGGAACACAGCCACTGCCAACCTGCAGCCCCACAGACAGAATGCTGGGCCCTAGCGATTTCTCCATCCCACCTTTTGATCTCACTGTTGTCTCCCACTGGCTAAACTGAATCAACAGCTAGGGGGAAAAGGAGCTGCTCACTCTTCCTAGAGCTCAGAGCAGGGGAAGCCCATGGAGAGTGGATCTGGAGAGTAGACAGAGAATGACCTGCATAAAACCTCCCTTCTATTGATACTTGACTTTCAGTTATTGCTCAGCCAGCCTGTAAATTTATTCATTGGTCTAGCAGAGTGCTAGCATATTACTGTTGCCCAAGAAAAAACATGCAGGAGTGAATTTTAATTTAGAGTCACCAAAGAGAAGCATTTGATGTTTTATTTCTCTTAGGTGAACAAAGCTAATGAAGGCTTACATTTCTGCAATACTCTAAAAAGTTAAACGTGGAAATGGATCCATGGAAAGGGATTTATAACATTAGTTAAAATAATGAATGATGCTCATTTTGTCAAATGGCCAAATGCAGAGAGTATATTGCACCATCTGTTTGAGAAGCCCACAGATTTATTTTCCTAAACATCTGGCAGCTCATCTCTAGGGTCTCTCTATGTACCAAGCCCTGCCTGGCTCTGTACCTGAGAATTAGGGTTGGCTTAGAATACTCTGGGAATACATACAACTGCTCACACAGTATTATGTGGCTCCCTTGTGCAATCGACACAAATGGCTAATGTAGTCTCTTTCCCAACAAGGGCTTTAGTAAAATCCCGCCTACAGGAAGTTTTCAAAAATACCAGCATTTCAGGAGACTCTATTGCGATGTGCTGGCCCTTCTGATGACTTTAGCATTGGAGAAACTGAGGGTGAGACCATGATTACAATGGCAGTGCATGTGGGTAGTGACATGAGTTTTGCAGGTGCTGACAAAGGAAAAAACATTCATACTCTACTATGCTTGAAGCCACAGGGCTGGGGTCCACTGTGTGGGATCTGCTTCAATAGTAAAAATAACTAATACAAAGTTCAATTCAAAAAAGCTACATTCCAGTAGCTATATTTGGGTCTAAGACAGACCACTTGTTAAGAAATGCGGCACTATGTTCTCATTTATATGTGAGAGCTAAAGAATTTGAACACATGGAGGTAGAGAGTGGAAAAATGGATAACAGAGCCTGGAAAAGGTGAGCAGGGGGTAGGGGGAGGATGAAGAGAAGTGGCTTAAAGTCCACAAACATACAGTAAGAGAAAAGGAATACACTCAGTGTTTGATAGCAGAGTAGGAGGATGACACTTAACAAAAATGTATTGTATTTGGGTCACAGACACCCTAAATACCCTGACTCGATTACTATGCATTATATATGTGTAACAAACTTTCTCAAGTACCCCAGAAGCTTGTATACACACACACACACACACACACACACACACACACACAGAGATAAATGTAGCACTGTACAAAGTGGTGTTATAATGAGGAACAACTGAGGGTTGTTCTCTCAGAAAATGAATGAAAGCTGAGATTGCCAAATGCAATTTAAATAATGTTTCCACCTCTTACCCAGCAGTCATTCAACATTCACAAAAGTTGACTTTTCGGATGCCTACTATGGCCAGCCACCACATTAGGTGCCAGGGGTTATAGCAGCGATGGCAAATGCTATGAAGGAAGAGTTCTGCTAGAAGCAAGTCTAGCTGGGGGCTAGGAGAAGGTTTCCCAGAGGAAGTGAGATTTGGGCTGAGAGCTACAAGGTAGGTCTGAATGAATGGGTGGAGGGTTTGGGGAGGGATGATGGGAGAGAAGAAGGAACGCTGGGTGCAAAGGCCTTAGAAGAGATCCCAGGACGTGTGAGAGCTCAAGGGTAGTGTGGCCAAAGTACCAGGTCAAGAGGAAAGATGGCTGGATTTGAGGATAGAGGTGGGAACCAGGGGCCGTTAGGACCTTATTAGCCATCTCATACTTTTCTTTTTCCTTGAAAAAGAAAACCTGGGAAGCCACCAAAGGTTTTGAGCTGGGGAGTGATATGGTCAGATTTGTGTTTTCCAAAGAACTCTTTGGCTGCAGTGTGGTGAATGGGTTGGCTGGAGCAAGAATGGCCATGCAAAGAGAAGGTGATGGTGACTTGGCCCCACGGGGAGGTGACAGCGGTGCACGGAAGTGAAATGACAGGAAGGTTATTTAGGAGTCAGAATAGAGATGCTGTGGCCAGGGAAAAGTTTCAGGTTTCTACAACTCGATGGATATCAACACCCTGAGAAGGGGACAATGGAAGAGGAAGACCAGGCCTGTGGACTGTTGCTGGGCAGCTGGGTTTCATAGCTGGACCTATTCCAACTGCCCCCTCACTGCCAACACACGCAATCAGAAAACTGTAAACCAGCTTAGCTTACCGGTTCCGTTCCCTTTTCTCTCGTGACGTAGAACTGCTCTGGGGTTAGTTTCTTTTGCCACTCACTCTTGGCAAGAGGCAGCTCACACGTTCCAAGAGACCCTGTATTGTTAAACAGGAATTTTAAAAATTAAAACAAAAATGTCTGATGGACTTTTCTTCCTTGGCCTTTTTCCCTAAGCACGCTGTCACCCAGCAGAATAACCCAGTCCCTTCCTCTCTCTCCCACGAGTTTATTCTTCATGGGGACCAGAGGCTCAGGCACAAAATGCCTTCATTGACTATTTAATTTAATAAGAAATTAATAAGAAGTAGAGAGCCAGTTTTCTTGTCCTCCTGGGGCATAGAAGTGAAAGAGGCAGTTGAAATATGAAAGAATGTGGAATACATTCCCTTCGGGTACCTAAGGGTAGAAACTGATCCTCTCTTCTCTGATGACTTTTAGAGGATGACTTTTAGAGGAGTTGTTGTCAGGATCTAGCTGGAAGTAGTTGACACATTTGACAGAAAAGAACCGTGAGCTAGTCGGTTATTAAACTCTTCTCCTTTGCTGGTTTATAAGGATACCTCTGATTTTCTTTGTCAAGGGAGGTCTCTGTTTTAAAAATCTTCTTGCATGGAACAAAAGAAGAAACTCCCATAGCATATAGTCCTGAAAGAGAAACAGACCTACCATAATCTATTATGATGCTTCACGGTTTTTGTCCATATTTTGTTTTCCTCTTTCCTACTTGCCTTGGCATCTATATTACTACATTTATTCACGTGAGTGTGAACCAAGTAACTAGAGCAATACTCTCTTTAGCCAAAGGGAGTAGGAAGCCCAACTCCTATAATAAATGTTTTTAATCATCCAACATTAAGAATTTGAAAGGATTTTATAATGTGTCCAACTCTTCAGTTTACAGAAGAGAAACAGAGGCCCAAAGGGTTAGTAATCTGACTATGGCACTGAAGATGAAATGTTGAATGCCCGTGATGCCAGCACCTATATATCAAACACGTCAGAAGTTACAGTTGAAATTCATTTTAGGTTACAAAAAAAGTCCTAAGTTATCCTTCGGTAAGAAAAGACTAATCTCCTCTCCAGTTTATAATACTGAACAATACTGCATTTCCAGTGATGCATATAGTTGATTGCTTACATTTTGCTAAAAGGTTTTTAAGCTATTTAATATATTAAAAGTTTTCTTCTTTCTTTTTATTACTGTTATTATTTTTACACAAGGGCTCCCCTAGGAGGTATCTTTTATTAAATATACTCTTTATAAGACTACAGGGGTTTCTTTTTACTATGGAAATAGATATCTGAAATTCCTATGGAATATACCTCAGTTAACACATGATTTTTGGGGTATTCGACACTTTGGGAACAAAACAAAATGTATTTATGTGATAATTACTATTGCTCAATGGCCTTCAGAGTTATCATGCAGAATGTCAAGTAATAAATGAAGAAGGAAGTATAGAATTTTTAAAATCACCATTTTGTAAAAATCATCAGAGGATTCTAAAACCCCTGGATGAAAGGCTGCTGGGGAACAGAATAGTCACATCTTCCCAAAATACAACCCCAAAGTTTATTAATTACAAAGAAGAACATGCCACTACTTTAACCAAGCAGGCTAAGTTAGCATCACTAACAGTTGGACAAGTGACATCGTGTCTTCCTGATGTGATGCCCTGAAAAGGACACAACATCACTAGTAAAGTTTTCCTGCCAAAAATATTCAATCGCTGTCTTGTGAAGAAACAATCACATAAGTGAAAATTGATGGAAATTAATCAAAAGAAGGACTCTCCACAACTAAAACCAATGTGTGACCCTTTATTAAATTCTAGATCCCAGAAAAAAAAAAAAAGCTATAAAAGACATTGTTGGTATATGGTGGGAAATTTGAATATCAACTATGTATTAGACAAGGGTGCTCAATTTCCTAAGAGGAAAACTGTCTTGCAGTTTTGTAGGAAAACATCTTTGGTCTTAGGAAACATGCTGAAATATTTAGCAGTAAAGTGTCATGATGTCTGCAACTCTCAAATGGTTTAGCAAGAGAAATATAAATAAGTGTGAGTATGTGCGTGTATATTTGCACGTGTGTGTCTCAGTGTTGGGGAGAGAGATAGGGAAGAGCACATGAATCTAGAAAGGAACTTCATCTCTATGAGATTTTTCCCAATAGCCCATAATCCCAGTTTAATTGTGAGGAGAAACATCAAACAATCCCAGACTGAGGGACATTCTACAAGGAACCCAACCTGTTCTCCCCAAAACTGTAAAGGTCATGAAAAACAAGGAAAGACAGAGACAGTTTTGGCAAATGTACTATGATGATGTCAGAAGATAACCAGGGGGATCCGGGTGAGGGGTTTTCAGAACTCTGTACTATCTTTATAACTTATCTATAAATCTAAAATTATTCCAAAATAAAAAAGCTTATTTAAAAACTATCTTCTCCATGGCTACCCCTGTACCATCAAGCACTATTGGAGAAAATCCCCCATCTGGGGAGAGGGTTGTCCTTATAAACTCAAAGTTACTCATCTCACTGGGGTTTCAGTGAACCATGGAACCATCTTTCCCCAGTCAGCTCTCTTCCCATTTCTCTGCAATGAGTGTTTTAAACCTTTTCCACTCTCAGGAATGTAAACTAGTACAACCACTATGGAAAACAGTGTGGAGATTCCTTAAAGAACTAAAAGTAGAATACCATTTAATCCAGCAATCCCACTACTGGGTATCTACCCAGAGGCAAAGAAGTCATTATATGAAAAAGATACTTGCACACACGTTTATAGTAACACAATTTGCAGTTGCAAAAATACGGAGCCAACACAAATGCCCATGAATCAACTAGTGGATAAAGAAATGATGGTATATATATACTATGGAATACTACTCAGCCATAAAAAGGAACAAAATAATGGCATTCACAGGAACTTGGATGGAATTGGAGACTATTATTCTAAGTGAAGTAAGTCAGGAATGAAAAACCAAACATCTTATGTTCTCATTCATAAGTGGGAGCTGAGCTATGAGGATGCAAAGGCATAAGGATGATACAATAGACTTTGGGGACCCAGAGAAGAAAGGGTGTGAGGGGGATGAGGAATAAAAGACTACACGTTGGGTACCATGTACGCTGCTCAGGTGATGAGTACACCAAAATCTGATAAATCACCATTAAAGAAAGAACTTATTCATGTAACAAAACATCACCTGTTCCCCCAAAAGCTATTGAAATTTAAAAAAAAAAAACCTTTTCCACTCTCCTCAAATGATGGTCTCTACTACGTCTCCCCTTCCTCTCAACAGATTTCACTTTTGCAAAATCAAAAGCCACAAACCTTCTTGCTACCAAACCATCACACTTACTAATACCTACATCTACCCTTTTTCCATCTTGTCACAGTGGAACAAGTGACTGCCTCTGATATGGTTTGGCTCTGTGTCCCCACCCAAATCTCATGTGACATTGTAATCCTCAGTGTTGGAGGTGGGGCCTGCTGGGAGGTGATTAAATCATGGGGGCATATTTCCCCTTTGGTGCTGTTCTCGTGATAGTGAGCTATCGAGAGATCTGGTTGTTTAAAAGTTCACCTCCCCCTCTCTCTCTTCCTCCTGCTCTGACCATGTAAGATGTGCTTGCTTCCTCTTCACCTTACACCATGATTGTAAGTTTCCCGAGGCCTCCCCAGCCATGCTTCCTGTACAGCCTGTGGAACCATAAGCCAATTAAACCTCTTTCCTTCCTAAATTACCCAGTCTCTGGTATTTCTTTATAGCACTGTGAAACAAACTAATACAAGCCTCCTCCTGTCTGTTTTTTTGCCACTTCTGTTCAGGATCCCGTCTCTTCTTGGTCACCCCAAATGATTTAAAAAGGGAATGCTTTAGCCAGAGGCACTAAAAAGAGCAAGAACAGGCTTTGCTAGAAAGAGTGTATGTCCTGGGTTCCTCCTCCCAGATCTAAACTCTGGTCCTGTGGGGGAATTTGTGAGACCTAATCTCTGGCTATCATTGACATTTGTCAAGGAAAGGACTAAACAGCATCCTGATAAAACACCCTCCTCTTGGCTTTGGCAAAGATCTTGCATTATTCCTGTGGATAGGTAAGAGGACCAACTTCAGGTACGAAGGTTGGAATTTACAGTCTGTGAAGCTAGCTTTATCTTCCTGTCTCCTTTCAGGCAGGAAGTGGAATGGGCTTAGAAAAAAACCCTATTGTCTCCTGGAAGCACTGTCCTTAGTGTGACACAACAGGCAGTACAATATAGTAGCTGACACTGGAAAGTGGGAATTAGAGAAGAGCTAAAAGTCAGTGGGACTCTCATGAATTGAGCTTTAAAACATGTACTTCTTTCGCTTTGAACCTAAGGCTTGGGTTGGTCTGGGTTCCCAACTCCCTCTCCCACACCTCTATATTTTGTTACACCTATTAGAGAGTGACTATCTGTTCTTCAGACACCACCTTCTCCCTCTGCCCTAATTTTTTTAAGAGACCGAGTCTCACTGTGTTGCCCAGAATGGAGCACAGTGGCTATTCATACGCATGATCAAAGCACACTACAGCCTTGAACGCCTGGACTCAAGCGATTTTCCTTCCTCAGCCTCCCAAGTAGCTGAGACTACAGGTGCATGACACAGTGCCATGCCGTAATATTTTCTTTTTAAGTTTAAAATATATAACTAGTATTTAAATTGCTAACCGAAAGAATTAAGCCTTCATCTAAGTACAACATGAAAGGACATTTTTAATGGTTCTTTTAATCCTTATCAATGTGGACCTTTTACACTATTTTTAATGTGTGTGAAAGCTTTAGTGGGTAGGCAATAATGTTTAGACTAGTTCTTGTTCAAGCACCAATTATGCAACATTTAGCTACAGATTTGCCAGCCTAGAAGGCTCAGTCAAGGGCAGACAGACTTTGCTTTGATAGAAAAATGACAAACGCTCTGTTGGGTACACCCAGGTCAGGTTATATGTGGGCTGTATCACTTTAAGAGGTTTCTTTGACCTGGATGTTATGAGCTGAATTGTGACACTCCCTGCCCCCCAACTTCCAAATTCATACGTTGAAGTCCTAATCCCCAGTACTTTAAAATGTGACTGAATTTAGAGACAGGGCCTTTAAAGAGGCAATCATGTTAAAATGAGGCCATTAAGAGGGGGCCCTGGTCCAATAAGACTGGTGTCCTCATAAGAGGAAGGGACAGCAGAGAAAAGGCCGCCTGGGGACACAGCAAGAAGGCAGCTATCCCCAAGTTAAGGAAAGAGGTGTCAGGACAAATCTCAGGACAAGTCTTGGACTTCCAGCCTCCAGAACCGTAAGAAAATGAATTCCATCGTTTAAGCTGCCCAGCCTGTGATATTTTGTTATGGGATCCCTAGCAAATGAACACACTGGGGCTTTAGAAAACAACCAAAGTTTAAATAAAAATTACAGTATGAGTAAATTCTGAGCAGTTTTATCAAACAGCAATTTAGGCACGTGTAAATTAGATACACGACAAGGTCTCTCACTTGGGAATGAGTCAAGTCTTCTGGCTACCGTGGCTAGAGAGAGGTTTCAACACTGGTTGTGTCCTTTTCTGTGTGTGTGCAGGTATTTTCTGTCCTCCGCACCACGTGTTCATCCTTTGGGGGCTACACATTTTCTAAATTCCCTCTACATTCTCTTGCTATCTTCACTATGAAAACATTTATCGGTTGCTGCTATTGCACGAGATAACTACACAGCTTTACTTTGAATTATGCCTTAATAAACTCAAATTCCTTGGAGTTCCCTTCTCTCTGTGTCCTGTGATTTGCACAGGCCATATATCTTGCTGGTCAGAAGTTCCACGGGGTGGGCCTCAATTTTTTCATCCCTAAGGAAATCCGATCTTGGTCCTATGATCACCTACTGGGTGCCTCCTTTGGGTTTTGCTAACCTTCCTGGCCACAGTTGCTATACTGCCAATTGTCACACATAAACCCACTCCATTTCGATAAATGTGTTGAATCTAATGGAACTCATTAGAAACTGGTACTAAAAGAATCCCCAGCCCATTCTGATCTGCAGAACTAGTCTCTCCCACCACAGTGCCTGGACTATTTTAACCCTATGCCCAGGATGGTTTCCTAGCATAGTCATCTCTAGAAAGAATATTTTCCTGAAGCAATAGAGTTTTTGCTCCAGAATATTTCTTACTTTCCTTTTTCAGTTTGGTCTTTGTCAATCTGGATAAAAAAAAAATCACTCTAAGCTTATGAGAAATTGCAGCACTGGAGAAAAATACTGTCATTTCAATATCTTCTCATTTCCCCCCTCCCAATGTCTCTCTCTCTCTCAACACTCCCTAAGCCCATGATGTAAGTTAAATGTAGCTAGATTTTTGTCCTTTCCACTTATTTATGTAATCATAACTAACATTTATTGTGTGCCTGCTATGTGTCAAGCATTGTAACAAAATATTTAATTAAAAAGTTATTCTTTACAACAACCCTACCATTATCATTATCCTTGTTTGATAGAAGGAAAAAAAATCTGAAGTTTAAACTTTCCAAATTCAAGAAACATGTCCAAAGACATTGTTACAAACTGAATATTATATGTCCTCCCTGCTCCTCTCCCCACTCCCATATGCTAAAGCCCTAACTCCCAATGAGATGGTATTTGGAGGTGGGACTTGGGAGGTTATTAGTTTTAGATTAGATCATAAAGGTGAGGCTCTCTTGAGGGATCAGTGGTCCTTCCTGAGACAGTCACCGGAAGGCAGAGTGAGAAGGCAGTCAACTGCCAGCCAGGAAGCAGGTCTGCATCAGGAACCAAATCTGTTCCCACCTTGATCTTGGACTTCCTAGCCTCCAGAACTGTGAGAAAATGTCGGTTGCTGAAGCCACCCAGTCCACGGTGTTTTGCAATAGCAGCCTGAGCTCAGACACAGAGCCAGGAAGTAACCGAGAGCCAAGACTCAAAATCTGCATCTATTCATACCAAAGCCCTTCACCACAGAACTACTCCCTGTTTATCATTTTTAATGGCTGCCTAACAGTTTGTTGGATTGAATTTTCATGATTTACGTAAGTATTTCTTAACTGATTTGGTTTACAGCCAGTTTCCATTTTGTAAGAGACTAGTGTTTAAAGCATCTTTGCATCTATCTCTTTGTTCTTCTTTTGAACTATTTCCTTCGAGTAGATTCCCAGGAGGGGTGTCTGATAAGGTACACAGCTCCTGTTACCTACTGGTGTCTGGCCAAATTTTAATGTTGTTGGAGAACTTCAGATCCCAGGGCAATTCATTAGGCTGCTTCTGACAGCAGCAATTACAGCCATGAAGTAGTTACCGCTAAAACCACCATTCTTTTTCAAGGGGTTATAGAGAGCTTGTCGGTAACTGTGACGTGTTTCTATCACCTGTGGTTCTCAGCAATACAATGCTTGGCACACAGTAGGCTCAAAACAAATGTCGTCAGACTGACTAGAGACACCAGTGATTAGAAAGGCCATAGCTGGAAGTCATGTTGGATGAGCTAACATTCCACAACGCCAACGCTTTTAGTTACGTATTCTTTTAATACTGCATTTCAAAAATTTCAGGGGCTAAAAAGAGCTCAGAATGAGTTGGTACATTTTCGTCAGTTGGGTATCTCTGAACGTCTTCAATGAACACATATAAAATTGGATTCAGAGTGGGTCAGTCTGGCAACCGCCCAGGAAGCCAATCCCCTGGGGCACTAAGTTACCCTGAAATAGAACTGAAATACAGGGGTAGCCGGCACAGGTCTCCCGAGGTGACTCCTTCCTGCTTGGTGAAATGTGCAGGTACCCAGACCCAAGAGAGGATCCAAAGGCATTTAGCAGAAAACACACACACACACAGAGACACACACGCTCGCCCTGGTCTCTGTCTCAGTCACTAACAATGGCTGTCACCTTAAAGAAGGAACAAATGATCAACCCAGTCTCCCTGGCTCTTAGACACACTTATGGGAAGACAGCAGGGCAGGAAACACCCACAGGAACCCCAGGTCTGAACTTCCTGCTTCTCAGATGCTGGAAGGAAGCCCGCGGAACTACGAAGAGGGCTGCAGTGCAAAATACTAGGGGCCTTCGCAGGGGCGCGCGGGCCGGGCTGCTGCAGCCCAGACAGCGGGCCTTCGCCTGGAGTCCCCGATAGGGGTCAGGGGACCCCGAGCCCCACTTATGCCCCCACTCCCCGAGCCAAGAAAAAAAAAAACAATTATGCGCACATTTAGGGGGATCATTTGTTCATTTCCTAGGATTCTCACAGGGGTCAGTCCCCACCCTGCCGCCACCAAGTTTACAATCCACTGTCCCAGATCCTCGGGTCGTGGGGGGCAGGGGCGCGCCGAGGAGGGCTCAGTAGGAGGGCAGCGCCCAGCCTGGACCGGCCCTAGACTCCCGGGTGCAGCCGGTGAAATGAAGCCGAAAGCCGTGGGTGGCGGCGGGGCCTGCGGGACCCGCGTCCTACCTGCCTCCCCTAGTCCCGGCCCGGAGCCGGGCCCGCCATCGCCCGCTTGGCCCCGCACCGCCCGCCGAGGCGCAGCTCCGAGGGTCAGGCCCCGGAGCAACCAGAGGAGCCGCGCCATGACGCCCGCTCCGGCGCCGCTCCGCCCTCTGCCCTCTGCCCTCTGCCCTCTGCCCGTCTCTGCCCCGGCCCCCATCCCACCCCTCCCCCATTCTCTCCCCTCCGCCTGCGCTAGTCGGCCTCCCTCCCCACGCTCCGCCCACACCGCCAGCCCCCTAGTCTCCCTCCCCCTCTTCTCCCTCCCCTGCCCCTCCCTCCTCCGCTCCTTCCCACCTGCTCCTCCCACTATGTGCCCTGGGCCCTCCCAGGTCCCCGCCCCTCTTCCCTCCCACTCTGCCTCTCTCTCCCCCTCCCTCTTCCTCTCCTTTTCCCCTCGCCTTTCCTCCCCCTTCCTCTCCCCCTTCCTCTCTCCCTTCCCTTCCATGAGACCCTCCCCAACCCATCTCTGCATCTCCCAGCTCCTCCCACTCCTGTTCCTCCCTCGCCCTGCCCCCCTCCACCTATCCCCACTCCACTCATCCGCAGCCCAAACACTGATCTGTTTTAGTTTGCATTTTCTAGAGTCGTCCATAAATGGAATCATCCCATATGTACTTGATTTTGTCTGGCTTCTTTCACTCAACATAGTTACTTTGACATGCCTGCGTGTTTTCGCATGGAACAATCATTCATTCCTTTCTGAGCAGTATTCCGTTTATGGATATACCACCGTGTGTTTAGTCAGCACTTGATTTAGGCTGCTTTCAGTTTTTCCTGATTAGAACTGCAGCTGCTAGGAACATTCCTGTGCAAATCTTTGTACAGACATATACGGTTTTTCTTCTCTGGGGTAAATACCTGGAAGTGGAATGCCCAGGTCGTAAGGTAGGTGTAATCATTTAAGAAACTACTATACTGTTTTTCCAAGTGGTTTTTTTCTTTACCTTCCCACTAGCAGTCTATGCGAGTTCCAGTTGTTCTTCATCCTTGTCAACACTTGAAAGTCCAGAGATTTTAACTGTAGATGTTCCGATTCTGTGTAGTGGTAGCTTATTGTGGCTTTATTATGCATTCTCTAATCGTTAATGATGTTAAGCATCTTTTCATGTGCTTATTTGCAGCGAGTGTATTTTCCTTGGTGAAGTGTCTGTTCAGATCTTTTGCCCATTTAATGTTGAGTTGTTTCATTATTGAGCTTAGAACACTTTATATATTTTGGATACAAATCTTTTATCAAACATATGCTTTACAAAGATTTTTTTTCCCAGTCTCTTGTTTGTCTTTTCTGTCTCCTAATAGTGTCTTGGGAAGAGCAGTTTTTAATTTTGATGAAGCCCAATTTATCAATTTTTTAATGGATTGTTCTTTTTTTGCTATCATATTTAAGAAATCTTTGCCTAATCCAAGATCACAAAGATTCTCTCCTATGTTTTGTTCTAAAATTTTTATAGTTCTAGGTTTTACGTTTAGGTCTCTGACCCATTTAGAATTAATTTTTATATATGGCCAAAATTTTTGTTTTGTTTTGTTTATCTGTTTTGTTTTTTGCATATCTATATCCAGTTGTTCTAGCACCATTTTTATTGATTGATTGATTGATTGATTGATTGAGACAGAGTCTCTGTCGGCCAGGCTGGAGTGCAGTGGCACGATCTCGGCTCACTGCAACTTCCGTCTTCCAGGCTCAAGCAATTCTTCTGCCTCAGCCTCCTGAGTAGCTGGGATTATAGCCACCATGTCTGGCTAATTTTTGTATTTTTAGTAGAGATGGGGTTTCACCATGTTGGCCAGTCTGGTCTTGAACTCCTGATCTCAGGTAATCCGCCTGCCTCGGCCTCCCAAAGTGCTGGGATTACAGGCGTGAGCCACCACGCCTGGCTCCTAGCACCAATTTTTAAAAGACTACTCTTTCTCCAATGAACTGTTTTTGAATCTGTGTCAAAAATCAGTTTCCTATCAATGTGTTGTGTCTATTTCTGGACTTCCTATTTTGTCCCATTAATTAATTTGTCTATTTTTACATCAATATTACAATATCCTGATGACTGGACTTGCAACCAGCTAACATTGGTACTGTACCTCTGTTCTTTTTTAAGGTTGTTTGGGCTATTTTAGGTCTTTTGTATTTCAACATAAATTTTAGACTCAGTCTGTCAATTTCTACACACGATCGTACTTAAGTTTTGATTGGGATTGCATTGATTCTATTCATAAGTTTGGGGGAAATTAATATCATAACAATATTGAATCTTTTGACCCATGAATAAAGATATGCCTATCTATTTATTTAGATCTTCCTTAACATCTACTAGTAGTGTTTTGTAGTTTTCACTGTAGAGGTTTTGCACATCTTTTGATAGATTCATCCTAAAGCATTTCATATTTTTGATGCTGTGGTATTGTTTTATCAATTTCAATTTCTGATTGCTAGTATGTAGATTTTGTATATTGATCTTGTATTCTGTAATCTTGCTAAACTCATTTCTTAGTTCTAGTAACATTTTATGGATTTTATCAGATTTTCTACATAGAAAAATCATGTCATCTGTGTAGAAAGAGTTTTACTCTTTCCTTTTTAATACAGATGTCTTTGATTTCTTTTTCTTGCCTTATTGCACTGGCTAGAGCCTGCACAGTGTTGAAATGTTGAGAGTGAACATCCTTGTCTTGTTCCTGATCTTAGAGGAAAAGTATTCAGCCTTTTACCATTAAGTATGATATTAGCTATAAGTTTTTCATAAATTTCCTATCAGATTAAGGAAATTTCTATTTGTAGTCTACTGAGAGTTTTTATCAGGAAGGGATGTTGGATTTTTGTCAAATGCTTTTCTGCAGCTACTGATATAATCATACTTTTTTCCTATTTTCTTTTTGTAGTGTGTTACTTGATTTTCAAATGTTAAACCAACTTAGTATTTCTTCAATATAGTCTGCTTTATCGGTTTTATTATTTGTTTCATGTATTGTTGGATTATGTTCTATGTATCATGGATTACATTTTTTATAATTTTTGTGTCTGTGTTGATGAAGGATGTTGGACTGAAATGTTCTTCTCTTATAGTATCTGTCTGGTTTTGTATCTGAGTAATAAGTAAACAAATTCAAATCCAGAGAGGTTAAGTACCTTGTCTATGATCACACTGCTAGTTAGTTGAAGAGTTTGTAAAGTTCCCCTAAAATTTAGAATTTAGAAAATATCAAGGAATACCAGTTTATCTTACCCACCTTCACCCCCAATCCCAAGCAAAGTTAATAAGTTAACATTGTGACATTGTGGGAAAAAAATCATGGAGTCTGGTGTAAAACACATTCAAGTCAGAATATCTTAAATTTAAAAGATGCATGAGCTTGATCAAGTATTCAGCCTGTGACAGATCAGTTTTCTTATCCCCAAAATAGGGTTATTGTAAGGATTAGATACAACATACGTGAAAACACCTAGCAAACCCTTTGGTACATACTTGGTTTTAATAAACGTTAGTTGTTATTGAAGATTTAATGAGGACAACAGTAATTGGTAAACAGAGCTGATAACCAATCTATCCTTGCATTTCTACATATCCTCACACTCCCAGAAAGACATTCTAAGCACAGAGGAAGTCCCTCCCTCCCTACCACCATTCTCCTTTACACCTGCTAGGAAGACCTTTACCTCATCTGTGATCAAGCCCTTACTGGTCTTAAAATGTCCCCTCTTCTCACCACCATTTGTCTAAATCCAACTTAACCATCAAGGCCATGCATTAACCTCACATTCTTGGACACATGGTCTTAGCCTGAACAAAACTCTACTTTATGTTTTCTCTTTTACTTTGTACACTGAGTGGCAGAGACTATCAGTTGCCTGGCCAATATGCACTCTCTCTACTTACTAACAGATCTTTGATTTTGTTAAGAGTAGCAATATGCCTAGCTAAAATGTTACATCTGCCAGCTCCCTTGTAGTTGGTGGCAATCATATAATGCTGTTATGGGCAATGATAGGAGCAGACATCACTGGGAGCTACCAGGAAAACTAGTTAAAGAGGAGCTGACTCAGCACTGGACTTTTGCTCTGTCTTTTCTTTCTGCTTGGAAATTAGTCATGATGGCTGGAGCACTGGTAATCTTCTGGTATACATGAAGATGAGACCCACTTCTTGATTTTTAAAGAAGTAGAAGACATGAAGGAGCCCAGGATTCTGAAGACAGTGTGGAGCCAATATGCTAGCCTTAGATTGCCTGCCTTCAGATTTCCAACTACATGAGAGACCAATAAATCTATATTTTGTTTAAATCACTGTTACTGGGATTTTCTGTTTCATGAAGTTGATACAGTGTATATCTGATGTCCTGAATTTGATTGTGAGAATCTTCAGGAAAAGCAAAGTTCTATAACTTTGACTCTTTGTGTATCCAACACACTTCTCTGCAAACTATAAATTTGATAATAAAATCCCTAAAAGATAAGATAGAATGACCAAAAAATGGAAGATCAGTGCAAAAGCCAATTTGCTTTTCCCTACCAAAAAACCATTTGGGAAAGAATGAGGAACTGGAATAAGCTTTGTACAATTAATCTGCACTGAAAAGACTTTATCTGCTTCCATCTGCTCAAAGTTCAACATCAATGCTCATTTTTGTTCTACCTCAATCTAGAGAATTCCTAGAAACTAACCAACTGGAATATCTAATATATATAAAATATAGTTTTAAAGCTCTAAAGTCAGTGAATGAAGACTTAAATAAATGGTTCGATAGAAAAAAAATAGCATGAGATAAGCTCTGGGTTCAATTTCTAGGTGTTCTCCTAAGCAGATACAGATGTTTTAGATATACCAGTCTCTGGGCCTTGGTTTGATTATCTGGAAAATGACATGAATACAGGGGAGGGTGGCCTAGAACTAGAACTCAAGTTATATCTAAACTCTCTTCATTCTGTAATTATATGATGGGTGGTGAAAAATGGAAAGATACACTTGCTGACCAAAGAGCTGAAAGTACGAAGGTTAAAATATCTTCAACTTATAGATTTAAGCCATGTCACTTATAATCCCAATGGATTACTTTATAAGAATTGAAAAAATAACAACTGAAATAAATGTGGATAAAAATAGACTTTTATGTTAAAGATAATATTGGAGAAGTAGCCTCTGACATGTTAAAAGTGCTTATCAAGGAAGAGTAGATATGAAAACAGTGTTCTGATTGAAATAAAAACCAAAAAATAGTCCAAGGAGATAAGAGGTTCCAGAAATTAATACATATTTAACCTATTAAAAACAAGGGGATATAAAATTATTCAGTATATATTTTGTGGGAAAGTGACTATCGATATAGTGGAAATAACCTTGGCATCTAAGGCTTAAATGAATAATTCACTTCAACCAAAAGAATTATTTTTTGAGTTAAAAGTAGTGTGTGTATATGTGTATCGTGTCAGAGCTCAGAGTACAATACCCCCAAGTATGGTGCTGTGGTATGCTGAGCATTTTTGAATTAAATGAAATTGGAAGGCTTTAGAAGCTGCCTCAGAAACAAGGACTTTCTAACTTTTTATTTCTTCCCCACAAGTGAAGAGAAGGGCTTTCTCCCACTGAGCCTTCCAAAAGAAATGCAATTGTCTTAAGATCTCTTTACTAGGAATCTTATCAGATAACCCGGAAAGATTAACCACTGGAGAAGAGGAAAGACTAAAAGTCATCACTATGCCCTGAAACACTTTTTATCTGTTCTTCTGAGGGCACCTCTGAGAGATTACTTTATTATTTAAGATTTATTTAAGATTATTTAAATATTTACTATTTAAATAAAAATTAAATGCGTAATAAGACAACCTTTGTTCACAGTACAGTTCTGCCCCTCACCTTCCCATAACTGTGGGTCCCATTCTTCTTCCAAAAAGAATAATTCAAAAACTACTGTCTGCTCTTTGGACCTATTCAATTTCCCTGAAAATTATTTACAGTCCCTCAAAATTGTCTGCATTTCCGTCATCACCCTCTTCCCTATGAAGAAGATATATAAGTTTTAACAATTTGGCCTTTCTTTGAGTCTCATATTTGTGGGGGTCCTGTGACCATGTGCACTTTAATACGTTTGTATGCTTTTTCTTCTGCTACTCTATTGTCAGTTTATTTCAGCAGTCTTACTTCAGAGGGAAAGTTTAAACTTCCCTACCACACACACACACACACACACACACACACACACACACACACGAAATAAAACAATGCTGCATATATCCATTTTGAAATAAAAATAATTTTCGGACAATAAAATCAATAAAAGGAGTTAGCATTGAACAAATGATAAGGTTGACAGGTTCAAGTGAATGAAATTTAAGTACATACATACATACCACAAGATGAAGAACAAAAAATGATTAGTCTCAAATTAGAAAAATTAAAATGATAAAAATACAAGAGCATTGTAATACACATAACAGTAAACATTTAACATTATATATATTAGGGAAATTAATATTATCTATATGGCCAATTTCAGGTCTGACTGGACAGATGGTTAAAGAATATGAACAGATGGTTTGCACCAGGAAAAATACAAATAGCGAACAAACACTTGGGAAAATGCTTAGCTTCCATAATAATTAAAGAATTAAAAATTAAAATGGCCTAATATATTGCCTCATGCATATTAAATTATTAATAATAGTGTTTTTTTGGAATTAAAGCTACCAGAGCTTTAAGAACTCATACACTACCTGTAGAAATAGGGTCATACTTTTTCTGGAAAGAAATCTGACAACATGTACTAAAGATGACAATTTGGCAAATTGGCTTTGGGGAGCAAATCCCAAGGAAAAAAATCAATAGTAAAGAAAGCTCCAGTTTCGCAGAGAAGTTTATAGTTATGCTTTTCATAATGGCAGATGAATCCAAAGTCATTAACAGCCGGGAAATGACTAAGTAAATCTTGACATAGCAATACAATGAAACATTATATAGCCATTAAAATGTCAAATATGAAGACTACCTGGTTTATGGAATGGTCTACATGAAATAATGTCAAGGAGAAAAAAGTAGAATACAAAATAGTTCATACTTGACAGTAACAGTGAGTAAAAGCATGCACATGGAACCAATCTCTACTGAGGCATACCATTTTGGAAGAGGTTAGGATTGTTTGGTGAAAAGATACTTCTTTTGTACTTTTCTCTTCAAATGACTTTTTACATTTCACAAAATTTCATTTTAGATAAATTAGAAAACAGAAGCATGTAAAGAAATTATTAAACACTGTCTCAGAAATCATTACTGATAATATTTGGTGTATAAATTTATTCAATCTTTTTTATGTATACTGTAATTGATGGCTGATAGTTTAATTACTTTCCCTTCCCTCTGAACTGTACTCTGATTCTTCTTTGAGAAACAACTCCCCCTCCCATTCTCAGTCATGAAATTTAGATAAGATGGCTCCAGAGCAGAATTTCACAACCTCAGCACTATGGACATTTTGGGCCAAATAATTCTTTGGTGAGCATATGGGTGGGTCTGGGGGCATAGGTTTCAATTGTCCAGTGCATTGTAGGATATTTAGCAGCATTCCTGGTCTCCACCTCCTAAATGCCAGTAGCATCCTCTTCCCGTGTGACAAATAAAAATGTCTCCAAACATTGCCAGATGTCCCCTTAGGGGAAAAATCACCCACCATTGGTTGAGAACCACTGATCTAGACTTAGACCCTGATTGACTTAAGCCACTTAACTGATTCCATCCTATTACCCTCAAGGATATGATCAGAGATGGACACACAGGACAAAAAGAACCGACAAGGAGCAAGAAATCAATCGTCTGCCGAGCCCACGGGGAAAGAATGACAAAGTTCATTCTTTCCCCGGTCAGGACAGTCCAAGAATGAGAGCTGAGATCTGGAAGCATAAGGAAGAGTCTGTCGTTTTGGTGACTGGGCTAGGGAACATTGTGTAATACTAATGACAAAAACAATCACTTGGAAAACAGAATAGAGAGGTATGGATTGGTGATGTTGTTTGAGCTGCTAGAACTCACCTGAAGGTTACATCTTGATTTTTCATCATCTTGATAAATTTCCCACTGTCTTTTTAAAAGTCAGTTTGAAATGGGTCTTTTATCTTTAGAACCTATAGGTCTAATTGAATTGTATTTATATTTTTTCACTGAATTTTTCCAGAGTATTTATTTTTATTTTTTTTATTTTTTTTGAGACAAGATCTCATTCTGTTGCCTAGGCTGGAGTGCAGTGGTGAGATCAGGGTTCACTGCAGTCTTGACCTCCCAGGTTCAAGTGATCCTCCCACCTCAGCCTCTCAAGTAGCTGGAACTACAGGTACGCACCACCCTGCCAGCTAATTTTTGTATTTTTGTAGAGATGGGGTTTCACTATGTTAGCCAGGCTGGTCTTGAACTCCTGGGCTCAAATGATCCTCCTACCTCAGCGTCCCAAAGTGTTGGGATTACAGGTGTGAGCCATGGCACCTGGCCAGGAGTATCTTTTAAAAATTATTACATAATTATGAGATACTTAAAATATCCAGAAAACAAAGACTACAATGTAACATATCTATAACCAGCAAGGTATATTAACATACAGAGGTTAAAAGTTTTAAATATTTGCCTCAGACTCCTGTCTTCCAACATTGCCCAATCTCTCTCTCTCTGTCGACTAAACATGGAAATACATGTAAATTCTCATTCCCCATTCTCCTCCTTTTCTTATCTTTCTCCCCATTTCCATGTGTGTTTTTGTACTTTTACAACAGATGACTGTATGTTAAAAGAGTTTAAGCCATCATTCAGTGTATTTTAAAACCTCACAAGAGGTATCATATTGTCTGTATACATTTGCAACTTGAATTTATCACTCAGTATTATGCTTTTTAAAGATTTATTGAGAGAGAGAGTTTGAGTTCATTCATTTTAGCTGTTGAAGAGAATCCATTGTATCAATAAACTGAAGGATATCCATTATCCTCCTTATAGACATGATGTGGTTTGAGTCTATGTTCCCCCCAAAATCTCATGTCCAATTGTAATCCCCAATGTGGGATTGGATCTTGGGGGTGGATTTTCCTTTTAGTGCTGTTCTCATGATAGTGAGTGAGTTATCGTGAGATCTGGTTGTTTAAAAGTGTGTAGCACCTCCCACCTCTCTCTCTTCCTTCTGCTCTGGCCAGGTAAGAAATGCCTGCTTCCCCTTCACCTTCTGCCATGATTGTAAGTTTCCTGAGGCCTCCCCAGCCATGATTCCTGTACAGCCTGTGGAACTGTGAGCCAATTAAACTTCTTTTGTTTACAGAATACCCAGTCTCAGGTATTTCTTTACAGCAGTGAGAAAATGGACTAGTTCAGAAAATTGAAATGCTTTCATTCTTTAGCTATTATAAACCATGCTACAATGAACAACTTCATACAAGTCTCCTTGTGTATGCAAGATTTCATTAGAGTAGACATCTAGAAATGGAACTCATGGATCAGAGAATACACTCATCTTCAGTTTTCCTAGGACTCCCCATCATTCGTCAAAGTAGTTGTACCTGCAGTGTCTGTGGGTTCCTGTTTTCCCTACGTCTTCCCTAATATTTGATGTTATGAGATTTACTAGTTTTTGCCTATGTGGTGGGTACAAAATGGGGTCTCATTGATTTTTAATTTTCAGTTCCCTGACTGTTAATGGGATTTAGAATTTTTTCAGATATTTACTGGCCACTGTGGTTTTCTTTCTGAATTGTGGACATGTTGTCTCTTTCTTTCAGAGTATTTCTTTTTTATTACAGCCTTATTGGAATCCTTTATCATTATGCACATCAACTATTTATTGAATATATGGGTTCCAATTATTCTCTTCCATTATGTGGATTGGAGTTTTACTTTGCTCATGATATTTTTTTCTGTAGATGTTTTGGTTTTTAAGTAGTTAAATTTGTCTAGCTTTACGCTTATAGTTTATTCATGCACTTTTATCATGTTTATTCCCACATGTGTGCATATAATTTTCTGCAAACAGTACATATTCTTGTCATTACTGTAGGTATCCGTTTCCACCTTGTTTTCACAATTATTTTTTAATTTTCTGCTATGGATTTTTAAAATCTATTTTATTTATTCTAATGAATCTTATGTAATAATGATATGCTCCTAGGTTGTCTTCTAAAGTTTCACATTTCAGTTTTTAGTCCACTTGAAATTGCATTTGGGGTATAGTGTGATGTAGGGATCTAATTTAGTCTTCTTCCACATAGACAGCTAGTTGTCAGAGTCATTTATTAAATGTCCATTTAATAAGCCATTTATTAAAAAGTATATTCTGTTCCATTGACCAATTTTCTAGCTCTGTACCAATACCAGTTTCAATACTGTAATTTTAAAATTAATTAATAATCAATAATTCCATCTATGGTATTCAAAATGATGTAGTATAGAAAGATTAAATCAAGCTAATTAATGTGTCTATCACCTCACCCCTTATCACTTTTTTTGTGGTAAGAATGTTTAAAAACCTATTCTTTAAGTATTTTGAAATATACAATACATTATTATTAATTATGGCTGCCATGCTGTGGTTTAAGATACCCAAAACTTATTCCTCTTGTCCAATTGAGCTTTGTACCATTTGACCAACATTCACTCTTTCCCTGCCTTCTCCCACTGCTCCCCACTCCTCCCTGGCTGTGATAACCACCATTCTACTTTCCGTTTCTATGAAATCAATGTTTTTAGATTCCACGTATAAATGAGATCATATAGTCTTTCTGTGCCTGGCTTATTTTGCTTAGCACACTGTCCTCCAGGTTCATCCATGTTGCAAATGACAGAATTTCCTTCTTTTTAAAGGCTGTATAGTATTCTGTTGTGTAGATATACCACATTTCCTTTACCCAGTTATCTGTTGATGGACACTTAGCTTGCTTTAATATCTTGGCTATTGTGACTAATGCTGAAATGAACATGGGAATTCACATGTCTCTTCAACATGCTGATTTCAATTCCTCTGGATGTATACTCAGAAGTGAGATAGCTGGATCAATACTATCATTTCATATTAGCCTTAGTATTTGGCAAATATAAATCTTCCTTCTTCAAAAATGTATTGGCTATTTTTGGCTCTCCATTCATACAAGTGAAATATAGAATCACCTTCCATGTGAAGTCTAGTAGCATAAAAAAATTCTATTGAAATGTTGATTGGAATTGCTTTGAATTCATAGAGTAAGAGGCAGACAGTTGCTGCTTTTTAAAATAACATTTGAAATTAAAATAATAAGTTAAAATAATGAAGTACTAAAAGAAAACTTATGTTTTCTTTTATATTTTTCTATAGTTTTATGCTATTGTCCATAAAGGACTTGTACATCTTTTCTTATATTTATTCATAGAAACCTTGTAACCTTTGTTGCCATTGTGTGTGTGTGTGTTAAACATTTTAATTTCTTGTTGTTTTGTATTTGAGTGTAATTTTAGTATATTTATACAGTCATGTATTGCTTAATGAAGAGAGAGACATCCTGAGAAATGCATCATTAGGTGATTTTGTCATTGTGTAAACATCATAGAGTGTGCTTACACAAACCTGGATGGTACAACCAATTACATAACTAGGCTATATGGTATAGCCTGCTGCTCCTAGGCTACAAACCTGTACAGCATGTGACTATACTAAATATTGTAAACAATTGTTAACACAATGGCAAGTATCTGTGTATCTAGGCATATATAAACATAGAAAAGGTACAGTAAAAATACAGTATGATAATCTTGATGAACTACCACAGTATATGTGGCCTATTGTTGAAAGAAATGTCATTATATGGTATATGACTGTATTTTACCGAGTAATCTTGCCAAACTCCCTTCTTGCATTCAACAATGTGTCCCGAAGAATTTCTTAGATTTTCTGTGAAAACGATCTCATTATCACATCATCTTTCTTCCTTTCCTGTCCAATACCTTTAATTTCTTATTGTGCTGGCTGAGACCTCCAGTCAATGTTGAATAGAAGTGGTGATAGCAGGTCCCCTTGTTTTGTTCCTGACTCTAAAGGAAATGCTTCTAACATTTCCCCGATACAGAGATTTTTGGTAGTTAATCTTTATTAGGATATAGAAGTTCCTTTCTATTCATAGTTTACTAAGAGTTTTTGTCATGAATGAGCGTTGGATTTTATTTGTTGACTTTCCTGCTGCAGTGAGATAATCATATAATTTTTCTCTTTTACTATGTTAATGTAGTGTACTATATTAATAGAGTTTCTACTAATGCTAAGCCATCATTGAAATTTTCAGGTCATTTTCATGACCATACTTGGTCATGATGTGATTTGTTCTTTTAAAACATGTATTTAATTTGGTTTCCCAATGTCTTATTTAGGATTTTTGCGTTTATGTTCAAAACTGAGTTTAGTTTATAATTTTCTTTTCTCTTAGTTCCATTGCCTGCTTTTTTAAAATTAAGCTTATTCTAGTCTTACCAAATGCATCTCGAAAGCTTATGTATATTGCTCAAAATTCAATCAGTGTATGTGTGTGTGTATGTAATTTTAATGGCTTCACTGTTGTTTGGATGTATCATAATTTATTTGCAAGTTAAAGAAGATACTTTGTGTATAGTTTTTTGGTGATTTCAATTGTAAATATGATGAACAGTTAGTAAAACCAATATAAAGATAATATTTTATTATTCTGATCTATCTGGTTCTGTTCCCATATCACAGAGGTTTCCTGGCCAAATTGTTGGGCTAGCACTTACCTTTTAGCAGAGGTGAGTTTCCCCTCCAGAGGCCTGGCATCTTTCCTACTCCACAGACTGGCATCATTTCAGGATGAATCTGGGTTTGGTCCAGGGAACTCCACTCTGGTCATTGATCTCCTGGGCTCTTCATGTCTGAGGCATCTTGTCTTTATCCTCACACTCTGCCAATTAGTTTTCTTCCATTAAAATGTGAAGACTTTTGCTGCCTCTAGTGCTCCTCTGGGTCCTTTACTTTCTGAGGCTAATCTAAATGTGTTCCTTTTTTCCTCAAGGGAACCAGCCCTTATCTGGCACTCTAGAATAAAAATCTAGAAAGCTGAATTCTAACTCAGTAATTTCTCTGCTAGTCCTCCAGTCCATGCAGTTCCATTTTCATGAGCCTTTGTTTACATATGAAGTATGGTTCCAGGACGGTTCTACTGGCTCTTTTTTTTTGGCGGGGGTGCGGGCAGCGGGTGGGGAGCAGGAGGTGGGCGGCGGCAGGGTCTCACTCTGTTGCTCAGTTGAAGTGCAGTGATGCAATCATGGCTAACTACAGCAGCCACCTCCAAGATTCCAGCAATCCTCCTGCCTCAACCTCCTGAGAGTAGCTGGGATTAAAGACATGCACCACCATGCCTGGCTAATTTTTGTATGTTTTTGTAGAGAGAAGGTCTCACTATGTTCCCCACGCTGGTCTTGAACTCCTAGGCTCAAGAGATCCTCCCACCTCATCCTCCCAAAATGCTAGGATTACAAGTGTGAGCCACCGCACCCGGCTTCCACTGGCTCTTGTTGTATCTTTACAAATAGTCTGGTCCTTGAAACCCAAATATCACCCTCTTGTGGCAGAGAAGTATTTCAGCATGGAGGAAGGTCTAGATTATCCTCTAGTTGCATCTTAATTTCACTGGGTCCACTGAACAAAGCTTTCGGAGCAAACACCATTTGTGCCTTTGAGCACCTTCAGCAACTTCTTCGAAATCATGAGGGAAAATCTCTGAACATATTTACAGGGGATGGTGAATCTTCTGTCTCCAGATGGCTCACCACAACAAGTTAATCCCACTTCATGTTACTGGTAATTGAATTCTCCCCTGAGAAGGAAATTGTATGAGATCCATGAACATTTGATGTATGGATATTTCTAAACAGCCTGACTTGGAAAAGATTAAAACAGCCTTGTATTCCCAATCCCTCAGACCTCCTCACCGGCAGGACCCAGATTTTAATCTGCTCCAGGTGGCTAAACTCAGGAAGGCTTATATCTCTCAGCATCTTCAATTAATGCCAAGTGTAATCATAGTTGGCAGAGTTCAGGGTGTTCTGGCACGTTCAAGGGACGGGCAGAGAACCTCCCTGCCAAGTCCTCAGAGTCCTATCTTTTGGATAGCACTTTTCATAATCAAAAGCTACCGTGATTAATGAGCTACAGGCAATGGGTAATCCCCCATACTTAAAAATCAGAACCATGGAAAAAGAAGTAAGAGCAAATTATTCCACATAGCCTTGGGTTTCTTGACCTCAGAAGCTTTGTGCAAAACCTTTCTTTTAGGACCTTTGCCATGCAGACAGCTGAAACCTGATTGAGTAAGAGAGAGGCTGCCTGCTGCTCTGCATCAGTGAGTTTATTTGTTTAAATGTTGCCCATGAGCCCAGAGGCGTTTGAAATTGGCCACATTTAAAAGTAAAACAAAGCATCAAGACATTGGGTTTGGAAAATAATCACATAACTGGGCTTGCTTTTTTGCCTGTTTGACTGGCATCTGGTCCGAGGCAACACGAAGCAAGATGCTTCCAGAGCTTGTTATAAGGACAACTCTACAGTGGAAACTGACCCCCGACACTACTTTCAGCAAGTCATAAAAGTCCAATTTATACTGCAGGATTGAAAAGGAAGTTTTACCTTAGGAAAAAAATTAGGACTTGCGCAAATGTTTTTCTTTAATTTGATTGCTATGGAGAAGTTTTGTTTTGTTTTTCAAAGCGAAGCTTTGTAAATTTCCCTAGAAACAAGGAAATCAGAGTTGCAGAGCAGATGGAGAAACTAGTCCTTGTATTTAATGCCTTTTCAGAAATACTACCAAGATAATGGAGTAAAAATCACCTCTAGAAACTTAATAGACTTACAAAATTTTTGATGTAGGTAATAAGTTGGCTTTTATGATTATCAAGAGGTCAATAGAAAACAAGAAAATAGTGTTCATCATTCAACTGGATCCTTGGCTTTTTTTTTCAATTTTGTAAATTACTAAAGTTTGTATTTAAATTAAATTTCATTAGTCATTGTAAAATGGCACATTGACTTCATTACGGATTATTTTAAAAGCTGTAGAAATGGAGTCAATTTTATTTTATCACACACACACTACATAAAAGTCTTTGTAATTACTTTGTTTTATGAGACTCCCCATCAGTTGGGTACATTGTAAATATCCCATTCCACAGTTTATAGGTGGGGAAAATGAACCACGTGGAGGTTAAGCTGCTCGTGTTCACATTACAGCAGCAGTGATGGAATTAAATCTGAGCCATTCTCAGTAACGGAAGAATCTGCCCCCATATATGAAATCCGGAGCCCTCCAAGAGTTTTGCAAGAAAGAGCTCTAGAAAGAACATCTCCAAAACTGGAGAAAGCGTCCACACGTGGGTCTCAATTCCGTCCTTTCCTCTTGGGAGCAGTCAGTGTCCAGCGTCCTGCTCTGTTGTAAATAACAACAGCAACAACGAATTTACTGCGTTCCCTTTAGCCCAGCCCAGGCAGACTAACAATTCCTAAACAACATGAATACATGCAAAAGGAAAACCAGGAGGAAATAAACAGTGAATTAAGCCTCCTCCATTTACCTGTCCCCTCCCATAATCTGATTTTGTGGTACCCTAGATTCACCCTTCCTCCCAGCAAGTCCTCTGGAATTCCACTTCGGCCATAAACAAACTCCTGCTTTGAGGCTCAGGTTACTTAGGTCTACAAACACCCATGATCTGTTTCTCAGTCCTGCCATCTGTCAACCTTTGGGTCACTCTCCCGCATTCACTGGGGACATGTGCGCCTGGTTTAGTGTCTTTCTCTCCAGTCCAGCAGCTGGGCGACCTCAGGGTTCATGCCGAGGACTGTGCAACACTCCCACTGCAGGTCTGTGTGCTCAAGTCTCATCTCCCCCACTGCCTCCTTCAGGAAGCTAGGGCATCAGATACTCAGAATGTCTGGACCAGGCAGCTTAAATAAAAGTCTATCCCCAAGACTGTTTGTCCCAAGCAACTCCCAGTCATAGAATCAGAAATACTTCAATCATTGCGGAAATAGCTCTTAGTCTTAAAATGTATTTTATCTGCAGCAAAGCAGAATTCTTGTTGAAACTGCTGGGTAAGAAGGTTCTAAAAAACTTCTCTTGATTACAAGATAGTAAATGGAAATTATTAATAACCATTCATACAAGTTTAATGTGTATAAATTATCATAGATATTACTATTGAGCCCGTGGACTGCCATGGCTATGTGATTTAGTGACTATAATAATATTTATAAGGGCTTTTCCCGTAGAAGCTAAGTCCCGCCAGGGATCATTACACTTGACTCAGGGGCTTCTTTGCTATTTGTTTTCCATTTGTCCCAAATGTTTTTTGTTTTCTCTAAAATCTCATTCCCTGATTTTTTTGCATTAATCGAGTTTTTGGCATTTTGGTTCTCTGTTTTTCCCTGTGTTGAATTTTTGAGTCATGCCTCTTTGTATTTGTTTCTAATGGTTGCTCTGGAGGTTACCATTACATCCTTATTACATGCAGTCTATTATACCACTTCTCATATAAAATCTTAAACTATATGCAGTTGGCTTTCCATATCTACGGGTTCTGCACCTGGGCATTCAACCAACCATGGACAGAAAATATTTTAAAAAACAATAAAAGATAACACTATAACAATATAAAATACAAATAAAAATACAAGATAACAACTATTTATATAGCATTTACATTGTATTAGGTATTAGAAGTAATCCAGAGATGATTTAAAGTATATGGGAGGATGTGAGTAGGTTACATGCAAATACTATGCCATTCTTAATAAGGGACTTGAACATCTGCAGACTTTGGTATCCGTAGGAGGTCCTGGAACCAATTCCCCAAGGATACCGAGGGATGACTGCGCATCCACTTACCACATTCTCCTCTTTGTGCTGTAAACATCTTACTTCAACATACACCATAAATCCCACAGCACATTGTTTTATTTTTGCTTTATTTATTTTTTATTTTTAAATTTTTTTTCAGAGACAGGGTTTTGCCATGTTGCTCAGGCTGGTCTCAAATTCCTGGACTCAAGCAATCCACCTGCCTAGGCCTCCCAGAGTGCTGGGATTATAGCTGTGAGCCACCAGACACAGTCCTATTTTTGTTTTAATTTACCTGTGAAAACATTTTAAAAATGAAAAAAGTTCTTCTACATTTATCTATATATTTACTATTTCTGGTGTTGTTTATTTCTTTGTACAGATTTGAGTTTCCAAACTGGTATTATTTCCCTTCAGCCTAAAGAACATCCTTTAACATTTATTGTAGTGCAGCCTTGCTGACAACAAAGTCTCTCAGTTTTGTTTTTTGGAAAATGTCTCTCTTCACCGTCATTTTTGAAAGATGTTTCTCCCATTTATAGAATTCTAGATTGACAGTTCCCCATAGAACCCCCTCCTGCCTCTTCAGCAGTTTAAAGATGTTATTTCATTGACTTCTGGCTTGTACTGTATTATGAGATGTCAACAATTATCTTATTCTCCTACATATAAAGTGATTCTTCCCCCAGCCCCACCAGCTGATTTTAATGTTTGATTTCCAGCCTTTTGACTATGATGCCTAGATGTGAATATCACTATGTTCTAACTAAGGCTTGTTAAATTCTTCACTTTGTGGGTTGAAATTTTCCTATAAATTTGAAAATTGTTCAGCTATTATTTCTTTAGATTTTTTTTTTCTGTCTTAATCTCTCTCTACTCCTTTTCTGTGACTCTGTGTTTATTAGATTATGTGATGCTGTCCCACAAGGCACTGGAGCTCTGTCCATGTTTTTAAGTTATTTTTTTCTCTCTATGCTTCAGTTTTGATATGCTGTCTGCAAGTTCACTGACCTTTTCTTGTGCAGTGTCTAATCTACTGTTAAATCAATACAATTAAATATTATATTTTAAACATTTTATTTTTTAGGTCTATAATTTCTATTTGCTTCCTTGTTTTTATATTTCTCATTCCTTGGTTGAGATTCTGTATCTGTTAACTCCTTAAGTTCATCTTTTCCTTTAAATCCTTGAACAAATTTATAATAGCTGTTTTAAAGTCCTGTCCAAGAATTCCAATATGTGTCATCTTTGGGTCGGCTTCTATTAATTTATTTTCTTCCTGATTGTGGTCCACTTTCTTCCTGCTTTTTGTCACAGCTAGTAATTTTTTATTGTATGCTGGACTTTGAGAATGCTGCCAGTGCTGGATTTTGATGTTTTTCTTTAAAGTATGTTGAGTTCACTTCTGGCATCCAGTTACTTTACTGACGGATTAGTTTGATTTTGCTAAGACTTGTTTTAGGCTTTGTTAGGGCAGGTCTTGGGTAGTCCGTGTTTTAGGTGTGGCCTTTCTAGGCTCTCAACTGAATACCTGAGGTGTTCAGCAAGTTTTCTCCACTCTGGCTGGTTGGAACTTTGACACCTTCCAGCTCCAGGTGACCTCTGGAACCTCTGCTCTGCTCAGAGGTCCTCAGTAGCTGTTCTCTGCCCCACAGAGTCTTACCCTCCGTGTGCGCAACTTTGTCTTCAGCCAAAGATTTAAGGATTTAAAGACACTTTGTGAATCCAGGACTTCTGCAGCCCCTCTTCTGAGAAGCTGTCTCCTCTATAGCATTCTAACCCCCAAATTCTAGCTGCCTTAACAGCCTTGAACCAAATCTCTGTTTCCTTAGCACAGTGAGACCACTGCTATCTGTTTGGGCTCCACTTTCCTCTTGCACAGTGTGGAAGGTGCCCCCGGGTACCTTCCAAGCCTGTCATGGCAAATGTAGTGTTTCCTTTCTTCTAAAAATCACAACCCTTTGCTGTCTGTTGTCTATGACTGAAAACAGCTGCTTCATGCATTTTGTCCAGTTTTGTGTTTATTATTTTGGAAGTGTTAAGTCTGATACTTCTTAGTTCATCACGACCAGAACCAAAAGTCAGCTCAGGAGTTTTTAGAGCTACAAATCTTCATGTTTGGGGGAAGAAATATTATATTTTAATTTGTTTATTTGTTTTTATAATGTGGCACTGAAAAAATATTTCTACTGCCTTCATGTTTCTCTCTTTTCCCCTTCTCTATATCCAGCTCCTTCTTTTTCTAATTATCCTTAATAGGAGTGACTCAAGATTTGCTTATATGCAAACTGGAATTCTGGCAACTACAAAAAAGTTTTATACAACACTAAATCTGCAAATACTAGAATTTTACTTCTGAGGAATAGAGAGGGATTTACGTTTATAAACTATATAAACAGCTAGGTTTAGAAAGCTTAGGAAAACATTTTTGAGATGGTGTCTCACTCTGTCACCCAAGCTGGAGTGCAGTGGCACAATCGCAGCTCACTGCAACCTCTGCCTCCCAGGTTCAAGTGATTCTCATGCCTCAGCCTCCTGAGTAGCTGGAATTACAGGTGCCCTCCACCAGGCCCGGCTAATTTTTGCATTTTTAGTAGAGACAGGGTTTCACCATGTTGGCCAGGCTGGTCACCAACTCCTGACCTCAAGTTATCTGCCCGCCTCGACCTCCCAAAGTGCTGGGATTACAGGCGTGAGCCACAGCGCCCAGCCGGAAAACATACCTTTCATAAAATTTGCTTGCCTTATTTTCCTGGCTTGCTTATGCCTGTATGAGCACAGTCTCACTTCTCACTCAAGAGTGTTTCAAAAATCTGTCTTTTTTTTTTCCAACAAGGCCAAGGAACCCTAATTCATGCTTCCTAACTTCCCTCAATCTTCTGATTCATTTTCTAGTCTGAGAAAGTGTCTCCTTTCCAAGTATATAGCAGAAAATCTACGGTCTGTACTGTGGCTTTCGTCATGATAAAGTGAAACCCCACCCTCACGGCTATCCACATCATGGCAAAGCTAGAGAGTAGTCAACCCATGACAGGTTCATGAAATGACAATGTTTTAAAGATGCAGTCATCTTACCATTCATAATTAAGAACTGAACACATAGAGTAATAGGAGTTGATTCTTCCAAGCCTTTGCAAGCATTGTGCTGAATTTTAGACCAGAAGGGGCCTTAGAGGTCATCAGATTCAAACTCTTCATTTGCATTTTAGCCAAATGAGATCCATAGAGGCTGATACATTCCCGAGTTTCACACACCTAAAGGATTAGACACAGATCAATAACTTGTATTTTCTGACCTCTAATGCAGATTCTTTATGCTTCACTATGCAAATGCAAGATTGACCTCTTCTGGTTCCCTTGTTTTTTTTAGAGGCAGAGCTGTTTTTCCAACAAGTTTTATGCACTACAGAACTCTGTAGGAGGGCCATAGTGAAATCGAGATGATCAAAATGATCATATCTATTTTGTCTTGATTATCTCAACACATTCTATTTTTTGTTCTCCGTTTATTATTCTAAAGGCCCATGTTTTGATTGAACGTATTCATTTTTTTGTTATAATGAATGTATACATTTTATTTCAAAGTATCCATTTTACTGCATGTCTTAACAGCTGAATAAGCAGGCCATTGCAGCCTATGTTGATTACATTTTACCTCCCTTCTCTTTCCTTGCCTAGATCTGTCTGGGTTTTTGGATGATTGACTTAGCAACGAAAAAGCAGAACATCACATTCCACTTCTCTGAAAGCCAAGTTCATGTGGATCTAGTAATTATCCACACAGGGTAGCATCTATTTTCATGCTTTTGTTAATAAATAATCTTCACTTGAATAAAAATCATCTACTTCTTGATTAGTTATTATTTATAATTTTATAGAATGTTATACTTTCAAATTATGAATTAAAGAGGCATCATCTGTAAACTCACAATACTGTGACTGCTACCTCGTTTGAGGACTTAACAAGCATTTATTACGTGTTTGTGAAAGGTCATAAAATGAAGGACAAAGTATTATTTCCATCTTCATGCACCTCTAACCAAGTTTGGCAGTTAATATGTAGATTCACATGAATGGAAACACAACTGGGGATAAGCTGGGAAAATCCGGGATAGTTTCCTAGAAGGAGTGAGATTTGAAGGAGGTATGGATAGAGAGAGAATTGGGGAAGCTGCAAGATGCAAGAGTAGCAGTGCAGCTTGTAATCCCAACACTTAGGAGGCTAAGGCAGGAGGACCACTTGAGCCCAGGAGTTCAAGACCAGCCTGGGCAACAAAATGAGACCTCGTCTCTACAAAAAAATACAAAAATTAGCCAGGTGTGCACCTAGCTACTCAGCAGGCTGAGGTGGGAGGATCGCTTGAGCCCGGAAGTTGGAGGCTGCAATGAGCTATGATTGCTCCACTGCACTCCAGCCTGGACAACAGAGTGAGACCCTGTCTCAAAAAAATATATAATAAAATAAAAACAAAAACAGAATACCAGAGCAAACAGACAGACATAGAGAAAAGAGCAAGCAGGCTATTTATGAGGACTATGTTAGGCTATAAATAAGAACCAATATCTAACATTCCTTGAATTCCAGGAACTCTACTGATCCCTGTACGTTTTTTATTTTTTTCCTTTTTGTATGTTTGTTTTGTTTTAGACAGGGTCTTGCTCTGTCACCCAGGCTGGAGTACAGTGGTGTGATCTTGGCTCACTGCTGCAGTCTCTATCTCCTGGGCTCAAGTAATCCTCCCACCTCAGCCTCCCGAGTAGCTGGGACTGCAAGCACATACCATCATGCCCAACTAATTTTTGTATTTTTTGTAGAGATGCGGTTTCACAATGTTGCCCGGGCTGGTCTCAAACTCCTGGGCTCAAGTGATCCTCCCACCTTAGCCTCCCAAAGTGCTGGAATTACAGGCATGATACACTGCACTTGGGCTCTGTTATTTAGTTTTTTAACAAGACTTGTGTCATTTGCCAAACTATGTAAGTTAAAAATTTTAACACTCCCCACAACCCAGCGCACACACAGGCCACTAATGGAAAGCTTAAGTCAGGCGTGCACACTCATTAAGTGCCCGCCAGGAATGCTCTGTCAATCCTAACACAGGAATGCCTGACAAGTCAAGCCAGCTGAAGACTCTCTTTGGTCCATGAGGTGCTATCTTCCTGTGTTGTAAGACAGAACGCAGAAGGAGCTTCCTTTTGCAAGGCTAAGGGGTAGTGTGGCTCCCAAACAGTGAAAGAGAATATCACAGCACTTACACCATGATGAACAATGGGCATCTGGAAGGTCACTTACACCAATGTGTTTCTTTTTCCTCTTCAGAGTAAATTTTTAGGAGCTAATCTTTCTGGGAGCTCCTCTAAGAAGGAAATCAGAATCTCATCCTAATTTGAGTCAACATTCTAAGAATTTTGAGGCACTAACATTTTATTTATTTATTCATTTATTTTGAGACATGGTCTCTCTTTGTCACCCCGGCTGGAGTGCAGTGGTGCCATCATAGCACACTGCAGCCTTCAGCTCCTGGGCTTAAGTGATCCTCCTGCCTTAGCCTCCTGAGTAGCTGGGACCACAGTTGCATGCCACCATGTCTGGCTATTTTTTTTTTTTTTTTGTAGAAATGGGTCTTGCTGTGTTGCCCAGGCTGGTTTTGAACTCCTGGGCTCATGTGATCCTCTACCTAAGCCTGCCAGATTGCTGGAATTACAGACACGAGCCACAAAATGACTTTTAGAGAAGGGAAATGATATCCTAGTTCTTTTCCTGAGGACTTTTATTCTATTCCACTTCCTGATCAGGTAAAAAGTGTTCTGGGAAACTCTGCCTTCCTTATTATTTTCTTTAAATTCTCTCCTTTTCTCCAAGATAGAATTTATGGAAATTAGAGTGCCTGCAAGAAGGGAGACTTGCCTCTGATCCCCTGGCCAGAGGCTTAACGAGCCAGACTAAAGAGTGGTGAGAGAATTTTTTAGAATACTTGACATGAATTCTCTGGAGTTTGGTGCATACAAGCACATAGGGCCTGCTGCCAATTTTTGTTCTAGAGCGTTCTGAAAGAGGAAGGTCCAGTGGAGAGCTCACTCTGCATCAGCAAGTCTTTTTTTTTTTTGTTTTTGTTTTTGTTTTTGTTTTTTTTGAGATGGAGTTTCACTTTTGTTGCCCAGGCTGGAGTGCAATGGCACAATCTTGGCTCACTGCAACCTCCACCTTCTGGGTTCAAGTGATTCTCCTGCCTCAGCCTCCCAAGTAGCTGGAATGATAGGTGCCTGCCACCATGCCCAGCTAATTTTTTGTATTTTTAGTGGAGACGGGGTTTCGCCATGTTGGCCAGGCTGGTCTCAAACTCCTGACCTCAGGTGATCCACCCACCTTGGCCTCCCAAAGTGCTGGGATTACAGGCATGCGCCACTGTGCCCGGTCCACACCCAGATGTCTTAAAGCATGGTAGTGGCCTGGGAAGAAGTGGGGTGTAGCCCCAACCCAACCAACTTCTCTGTGCTCCTTGGAGAAAAGTGAAAAGTATCCTATTCATCCCCATGGCTGCACATGAAGGAATATGGAACCTAGAGAAAGGTAAGAGCTATGGGCTTTCCCAGGGGCCACCAAGCAAATGATGGAGCACTCCTCATTCTTTGGGCTGCCATGTGAGGCTAAAGAGAGATGGTCTTGGTCTTTGGTGACCAAGGGGGCTGGGATGAAACTAAACACCATCCAAGGAAAGATGATAAACCCCTATGCTGAGTCAACCACATCAGTCTAAGTCACCATATTAGAGCAAACCAAAAGCAGGCCAGAGAGCTATCATTTTGAGTTTTAGAAAACATGTCAAATCCATCTGTTCACTTGCACTTGGATAAACATCCAGCTCTGCAGAGAGTTATTGCAAGGCATTCCAACATCCATTCCTGAAAAATATTTCCTTATCGCAACAACTGCTATTTACCAAGTGCTGTGAGCTTAGTGTTTTAGTAGTGGAATTTCCTAACCCTTCCTCTACCTCCTCACTGGAGAACAGCTGGACCCAGCAGTGGAGCCAGCATCCTCCCCACCAGCCAACCAAACCCAACATGCTAGGGTGGGAGAAAGAATGAAAAATAACCCATGCCCCATACGGCACTCCAAGTCCTTGTCTCCCCAGTCTAGCCTGTAACAAAGAAGAGCTTTGAACTGAGCAGACTATAGAGCTTTTTGTTTTGTTGTGAGACTCTCACTCTGTTGCCCAGGCTGAAGTGCAGTGACACAGTCGTAGCTGACTGCAGCCTCCAATTCCTGGGCTCAAGTGATCCTCCTGCCTCAGCTTCTTGAGTAGCTAAGACTACAGGTGCATCCCACCACACCTGGCTAATTTATTTATTTTTATTTTTTATTTATTTGTAGAAACAGGGGTCTTGCTATGTTGCCAGGGCTGGTCTCAAACTCCTGGCCTCAAGTGATCCTCCCATTCTTGGCCTCCCAAAGTGCTGGGATTACAGCAGTGAGCTACAGCCCACAGCCAGACTATGTTTTAATAACTAAAAGTAACCAGATATATGGAATCTGACTAAGATGTCATTAGTGGAGGGGAAATTCATTTGACATAGCACCACTGAAAGCTGTGGTTAAGTCAAGAATAATATCTTTATACTCTCAAATAATTTAAATTTCTTAGTAAATCAGTTATATAGATAATTCATTTTAGAAAGATTGCCATCCAAACTGGCTGTTCTTGGCTGGGCGCAGTGGCTCATGCCTGTAATCCTAGCATTTTGGAAGGCTGAGGCGGGTGGATCACCTGAGGTCAGTAGTTCAAGACTAGCCTGGCCAACATGGCAAAACCCCGCCTCTGCTAAAAATACAAAAATTAGCCAAGCGTGGTGGCGGGCACCTATAATCCCAGCTACTTGAAAGGCTGAGGCAGGAGGATCACTTGAATCCGGGAGGCGGAGGTTGCAGTGAGCCAAGATCATGCCACTTCACTCCAGCCTGGGTGACAGAGTGACGCTGTCTCAAAACAAAAACAAAGTGGCTGCTCTTTTCCTAACTTTGGGATTTTAAAGAAACAAGATTATTCCCTCTACAAAAACAATTTATGAGCTACCATAATTTTTTCAGATATTTAAGGTATTAGTATACTTTTTGTTTCCTCCCTTGTCTTTCAATAAAAGATAGAGGAAAATTCTTGGAACCTGGGAGAAAAATGGTCATAAGTAGAAGAAGTTCTTTAAATAGGAGGTATCTTATCTCTTTAAGTAAGAAGCTAGTACCACCCTCATTCATTTATGGTTAGTGCCCGTGACAGCAATTTTCCAAATGGTGACCTCATGCACAAAGTGCATCACATTTCTTAAAATGTGAGCCATTGAGCTCTTCTTGCCTGAAGGGTCCATCCCCATGTGACACGAGAAGAGGAAGCAGAACTGATGAAAAATTACATGGCAAGAAATGGAAAACTCATTCTTCTTTTGTCTTGTGTGAGTTCTTGTGTTTTAGTAAAGAGGTTTTATCATCTTAAGCATCTTAAACAAAGACCAAGACCAAAGTAAAAATAGACTAATTCTGATGATGTTGGCATATTATTTTACAGGTCTAAGTCTCTGTTTTTGATGTCCATTTGGTAAAATTTTCATATCAATTTTGTAACATTTTTTCCTAATTTGTATTCTATCTTTGGTATTTGGGGATTTGGGATCAAAACAATCTGTCATTATATTGCAGCTTTTAAAATAAGCAAATGAGTCCAGGTGTGGTGGCCCATGCCTGTAATCCTAGCATTTTGGGAAGCCCAAGGCAGGAGGATCACTTGAGGCCAGGAGTTCAAGACCTGCCTGGGCAACATAGCAAGACTCCATCTCCCCCCAAAAAATACAAAAATTAGCCAGGCATGGTGATGCATGCCTGTAGTCCCAGCCATTTAGGAAACTGAGGCAGGAGGATCACTTGAGCCCAGGAGTTCAAGACTGCAATGAGCTATGATCGCGGCACTGCACTCCAGCCTGGGTGACAGAGCAAGACCGCTTCTCAAAAATAAAATAAGCAGTGGCCAGGCACCGTAGTTCACCCCTGTAATCCCAGCACTTTGGGAGGCCGAGGGGTCATGGATCACCTGAGGTCAGGAGTTCAAGACCAGCCTTGGCCAACATGGTGAAACCCCATCTGTACTGAAAATACAAAAAATTAGCCGGGCATGTTGGTGGGTGCCTGTAATCCCAGCTACTTGGGATGTTGAGGCAGGAGAATCGCTTGAACCTGGGAGGCAGGGGTTGCAGTGAGCCAAGATCACGCCATTGCACTCCAGCCTGGACAACAAGAGCTCAACTCCATCTCAAAAAATATGTATATGAAATAAAACAAAATAAGCAATCAACATCACCTCTATGTGCCTTGAGGAAAAAAAGGTAATGACTTTTTAAAAACCGAGTATACAAAATAAAATCTTGCATGAGCCTTCATTACCAATATTCTGCCTTAGATCTTGCTGCGCCTGCGAAGTCTTCATGGAACATTGTGTTAGGCTACATTATGAAGAAAGGATGGTGAAAAAGGGTTGGGTGGAGTAAACTAGGTAAAAAGTAGAAACTGTGACAAATGAACAAACGAATGGGTTTCTCAGATTAATCTCTGACTTGCTGATCAAGGGATGGAACTTGAAAAGGGCAGTAATAAATCAGAGACTGTTCACAGTTACTGATTACTGAGAGCAAGGCCCCTAAAGTAAATCAGCTCTCCCGGACGTATGCTGATTTTGGATCCATATAGTTAGAGCACCCCTGTGGACCACTGAGACCCAGGAGGATGTGTAGGAGGGCATGATCTTTATGGTAAGTAAGGCAAAAACAATAATAAAGGAAGTGTTAAAAAAAAAAAAAAAGGCTTACCTTTGGATAGCAGATTGCAATCTTTGTTTACTTCATCTTAATTCTGATGCCAGCTATGGAGTATGTTTTGCTAGTTTATAATAAGTGAGTGACTGCTCCAGGATCCCCTAACTGAAGCCAACACTCAAACCAGGTCTTCCGATGCCAGCTCCAGTGTTCTGTCCCTCATGGGCTCAGCCAGAAGCATGCAGTTACCCCAGCATGGCCAGAGCATCTCCCATGAGATTGTATGTGCTTGAAAGGTACTTCAACCCCAAAACTGGGAAAAGGCTTTCTTCTGATGAGATGGAATGTTTTCTTTTTATAGACAATATGAATTTTACGAATTTTGCATTTCTCCTATTTTTCTTTTCTTTTTCTTTTTTTTTTTTTTTTTTTCCTGAAAAGCCCAGGGCCCAATTTCTGGCCTGGTCTTTAATTTAGAAAATTGCATATAACCTTCTGGTCATATTTTCCCATTCTACCCATATTATCTGTCACCTTGATTTTTTATTCACATTTTCTTATTTTAAAGTGGCATGCGTATCATCAGCCTCTTCAAATTATTTGTGGAACAAGGTGAGCTATAAATATTTATACAAACAAGCCAATATGTGACATTTGATAGCTCTAATTTCTGGAGGTAGAGCTATCATTCTGAATTCTATAAAACAACATCTAAACAGCCATCTTTTTACCTGTGCTTGCATGAATAAACAGCTATATATAGTGATGTTGCAAATCATTCAAGCATCAGTACCTGACAAAGATTTTATAATCATAACAGCTGCATTTTATGGAGAGCTGTGAGCACTGCACTGCTGTGGGCACCAGGAGAAGGGTGCATGTTCTCTGGTTTTAGACAGGAAGCATAGTCTGTTTTCATCACTGAGGAAATTCCTTTTGGGAAGAAGTGTCAAGTCTAGACTTTCCAAATAACCACTAAGGGGGAAGAAAGACCCTAGTTTTACAGAGTTGTTTCATCTGTGGGTTTTCATGCCCTTCTAGTTCCTGCCCCGTCTGTGCCAGGGGAGAATGCCAGCTCAGAGCTCCATCCGCTCCCTTCCTGGAATCCTGATATTTCTTCTTTCCCCTCCGTCTTCTCAGTTCTGAAGAGCCAGGTTTTCATACCTCATAATCTCATTAGCCTATGACAACAACGGTCTTGGTTTTTTTGTTTGTTTGTTTGTTTGAGGCAGATTCTCCCTCTGTCACCCAGGCTGGCGTGCAGTGGCATGATCTCACCTCATTGCAATCTCTGCCTCCTGGGTTCAAGCAATTCACCCACCTCAGTCTCCCAAGTAGCTGGGATTGCAGATGTGTGTCACCACGCCTGGCTATTTTTGTGTGTGTGTATATATGTGTGTATATATATATGCATATATATATACATATACACTATATATATATATATATACACACACGCACATTTTTATTTTTTCTTTCTTTCTTTTTTTTTTTTTTTTTAATTGTAGAGACGGGGTTTCACCATGTTGCCCAGTCTGGTCTCAAACTCCTGGCCTCAAGCGATTAACCTGCCTTGGCCTCCCAAAGTGCTGGGATTACAGGTGACGCCTACACTCTTAAAACTCAAGGAGAATGTGGCCATTACTCTCAAAAACCCCAGTCTCACCATGATGTATAAATACATGATGTAAGTTAAGCACTTTGAACAGCATAAAGTTTAACTATGAAATAGTGTGATAGAATTTTTAACAGGCACAAAAGTTATGAATACAAGTGGCCGGGTACCATGGCTCATGCCTGTAATCCCAGCACTTTGGGAGCCCAAGGTGGGTGAATCACCTGAGGTCAGCAGTTAGGGACCAGCCTGGACAACATGGCAAAACCCCATCTCTACTAAAAATACAAAATTAGCTGGGTGTGGTGGTGTGCACCTGTAATCCCAGCTACTTGGGAGGCTGAGGCAGGAGAATTGCTTGAATCTGGGAGACGGAGGTTGCAGTGAGCGGAGATCGTGCCATTGCACTCCAGCCTGGGTGACAGAGTGAGACTCTCTCTCAAAAATAAATAAATAATTTTTTTAAAAAAAGTTATGAATACAAGTGAATTTGGATGCATACAGTCTGTCTTTTTATTTTTATTTTTTCAAACAATCACTAAGAGTCACACCTAGGCAGTTATAGAGATGGCCCTTGGTATATCATGGCCATCATTAACTATGACAATAGAAAGTAACCACTGAATAAACATGGACTGGGGCTAAGCATTTTGCTGAGAGGGCCAAATCTACAAGACCTCGGCTGCTGAACTCATAGGGGAGGGCTTCCTGAAACAAAAGACACAGCTAAGGCTGCATGCTGTGCACACACACGTAATTATATGTTGACCCATTTGTGTCATCAGCTTACAACGCTCAGGGCTGGAGGGCAGGGAGTGGATGGAGAGCTGTTTTGATACAGACATAAGTAAAATTTATGATCTCTTTTCTAATTTAAAGATCCTGTGCTAAAATGGGCAATTTAAAATCATAAAGCTATCACTCACTTCTAAATCTCTGTTCTCTGTTCTCACTTTTTTTTTTTTTTTTTTTTTTTTTTTGAGACAGGGTCTCACTCTGTCACCCAGGCTGGAGTGCAATGGCGCCATCTCGGCTCACTGCAACCTCTGCCTCCCAAGTTCAAATGATCCTTGTGCCTCCTGAGTAGCTGGGATTACAGATGCCCGCCACCACACCCAGCTAATTTTTGTACTTTTAGTAGAGACGGGGTTTCACCATGTTGGCCAGGCTGGTCTTAAACTCCTGGCCTCAAGTTATCCCCTCACCTCAGCCTCCCAAAGTGCTGGGATTACAGGCCTGAGCCACTGCGCCCGACTTTCTTTTCTGAGTTTTGAATTGTTGCATTGAGATATTAATTCCTTACTTTTCATTCCTTGTCTCGGGCATCTCAGAGCTTCGGCTGACTGAATATATGAAGAGTTCAAAATGAGATAAACAAGCAGTTGAGTATACTTTTATTTGGCTCCAATGCCCTCAGTGTGGTCACAGCTGTCACTGGAAGGTTATTTATTTTGCAATTTTGTGTTCTTGTTTCTAGTGCTAATCTCTCCAGGGCATTAAGAAGGCTAAAATGGGAATTGCATGGGTTATTACTAAAGAGACTTTAATTCAGAAATTCACAAAACTGCACATCTCTTTCAGTTGTAAGCCAAGGTGATAGTTTACTTTTCAGGACTGAGTAGCATCTGTCCTATTTCTTGCTACACAGATATTGGGAAAGAAAGAGTGAAACTAACTAGCCAGGTGCAGTGGCTCATGCCTGTAATCCCAGCACTTTGGGAGGCTGAGACAGGAGGATCACTTGAGCTCAGGAGTTCGAGACCAGCCTGGGCAACATGGCAAAACCCCATCTCTACAAAACATACAAAAATTAGCCAGATGTGATGGTACACACCTGTAGTCCCAGCTGCTTTGGAGGCTGAGGTGGGGGAATTGCTTCAGCTCAGGAGATTGAGGCTGCAGTGAGCTATGATTATACCATTGCACTCCAGCCTAGGCAACAAAGCGAGACCCTGTCTCTACCAAAAAAAAAAAAAAAAAAAAAAAAAGACTCAAGCTAGCCTAAGTGGGAGATTTTTTTCAGATTCTAGGCAAGTGGTTCTCAAAGCGTGGCCCCAGACCACAGAAGCAAGCTCACCTGGAGCTTGTTAACAATGCAAATTCTGAGGCCTCATCCCAGGCCTAATAGAATCACTATTTCTGAAAATGGGGCCCAGGAATCACCAGCGTCCAGCTGATTCTGATGCCAGCTGAAGTGTGAGAACTGCTGCTCCATCAGTCTAGTGTGAGAACAGGTGCCTTGAATCGAATCATGCTACGAGTACAGAGAGCACATTTCAGCTTCCTGTACTGCAGTCTAGCCAGGTTAACAAATACAGGGTCATAGTTAATAGATGGAACATTGAGGACCACTTCTCTTTTAAAGTGGCTTGTGGCTGGGGACACCATTCCTAAGCCTTAGTTAATGGCGTCAGTAATTACTTGACTGCTTACAATTAGATAATGGTGTCAACAAATTGGATAGTTAGTAGCCAATCTTCTGAGGAGCCACCTGAACATGGGCACAGCCCATGGCTGAGTACCCAACCATAACAAAGGGCACATCAGAGACAGATAACCAGATACTATAGAACACATTATTTCTTGAACTGCAACAACCTTGATACTCCAGACAGAAGTATGTTAGCACTTAAGTAACCCAATCTCTGTCTCTGCTCTGTTTTTCTGTGTCCTTTAACAGCCTCCGTGACCCTTGTTTTAAGTGCATGTCCACATCTGCGTTTTACAATGGTTCCTATAAAATTGTGAAAAGAACATTCCATCGGAATGTGCAATCAAAAGATAAGTGCTGCCATCAGCACTTTTTTTTTTTTTTTTTTTGATGGAGTCTTGCTCTGCCGCCCAGGCTGGAGTGAAGTGGTACAGTCTCGGCTCACTGCAACCTCTGCCTTCCGGGTTCAAGCCATTCTCCTGCCTCAGCCTTCCTAGTAGCTGGGATTACAGGCATGCTTCACCATGCCTGGCATTTTTTTGTATTTTTAGTAAGGACAGGGTTTCGCCACGTTGGCCAGGTTGGTTTGGAATTCCTGACCTCAAGTGATCCGTTCTCCTCGGCCTCCCAAAGTGCTAGGATTACAGGCATGAGCCACTGCACCTGGCCCATCAGCACTCTGAATAGATCTTTCTAATCACTTGAACCCAGGAGGCGGAGGTTGCAGTGAGCCGAGATTGTGCCATTGCACTCTAGCCTGGGTGACAGAGCGAGACTCCGTCTCAAAAAAAAAAAAAAAAAGATCTTTCTGGGCCTTAACTTCAGCAATAGCCAGAAGAGTGTGTGTGCACCCAGCCTGACCAGGACAGTCTTCTCCCTTTCTCGTGCATTTCTCTCTTAATGAGATGGGCAATTGCTAAGGAAAACTGCAGTGCCAGAGGATTGCAGCCAAAGCCTACCTGCTCTGGGCTTCTCCCTATACATGGAGACACTGCTGCCACCTAACCCACTACTACTCTGCCCCAACCATGGCCGGTTCTTCCTCTTGGACACGTGTGGGAACTGTTGTTCCTTTTTGGGAAATGCCATCATTCTTCTTTGTTTCACTGTTGTCACTATGAGACCCAGGGACCTGAAAACAAATCGATTAGAACAAGGTAGGAATTAGCATGTATCAAATAAGACTGAGGAGTAATTACTGCCTGGGTGAACCTGTGCAAAAACAGTCACGCTGGTCACATATTTATGTACTGCCATTTGTTAGAAACTTTCAAGTGTCTACTACTGTTACTTTAAAAATGTCTACGTGGAAATTCTATCCCCAGCCTAACCTGAACTTAAGCCTGCAGATGAGGATCAGACTCCCCAGCCTCCCGGCACAAGCAGACAGTTATTAATGGAAATGTTCCACCAGTTCAGGTATGTGCTAACGTCTGTTAAAATTGCATTTGTACATGATTGCATGAATTACTGATACATGAACACATTGCTTTAGCCAAACACAAGCTTTTATGATGAGGCTTCCCAGAGTTCTAGGTTACGACAACCTGACTTTCAAAGTTACACATTAAAGCAATCTGCTTGCATCCCAGGCTGACTATGCAGAAGAGATTTGCGGTTGGGACAATCTGCCATTTAAAGAGAATGAGGTGTCTAGTCATTAAGGGAGCCAGAATCTGTGGCTGGGACTTTTTCTGGGGTATCCTGAGTAGGTAGCTGTGTGGCCTGTCACAGTGCAGTTTTTCAGAGGAATGCGTGTCATGTTCAGGATAGAGAAATTTACTCCTGAGCATTTTTATTTTTTTTAGCGAAAAGTTCTTGCTCTGTCACCCAGACTGGAACACAGTGGTGCAATCATGGCTCACTGCAGCCTCAAACTCCTGGGCTCAAGTGATCCTTCCACCTCAGACTCCTGAGTAGCTGAGACTACAGGTAATGCACCACCATGCCTGGCTAATTTTCTTTATTATTATTATTTTTTTAGAAATGGGATCTGACTATGTTGCCCAGGCTGCTGTTGAACTCCTGGGCTCAAGCAATCCTCCCGCCTCAGCCCACCACAGCTTTTGGATTACAGGCATGAGCCACCTGGTCTCTTGAGCATCCTTAAATAAAAATCAGCAGGTGCAAGTGCCAGGGCCTTGTCAAGCCTCCACTATTGCTGGATCGACATCTCTTCTGCCCATGGCTTTTCCCAGGATCATCTCTGCATTGCTATAGACTCCACCATCTGTCTCACCCTGCTTTTGAGTTGGTGCATCTTACTGGGGGCTCTAGACAAATTAAGCATTGTTGTGAAGTGCACTGGCTCCGTGCTGAACTTGCTTTTTATTCCACCTACCTTCTTATAAAAAATGTTTTGGAAAGTAAGGCATCAGAGAAGGTTTCTACAGTTTTGGTGCATTATTAGGCCAGGTCCTTGTTTCAGTCTCCACTTAGCCTAACTAAAGACACCTTCCGCTTTGTAAAAAAGGTTATCGTTACGGACCCTGTGGGAATTGGTGGCATGAAGGGACCACTAGGGGGCGCCCAACGCCTCAGAATAGTCCACCTTTAAGCAACAAGGCGGGCAGGTCGCCAGGCCTGGTCCTGGAGGCTCTGACTGCAGGCTCCGCTAAGGTTCCTGGAAGGCTTTCATGTGCTATTACTGGTTGGATAGAGGAGAGCACTGCCAGCCCCAGATGGGAGTGAGAAGGCCGGTCGGGGAGAAGGTAAGCAATTGAGAAGGCGGAAGGGGCAAGAGGAAACTGGACAGGGCGGCAGGGAGAGAGAAAAGGAAGAGAGCAGAGGCGTGGAGAAAAGGAAAAGAGCAGGGCAGGGAAAGGGGAGGCTGCGTTTTGCAGGACTGGGCAGCTCCAGAGACAGTGGAACACCGCTGTCTTTTTGGACTCTATGGTACATCGGGGGACAGGGAAGGAGTCAGGTTTGGGCTTAACTGGGGGATGCTGGGAGTCTCTCTGGTCCAGGAGGTCTTAGGCATCTGTGTGCCTGAGGCTATCTGGGTCTCCCCAGTGTCTCCCCCACACCTGTGCCAGCTTGCCCACTTCATACTTCTCCTGTTGCCTTCGATTCTCAACTTGCCTTGCTCACGACCTTCTAGAAAACAACGATACATGTTGATGTCAATACCTCCCCGTGGAAGCAGGAGGGGTGGGTGGAGAAAGCGGATTTAGTCATCACTTCCGGCCCTTTAGAATCACACTACCGGCCAGGCATAGTGGCTCACGCCTGTAATTCCAACAGTTTGGGAGGCCGAGGTGGGCCGAGGATTGCTTGAGCCCAGGAGTTTGAGACCAGCCTGGACAATACAGTGAGACCCCCATCTCTACAAAAAAAAAACTTTGAAAAAACTAGCCAGGTGAGGTGGCACGCACCTGTACTCCCAGCTACTAGGGAAACTGAGGCGGGAAGATTGCTTGAGCCTGAGAGGTCGAGGCTGCAGTGAGCCGTGGTTGTGCCACTGCACTAAAGCCTGTGCAACAGAGCAAGACTCCAACTCTAAGGAAAAGAAAAAAGAATCACACTTTATTATTAATTATTTTGAACCATGAGATAATTAAAAAGGAAGAACCTTTTTCCCAGTTAAAAATGTTTCAGACTAATAGTAATTGCTAACATTTACTGGGCTCTTACTGTGTTCTAGTAATAGGTGACAGCATTTAGAAATCTAATCATTTAAGGCACGCAGCAACCTGGTGCTATAGTCATCCCTATTGACAGAAGCAAAATGGCTCACCCAAAGCCACACTGCCAGCAAACAGCGAGGCTAAAATTAGGGACCCAGGTAATCTGACTTCAGAGCCTGCACTTAAGTAACTTAACAGAAATTAATGTCAGTTAAGTGACAGAACTAGAACTCGAATTTAGATCCTCTTTCTCCAAATCCTATTGAATCCTCTTTATCACTGTTCTTAAATTTTTTGGTCTCAGATCCCTTTATTCTCTAAATATTGAAGACTCTAAAGAATATCATTTCTGCAGTTTTTGTGTGTTGTTATTTACGGCACTATAAATTAAAGCAAAGTAATTTAAATATTTATTAATTCATTTGAAACAATAATAATAAACACACTCCATGTAAACATAAACAACATCTTTATGAAAACATTGTCGGCCAGGCACGGTGACTCACGCCTATAATCCCGGCATGTTGGGAGGCCTAGGTGGGTGGATCACGAGGTCAGGAGTTCCAGACGAGCGTGGCTAAGACGGTGAAACCCCGTCTCTACTAAAAATACAAAATTTAGCCGGGATTGGTGGCGGGTGACAGGAATCCTAGCTACTCGGCAGGCTGAGGCAGGAGAATCTCATGAACCCAGAAGGCGGATGTTGCAGTGAGCCGAGATCACACCACTGCACACTAGCCTAGGCGACAGAGCAAGACTCTATCTCAAAAAAAAAAAAAAAAAAAAAAAGAAATAGGTAAAGAAAACATTATGAAGAGAAAAAATGTTTTCATCTTCTGCTACATGTCAGTGTAGTAATATTTGATACAGAAAACTTAATATAGAAAGGCACAAAGATAAAAACAAAATCACCTGAAATGCCACCACCTAAGAGGGAACTACTGTGAAATTTGTTTTATATATTGTCCCAGCTTCCTGGGAAGATTATGAATTCCAGACATCGTGCCTTCCAGACACTGAAATAGTAACCTTAAATTGTGGCAATTTAAAAGTGCCTGTAAAATCATCGTAGGAAATCTTAAGCCTGCACCAGGACCTGAAGAGGGTCTCGGTGACCCTCGGCCACATATTTCTAGACTTCACTGGAGAGCACAGAGCTCAGAGCCCATTCTAGTTTATTAATAGTATAAAGCGCACACCAAAGGCAAATGATCTAGCTACATAAATTTTGTTTCCTGCCCCAGGAGCCAAAGCTAAGCCCTTCACTGCTTTATGCTAAATGTGCATTAAATTGCAGAGAGAAATTGGTGCTTCTCAGTGCCCCAAGTTTCCACCTGCCTGTTTGATACCAGGCGAGGGTGTGGCCATTTCCTCTTGAACTTTGGGTTAGAGAGAGCTGGGTATGAGAGGTTGGGGTTCAGGGAAGGTGAGCGAAAGCCCACTCAGGGGTCATCAGCTGCCTGGTGGTAATTCCTGGCCAGTCATTTCTCATTCTGTGTCTCCCTGCGGCAGAGCAGCTCTGAGCCTCCCAGGACACCACGTGATGCCTGCATTTCACTCCATGCCAAGTTCCACATGCCAGAGAGCTGTCGTAGAACTTTGGCAAGGAGAAGTGTCTGGGCCAATGGCCTGTGGCAGTTACTGCTCCTGGCTCTCACAGCCTTTGTAGAGTTTGTAGGGAATCTAGAACTTACTGTGTCCCCTAGAGAGGGGGTCACCAGACTGACAGAAGCCTGGAGTTAGAACAGAGAAACCGGAGAGCACACAGAATTTATGGACAGAGGCAAATGGTTGGGACTATGATACCAACATCGTATTCCCTTCCTCCTGGAAGGAAGGCCAGATGCCAGCAGTTGTCTCTCACTGGTCTCTTCATGGGGCCTGGTAGTCTACAGACCTCTAGTCACCAGATGCCATCTTGGGGAGAAATTGGGTGGGAGGCCATGCAGGGAAGAAGGAAGTCTGCCACATCAGTTATTTATCTGAAAGAGATTATCCAGAAAGAAATAGCAACTGATAAGCAGCAAGCCGAAATTTTTCCTTTCCTTTGCTGGGTATGGTGGTGAATACTCTTAAGAAATTTCAACCAGACCGGACACGGTGGCTCACACTTGCATTCCCAGCACTTTGGGAGGCTGAGGCAGGTGGATCACTTGAGGTCAGGAGTTCAACACCAGCCTGCAACATGGTGAAACCCTGTCTCTACTAAAAAACAAACAAAAACAAAAAATTAGCCAGATGTGGTGGTGCGCACCTGTAATCCCAGTTACTCAGGAGGCTGAGGTGGGACAATTGCTTGAACCTGGGAGGCAGAGGTTGCAGTGAGCAAGATTGCACCACTGCACTCCAGCCTATGTGACAGAGCAAGATTCTGCCCACCCACCCCCCCCAAAAAAAGTTCCACCCAATTCCAGACAATGGTTTGTTCTTTCTTAGAAACTCATTTCTTTTAATGTTGTTTTCTCTACATGGTGACAAATGTAAGGTTTTAGTTTACAAAGACAGCATAACACGTCCTACCCCATCTAAGACCTCACCATACAAACACCTGCTCTCTGCAACCAGTGGAAAGATCTTCCTTCAGCTGTTGGCTGTCAGCAACTTTTTGCAGACTGGTTGAAGTTGGACAGGAATGGTAGTTAGGGCCTGTGTGGTATTATCCATATGCCATGTAATCAAAATTATGTTTTCATGCAGGCAGAACAAAAGCAGGATTCCAAGTAGGTCTCAGATCAGTTCCAGATCCTCATGCCAATGTCTTATATCCAGTTCCCCAGCCTCGTTTTACATTTCAGCAAAAGACAGTGTCTTGCGAACCCAGCGGCGCTTATATGGCCAGTGTCATCTGAGAATGCAACGGGGTGGTTTGTGGTGGGAGAGCTGTGTTAACCGGGCCCAAACTGCTATCCAATATCCCAAACATAAACCTCTTCCTGCGCGGTTGAGAAAGAAGCCAAGGCTTTTGGAAAGTTCACCTTTCATGTGCTGAAGCCTTCCAATTTCTTGGTTGCAGCTGGACGTGCTCTCAGAGCAGATCAGACACCCTGAGAAAGAAAAGGGGTACCCCATCGTCCAGCCCGGATCGGGGTAGCGACAGCAGAGCCTTCCAGGGACGGCCCACCTGTGTCGCCTGGCCCCAGGGCTTGGCTGAGGATGGCAGGATCCCTGAACTGATTAGATTCTCCAGAAATAGCTTCATCCAACAAAACGACCTTTCATCCAACAAAATGACCTTTCAACTTCTATATATTTTATCCTCCCAGCCAAGCATCCTCTCATGAGTATTTATTAAACACCTACCATGTGGCAGACATTGTGCTTGGACACACTTGCCAATTGTTTCCTCGGAATTTGTTTTCCAGGCAAAAGGAGGTGTTGATGGATTAGCCACAAGCCTTAGCTCTCTCCGAAGCATTTCTTGACTTATGATTGGGTCTTGTAGGAAAATGCTTCATTTTAGTGACTCTTAAACTAATGACCAGTGTTTATTTCTGACGGACAGAGATCGTGTGATTTGTGCCAGATAAAGATGGGAGCTGAGGGGATTTGCGAGAATTGTAGGTTCTACTTTTGATGTTTTTCCGCAGTAGGTGGGAAGGAGGAGTCTCCCCAAATGAGAAAGAAGTTGGACAGGAGGGGGTCCTGCAGCCTTTGCTTCCTGGGAGGCACTTGGATGACTCACAGCAGGGAGTACGGAGCAGCCGCTGGCCGCTGCAGCCCTGGTTACTGCTGCAAATTTATCTCCCCAACTACGGCCTCTCCATCTGTTCTAATTGCAAATGCAAAAAATAGCTAATTTGCAATGGCATCATAAAGAGGAAAATCTAAGTGATTTAAGAGCTGCTCTGTGTTACATGAAGTGTGTTTTACACACTCCAGTCAGAAACTGCTTGCTTCCTGTGTTTAGAGAGTCCCCTCTTCTTGGCCAGTTTCTAATTTGCCCTGACTGTGGGAGAATTATTATAAAAAGTCACAAAGGGCAAGGAGCTGATCCTGAGAATGGGACACACCCGACTCTGCTTCTGACAAAAGAGGCAGCCACTGAAGTTACAACTCAAGGCCACTAATCTGCCTTGATTTCTAGATTATTTCAACTTCTTGGCAAAATATATAATGTGGACACAGTACCATAAGTCTAACTTTAATACAAGTTATTTTCTTTTTTAGCCAGGCATGGTGACTCACACCTGTAATCCCAGTGCTTTGAGAGGCCAAGGAGTGGGGATTATGTGCGGTCAGGAGTTCAAAAACAGCCTGGGCAACATAGGAAGACCCCATCTCCACAAAATTTTTTTTTAAATTAGCCAGGCATTGGCCAGGCACAGTGGCTCATGCCTGTAAACTCAGCACTTTGGGAGGCCAAGGTGGGCAGGTCACTTGAGGTCAGGAGTTTGAGAGCAGTCTGACCAACATGGTGAAACCCTATCTCTACTAAAAATACAAAAAACAAACAAACAAACAAACAAAACTAGCTGGGTGTTGTGGCGGGCACCTGTAATCCCAGCCACTTGGGAGGCTGAGGCAGGGGAATTGCTTGAACCCGGGAGGCAGAGGTTTCAGTGAGCTGAGATCGTGCCACTGCACTCTAGCCTGAGTGACAGAGTGAAGCTCCATCTCAAAAAAAAAAAAAAAAAAATTTAGCCAGGCATGATGGCACGTGCCTGTAATCCCAGTTATTCCAGAGACTGAGGTGGGAGGTGAGAGTGAGAGGATCACTTGAGCCCAGGAATTGGAAGTTGCAGTGAGCTATGATGGCACCACAGCTCTCCAGCCTGAGCGACACAGTGAGACTCTGTCTCTAAAAAAAATGAAATAGCAGCTATTTTCTTTTCAATTGTACCAGTGATGAAATGATGAGAATGATAGTATTCAGGACATCCTACCCCAAAAAAGCAGCACCTTGGCATACTGAATTTTTCTTTTTTCTTTCTTTTTTTTTTTTTTCTTCTGAGCGGGTGACACTCTCCCTGAGCCTCAATTATCTTAGGTGTGGGTGGGATCAAGTAGCACCTGTCCTCCCTCCCTGACCCAACCTTTCAGTTCATAGGTGGGAAAACAAGGCCCAGAGAGGCATCTGGCTTGGTCTCATGGCTAAGATCCTGCAGGGCTAAGAGGAGACCCTGGCCCTTGCATTTAACCCCTGCAGTCACAGCAACCCAGGAGGTGTTAGACACACTCTTGGGATCCAGGACTGTGCTGGCTGCTGGAGGAGAGTGGAGGAGAGGTGTGGGGTGGAGAGGGCACAAGCTCTAGTGTAAGCCATGAAACAAGAAGACACTTTCTCTGCTGTTGAGGAGCAGGCTGGTCCTCTTCACCCCTCCCTCAGGAGTAATTGAACTGCTTGACAGATTCATCTTGCCCACTGCCCAGATAGAGTCAATTGATCAAGACAGAGGAATTGCAATAGAGAAAGAATTTAATACACATAGAACCAGCTAAACAAGAGACCAGAGTTTTATTATTACTCAAATCAGCCTCCCCAAAACTTTGGAAGCCAGGGTTTTTTGAAGACACTTTGGTGGGCAGGGCACCAGGGAATGGGGAACACTGATGGGTTGGTTGGTTTGAGGATGAAATCATAAGGCGCTGAAGCTGTCCCCTTGCACTGAGTCACTTCCCCTGGGTTCAGACCCCAAGACCAGATGAGGCAGTTTACTGGGCTAGTTGGCACCCGCTGATCCATTGGAATTCAGGTTCTGAAGAATACCTCAAACACCAATCTTACCATTACGATAGTAATGGTATCCATAGAAATAATTGGAGAGATTAGTAATCTTGTGACTTCCAGCTGTGATATGGTTTGGATATTTGTCCCCTCCAAATCTCATGTTGAAATGTGATTCCCAGTGTTGGAGGTGGGGCCTGGTGGGAGCTGATTGGATCATGGGAGTGGATCACTCATGAATGGGATCCTTTTGGTGATAAGTGAGTTCTCACTCTGAGTTCACTCAAAATCTGGTTGTTTAAAAGTTTGTGGCACTACCCCCATCTCACCTGCTCCTGCCATATGATATACCTGCTCCCCTTTTACCTTCCGCCATGATTGTAAGTTTCCTGAGGCCCTCACCAGAAGCAGATGCCGGAGCTGTGCTGCTACAGCCTGCAGAACCGTGAGCCAATTACACCTCTTTTCTTTATAAATTACCCAGCCTCAAGTATTTCTTTATAGCAATGCAAGAATGGCTTAACACAGGCTGCATGACTCCTGGGCCATAACTTCTAATCTTGTGGCTAATTTGTTGGTTTTACAAAGGTGGTCTGGTTACCAAGCAAGGAGGGGGTTTGTTTGGGGAGGGGCTGTTATCATCTTTGTTGCAAAGTTAAAGTAAAAACTCAATTCCTGCCAAAGTTAGTTCTGCCTATGCCCAGGAACAAACAAGGGCAGCTCAGAGATTAGAAGCAAGATAGAGCTGGTTAGGTCAGATTTCTTTTACTGTCATGATTTTCCTATGTCAAATTTTCCTCACTGTCATAATTTTTGCAACAGCGATTTCAGTAAGAAAGTAACTTCCCTGGGAATGCTGAGACCTGTATTCTGAATCAGCATAGCCGGGAGTTTATGAAAAAGACCTGGGGCAAATCACTTTGCTCCTCTGGGCCTCAGTTTTTCCCTCGCTGTAAAATAAGATTGAACAAGATGGACTCTAGAAATCCTTCAAGCCCTAAAACTCTATTATAATATTATTGAACCTAATTGTAGCACAAGCCTTTGTTTCATTAACTGTAGATTCGAAACCCTCATTTGCCCTAGGAATCCTTTGGTTGCCGTAAGAATATTATGACTTGTTCTTTCTACCTTTAGTGATGGTATCTATGCAATAGGGAAGATAATAAAAAGTTCTTTCTGGAAAAATAAAAAATAAAAAGTAAATGGGTCATTCATGTAAGTGAACTCTGAATAAGCCGTAAGTAGACTATTTGAAGCAGGGAGAATAATCTATTTTCTAGGATACTATAATCCCTTTTAAGTGAATTCTTAGTGTGATTATCAGACAATAAGTTCTTCAGAGTTGTTTTGCAAATAAATGATGAAAGAGGGGAGGGTGTGTAGTGAGAGGGTAAGTTCCACTGGTTGATGAGACTCAATCCTCAGGTTGGTCTCACACCCATATTTGCAGGAGAGCTTGTTCAGAAATCTCAGATTACATGATACAGGATGAAACTACATCAGAGTCAACCACCTAGACTAGGCTAACCTTTATAAAAACAGCCTCCATCACATAATATTTAACATGTAAATATAAGTGCTAGAATGTTTCTTCCCTTGCTCACTGTTCTGTCACTTTGCATAAGAAAAAAGTCTTCATAACCCCGCGTACTGTTCACTTGTGTTCAACACATGCTCAGGAAGCACCACAGGTCACACTGTCTATACTGCAAGCTTCCATATCTGCCCTGTTTCTGCTCCAACTGCATACGCACTTAGGATTCTGTTCCAGAAGCTCAGTGATACTGTCTAGAGCACTTCAAACAGGAGAACAAGTTTTCTTCTATTTTTAATTTAAAGATTAACATAAGTTTTCTTTCTATTTTTAGTTAAAGAGTTGAGAGTTCAAACAGTTTTAAAAAAGGTTTTGAACTTAGAGGAGAGCAAATCAGGTGTCTGTTATTACTTTCTCTCTGGCCTCAGGCATTTTGCCCTATGGGCCGGGGTGGGGCTGGTTTGGATATGCCTTGCAGATGCATTGGACCTGCTGTCCAAGAGTTTCTGGTTAATACAGAAACGCTGTCCTGAGGTGCACAGGATCACTGGGACAGGTGTGTCAGAGAACACTCAGAATAGAAGAAAGGTTAGCAGACATAGACAAAGGAATCAGAGCCTTAAACACCACCTTTCAAAGTCCGGGAAACTGGGAGCAAAATTTCCATTTTTGTTTGGCATATTCTCAGGGTTTTGGAAGCTTTCAGAAGCAATACAGAAAAAAAAATGACAAAACAAAAGAAACAGCATTTTCTTTAAAAGGGAAAAAGGAAAAAACTGTTGGCCACTCATTGTCATATCTGGAGAATGGAGAAAATTAAGAAAACCAAAGGGCGTTTTACTTTTCATTTATATGCATGAGTAAAACCTTAGTTTTATCTTGTTGCTTTTAGTGGAAGAAAGACATTTTCAAATTGTATTCACAGATTGATTTTTTGGAATAGATGTAGCTTCTTTTGATTTCATCAGAAAAGAATTCTTTTCTATTTTAACTATTTGAAAACAATATATTTTTAGCCATTAAACAGAACTTTTGGAGCTGTGACCAAGTAGTTTTTGGAGCAGTCTATGAGTTTGGGTGTTTGTATGGATGGAGTTCAGAACACACTGCTCCATATACGATACGCTGACATTTGAGAAAACAGCAGAAGCAGGAAGGTCTCTTTCACCTCCTTCTCGCCCTTCTCCCCTGAAACAGGTAATAAGACCTTCATCTGAGAAGTTCCCACTCTACACCTGTCTTTATCTCTGAAGACACAGGGACACAGAGAACACTCTGAACAAACAGGTCTTGCTAACTTTGTAACCACAGGACCAGCCCAAACTGGGCCTAGTCTGTTGATAACAAAATGTCAAGTTACTTTGTAGGTAAAGCAGGGCCTAAAACTGCAAGCCATGTACTTTTAGGTAAAACAGGGCCAAAAACAGCAGGCATGCACAATAGATAAAGCTTTGACCTCTAACAACACCTGGAACCAGTGATTCCTCCCCTCAGAACCAAAAAGACCAGGGCGTGACCCGAACCTGAATGCTGGAACTCTTTCAGAAGATCTGGGGCAAAAATCTGCCTCAACATCCCTGTGATGGTTAACATAGAGTGTCAACTTGATTGGATTGAATGATGGAAAGTATTGTTCCTGAGTATGTCTGTGAGGGTGTTGCCAAAGATTAACATTTGAGTCAGTGAACTGGGAAAGGCAGACCCACTCTCAATCTTAGTGGGCACCATCTAATCAGCTGCCAGCGTGGCTAAGATAAAAGCAGGCAGAGGAGCGTGGAAGAACTTGAGTTGCTGAGTCTTCCAGCCTTCAGCTTTCTCCTGTGCTCAGTGCTTCCTGCCCTCGAAGATCAGACTCCAAGTTCTTCAGCTTTTGGACTCTCGACTCACACCAGTAGTTTGCCAGCAGCCCTCGGGCCTTTGGCCACAGACTGAAGGCTGCACTGTTGGCATCCCTACTTTTGAGGTTTTGGAACTCAGGCTGGCTTCCTTGCTCCTCAGCTTGCAGACAGCCTATTGTGGGACTTCACCTTATAACCATGTGAGTCAATACTCCTTAATAAATGCCCCTTCATATATACATCTATCCTGTTAGCCCTGTCCCTCTAGAGAGCCCTGACTAATACAATACCTTATCATAAATGGTGAAACTTGAAGCCCTCCAATCAGACCCTGCCAAGCCAACATTCCTAAATCCTTTCCCGTTCTCTCTGATCTCTTAAAACTTGCCCCAGATCCCACATCTCAGAGACAGATTTGAGCCAATCTGGCTGAATTTGTAATAAAGCCTTTCTTTTCTTAAAAGCTGGTGTCATAGTTATTGACTTCTGTGCACATTGGACAGCGAGCCCATTTTCTTGATCACAACTTTCCCCACAGGTTATGATAGTTAGATCATTCCCCCTTTCTCCAATCATACTTCACAACTATCTACTGAGTTTTTCATCAGACTTAGCATAAAAATAACAGGCTTCGCTGTGTCTTCGGGTTTTCATTTCCTTATGAAGGCTCTCATGCTACTTAAAACTAACATTAAATAAAGTTGTACACTTTTCTCTTGTTAATCTGTTCTTTGTTATAGGGGCCTCCGCCATGAATCCAGCCATGGGAAAGAAAGATGTTTTTTTTCCCTACAGTATTTTATTGTACTCAGGCACAGAGACTTCAGAACCTGAGTGAAAAGGCCTCCCCCTAAGCTGTAAATGACACAGTATAAAATAAGTTGTTGCTTTTGACACGGAAATCCAGTCAGAGCAACTCCAAGAGCGAGTTCTCCGGTTAATCTGACATGACTAATTCAACTAAAGTGGATTTTAAAAAATGACTTTAAAAGTAGATTGCATCCCAATTGCTTCCATCTAAACCACCCTCATTTCCTGTTCCTCTACATTTTCTATTCCTGCTCTCTCCCCTCCTAGAATTCTGACCTAGCGTTTCCATAACACCCCGTGAACTGGAGGAGCTTTCTGGGTAATTAGCATGCAAATGCGCATTTCAATGCACAATCATCGACAAGCCTTCAACTCTCCTGCTGAGGAATTGATTTTGTTAGAGGGCCTGGAGAAGGTATGTTTTTCATTTAGACATGCTTGTGTGGCTGTGAACACAAAGGGTAAATTCCATCTAGGCAGTAATTGATAAGGAACCATACGTGAAATGAGACATATTGCCATGGCAAAAAAAAAAAAAAAAAAATCCTGTGCTCTGGATTGGTCTATTAGGTGGTGGCTGAAAAACGAGGCTATCTCGAGGAATATTAATTTTGAGCAATTCTTTTTTTCATGTATTTAAAATATTGTTGTAAAGAAATTTATTTTAAAAAGCTTCAGATTACCTGCAAAATGACTGTATTAGAAGTTTATTAGATCATACAAACTCAATGTATTATATCTAAATGTGACTCCCTTAAAAGTGAGAGAATAGAGCCTTTGTTCCTTCCTCTTTTTCTCTTTTACTGGAGAGAGGTTAGTAAAGGTTTACTCTGGTGGCATTTGGAAATGACACTGGGCTTGCCATTTTCTTTGGTAAACAGTTCTGCTTGGAGTGCCTAAAACATGTATCCTTAAGACCAGATTTCCCAGGCTTTCAGATGAGTTTTTAAAATGTGGTTTTTTGATAGGAAAATATTGTTCCTGTCCATGTTGGTATTTCATGGCTGGGATGACACTTTTTGTTGTATCTGAATGAGACTGAGCAGCGGGGATTTTGCAGCTCAGTTGTCAGGGGAGCTAGAAGCTTTTGGAGCCATCTTTTGGCAAGAAGGTGGTTGCCTGAAATTTGAGCTCTCTGCCTTTTCAACAAGGAGAGCTCAATTGACCCATGGGATGGAGGAGGTAGGGAGGGGAGCTTTGAGGATGAAAATGCACCCCTTCTTAGCATCCAGAACTGTCAGAAGCCTGTGAACCAGAGCAACTCCTTCTTGAATAGGAGCTGGGTAAAATGAGGCTGAGACCTACTGGGCTGCATTCCCAGATAGTTAAGGCATCCTAAGTCACAGGGTGAGACAGGAGGTTGGCACAAGATACAGGTCATAACGACCTTACTGATAAAACAGGTTGCAGTAAAGAAACCAGCTAAAACCCACCAAAACCAAGATGGTTACGAGAGTGACCTCAGCAGTCCTCACTGCTACACTCCCACCAGCGCCATGACAGTTTACAATTGCCATGGCAACGTCAGGAAGTTACCCTATATGGTCTAAAAAGGGGAGGTATAAATAATCCACCCCTTGTTTAGCATATAATCAATGAACAACCATACAAGTGGGCAACCAGCAGCCCTTGGGGCTGCTCTGTCTATGGAGTAGCCATTCTTTTGTTCCTTTACTTTCCTAATAAACTTGCTTTCACTTTACTCTATGGACTCACCCTGAATTCTTTCTTGCTCGAGATCCAAGAACCCTCTCTTGGGATCTGGATCAGGACCCCCTCCCTGTAACAGAACTATGGGTACATCTCTTTTCTTTTTGTTTTTTTAAGCCTATAAGGGGACAAAATGTTAGCAGTAGTTAGTTACCTCTGGTCATGGGACTGTGAGTGATTGTTAGTTGCTTCTTTAAATACTTGTCTACATTTGACTCTACAATGAGGCTGTATTACCGCGATAGTCCTAAAGTGTCAATTATTTTTAAAGCTCTCCATTCTGGAGAAGGTCGAGAGGTATCAGGCATGGAGCTGGCTGGTTGTCAGCAGGAGTGAGCCCCGTTTTAGCTGGAACCTCATCCTGAGCTGCCCAACTCTGTACGGGCAGCAGAGTTCTACTGGCCACAGCATGGTGCATCTGGGGGTGTCTGCTCCCCACGAAGGAAACTTCCATTCTCTGCAAGGTGTCAGAAGAGCTGCCTCTGCTCTCCATGTTCACCTGGCAGGGCTGCAGTGCATTCCTTACAGCTGCTCTTGACTGTGGTACCAGCTTCCAGAACATTGCTTTACAAAACTATTTGGTGTCAGGTGATTTCTCATCAATATCCTATCACCCAGCTTTTCATGGCTTGTGGCTGCTATTCCACAAAGCTCAGGCCTTTGAGAAAGCACCAGTGACTCAAAGCACAGGAGAAAGAAGAAGGTCCAAAATGCAACTCCCCAGTTTGCTTCTTACTGCTCAGCTTTCCTTTGAACAAATGACAACACTAGGGACCTGGGAATGGTAGCTGCTGAGGATAGTGTGACTTCTGAGCACAGGGGTGTCCCCAGCCCCTCTCCCACCCCATGCCTTTCCTCAATAAATGCCTGTGTTCTATACTCCAGACAGGAACACAATCTGCATATTCAGTAGGCCATTAAGTTTAAAAAAAAAAAAAAAAGGTCCTGATGAATAGACTGGAAACAAACAGATCAAAACACATACTCTGTGGTTGATAGAAAAAATATTTTCCTTTCTTGCTGTATCTTCCATATTGTCCATAATAAGCATGTATCTATTAAACAAAATATACATTTTCTATTTCTTCACCCATACGTGAATTCCACAATGAAAGAGTCAGTCATTTGGCTTCAAGTTTTTTATGCTTTCATGATGCAGATTCTCCTAGAAGGTCTTTTACAGTCATATGGTGGAGTTCATCCTTCTAGAATGAAGGTTTTGGAATTGAGGGACCCCAGAGAGCAGGCCCTGATAAGCCTGAGGAGGTGTGTGGCAGGAGGATGCAGGGGACTGGGAGAAAATGCTGGAAGGTGAGTTGGAAAATCAGGTTTGCCCATCACGGGCTTTGCCAGGGGTGGAACCTTGTGACTCAGCACATTTTGAATCTTAAGTTCAGACTTGAAGAGCAGCCCTCCTTCTACACACCCTCCCCACTTAGCAATACTGGAATTCCTAGAAAGCCCAGCTGTTGCCTGGAGCCCTCAAGATCAGGAAACAATGGCTCTTCTGAGCCCCTCCCTCACCCTTGAATTTCCAGGGCTCTAGTCTTGAGCTCTGCTCTTTCTCTCTGGGAGAAAGGGAAGCGGGAGTCTTTGAATGTTTCACAACACAAAGTCCCACTCCTGCAACTGAGTGATTAAATGTGATTTTTCTTTTAAAAAAAAAAGAAGCCTTTTATCATACTCCTAGGGCTGTCAGAAACCATTTGGGCAGATTTTCCTACTCTTGTTTTTACATGCAAAAATGGGAGGTGTACGGGAGGGGAAAAAAATCTTTCTCTTCTAACCATTTTATGTTCATTGGATGAGGCCCTGCACATTAGGCTTTCAAAAGATAGATTAACAAGAGGAAGTCCTATTAATTTACTTAATCTGAGTTTTATAAGACACGGGAACCTTCATGAGAAAATGAAGACTCGAAGAAATGGTTAAACCTGAGTGTTTTTATGCTTGATTTGGTGAAGAGTGGAAAGTCGTGGAAAAACGGGATAGGGCAAAGGTGTATGAACAAAAGTAGCCAACTGGAAGAAACTTGGCAAGACCTGTTCATTCAAATTCTTCTCAGCATCCTTCTGTCTTCAGAAATAAGGATTCTCCTTTCCTCTGGATAGAGGTGTTACCAGAAAGGGATCCTGATCCAGACCCTTGGATCTTATACGCAAGAAAGAATTCGGGGCAAGTCCACACAGTAAAGGGAAAGCGATTTAATTAAGAAAGTAAAGAAAAAAAATGACTACTCCTTAGAAGACCAGCCCTGAGGGCTGCTAGTTGGTTATTTTTATGATTATTTCCTCATTTTATGTTAAACAAGGGGTGGATTATTCATGAGTTTTCTGGGAAAGAGGTGGGGAGTTCCTGTAACTGAGAATTCCTCTTCTTTTTAGACCATATAGGGTAACTTCTGGACATTGCTATGGCATTTGTAAACTCTCAAGGCACTGGTGGGAGTGTCTTTTAGCATGCTAATGTATTATAAGCAGTATATAATGAGCAGTGAAAGTGACCAGGGGTTTATTTTGTCGCCATCTTGTTTATGTTGGGTTTGGCCGGCTTCTTAACCACATCCTATTTTATCAGCAGGGACTTTGTGACCCGTATCTTGTGTTGACCTCCTATCTCCTCCTGTGACTAAGAATACGTAACCTCCCGGGAATGCAGCCCAGTAGGTCTCAGCCTCATATTACCCAGCCCCTATTCAAGATGGAGTCGCTCTGGTTTAAATGCCTCTGAGAGAGGGAGAGCACTTGAACGTCTCATGACCTGCTTCAAGGGAAGGTGAGAGAGACCTGTCTGCTTCTGCCGCTTTCTCACATTCCTTTGGCTTAAAATATTCAATATTCTAAGGTGCCATGTTTTGGAGTAGCACTTTCTGAACCCCATCAGAGGACATACCTGTCCTCACCTTGGCTCATTCTTACAAAGCACAGCAAGAACAAGAGAGGAGAATTTTCAATTTGCTCAGAAAAATGTCACCAAACCAAACTTGGGTTCACCTACCCAGCGCAGCAAAGCCAAACACTGACATTGGGATTTGAAGCAAGAGAAAGTGAGGCATTTATTGCAGGGCACCAAGCAAGGAGAGTTGGCAGCTCATACTTAAGACCCAAACTCTCAGATGGTCTACAGGTATGGGTTTTCAAAGGCAGAGAGGCAGAGGTTACAGGCAAAGTCATAAATTCATACACGGAGGCTATACATTGGTTTGACCTAAAAGGCAGGACACCTGAACAGAGGGGACACAGGCCATAGGTGGATTCAAAGATTTTTCTGATTTGCAGCTGATTAAAGAGGTGATGTTTTGTCTAAACATTTGGGCTCAACAGAAAAGAATGTTAACTCTGGCTTGTGGAAGTGACCTCCTCCCGGCCCCTCAGGAAGAAATTTAGAACAAAAAACTACAGTCAGAATGCAGTCCTTAATTCCCCCCTTATCTAAGGTCTACATGCCAGTGGAGAGTTTTGTTTGTTTGTTTGTTTGTTTGTTTGTTTTTTGAGACAGAGTCTCGCTCTGTCACCCAGGCTGGAGTTCACCCAGGCTGGAGTTCAGTGGCGCCATCTCAGCTCACTGCAAACTCTGCCTCCCAGGTTCAAGTGATTCTCATGATTCAGCCTCCCAAGTCACTGGGATTGCAGGCATGCACCACCACACCTGGCTAATTTTTGTATTTTTAGTAGAGACAGGGTTTCACCATGTTGGCCAGGCTGGTCTCAAACTCCTAGCCTCAGGTGATCTGCCCACCTCGGCCTCCCAAAGTGCTTGAATTACAAGCGTGAGCCACTGCGCCAGGCCTAGTTTAGGGTGTTTTTCATTTAGTAGGATCTGGGTTTCTGAAAAACAGCTCAGGGACATATGTTAAGATCTTTAGTTTCTATGGGGAACCCAACATTTTGTGACTCTAACTTCCTGGGTTATTCTTTTAAGTTACTATTACCTTCTTGCTTATCAACTTGCTCATTTACTTCTCAGGGGTCGCTTAGGGACCTGGAATTTTCCCTTGAAGGAACTCAAGATTTTCGTTTATTTCCATGCTTGTGGGTGTTTCCCAGCAGGCCCCTAAGAGGGCTCCTTGCTCCCTCTCAAAAGTGGTTTGATCGACTGTTCTCTTTACTTCCAGTGGAGCCCTAGCTAAAAGGAGAGAGGCTATGGATTATTTCTATTTTTTTCTACAAGTTACCAAATAATTCTTTCAGCTTTTAAAAATTAATTTTATTTTCTAATTAATAACTACAAGCTGTGTATACATTCAGGGTGTATGTGGTAATTTAATATAGTCATATAATTTGTAAAGATCAAATCAGTGTACTTGGGATATCCATCACCTTAAATATTTGTCTTTTCTTTATGCTGAAACATTTGAATTATTCTCTTGTAGCTACTTTGAAATGTACAACAGATTATTGTAAATCATACTCTACTGATCTATCAAACACTAGCTCTTATTTCTTCTATCAAATTATATATTTGTACCCCTTTATTTTTATGTCTGAAAATCTGGGTCCCAGTGTTACCGATCACAGATTCTTAGGCTCTCATGCAGTGGAAATTGACAGGAAGCTGAGAAAGTTTCCCAGACAAGCTTTATTGGGGCTTATGCTCAAGCACAAGGCAGACAGTATAGGAGCAAGAATTCTACAGCTGGCTCCTGGAGGGTAGGTCTTTGCAGTGTTTCAAGGAGGGTGATATGAAGATCATGAGGTATGTGAGCATCATTACATGTGCAAGATAGAGCAAGGGGGTGCAGGTACAGGGAGAAATCATGTTAGTGCATACATTGCATGATCAAAAAATGGCACATCAGCCCCTCCTGAGGTGGGGATTTTAGTAGTATAATAAGGCAAAGAGTCAGGATCAGTTATTCTCCTGGTCCTGCATGCATGCAGGTGATTGAGATTAACTCCCTTGGGTAAGAGGTATGGTGGAATGCTGCTTCTCTTAGTTTTCTCACATAGTTTGCAAGGCCTCGTGGTCAGCAGGTATATATGGAAGAAATACATTAGTGGGGTTGGTGCCAAGTTCCGTCTGTGCTCTGTCTAACTGGAGAATAGCATGAATGGGCTGAGGATGGATGATGCTCATCAGGGGCAACCTCTGTGTCAGGAACCGTTTCCACTGCTTTATGTTCATTCATCCACTTACTTCTCAAACGACCATATGAGGAGGGAGCTATCGTCATTGCCGTTTTCCAGGCAAAGAAACTGAGGGCCAGGGGGTGACTTATCCGAGGCTGCTCATTTAGTAGCAGAGCTAGGATCTGAACTGGGTTGTTCTCGGCTGGCGTGTCAGCTGAAAACCACTACACATCCTGCCCCCAACCATGGTGCTTGTGGAGGGTCTTTTCTGATTTTGCTCACATCTATATGTAGCAGTTTTTTTTAAAGTTTATTTTAAGTATCTTTCCGGGTGTCATGCTAATTATAATGTACTAACAATTTACATCTGTAATTATGTACGAGTCTAGGGAGTGAGTGATTCTGTAGCTTGGAAAGAGACGATTCACTTATTATTGCTTCTGAAAGCCATATTGCCAAGTCCCAAGAATAGCAATAGTGTACCACCGGGTACTGGTGCCCAAAGGGAACCCATCATCTAAATATCTTCAAGGCCCAAGGATTTCAGTGCTTATTCCGGTGGCATAAGAACATAAAGGCAAGGAGGTAGGACAACCAACTCCAGTGTGTCTCCAAAACTTTTCATTTCATTGTTTTACAAACAGCAAAACTGGAGTGACAAAACCTTCAAGCTGATGGCATCTTGCAACCAAGTCATTTAGTACAACATGTGTCTCCAATTTTCTTTTCTTTTTTTCTTTCTTTATTTTTTTTTTTTTTTGAGATGGAGTTTTGCCCTTGTTGCCCAGGCTGGAGTACAGTGGCGCGATCTCAGCTCACTGCAATCTCCGCCTCCCGGGTTCAAGTGATTCTCCTGTCTCAGCCTCCCAAGCAGCTGGGACTACAGGCATGCGCCACCGCGCCCAGCTAATTTTTTGTCTTTTTAGTAGAGTTGGGTTTCACCATGTTGGTCAGGCTGGTCTTGAACTCCTGACCTCAGATGATCCGCCTGCGTCGGCCTCCCAAAGTGCTGGGATTACAGGCATGAACCACTGTGCCTGGCTGGGTCTCAAATTTTCTAGACAATTTATTTCATGTATTTTTAATTGTCTTTTTTATGAGATAGGGTCTTATTCTTGTACTCAGGCTGAATGCTGTGGCATGCTCTTGGCTCACTGCAGCCTTGACTTCCTGGGCTCAAGCAATTCCCCTGCCTCAGGCTCTGAGTAGCTGGGACTTACAGGTGTGCACCATCACACCTGGCTAATATTTTTTAAAAAATCATTTGTAGAGAAGGGGTCTCACTGTTTTGCCCATACTGGTCTCAAATTCCTGGACTCAAGATATCCTCCCATCTCTGCTCCCAAAGTGCTGGGATTATAGGCATAAGCCACTGCACCTGGCTAATTGTCATATATATATATATGTACACCCATTAACAATGGCTCCAATTTTGTTTTAGAGAACAATCTCATATTTAAGGTTAAGTGTAGACATTGAGACCTTAATCTGAGCAGAGATTTCCAAGTACACTTGACCTGGGGGAATAATTTGGAGCTGAAAGGGCCCAGAATATGCTATTGTGGCATATAAATTATTTTGAGCAGAGGCATTTGAGTTCCTGAAATCTGTCTAAAAGTAGAGCCTCCCAAGATAACTCAAAAGAATTCAATTATCTTAAATTCTCTTCCTGGAAGCAAACAGAGAAGACTGACTCATCACCAGAGGCTAGAAGTCAGCACCACACCTAAACAACCATTGTGACCAGACGATCATATCTCCTAAGGCTCTATATATCTTTCCAAAAGGTCATTTGTTTTCCCTAAGTGCCCTTTTCTCCCTCCTCTTCCCCAGTTAAGACAGTATAGAAGCCACGAATTCTAACCATCTCTTTGAGTGACACTTTTCTGTGAACTCCCATAAGTACATGATTAAGTCTGTCTTTTGCTAATGTTTCCCGTCAGTTTAATTCACAGGCCCCCAATTACAGAATCTAAAAGGTTAGAGGAAACGTTTCCTCTCTGTCAGAACACCTGCTAAGATCCATTCTGACCTTCTCTCTGGCAGTTCCTAGCTCTTATCTGAGCTCTAAAGGCTTTTGTATCCCTTCTGCATGGTGTCTTTGAGAGACGTCAACTGCACATGAAAACTAACAGAACATGCCCGTGGTGGACCTACTCTCCATGCATTCTCTCCCATGTTTCTGACTCTGAGGGCTCTGAAACTCAACCAGTGACAGGCGGAGGGCAAGAACTGGCTTCTCTCCTGCAATGATTTACTTTAAAGCTGTGGACTGTGATTCCTGGGGGGAAGCCATTCCCCTGCTCTCACCCTGCCTGCATTTTGGGGCCTTTGAAGAGTGGAAACTTAGCAGTTTACAACTATGCCAAAAACTTGATGGTGAGACTAAAGCTAAGCCTAAAAGAAATCAGATGGTTGATATTAAGAGATTTACCGAGACTTTTCTTGTTTCTTGATTTCCTTTCTGGGGATTTCATATTAGTGAGTACATTCCCTGAATGTAATGGTTTAGCAGCATCAGACACAGCAAACTTGAGTCTCCGGACATTTATTTTGTAAGGAACATGTTTGAAAAGGGGCATTTTAATTATCCTGTAAACGTTTTTAACTCAGCAGTAATGTTTACATACCTAGTAATCATGGCTGTCAGGCATGGTGAGAGTTTTACTGTTGTTAAGTTTTGTGATGCTCTTTAAAGCCAGCTAGGATAGGTTTCATGTTGTTACTTCTGAGTGGGACTCTGAAGTCTGTTGCTGGCAATTCATTGCTCCCTTTTTATTATTTATTCTATTATTATCTTATTTAGCTAAGGAAAATAATAACTGCATAAAGAAAATCTCCTCATTCAACAGTTAATTTTTCTTTTCATTCTAATCCTCAAAAGAACAAATAATTGCATACAAGAAAAATAAGCTAAGCTTTCTATCCTGTAAGAGTCTATGGAACTAGCGTATTTATCTCTCTTATTTGTATTAATAAAATGAGACTTTTAATAAAACAATTTTCTGGAAAGCTAAATAAATGAAATCACAGAGCTAGAAAATTGTGTATGCAGATAATGACTATCAATGAGTTAGCAGATAAATGACTTGATAATACAGATATAAATGCATTCATCTGGGCTTTTTAAAGTTTTTCTAAAAGTAAAGACTGTAGAATCAAAAGGACAGCTAGACACAAACTCATATTTTTCAAAGAAAGGAACCTATAAATAAACTAATTGGACTATCACTCGATTTGTATGTCAGATATCTGAGTACTTACAGAGGCCGCTGTTTGCTTCAGCTGTTCTCATCAGTATGATTAACGACTACTTAAAAGTGCCTGATTCCATTTGTATGCCAGCTGTTCTTGTGTAAAACAAACTGGGACTTTCTCAAGATAATCAGAGCCTGACTGTCTGCAGCATTTGGGGGCTGATACCTTTGAGCTGGAAAAGGAAATTAATGACTCTTAGCTCATCGCTCTGAGGTCAGACCCAGACGTTTGTGACTGAAATATACCTAAAGCAGATGCTGCTCACTGGGGACTTGTCAAAATGGGAGCCCGCTCCTTTCCAAGTTCTGGTGGGAAGAAAGCTCTTACCCTATATGGAGCCTTATACATTGTTAGCAGGTTAACAAGAGCCCAAGTCATCTTAATTACACAAACAACCATACTTTAAAAGGTGATAAGGCCAAGTGCGGTGGCTCACACCTGTAATCCCAGCACTTTGGGAGGCCTAGGCGGGTGGATCACCTGAGGTCAGGAGTTCGAGAGCAGCCTGGCCAACATGGCGAAACCCCGTCTCTGCTAAATATACAAAAATTAGCCCAGCATGGTGGTGGATGCCTGTAGTCCCAGCTACTTGGAAGGCTGAGGCAGGAGAGGCTGGGCTCAAGTGTGAGCCCAGGAGGCAGAGGTTGCAGTGAGCCAAGATTGTGCCACTGCACTCCATCCTGGGTGACAGAGTGAGATTCTGTCTCAAAAACGAAACAAGAAAAGGTAGTAAGTATGCCAGTATGCAAGGGGAGGCATTCAAAGTCACAGGTAAGCTCTGTCCACCAAGCAGCAATACTGAGTCATATAATCATAGGAAGTAATGCTGTATCCTCTCTTAATGAAACATTCACACACAGGTAGCAAAGGTGTTGGTGATGGGGAGTAATTTCAGACATTAGCTCCAAAGACAGAATTTCTGCATTTTGACATTCTATTCTACAAATTCAAAAGTAACTGTGTGATGCCAGGCACCGTGACTCACGCCTGTAATCCCAGCACTTTGGGAGGCCGAGGCGGGTGGATCACTTGCGGTCAGGAGTTCAAGACCAGCCTGGCAATATGGTGAAACCCCAACTCTACTAAGAATACAAAAATTAGCTGGGTGGTAGTGGTGTGCGCCTGTAATTCCAGCTACTCGGGAGGCTGAGGCAGGAGAATCACTTGAGCCTGGGAGGTGGAGGTAGCAGTGAGCCAAGACGGTGCCAGTGCATTCCGGTCTGGGCAACAGGGTGAGACCCTGTCTCAAAAAAAAAAAAAAGTAACCGTGTGGTCGTCATATTTGCTACACTGAAAGGCCAAAGGAAATCAGTACCTAATCAGCAATGGGAGTGATTTTCTTTACCACCCAACTACTTTCAAAAATATCCAAAAGAAAATAAAAATGAATTCGAATTCCATTTTAGTCTTTAAGATCAGTTAGTTTAAGGCATTCAGATAGTCAACAAATATTATTCACGTTATCCCTTTGCAAGGAGCTCTTGATAGTAAGGTGTATGCCCAACATAAAATTCTTTTCCATCTCATCGGGAGAGATCAAAGCATAATAGCTAATAATTGTCAAATGCTTATAATTTGACACAGCCCAGCTGCCCGTAGCTGTGTAAACAAAACTTAAGTCATCCTGATTTTCCCAAACCTTTCACCATAAAGGTAAACATAACACAAATGTAAGCTTTTTGTCTTTATCAGCCTGATTCAGTGAAATTAAACCAATAGCCTATCAATAAATCAGCTTAAATAGTTTGGTTTGCCTTAATAAAGACTATATGACAGCCAATCATGAAAAAGACCAAAATGCTTCCTCCTTTGTGCTCTATGAACTGCACTGTTACTGCTGTAAAATTGAGACATTGAGGTCTCCCAGTTTGTGAACTATTCTTTTTTATGCAGGATAAACTCTTAACATTCTAACTGGATCTGATTTTATTTTTTACATTATGTTCAGTACTGTACATGGACTTATTTACTTCTGAGAGCAACCTTATGAAGTGGCTACTATTATTACGTCCCCATTTTAGAGATGTAGAAACCAAGACATTTGCTAAAGATCCCACAGCTAAGAATGGTATAAGTAGGACACTCCAACCCGAGCCTCTCTGACTCCAAGGATCTGCATGCTTCTAATCATGATATCACATACATGTGCATTAAGAAAACAACAACCCCAGGCAGTAAGCATATGAAAAAATGCAAAATGAGTGCCAAAGATGCTATGATAGAAGGTCCCCAGTAGAGCATAAGGCATCAGGGGAAGCTTAGGGAAGAAAGTGAGGCTTGATCTGAATTTGGACTTGAACTTGTAGACAAAAGATTAGTAGGGCAATGTAGTATGATATAGCAGATAACCACCATACTTTTTTACAAATATTCCTTTGGGGTTGCCAGAAAAGAAAATTGGCCTTAATGACTTATGAGGCCCAGCTATTGTGACCTTTTTAATGTAATTATAAATAATATACATATATAATAAGTTTTATATTATATATCTGTATAAAACATGTGAATATCTATATTTATACATATTATAGGGATACTGGCTAGGGTAAGTTCACATATCCATGTATGAATCGTCTCTATTTTACAGATGAGAGATTTCATAAAGACTGTTAAGTATTGATGAAGCTATTGGGAGATAATGATCCATGGGTCTCCCTTGTTCTGCACATTTTCCTGATTGACTTTTGTTCCAGACTATCTTTTCAAGGGTATTGGTGAATAGCCTTGGCAAATAATATAGTGTCTCTCTTGCTGCTAATTATACTCATGTTTTTTTTTTTTTTTTGAGACAGAGTTTCACTCTTGTTGCCCAGGCTGGAGTGCAATGGCGCCATCTTGGCTCACTGCAACCTCCACCTCCCAGGTTCAAGCAATTCTCCTGCCTCAGCCTCCTGAGTAGCTGGGATTACAGGCATGTGCCACCATGGGCGGCTAATTTTGTATTTTTAGTAGAGACGGGGTTTCTTCATGTTGGTCGGGCTGATCTCGAACTTTCAACCTCAGGTGATCCTCCCGTCTCAGCCTCCCAAAGTGCTGGGATTATAAGTGTGAGCCACTGCGCCCAGCCCTTCCTGCTCGTTATAAAGGATTTGGGTTCTCTAAGCTCAGAGTTCTTCTCTAACACAAACCACTGCATTGATAGGCATCCATCTGGGTCTATCCATGTTTTCCCCATGAGACTTGGGAGCAAGGAGATTTGACACAAATAGCCTGGCTCATGCTGCTTGCTTTGCTGTGAGTAATAAAATCCTTTGTCTCTGATCCAGATATCTCATGTCTTATTCCAGCAACAATAAAATTGGCAGTTAGCTTGCAAGTAGGATAAAATCTCAGACCCTTCACAGTTCTTGACAAAAGTATAGAAGATAGGAGGTTTATTTTCTTATGTAGATTGGTCAAATCTGTCCTCATCCCATTGAAAAATAAGGCATCTGTGTTGGCATCCATTGGAATAACATCAAGCAGATCCGTCTTAGAGCCCAGAGAAACCAGGAAAGGCAAATGCCAGGGTGGGAGTCTCCCCTGAATACTTAGCTAAGGTGCCCAGGGATTATACTAAGTAAAGTGAAGCCTTTCCATGTCCTTATCCTCAAAGTGCTCATCATCTAAAGCAAGGGTTGACCTACTATGGTCCATGAACCAATCTGGCTCCCCACCTGTTTTAGTAGATACAGTTTCATTGGTTAGGTATTATCTATGACTGCTTTTGTGCTGCAATAGCAGAGTTGAGTGGCTGCAGCAGAGATGGAATGGCCTGCAAAACCTAAAATATTTACTCTCTGGCCCTATAGAGGGATCTAAAGAGAGAGACAAATGCTTGAAGAATGAGGAATTCCCTTAAAACATGCTAAAGGCAAACAGAACATTATGTGTGCATAGAATAGAGAGCTACACACACACACACACACGTGCACTCACATATACAAATGCATATGCCACCCCCCACCTGTCATTTATATGCATGGTCTTATTTCACCCTCACAACAGCTTTATGAGACATATAGGTTGGAAGCATGGCCTCTGAAGCCAAACTATGTTTAAATTGAAAGCTTTGCCACTTACTAGCTGGACAATCTTGGGCAAATTACTTAACCTCTCTGTGCCTGGGTTTTCTCACTTGTTAACTGTAGGTAGTCCTACCTATGCATCACAGGATTACTCCAAGAGTTGAAACTACAAAGAACAGCTTCTGGCACATTGTAAACGATATATAAATATTTGCTATTATTTTTCCTTACTTTCCAGAAGACTAAACTGAGGGAGAGAGAGGTTAAGTAATTTTCTCAAGGTCACACGGCTAGAAAAAGTGAGAGACAGAGCTTAATCTCAGCTCTGATTCTAAAGAGGTGCTATTGTATTGCTTCTCAATAATAAAGACTTATTGAATTTTTTATCCCTGCTATTATTTTAATTCTCAATAATAAGGGCTTATTGAATTTATAAGTAAAATCACCACAAGAAAATTTCTTTACCTTTTCCAACAATGCTTTTTATTTTTTAAATTGTGATTTGTGGTTTATTTATTGGTAGATCCTACAGGTCTCTTGTACTATGTGAGTTCCACAAGAACTTTATTTGAATTCACTATATTAATATATTCCCACCTGACACTTCGATGATTGTCCTTGGAAATGAAGTCCACTTTTATTATTAAATTAATTATATTCATGGCTTTAAAATGTTAAACCTAAGCAAAGCTTTTGCTAGTGATCTATATAATACTACTGAGGTAATTTTAAATAAAGAATAGGACTTTTAAATATTAATCCCTAAATAAGTGACTTGACACTATTGTATTGCTCCTAGAATATACCAAGAACAGTGATATTTTTCCATATAGTGTTTAGTAAGTTCATCCTACCCCTGTATTCAGTTGAGTTTAAAAACAAACAGTGGCTGGGTGTGGTGGCTCACGCCTGTAATCCCAGCGCTTTGGGAGGCTGAGGTGGGCGGATCACCTGAGGTCAGGAGTTCAAGACCAGCCTGGCCAACATGGCAAAACCCATCTCTACTAAAAATATAAAAATTAGCTGGGTGTGGTGGCAGGCGCCTGTAATCCCAGCTACTCGAGAGGCTGAGGCAGGAGAATAACTTGAACCCGGGAGGTGGAGGGTGCAGTGAATCGAGATGGCACCACTGCACTCCAGCCTGGGCAACAGAGTGAGACTCTGTCTCACAAAACAAACAAACAAACAAACAAAGAGCATGTAAATACAGCCTCTCTCTAGATAGTTCTAAGGAAAAATGCACCATCTCTTGAAACCCCATTCCTCATCTCCAGATTGCCAACTCTGGCAGGGGAATACTGTAAGAGATATCTTGCTGAGAAACAAGTTACTTGCCATTGAAAGTAATGACAAAAACCGTAATTACTTATGAGATGGGAGGATCACCTGAGCCCTGGGAGGTCGAGGCTGCAATGAGTTATGACTGTGCCACTGCATTCCAGCCTGCGTGACAGAGTGACCCTGCCTCAAAAAATAATAATAATCCATTTGATTTTACATGTTATTTTGAGCTTCTGGAAAAGTATTTTTCATGGATGAAGTCCTGCTTCTTTGGCAAGGAAATAATACATTTGATGTGTACTTATTAAAAGTATTAAACACATTTGATGTGTACTTATGAAAAGCACAGTGCAAACTTCAATTCTCATTTATGATGCTTGCTTAAAGATCAAAGCTTGTGAAATGGATTTTATTTAACTGTCCATTTTCCATTTAATTAACAGCTATTTTTAAAAGTTAGTTATTAATTTTAATGAAATGTTTTGATCTCCAGAAGTAAAACTCTGGATTTTGGATCTGACAGAACAACTACAAGTTACTTTATATAAATTGTCTTGAAATGTCACCACCACAACAATTGCCAGGGTTTTAAGGGACATCCAGGATTCTGACTAAAATCTCTGTAGTTTCAGATATTACCCCATATGGTTTGGGTCTAGTTCTGACCAAATTACACATTATTCCAGGCCAAAGCATATAATTCCTGAAGGATATCCTTAGCACTTTTCCCTCTCGCTGTAGCAACTGAGGAGATCTTGTATTCCAGGTGCTGCAGGTACAAAATGGAGGAACTTCTGTCAGCCTGGGTTCTTGAATGACTGTGTGGAACCGAGCTCCCACTATTGACCTATGTTTGATATGTAATGTGATAAAAGACCTAAGCCACTGAGATCTGAGGATTATTACCCCTATAGAAAAGTGTTGTCATCTCTGTCTATTTTTCAAGTGTATTGTCTTTTTCTTATTGATTTTTAGAAGATCTTTGCTTATTGAGAATGTTAACATTTTGCTTGTTAAATATGCTGTGTTTTTTTCTCCCTGTCAATAATTTTGCTTACAGTGTATTTTGCTGACAGGAATTTAAGAGTTTTATGTAGCCAAACTTGTCATATATGTTCTTTTATGACTTCTAGTTTTTCTGGCATAAATAGAATCTCCCTTCTCACGATTATAATTTTCCCCAAACCAGTTACTGAATAGGCTATCATTTTTCCACTGGGCAAAAAAGCTACTTTTAACAATGCTAAATCCTACCTATATGTATGGATTTGTGTCTGGAGTCTTAATTTTTTTTAATTTTTATGACTTTACCTTCCTAATTTGCTTTTTATTTCTTTTTAATACATGTTCTGATAAGTGAGACAATTCCTCTGTATTTTTCTATTTCAAAATATTCTTAGTTTTTATACACATTCATTCTTCTAAATAAATTTTGCTGTTTGTCAATTTCAGAAAAGAAATGTGTTGGGATTCTAATAGAAATTATACTAATTTTAGATATTAATATGGGGGACTGAAATCTTTTTACTACTGAATTTCCCATCAAAGAGCATGCTGTTCCTGGAAAGGACATCTCCATTTATTCGAGTCTCATTAAAATTCTGTAGTTTTTCTTGCATAGTTCTTGTTAAATTTATTTCTATGTATTTTATAACTTTTGTTGCCATTGCAAATGTATTGTCTTTGTATAATTGGCTGATTATTAAATTTTATGGCTCTACATTTAAACCAAGTAAAACAGAAGAAATGAACTTTGAAAACCTGTATGAGAACTAAATTTAAAGTATCTCTGTTCAGTAATTATCTAGAAACTAGTTGAAAGAGACATTGTACAGAATTGTCTCAAAGATTAAAAAAAAAAGATCTTTGGCATGCACCAGATTTTAAAAAGTAGTGTATACCCGGGCCCTATCCTAGTGGCTCTGCATAGAACGTTTGCCTAATTCCACTTTGATGTTGGGGCCTTGGCCTGTGAAACTTCTCTTCAGAACTTACTAGGAGGTTGGTTTTTGACGATGTTATTTTCTATATTACATTTTGCCATCTCTATGAATCTACCAAAGAGAAATTCCCCTGATATTTGTTCCACCTGAGAAATTGGTCTGTGCTTTTATCTAGCAGATCCTAGTGTAAATCACATAATGGATAAATAACATTTCCCCTCACACTGGCTGCCAGTGAGTATAGAGGCAAATTTCCATTCATCTCTAACAAATGCACTGCATTTTTGTGAATTCTAATCTTTGGATCCAAATCTTATTCCTGCTTTGTTGGACTTTTCTACACTTATGCCTGTATTTCATTTATTTTTTTTCCTTCTTATATCCCATGGATCTTTGTAATCCACTTTAAATACTTTCTGGATCAAAACAGACTTTAAAATGCAGAGGAAAAACCTACAAATAGGTTTGTATCCCATAATCCACACTTTAATTTTATAAAATTCTATGATAAATAATTACCACGCCATTTGAAATAAATTTATTCTGAAATAAAGAATTATATTATTTGAAATTACAAATTAATACAAAATAATTTTAGCTTTAATTTCTAAAATCAAATTCACTTTAAAACGTCTTCTAGGAAAATGACTATACAGGTCAACACTGGACTTTAGGCGTGACTAGGCAATATGTACTTCATGAGATTCATCACATTAGTAGTTTTTGTCTTATCATTTGAAATGTGAATTTACTCCCCATTTTGTGCTCAATACTAAAACACAGTTCCTCAGCAAAGATTTGCTCTACCTTTATGCTTCAAAGTTTTCCAAAAAATAAAAATTTTTAGTTCTATAAATTGAAAATAATATATTAATGGCCCAGCATTAAAATGTGGAAGAGCAAATCAGAATTGTTTTTAGCTGAAGGTATGTTTCCAAGCTAACACAGACAAGATGAAACCAAAAACATTTTATGGAAATATACTTTAGAAATATTTTTAATTCACTATATTAAAGTGTTTTTAATGATGAATTTTTAAAAATAGAAACAAAAATTTTTAGAAAGGAATTTTTAACACTCAGACAGATCTGTGTTTATTCTATCTAAACTATCAAAATCTTAAATGAAACTGAGACAAGGTAACTGCAAATACTAAAAATTCACTTAGTTTGCTTAACTGAGCGTGCCTGAAGCATTCTGGGCACGAAAGATGACAGTCATGAGGCCACAGTGTTGTCTTGGGTGCAGCAGCTGAGCACTACATGTGATTCCTATATGACAGAGACGCTCCTCAGGACACAGTAGGCTGGATGAATTTCGACAACAATCAGCTTTATGTGAGGGTCAGTGAGCAGAAAATGACCTAATAAGACAGAACTCTTGCCAAAAGCCTGAAATCAGAAGCACAGCAAAGTTCACTCCAAGTTTCCTAATTTCTACGCAGAGAAAACATTTCTAATACTTTTATTTAAAGTTTTTATTTAAAGAGATAAAATCAATTTGGAGAATGTCTTACAGAGTGTACACAGTGAATTTCTTGTTTGAGCCTCTCTTGTGTTCGTCTGATGGCTTAAAGGAATCTGTAAAGATCAGCCTCTCGACTTCTCAACTTCATCAGTCCGCCTGGATGGAACATGAGGTCAACCACGTACATCTCAGGAGCGGGGAGGCCCCCAGTCACTCCCTTCCGAGATTCATTCTGCAGCATGACTTCATTCCACGCTCTACCGTACTCTCCGCGAACTAGGGAGCAACCAATGCCAATTCTGTCAGCCAGAGCCTGCAGGAGAAAACAAGAGATCAACCAAGGGTGATGCGGGAGAGGGGTGGGGAATATCCTATTTGTAATTGCACACCTTGATTGAAGGTGAAATACACAAGTCTTGCAAAGAAATGTTTAGATAGGAGGCTGAAAGATGTGGGCTACTGGTATAGGGGCCAATCAAATGTGATAAATTCCCTTTATCAAATGTGATAAATTCACTCAAGTTTCTGTAGATGCAAAATCTCTGTGTAGGTCCTGCTGGGAAGTCACCTTTTTCAGGTAGTAACACTATTGTATCAGATGGGGAAGGTGGTTGGAAAAAAGCTATTCTGTGCACTCTTGGCACTAGTGCATCTATCCATCTTTCCAAACTTCTGGGCTCTCCCTGGCTGTGAAATGCAGTGGGACTGAATGGAGGCATCACCCTGGGGCGTGGGCTCTTTCCAGCTAAACTATTCTGCGTGCCATGGGGCAGGAGAGGCAGAACTGTCGGTGCCTGGTCCTAGGGCTTCTTGCTGCCACCTCACCAGAGACTACTTTGGTTCCTTGGAAATTGTCTCTTCAATTTGCCCTCTGATGATTCCTGATTTTGAGGTTATTAAAACAAAGTATCTCTAATCTGGAGACTACTCAGCCACTTTATAGTAAACAGGATAGCTGGCTCAGCCTGCCTGGGTCTGGATTGTAGCCCAGATCTGAGAACGACTAGCCGTGCACCCCAGCGAGGGACTTGGCATCTCTGGGCTTCCATGGCTTCATCTGAGAAATGAGGGGAGCAACAGTACGTTCTTCATAAGGTGTTAGGAAGATGAAGTCAATTATCTGTCCAGTGCTTAAAGCAGCAAACACCAGCAAGGCTACATACTCAGTTAATACTCCATAGCACCAGAAGGCAGGAATTGTGTTGTTTTAGTACCTTGTATATGTATATATTAATTTATTGATTACTGACAATATAATGACTGCACCAGGTCACTGTGTCTTGGGTGGACCATGATGATTAAGACATGGTTATCATTTTTAGAGCCTTACATTCTACATAGACCTACTGGTAAAGAATCAACTATAACACAAACAGTACCTGAATGTATGGCACTCACAGTTCAGTGGGGTAGAGAGACAAAAATAAATATATAATTATAAGATGTTTCCAAAAGTAACACTCCATGTCAAAGCCTTGTGAATCATCAAAACAACCAACCCTGTGGAATAGATGCTATTGTTTTTCCCGTTTTATAGAGGGTAAAACTGAGGTCGCATAATTTTCCTAAGGTTATGGTATGTGGTGACGGAGAGTGAGAGTAAGGGCATCTGTCTCTGGAGTCTGAGTTCTTAATGTCACGTTAATAACTGCTGCTGACTGAGGTGAAGGAATTCCCATCTGAAACTCCCTGTTTTCTTTGTGAAGCGGGACACAAGGTCACCTGCTTAGAGGGGAGCAGTGCAGATGGAAGGGCTTGGCAAAGGGCAGATGTGGGGCCCAGTAGCTGAAGGAAATAGGAAAAAGCCTGCCACTAGGAGCTGGGAAAGGGTGGCCTATAGAGGAGTGGCCTGTAGGTGGCGTGTATGAGTGAAAAGACAGGCAATCAGAACAAGGCCTGGTTGGCAAGGCAGAGGGTGGAAGGATGGGAGGAGAGGGAATGGGGGAAATTAGTGAGCAAGTGAATTATTAAGGCTGTGGTATATTTGTCTATCCTGCCTAGGGAAGAAAGTAAAGCCAAACAGGCCAAAAAACTGGAAGAAAATAAGGGAGATAAAGAGTATACATAGAAGGGCTGAAGGATTTAGGAGGAGGGGAAGGATAAGATATTTTACCAGTGAGTATTGGTGTTCAGAATTTCAGTGGTGGGAGATTTCTGGCTAATTAATTGCATGACTCAGTTGAGATGTGAGGGTAATTCTGTTTGGCATAATGAGCTTAAGATGCCTGCTATGAACTGAATGTTTGTGTACTCCCCCAAATTCATATGTTGAAGCCCTAATCCCTAATGTGATGGTATTTGGAGGTGGGAGTCTTTGGAAGGAGACTAGGTTTAGATGAGGTCATGAGGGTAGACCCCACGATGGGATTAGTGTCCCCATAATAAGAGACAGGAGAGCATGCTTGCTCTCCACCATGTGAGGATACAATGGGAGCCTTTTCTCTGCCATTTGAGGATACAGCAAGAAGGTGGCTGTCTGCAAACCAGGAAGGGAGCCCTCACTAGACACTGAATCTGCTGGCACTCTGATCTTGGACTTCTCAGCCTCCAGAACTATGAGAAATAAATAAATGCTGTTTAATCTTCCAGTCTATGGTATTTTGTTATAGCAGCTCAACTTGACAAATACAGTGCCTATGAGACACTCATATAGAGCTAGCTGGATATTAATCACATACATAGATCTGGAATCAGGGGAGGTTTGAAGGATGAAGGAAATAATCTGTAGATTTTAGGTATTTAGGTACTATTTAAGGCCATATGAAGGAAAACCTCGCCCTGCAAAGTACATAAAGGGAGAACAGAAGAGTGTCTGGGTCAGAACCTTGAGGAACCCCAATATTTAAGAGAGACCTGGAGGTGTTCTCCAATTCTTTGACCTGTTAAGAAAGGCAGACAATAGGGAGATCACTAAGGTCCTTATTGAGAGAGTGGGAGCAAAAGCCAGATGGCCGTGAGTTAGGACAAAAATGAGAGGTGTGCCAAAGAATGACAAGGAGCTAAGATGACTCAGAATTTTGACCAGGAATGGGAATTATCTATGGGTAGAAGCAGTGTGGTAGGTCTTTTATTCAGGTAGGTGTGGGCTCAAATTTCAGCTCCACCTATGGTTGACCTTGGGTAAAATTATTTCTCCAGGTATCAGTTTGCTCACCTTTAAAGCAAGGGTAGTCATTTCTATATTTGGCATTTTTGAGACTCTTCACAATTATAGTTATCAAGACCCTGGCATATAGTTCAAAATGATGTTAGTCATGGTAATAGGATTTAAGGTAGTAATTGTAGCTATTATGATAAAAGCTTTATATTTTCTCCTTATATACTGCAGACTTAAGCATGTTTAGATTTTAAAGGGGAAAATAGCTAAGAGAGAGAAGAGTTAAGACAGGAGAGAAGGAAGAATTGATAGAGCAGGCAATCCAAGGGAATAGAAAAGGCTGGCACTTAGATAATAGGATTAGCTTGGAACTGGAGGTAAGATGCATGTGAATGCAATGATGTTTATAAGTATTTGGGAAAGGGTAGGAAATTTATGCATTTAGTCTATAGTTCACATTTTCCCAGCTTCTGTTATATGCCAGACACTGGATATGATGGAGCAAAAGATCACCCCCTCTCTTCAACCTGATCCTTCTCTGATGTCCCCATTTCAGGGAATAATGCCATCATTACCAGCTGCCCCACTCAAAGCCCAGAAATCGTTTTGTTCTTCTCATGTACTCTCTCGCACCACGCCTAGGATTTAGCATGGATCAACCACATTTCTTGCTCAGTCACCTTCTAACTGGTTTTCCTGCCTCTAGTCTTACCCCTGCTCTAATTCATTCCCCGTTCTGTTGCCTGAATAGTGGTTCAAAATGATGTTAGCCTCTTGAAAACTTCCAGTGGCTACTGTTATATTTTAGGGTAATAAAATAATGGCCAAACTTACATGATGCGTTATGATCTAGCATTCGCCCCTCCTCTTTTCCTCATGCACACAAACTATTCTACCTTCCTCAGATAGACCACTGATTCTCATACCTGTATTATTTTGCATAAGATGTTTTCTCTGTTTAGAATACACCTGTTTTCCTTCTTTACTTGATAAACCCTGTGCAGCCTCTCATACTTGGGTTATATATCAGCTCTTTCTCTGGAATTTTCCCTGACTTCACTTTGGAAGCTGCAAGTCTGGTTTAGGGACTGTCATTTTAGTATCTCTGTGCTCTCAGGCCCTAGCAGAGGCCCTCACCATAGTAGGTGTATGGTCACTATTGAATAAATATGCTTCTAGTAGTCTGGTGACTATATAGGCAGGTATGTGTGTGTATGCATGCATATATTCATATATATGTATGTGTATGCTTGTATATATGTATATATACACTTATGTGTCAGATATAAACAAATCTAAATGGTAGAATTAATAATATCCAGTTAAATGTTAGCAACTGGCCTACTCCAATATGATAAAGACAAAGCATTTTTACTTAATGGCAAATGAGGCAAAATACTTTACATACCTTGAAAAGCAAAGCTCGATGGTAGAAGATCCCTTTTTTGACATGTCCAATTGGTATAACATTGGATTTAAGTTGAAATTTCAGTTCACTTATGTGAAGTTCCCAGCTGAAATCAGGTAGTTTCTCTTTTGGAATCTTACCACCCATTTTCTCTGCCACATACCTGTGTCAATTACATTGAGATCAAATCAGTCAATTTTAATAACTCACTTAGGATGCTTTGAGTGTAATTACATGTAAATATACATGTAAAAATGACATTTGCTGTGACTTTTATTGTGTTTATTTTTGAGAAAGTACTAACCATAAATAGGTTAGCATGCTTACTGTATGGAAACCATCATATATAAACGGAAATTCTAGCAATTTCATTCAATTTGAAGGAGAAAATGGGCGCTAATTTTTTCCAATACTTATAACAAGATAAAATCAATATAACACTAAATATCAATGCAGTTTTACAATTTTATCTTACTCTTGAAAAGTATTTTTTAATATTTTAATCTGAAATCCAAGGAAGGAATTGAAGTAACATACCGTTCTTCTTTTAAGGAATTTAAACTCAGAGACAAGACACACACACAGAAAATTTTCCCATTAGATTTACGAACATTTTCAAGTTTTATATTTTTATTTTTTCTTTAAAAATTTATTTTAATTTAGAGAAAGACATGGTGTGACTTAACACTGAAGTCAGGAGCAAGGAAGAAGAGGAAGAGGCAAAAAGAAAAATAAAGTCACAGATCTGCGGGCAAGGCAGGATAAATGTGGTATACATTGCTTGTGGATTTCTCCTAATATTAGGCTCTCACTGAAGAAGTCAGTAAACACACCTGCAATACCCTTTGTCTCTGAAGACCACTACATTCTTGGAGTAAAGGCAGAATTGCAATTTTATTTTTTAATTTGTATTTATAAAGAGAGATGAGAGTCTCACTATGTTGCCCAGGCTGGTCTCAAACTCCTGGCTTCAATACATCTTCCCATCTCGGCCTCCCAAAGCACTGGGATTACAAGCATGAGCTAGTGTGCCTGGCCCAAATTGTGAATTTTAAAGAAATTCCTCTTGCTGCATGTGAAACCAAGCAAAGAAGAACAATGATTTAAAAAAAGAAAAAAAGAGAGAGAGAGAGAAAGAGTTGGAGAGAAAGCTGTTGAACTGACTGCAGTTCCACCAAGCCAGGGGTACTTTAGTGAATGCCAGAGAACGAGAGCCATGGGAACATATCTCTGCCTCTCTCTGTATCTTGGTGTGGGCTCAGGTTAAAAAAAGACAATTGTTTGAGAATGATGAAAAGTGTTACTGATAGGAACAAAGCATGAAGAGATTTGACAAATGTTCACATAAGCCAAGACAGAGTTCCACTTGAGCCATCACTTCTCAAGGACATCAGGAACACTTCAGTAGCCAAAAATGTTCTCTTCCAGTTCTGGCTGACAAAAAGTCAATGATCTGGCAGCTGTGTTACTTGCACTTGTCACATCCAGGTTTCATGATAGCAACTCACTGCTATTTGGAGGAGATGCAAGCTCCCATGGAGACCGCAGCTGTTGCACAAGCCAGCAGCTTACCTACTGAGTGGTGTCAGTCACGAAGCCTGTCATCACTTCTGGTGATTCCTAACCCCTTACAGCTACCAAGTCTAATTCCAGCCTTTACCTGGTGTAATTAAACACTCTAATGAAGAAGACAACTTCACTGGCTTATACAGAGCCCTGAGCCTGCCTAAGCAGCCATTGTTTAGAATGCTCACACCCCACTTAGAGTAACATGAAACACGAAATATCAGAAACAGATCAGAAAAAGAGACATTGGACATTTGTATTAGAAAATTTATCAGTTTACAAATAATTCACAGTAGGATTCCTTTAACTTATGAACACCCCATCCACCTAAGGGATGATTTAATTTTCACACTTTTGATTCATTCATAACTTCTGCAGGATCACATTGAAAGATGCTTTTCATGGTCTAGCTGAAGAAAATGACAGGCATTTTTCTTGAAGCAATTTCCAGCTCCTATCTCTGATTCCTAGTGAACATATGACCTAAATAGAAACTGAGGACTTTTCCAGTTCATTGTGTTTCTGTGTCAGAGTCAGAGTGCTGTAAGCTTCAATTTTATTTATGGTGTATTTGTCTAAAACATGGCTAAAATGTATATGACACTAAAATTTTTTCAGAAATTAAAAACACGTATATACATAGACAACTTACTTTGCCAGATCCTCAATCTGTTCCTTAATATTGGTTATTGGCAGTATTGATTTGGTCACCTCATACACATACATAGAGAAATCAGGGTCAGAGGGAGGACACCATTCTTTGTCAGAGCTTCCTTCACCAACAAATTTTGGTACCGCCATAACCTCTTCCTCTTCTTTCACTTTTTCCTCTTCTTTTTTTCCTTTGCCTTTCCTTTGAAAGTAAACAAGGGCAATCAAAATCACATCTTCTGCTAAACAAACAAACAAACAATTGCTCTTGCATTTCTGAGAAGAGCATCACAGAAAAAAGGTACAGTGAACTCTTGAGCAACACGAGATTGAACTGTGTGGATCCACTTATATGTGGATTTTTTTTCAGTAAATACAGTTGGCCCTTCTTATCCATGGGTTCTGCATTCCACAACCAAATGTGACTGAAAATACAGTATTTGTGCTATGTAAAACCCGCAGATACAGAGAGCTGACTTTTCATATACGTGGGTTCCACAGAGCTGACTGTGGGTCTAGAGTATGCATGGATTTTGGTATCTATAGGGCTTCATGAAACCAATTCCCCATGGATACAGAGGAATGACTGTATTTTATACATACATAAAGTTTTCAAATTTTCATTTTCAATGACAATTGGAGAATTTTACAGAGTCTATATTAGGCAGGACAAACTAATTTTCAAGAGAACATTGTGTGATTGATATATATTATTAAAATCATATATTGGTCTTCTGCACAATTGCCTAGCAAGGTGTCTGGCACATAGTAGTAGGTATGTAATACATATTTATTGAATTAGAAACAATTAGGTTGCCTTCTCAGAGAGTCTAAGCCAGCTACATCATCTGTTACTTCAGTTAAGACCTTCTGCAGGAATAATTTGGATTGCTATTTTTAAGGAAAATTATTCAAAACAAGGAAATAAAGCAAAAAAAAAAAACCTACAAAATGAGAATGGCATGTAATCTCCATGACATATAAGAACAAAGACTCATCCAAGGTTTATATAGAGAAATGTACTTAGTTTAGTACTTAATAAAAATGAAATTTTAATTAAAAGTTCTGGCCTTAGAGAATTACTAGTTAGCATGTATATTTTAACATGTAGCGATGCAAATAATTCCTGTCCAATGGAAAAGATACTCTCAAAGGTTACAGTTTATCGTCCTATAGGATGTTAATCAATTTGGCATGTAATTCAGCAATCTTTTTCTAATATTCCTTAGTTAAATTGGATAGAAATACCTTCCACCTAAACGGTTCTTTGAACCAGTATGAACATCTTACTGGTTCCCTCCCTAATTAATGAGTCAAACAAAAACAATAGCATGGGTTCTTATTCCAGGTAATGTGGAGTAAGCATACTTCACCCTGTCTGTCCCATTGAATACAGTCACAAAAGCTGGACAGGATGCATGCAACAGCTATTTGAGGACTCTGAAAAGTAAATAGCAGCAGGAAGAGCAGAGAAGAACAAAATTTGAATTAATACTCTACTGATGATGAGTTTATCCTTCTATTGAATTCCATAATTCCCCATGATGAAATAAACTTAGCCCAGTGACTGGAAGTGAACATGAGCACAGACAGAGAAAGCTCAAGAAGATGCCCTCTTGAGAGAAAGAAAAAGAATAAAGGAAAGCCCCAGTTTTCATTTTTGTTCTTTCTAATTTTTCTTCATTCTTGCGCATTCTAAGCCCATAAGGAATCCTGTAACAGTGGTGGCGCTGGTGGCACTAGGATCCTATAAGAGCCTAAAATTGCCTTATACTACCTCAGACCTTCTGCTGTTTGGCTGCAGATATGGGTGCAGTCATGGCAAGAGTGGAGTAGATCAAAGTAAATAAAGTTTTCTGGCTGGAGGACCTAAAGGGAAGCCCCCAAAGAATCAGAAAAAGCAAGGAAGATTATGGAAAAGAAGGAGCTCAGAAAAGCAACCCCATTAAATTATTTATAAATTCCTAGGCTTATCCTGAGTTGTGCATGCATGGCTTGACCCTCAACAGCGCATACATAGACTTTGAAAACTGAACTACTGGATAGACTGCCATCCAAGTCCCAAAGTGGATACTGGTTGGCATACATGCAGAACCAATCCAAATAGCACTGCAAAGACTTTGAAAATTCAACTGACATGGGAATGACAATCCACAGAAGCCTGGTTGGGATTGGAAGCCTGAACTCAACTTAGTCAATTGCCTGCTAAAACATACCCAAAAGGAATATTCTTAGAATGTAAATACAACCCATAAATAAGACTCATAGGACTTATAACTTATTATAATCTAAAATTACTCATTATATGAAGAACCAAGAAAATCTCAACTCATATAGGAAAAGACAATCAATAGACACCACTGCCTAGATGACCCAGATGTTGATTACACAAAGACTTTAAAAATGCTTCAAGAAACAAATCAAATACTCTTGAATAGAAGTTTAAAAATCTTAGAAATAAATAGAAGACATAAAAATATAATTTTGGAACTGAGAGATACATAATTAAAAGTTTAAAAGAACATAACTCCCTAAATGGGTTTAATAGCATAATGAAGATAAAAGAGGAACTAGCCAATGTTGAAGATAGAACAATAAAAATCATCCAATCTGAACAACACAGAGAACAAAATTGTTGTTGTTGTTGTTGTTTGTTTGTTTTTGAGACAGCGTTTCACTTGTTGCCCAGGCTGGGTTGCACTGGCTGCCACCACTTCTCACTGTAGCCTCAAACTTTCAGTGCTCAAGTGATCCTCCCACCTCAGGCTCCTGAGTAGCTGGGAGCACAGGTGTGTGCCACCATGCTCAGCTAATTTTGTTTTTTATTTTTTTGTAAAGACAAGGTCTCACTATGTTGCCCAAGCTTGTCTCCAACTCCTGAGCTCAAGCAAAACTCCTGCCTTGGCCTCCCAAAATGCTGCAATTACAGGTTTGAGCCACTGTGCCTGGATAGAAAACAAAAGATTGAAAAAAACAATTGACAGACACTCGGGGACCTGTGATACAATTAAAACGGTCTAAGATTGGTGTCATCAAAGTCCCAGACAGAGAAGAGAAAGGGTACAGTATAGAAAAAACACATTGAATAAAGAAGGAAAGGCTGAGATGGCTCCCTCAATTTGGTTGAAAACATAAATCTACACAGTCAGGAATTTCAGTGAATGCCAATAAGGTAAACCCAAAGAAATCTACTCTCAGATTCATCAAAATCAAACTCTTGAAAACTAAACACAAAGCAGATGACATGACTGTCTATGTAGAAACTCCCAAGGAATTCTCCAAAAAGACTACTATAAATGAGTTCATCAAAGGGTCAGGATATAAGATCAACACACAAAAACCAATTGTGTTTCATATAGCAAGTAACAAGGAACATGTGCAAATCAAAATTAAAACCAAAAAACTGTTTGAAGCATTTACAATTGCTCCAAATAAAATACTTACAGATAAACTTTGCAAAACATGTTGAATTCATACATGATCTGTGTGCTGAATATTAAAAATGCTAAGGAAAGCAATCAAAGAAGACTTAGATAAATGATGAGACGTACTGTGTCCATGGATTTGAAGATGTAACTATTAAAGATGTCAGTTCTCCCCCAAAATGATCTCTGGTTTTAATGCAATTCCTATCAATATCCCAGCGGTTTTTTCTAGACACATAATAGAAAATCTTATTCTAGAATTTATATGAAAAGGCACAGATTTTAGGATAGCTACATCAATCTTGACAAAGAAAAATAAAGTGGGAAGAATCACTGTACTTGATAGTAAGGCTTACTATATAGCTACAGTAATTCAGACAGAGTGATACTAGTAGAGGGATAGACATATGGATGGATGTAACAGAACTGAGGACCAAGAAATAGAAACCAAAAAAATATGCTCAACTGATTTTTGACAAAGGTGCAAAAGCAATTCAATGGAAGAAGGATGGTCTTTTTAACAAATGGTACTGGGGCAATTCGACTTGAGGGTCCATGTGGTGATGAAACTATTCATTATCTTAACTGTGCTAGTAGAGGCATAAACCTACACATGTGATAAAATTGTATAAAACTAAATACACATGTAGAAGAAAAATAAACTTGAATAAAATGATTGGATTGTATCAATGTCAATATCCTAGTTATGATATTGTTCTATAGTTTTCAAAATTGTATAATTATTAGGGTACATGGAATTGCTCTATAGTACTTCTTGTAACAGCATGTTATTACCTCACAAACATTTCAGTTAAAAACTTCCTTGGCCTTACTTTTGTCATCTATTTCTAGGCTGTATTCTGTTCATTGATCTGTCTATCCCTTCACCAATACTACATGATCTTGGTTATTGTAGCTTTATGGTAAGTCTTAACATCAGGTAGTGATTATTTCAACTTTATTGTCCTTTTTCAAAATTATTTTGGCTATCATAGTTTATTTACCTTTCCATAAAAGTTTTAGAGTCAGCTTGTTTATATCTATAAAAAATCCTGCTAGAATTTTGATGGAATTGCATCAAATCTATTGAGCAACTGGGGAAAAATCAACATTTTTACTATTTCGCATTTTCCAATATTTGAGCATGGTATGTCTCTTCACTTACTGATTCTTTGATTTCTTTTGTAAGTGCTTTTATAGTTTCAATATACAAGTCTTGGACATGTTTTCTTTCACTTTCATTTTTATTTCATATTTCATTTCTTAAAGCTATTTAAAATATTTACAAAATGTTTGGTTTTCAATTGTTCATTGCTAGCATATAGAAACATGATTGATTTTTGTATGTTGACTGTATTGGCCTTATATCCTGATATATTACTGAACTCATCTATTAGTTCCAAGAGTTTTTTTAAAAGTGGATTTCTTAAGGATTTTCTATTTAGACAATCATGTTGTCTGCAAATAGAGACAGGTTTTTTTTTCTCCCACACTTTCCAATCTGTTTAACTTTTAAAAATTGCCTTATTGCAATGTCTAGGAATTCCAATACAATGTTGAACAGGGGTGGCAAAAACAGATATTTTGTCTTGTTCATGATCTTTGCAGTCTTTTGCCATTAAGTATGATGTGATCTGTAGATTATTTTGTAGATGGCTTTTATCAAGTTGAGGCAATCCCCTTTTATTCCTTTTTTCAACAGTTTTATTTTTATTTTTATCATATCAACATCATAAGTAGATGTTGAATTTTGCCAAATGCTTTTTCTGTGTCAGTTAATATAAATTGGTTTTTCTTCTTTATACTGCTAATATGATGGATTACATTGATTGACAAGCATGACAGAGGCTTGCATTCCTAGGATAAAGCCCTCAAGTTGCTCAGATAAATTATTCTTTGTATATACTGCTGAATTTGATTTGCTAGTATTTCATACAGGATTTAGGGATCTATGTTCATGAGGAATATTGATCTGTAATTTTCTTGTAATGTCCTTGTCTGATATTGGCATTAGAGTAACCTAATGCAAATAGATTGGCATTAGATTCTCGCGAGTTGAGAAGTGTCCTCTATTTTCCTATTTTCTGAAAAAAATTGTGTAGAATTGATGTTAATTCTTTAAATGTTTGGTGAAATTTGCCAATGAAACTATCTGGATCAAGAGATTTCTTTTTTGAAAAAAATTTTAATGAATTAAATTTATTTAATAGTTACAGGGCTGTTGCCTATTTCATCTTTGGTGAGTTTGGGTAGTTTGTAGTTTTTGATAAATAATTGGTCCATTCATTGCATCTAAGTTGCTGAACTTAAGTTGCTTGTAGCATTTCTTTATTATCCTTTATTGTGTGTTGAGGGGTTGTAGTAATAATTCCTTCTTTCATTCCTGGTTTTGGCAATTTGTGTCCTCTCTCTTTGATTAATTGTCATCTTTGCAGAGGTTTACCCAAGTTATTGAATTTTTTAAAGAAACAGATTTTTATTTCATTGATTTTCTCTATTGTTTCTGTTTTAAATTTCATTGATTTTTGACCTTTATTATTTCCTTCTTTCTGTTTGTGTTGGGAGTGTTTTGCTCTCCTTTTTCTAGTTTCTTGAGGTAGAAGCTCAGACTATTGATTTGAGACCTCTTTTTGTTTCTAACTTGAGCATTTAATACAATAGATTTTCCTCTCAACACTCCTTGAAGTGTGCCCCACAAATTTTGATATTCTTTATTTTTAATTTTCTTTCAGTCCTATGTTCTTAATTTTTTTTGAGATGTCCTTTTATGTCCCATGGATTATTGAGAAGTGCATCATTCAATTTTCACTTGTTTAGAGATTTTCTTGTTGCATTTCTGTTACTAATTTCTAATCTGATTTATCATGATTGTTGTATATATTATATATAATTTCAAGTATTTTAAATTTCCTGAGTTTTTTTTATGGCTCAGGGTATTCGTGAATTTTCACATGCACTTTTAATGAAACATGTATTCTGCTGTTATTGTTGGAGTGTTCTACATATGTCAATGAGATCTTGTTGGTTGCTGCTGTTGCTCAAATCTTCTGTATCCTTGCAAATTTTCCGCCTAGAAGTTCTATCAGTTGCTGGGGGTTGGGGGCAGTGTTGAAGTCCCAATTATAACTGTGAACTTGTCAAATTCTCCTTTCAGTGCTATCAGGGTTTTTTTGCTTCATTATTTTGAAGCTTTGTTGTTTGGTTCACACACATTAGATCATTATGTCTTTCTCATAAGTTAATTCATTTGATCACTAATATAATGTCCCTCTTTATTTCTAGTAATTTTCTTTGCTCTGTAGTCTAATTTATAAGATATTTTAAAACCCACTCCACTCCTGCTCCATAAAAATTTAATGTTTACATGGTATTTTTGTCCATCCTTTGACTTTCAACCTACCTATGTCAAATGAATTTGAAGTTAGTTTCTTTAAACAGCATGCAGTCGGATCATAACTTCTTATCCACTCTGCCAGTCTGTCTTTCAATTGGTTTTCATTCCTCTGCTCTTCTTTTCTTGCCTTCTTGTGTGTTACTTGAACATTGTTTTTAGGATTCCATCTTGACTTATTTATGGCTTTTTGAGCATAGCTTTTTGTATAGGTTTTTTAGTGGTTACAGTAGGTATTACAATATACAAATATGGCTTATCACAGTTTACTGGTATCCACATTTTACTGCTTCAAGTAAAGTATGGAAGCTTCACCTCCTTTCAGGTGTCTTTACTTCCTTTACTTTAAAATATCGTTGTCTTGAGTATCAGATGTTATACATTTTGTTTCAATCATCAAATGTGACGTATAATACTCATGAGGAAATGGATAGTCTACTGCATGGAGATATATATATATAGCATTCCTCTGTCTTCCTGATCCTTCCGGATTCTTTCATCATTTCCTTTCTGTTTGAAGAACATTCTTTAGCCAATCTGTTAGGATAGGCCTGCTAACTGTAAGTTGTTTAGTCTTCCTTTACCTGAGAAGGCCTTTATTTGTCTTCTTCATTGCTGAAGAATGGTTTCACCAGATACTTGTAGTTGACAGTTCTTTTCTTTCAGCACTTGAAAAACATGCCACTTCCACTTGGCTTCTACAGTGTCAAATAAGAAAGCCACTGTCACTTGAGTCGATGTTTTCCTACAAGAAATGCGTAGTTTTTCTTTGGCTGCTGGATTTCAGAAGTTTGATTATAATAAACTTAGTGTTGTTTTCTTTGGGTTTATCCTATTTGGAATCTTCTCCTCTTCTTTAATCAAAAGGTTTATATCTTTCACCAAATGTGGGGAGTTTTCAATCATTACCTGTTTGAATACTCTTTCAGTCCTACCCTCTCTCCTCTCCTTCTGGAACTGCAATGATATGAATGTTGGATCTTTTATTATTGTCCCATAAGTCCTTGAGGCTTTGTTCATTTTTTTTTTTCCAGTTAATTTTTCTCTTGGTTATATAGGTTGAGTGAATTCTACTGCTCTGTCCTCAAGTTCACAGATTCTATCATCTATCAACTCCATTTTATTATTGTGTCCTTCCAGTGAGACTTTTTATTTATGTTATTATATTTTTCAGTTCTATAATTTCTATTTGGTTCCTTTTTTATAACTGCTATTTTTGTTGTTGAAATTTTCTATTTTTTCAGTTATTTCAAGAAAATTTGTAATGGATTGTTGAAGCACATTCATGATGACTGCTTTAAAATCCAGGTCAGATAATTCCAACAACTGATTTATCTTCATGTTGGCATTAACTGATTGCCATTTCTCATTGGTATTGTGATTTTCTTGGTTCCTGATATGATAGGTCTTTTGTTGGTCATAATCTGGATATGTTGTCTATTATATTGGGAAACTCTGGGTCTATTTATTTATTTTAGCAAGCAGTCTCCCTGGAGTTCTGCATAGAGGTCCTGGACTACTTTTATAGGCAGTGATTCCAATGACATGTTAATTTTCAGAGACTTTCAGTGAGTGTATGTGTTTTTCTGCTTGGTTTAACTAGGCTGCTGGGACTCCCACTGGTCCCTCCTGGTGTTATCTGAAGGAATACGAGGGGTTTCCCCGTTCTGGGACTCTCTGTGAAGGATAGGTATTTCAGGGCTGCAAGGACCCAGAGGCTTCCCTAGGCAGGGGCTTGTTGTGGCTGGTTTCCCCCAGTCTGTGTAAGATGGATAGGACCCTTGTGGCAAGATGTCTCCCTACTATCATCCCCCACTCCATGTCTCTTGGTGAGAGAAGGTAGCCTCAATGCCATGGGGACAAAGGAGTGCCCTGTGCCACGGTACTTATTGTGCTTAGGTCCTTCTTGCAGGTTCCACCCACCTGCCCAGTGTTTCTCAGTGGGAGAGGGAGTCTCAGGCTTATTGGGACAAAGCAGATTCCCAGGCTGGCCACATCCTGGGCTGAGCAGGTCCCTTCTGGCCACTCCAGTATCTCTGGGTGGGAGAAGCAAATCTCAGCTCCTCAGGTACACTTGCTGTGTCTAGGTCCCTCTTGCTACTCCTGCCTAGCTGCCTTGATATCTCTTGGCAGGTCTAGGGGTAGAGGGGGGAAAAGGGAAGTGGTCTCTGGCTGTCAGAAGAGGCATTTGCTTACCCTAGACTCCTAGTGTTAGTGGGGCTCCAATCAACCCCCTTGTCATTGGCACTGAGTTTGCCTAGTGTTGTCAAATGACTACTAGTTACTTTCTGTTGCTAGACTTGGGGGGCCTTCTGTTAGATGAGGGAACATAAGATGCCCTGCTGCTGTGTTTTCCCCCCAGTCATAGGGTCTCCAGCCAGTTCACCTTCTTCTTGCCTCCTTTGGAGTTCTCCTTTGTTTGCCTCTTGCATTATTTCCAGGGTTAATAGTTCTATTTAGCAGGGAGGAGCAAAGAAAAACTAGTCTGTGCCAACTTGATCTGCAGGAAGTCATCAAGTGATTTTTGACAAAGGTACAAAGATAATTCAAGAGAGAAAAATGTTGCTTTTCATCAAATGTTCCTGGAACAATTAGACATTCATATGCAAAGTAAATTTCAACATAAGCCTCACATTGTATGTAAAAATTAACTCAAAATTAATGCTAGCCCTAAATAGAAAACCTAAAAGCAATGAATATTTTGAAGAAAACAAAGGAGGAAATCTTCTTGATCTAGGGTTAGCCTATATATGTACATAAACACTCTATAGATATAAATGAAAATATACGTATTTTTTCAAGGCATTCACCAAGAAGCAGGGAGTCTTTAGACATGACACCAAAAGCACAATCTATAAAAGAAAATTTTGACAAATTTGACTTCATCAAAATTAAAAACTTTTGCTCTGAGAAAGATACTGCTAAGGGAATAAAAAGACAAGGAACAGAGTGGGAGAAAATATTTGCAAGCCACATGGTCAACAGAAGACTTATATGTAAGACAAAGAATGCTCAAGACTGAACAGTAAAAAAACAAACAGCTTCTGCACAGCAAAAGAAACTATCAACAGGGTAAACAGGCAACCTATAGAATGGGGAAAAGTATTCACAAACTATGCATCCAACAAAGGTCTACAAATATGCAGAATATATACAGAACTTAAACAATTCAACAAGCAAAAAATGAATGACCCCATTAAAAATGGGCAAAGGACATGAACAGACACTTCTTAAAAGAAGACATACATGCGGCCAACAAATATATGAAAAAATCTGCAACATCACTAATTATTACAGAAATGCAAATCAAAACCATAATGAGAATACCGTCTCACACCAGTTAGAATAGCTATTACTAAAAAACTAAAAACTAAAAAAATAACAGATGTTGGCAAGGTTGTGGAGAAAAGGGAACATTCACTCCCTGTTGGTGGGATTGTAAATTAGTTCAGCCACTGTGGAAACAAGTTTGGAGATTTCAAAGAACTTAAAACAGAACTACCATTCGACCCAGCCATCCCATTACTGGGTGTACACCCAAAGGAAAATAAATCATTGTACCAAAAAGACACATTACTCCTATGTTCATTATGGCACTATTCACAATAGCAAATACATGGCATCTACCTAGATGTCCATCAACAGTGGACTTGATTTTTTAAAATGTCATATATATACACCATAGAATATGATGCAGCCATGAAAAAGAATAAAATCATGTCCTTTCCAGCAGCATGGATGAAGCTGGAGGTCATTATCCTAAGTGAATTAATGCAGGAACAGAAAACCAAATACCACATGTTCTCAGTTATAAGTGGGAGCTAAACATTGCATACACATGGACATAAAGATGAGAATAACAGACACTAGGGCACTTGGGGGCTACTAGGTCGGGGAGGTTGAGAGGTGGGGAAGCGTTGAAAACCTACCTGTTGGTATTGGGCTCACTACCTGGGTGACAGGATCATTCATACACTAAATTTCAGCAACACACAATTTACCCACGTAGCAAACCTGCACCTGTACCTTCTGAACCTAAAATTAAAGTTGAGAAAAAGCAAAAACAAAAGCCCAATTTAAAAAATGGACAAAATACTTGAACAGATACTTCACCAAAGAGGATATAAAGATGGCAAATAAGCACAGGAAAAAATGTTAACAGCATTAGCTATTAGGGAAATGCAAATTAAGATCATGATGAGATACCACTATTTACATATTAGAATGGATAAATAAATACTAACAATCCCAAGTGCCAGCAAGGAGGTGGAGGACCTGGAGCTCTCATACATTGCCGGTGAGAAAGCAAAATGCTATTGCTATTCTGGAAAAGTTTGCTAGTATCTTGTAAAGTTAAACATACAGTTACCATATGACCCAGAAATCCCACTCCCAGGTATTTACCCTAGAGAAATTAAAACTGGCTGTGTATGGTGGCTCACACCTGTAATCCTAGCACTTTGGGAGTCTAAGGCGAGTGGATCACTTGAGGTCAGGAGTTTGAGACCAGCCTGGCCATCATTTAGTAGAGACCATCATCCATCTCTACTAAAAATACAAAATTAGCTGGATGTGGTGGCACATGCCTATAATCCCAGCTACTTGGGAGGCTAAAGCAGGAGAATTGCCTGAACCTGGGAGTCGGAGGTTGCAGTGAGCCAAGATCATGCTACTGCACTCCAGCCTGGGCAACAGAGCGAGACTCCACCTCAAAAAAACAAAACAAAAACTTACATTCACACACACACACGAATGTTTATAACAGCTCTATTCATAATCAACAAAAACTGGAAACAACTCAAATGTCCTTTAACAGGTGAGTGGACATATACTGTGGTATATCCACACAGTGAAATAATACTCCAAAATAAACTGCTGATACACAAAACAATTCAGAAGAATCTCAAAGGCATTACACTGAGTGGAAAGGCGAGTCTCAAAGGTTACACACTGTATGATCCTATTCATGTGGCATTCTCAAAAAGACTAACAGGCGTGGCTGCATGGTGATGGCTCGCACATGTCATCCCAGCACTTTGGGAGGCAGAGGCAGGTGAATTGCTTGAGCTCAGGAGCTCCAGACCAGCCTGGGCAACATGGCGAAACCTTACAAAAATTAGCTGAGCATGGTGGTGCATACCTGTAGTCCCAGCTACTCAGGAGGCTGAGGTGGGAGGATCACTTGAGCCCAGGAGGTTGAAGTTGCAGTGAGTGGAGGTTGCAGTGAGCCAAGATCACACCACTGCACTCCAGCCTGGACTACAAAGTGAGACCCTGTCTCTAAAAAAAACAAAACAAAGCAAAACAGAAAAACAACAGTAACAGAGAACAAATAGAAAATACCAGGGGTTAGGATTATCTGGGGTGATGGAACTGTTTTGTATCCTGATTGTGATGATGGTTATACAAATCTCCACTTTTTTTAAAATTCATAGAATTGTATACAGAAATCAATTTTAAAATAAATCTTGCTGTGTATTCACTTTATATTTACATGAGAGTTATGATTTTACTTTTACACAAATTATATTCTAACACCATAGATGGAATGTCTGTCTTTATTCACTTTCTGCATCTCACCCTAGGGGATGCAGGGTGATGACCTGCACCCCACTTTTTACTCTGCACCAAACACCCCTAAACAGCTTGACACAAACTGGAACATTTTCAGTAGCAAAGGAGGCAATCATTGTTTTGCTAAAATACTTCTGAGCTGGTAAATAACGGCTTATCTGTCATTTGTGCCTCGGCAAGGCTTCCTTTCTCTACTTTCCACTGCTAGCTGAGAGCCCACATTGGGAGAACCAGCAGTGAGGCTGGACAGCCCTCTGGGAGGCAGTGGGGAGGATGTCCACGGCCACTCACTAGAGCAGCTTTGCAAGGAACTCACGGAAATCTAAAAGGGAAGATGCAGGGGTCAGGGGAGTCACAGACTCTTCACTTCACAGCTGTGCCAGGACGCAGCCTATCCTTTTCCAGTTTTTGGCTTTAGCTGTTTTTCCTTAAAAATTACCAAGGTGCGGCCGGGCGCGGTGGCTCACGCCTGTAATCCTAGCACTTTGGGAGGCCAAGGCGGGCGGATCACGAGGTCAGAAGATCGAGACCATCCTGGCTAACATGGTGAAACCCTGTCTCTACTAAAAATACAAAAAATTAGCCGGGTGTGGTGGCGGGCACCTGTAGTCCCAGCTACTCGGGAGGCTGAGGCAGGAGAATGGCTTGAACCTGGGAGGCAGAGCTTGCAGTGAGCAGAGATGGAGCCACAGCACTCCAGCCTGGGTGACAGTGCGAGACTCCATCTCAAAAAAAAAAAAAAAAATTACCAAGGTGCAAGTCTAATAAATGATACCATTATAGGTGCCTTTTTGGTTTTGAAGCACACAGGCTCTCAGCTGACCCACAGTTACGCAGAGACAGATCAAGAGGCACCATCTATGGCCAAACATGACTTTGGGCAGAGGGTCTAAAAATGAACGCAATGAGAACCTAAGTTTCCAGGACTCCAGACAGTTTGGTGACTCCAGTGTGGCCTGGGAGGCTGTCCTACAACCCCAGCCGTGACCACAGACCTGCTTCCCTGCCCAAGGACTTTAGCTGTTTTGCATGATGAGAGAAGTCTCCAGAACAGGCCTGGGTGGGACTTTGAGTAGGTGGAGTTCCAAGGAGCACAATGCTGTTTCTAATACCTGACTTGCAGTCAACACTGCTGCTAGTTCATTTCCATTTTTCCAGCGGAATTTTGTCAATTAACCAGTGATATGCAAATAAATGCTTCTGTTTATTATTAAAAAGAATTGTTGCCTTATCTAAATATCTACCACACTGCTCTCTGTGACATTAGCCTGCTTTCTGAGGGCAGATTTTCTTACACACCTTGTTCATTATAATAGGATCTGACAATATTAAGATTAAACAGTAGCTTTGATTGCAGCTTTTATTTTGTTACCTTCTTGAGAACAAGGAACTTAAAACAACAAATGTGTCAGAGGGTCGAGAAATCAAGAAAATGGGGCTAGGCCAGACCAGGCAGGTGAATTACCTGTTTCGTTTTGTTTTGTTTTGTTTTTTGAGACAAAGTCTCGCTCTGTTGCCCAGGCTGGAATGCAGTAGTGCGATCTTGGCTCACTGCAACCTCTGTCTCCCAGCCTCAAGCTGATTCTCCTGCTTCAGCCTCCCAGGTAGCTGGGATTACCAGCATTTGCCGCCATACCCAGCTAATTTTTGTATTTTTAGTAGAGACAGGGTTTTAGCATGTTGGTCAGGCTCGTCTCAAACTCCTGACCTCAAGTGATCCGCCCATCTTGGCCTCCCAAAGTGTTGAGATTACAGGCGTGAGCCACCATGCCCGGTCAATCACTTGTTATATACTCACGCGTATTGAGCATCTGTTACACTAGCAGTAAATTAGGGGGTTTGGGAATTATTTATCTTTAAGTATTACTTGAAGCACAAGGTAGGAGGGAAGAATTGACTGAGGTCCAGATGAATTTTCTTTTTATTTTGAAGAAAAGAATAGAAAAATAATCCTGTCAACTGCTATTTGAGAATTACAAAGCTCTATATTAGTTTTAACAAGTACTAAGAGTTTTATACTTTCTAATTAAATATTATATTTGCTGCAGCTAAGTAAAGGAGAGAGGTTAATCCTGTATCATGAACGCACCCAGCATGCATTCTAATAAAATCTCTAAGCAAAAGTTAGTATTTCCCAGAGAGATCATCTTAATCCCTTTCTCTTATTTGTAAAAAAATAATAATAATAAATTGGACATCATCACATACATAGTTAAGATTTTAATAAATTAGAAACCAATACTAGGAAGGTCAATTAGAAGTGCAGGAAGCACAGATAGGTTCACCTGTTTTGTAAAATTGCAAGGTGGCGTTGTAAGATTGGAAAGCTCAGTTCCAACAGTCGGTCCAATACTTAGTCACTGAATAGAGTAAGTATTGACAGTTACCTACAAAACAGAGGCAGGAGTGTTTCTCACAGAGCGTGCTGCCTGATGTAAGAACAAGGAGTCATTTGGCATGAAGGAGAAAATATCTGATACACCTCCAGGAAATGCAATCTTATGAATGATTAAAAAGAGAGAATTTCCTGGAACTCCTGAACTGTAGTTTCTTATTGCTATAAATAGAAGCATTTCTTTTGGACTTCTTTCCCATGGAGCCTGCCAGGTTATATTAATAAGGGCTTCAGTACTTAAATACATTTCATTTCATGCATATGGAAATAAACACTTGGAAATTATAAAATTAACTCCGGTAAAATTAATTCTCAGAGCATCAGTTTTTGGTTAAAGACAGCAGAACTTTTACCTCTCCTGCAGAAACTTTAGCAAAACTACCTCAGGAAACAGAGATTTACTGTGGGATCCAAAGCTCTAAGGTTATTTTTCTACATTCATAGGTGGGTGAAAAGGAGAGCAGGTAAACATATAGAATATTTGCTTGGCTCTAAATCGCTTATTGACATTTTCGACATTTTTAAAGTTTAATCCCTTGCTCCTTTTTGATACCATCGACTATTTAAATACATAATTTTAGGACAAGGCTGGTGGGAGAAATACAGGTCATGAACCCAGCCCTCTTGGGGTTTCAGTTTAAGCAAGAAGATTTTGTTATGTGGAAAATAATCACAATACCAGGCAGCATTCAATAAATTCCACATGAGGGATAAAGACGTGAAAGTCTCCAGGAGTTCAATGATGAAAGAAATGTATTCAAATTGGGTGTCCTATTCCACCCAATTTAGTCCAAAAGGATGGGAACAAGGCGTTGTTCAAAGTAGAGAGAGGATTTGTTCTGTGTAGTGTCTGATTGTGTGAGTGTGTGTGAGTGTGTATATTTCTTTCTTGTCTGTCTTCTCACTAGGATGTAAGTTCTATGAAGGCAAAGGTTTTTGTTTACTGCTGTATCTCCAGCACTGGAACAATTCCAGGCACATAGAAGGTGCTCAATAAGTATTTGTTGAATGAATGAATTGCAGAAAAGAAGGTGTGAAGGTGTTTACATGTGACTAAGAGACAATATCTGTTTCTGAAAGACTTTAGTAGTCAAGATTTGGGGGAAGAAGCAACAACAGTTAAGTTATGGGTAAAAAGAGGGTAGTGGGAAATTATTTTAAAAACAAAAATGTTTTAGGAAATCATTATCCTGTAGATCAAGATTGTCTGAGTGACAGAAGTATTAAATAAAGCATTTGCTGTAAATATCTAAAAGGCTCTAGACATGAGCAGCGTGGAAAGAGGATATGAAAAATAAGACAGAAAAACAACTAACTTTTAAATGTGTGTAATAAACTCATGTTCAGTCAAGTGAATGTTCATGAAAACTGGTCTGAATACAAAAGAACAGTGTAGACAGAACTTATCATACATTTCACAAACAGGTCTAGTGAATGCTATTTTTAAATGTTTACATTCAAATGTCCTCTATAAGGAAAAGCTTTAGAAGAAATGTTAGATATGTTGGTTTTGGTGAAGCCTAAGGAAGGAGGAGCGTGGATAACCAGGGAACGAATTAATCACATCTCCTATGAGTGTTTTGCCATGAAGGGGAGTATAACTAAAGCCTTCGAAACCAAAAGTAATATGGTGCCTGGTCACCCAGGAGCCAGAGATTAAAATTTACATACTGCATTATAATGATATTCATCAGGAAAAAGAAATCCGTACTTTCCCTTTCTCTTCTCCATATTAGAACACTTCACATGTAATTGATCTTACTTCTTTCCCATCTCTTCTCTCGTCTCCCTTTCAAACATGTAGCACTCCATGGTTCTCAATGTCTCATTATTCTTTGTCAGTATCTCTCACTTTTTTAATTTATTTTTTTCCTTTATGACCTTCTTTTAATTTTTTTTTAACTTTTATTTTAAGTTCAGGGGTATATGTGCAGGTTTGTTACATAGGCAAATTTGTGTCATGGGTTTTTTTTTTTTTTTTTTTTTTGTACAGATTATCTCAGCACTCAGGTATTGAGCCTAGTACCCATTCATTATTTTTCCTAATCCTCTCCCTCCTCCACCCTCCACCCTCCAGTAGGCCCCAGTGTGTGTTGTTGTTCCCCTCTATGGGTCCATGTGCTCTTATCATTTAGCTCCCACTTATAAGTGAGAACATACAGTATTTGGTTTTCTGTTCCTATATCAGTTTGCTAAGGATAATGGCTTCCAGCTCCATCCATATCTCTGCAAAGAACATGATCTCACGCTTTTTTGTGGCTGCATAATATTCCGTGGTGTATATGTACATTTTATTTATCCATTTGATCATTGATGGGCATTTAGGTTGATCCCATGTCTTTGCTATTGTCTCACTCTTTTTAACATAAAATATTCCCAATAGCTTATCAGATAAATGCAGTTAAAATATTTTATTCTATTTCCAGGAGTCCAAAGTTTTAATAGTCATAAGACAAGAAGGGTTGACCAAAAGATAGGCAACAGGACAACAGGGCTATGGCTAATCTACCCCTCAATGGACCAAAGGCTAAGAAGGGAAGAGAGAAGGGACACACATTGAGCCCCTAAGTGTGCTAGGTGATGGTCAGGCACTTTCCTGACACCATCTCTCCTCTTACGGCAGCTCTTTGAGGCAGGGATCATCATTTTCATTTACAGTTCAGAAGACCAAGGCCCAGTTGTGTCTGAATCCAAAGTCTCTATGTTCTCCCTCACGCCAACAATCCTATTAAATCCTAGGAGTGCTTCAGGGTTTATCTTGAAGTGGGGAGTGAGCTGCCAGAATGTGCAGAGGAAGAGGGAGAGTGAAGACAGTACAAAGAAGGAATAATTATTCTCATTTGTTTATATTTGTTCTCCCTGGCCATACTGTAAAGGAGTCAAACGCCTGTTCCTTTCAACAAACAGCATTCAATAATTAATTTTTAATGTTTAATCAATAAGTAATTTTTTACTGCCCCTGATGAGCCTGATACTATTCTAGGCTCTATGGATATAAAGATTAAAAAAAAGTGTGGTCCCAGATCTCAAACAGCTTATTATTCAGTAAGAAAGACAAATAAATCAACACAAATCAGTGCAGGCGATGGATGAGATAGAATCCATTCACAAAGGAGTTTCAGTTTCATGGGATGACTAATGGCTGTGTTCTGGAGATCTAAGGTACAGCATGGAGACATTATATTATATTTAATAATACTGTATTGTACACATGAAATTTGCTAAGAGAGTAGATCTTCAGTGTTCTCACCACGAAACTACAAAAAATGAAAGGGAACTCTGAGGTGACAGAAGCGTTAATTAACTTAATCGTGGTAAACATTTCACAATGTACACAGATATCAAAATATCATGTTTAAATGTACGTAATAATTTGTCAATTAAGCCTCGATAAAGTGAGAAAAAAACTATAGCTAAACAATTAAAAACCCAAATTCACAAAAAAATGGGCACAAAATAAATGTTTACCCTGGTGTGATCAGAGAAGGCTTCACAAAAACAAAGCTCTAAAGAAAATAAAGAATGAATAGGAACTTGCCACAAAACAAGCAAGGTATTCCAGGGTGGGCCATGCTTGGAGTTTGGGCTTCAGCTATAAGATGAGAGGGAACTTCGTTTTAGGCAGAGTCATATGATCTGACTTTCATTTAAAAAGGTGTGTAGTGGCCAGCCATGGTGGTTCACGCCTGTCATCCCAGCATTTTGGGAGGCCGAGGTGGGCGGATCACGTGAGGCCAGGAGTTTGAGACCAGCCTGGCCAACATGGCAAAACCCCAACTCTAATAAAAATTAAAAAAAAAAAAATTAGCTGGGCATGATGGCACGCACCTGTAATTCCAGCTACTTGGGAGGCTGAGGCCCAAGAACTGTGTGAACCTGGGAGGCGGAAGTTGCAATGAGCCAGGATCACACCATTGCACTCCAGCCTGGTGACACAGTGAGACTCTGTCTCAAAAAAAAAAAAAAAAAAAGGTGGGGGCTAGCACCTCTGGGGGCGCATGCATGGAGGACGGGTTTATGGAGGGCTATGCGAAAGTGGGAGGATTTACAGTACAATAAGGAGGTTGATGTGATTGGCATGTAACATAAAGGCCCGAACTAGGGAAGTAAAAGTGAAAATGAAGGGAAGAAATAGATGTAGGAGAGTTAAGACATAGAGTGGATAGGACTGTCTTGGTCATTCCATATTGGGGATAAATGAGAAGGACTTCAAGATGATTCCTAGGCATGGGTGATTGTATGGGAATATGGTTAACATGAACAAGCACAGGGAAGAGAGGGGGAGGGAGCTTGGGAGCTGCGGTGAACAATGAGTTCAGGTTGGAACATATTGAACTTAAGGTGCCTTCAGAGTGACAGGGCAGAGGACTTCACCAGGCAACTGGACACACAGGTCTGGACTCAAGAGAAGGGTCTCAGCTTTGGAGTGGGAGCTAAAACTATGGAGAGTAGGAATAGGAGTACCACTCCTGGAGAACATTGATATTTACGGTATTGCAAAGGATGAGAAGATAGCACCAAGGGCCAGAAAAGAAGGGATTTATCTATAGAACAAAGTGACATGGATCTAATGAGATCAAGATGTGAGTGTTTCACAGTTTTATGGAAAATATCAGTGTCAAATATCACAATAAAGCAAACTATAGCTGTGTGAAGATCAGCAGCTTGATATTTACAAGTACACAAAATGAGTTCCCACCCAGAAGGAGTGCCCAAAAAATTTAGGATTAAGAACCAGATTGAGCTGTAAGAAAAATAAGACAATTTTAAAAAGCCAAGAAGAGCAGAAGAACCAAAGATGAAAGCTGATGTGTTCACTCGTCCGGGTGAGGACCAGATTGAAAGGTGCACTTTGATTGAGGGACTATATGTACAATAGGGTCCTGTGGCTGCTCATCAGTCAAGTGGCCTGTCCCTAGCAAGGGAGCAGAAGGCTGAGTCTTTCCCAGGGACATAGCTGGGTGGACTAAAGGGGAACACTTGTCTCAGAGGCAGCCAATGTTCTGGATGGCCTGTGAAAATAAGATTGCGTCTCCTGAAAATGCACGAAGAGACAGAGATTGTACTTGATTGCTGCCAGGCTTTTGAACTGGAAGCCTGTTTTGGAATTGGGGCCACATTTGGTCCCTTAGCAAACCAAGGTCACATGCAAGCTACAGTTAGAGGAGAGGCCCTAAAAAAAAGCAAGCAAGGAAGCAAGTGCAAGTAAGTTACCATGCAGGTGGAGGGAGAAAGAGAGAAGGGAAGAGAGGTGGGCGGGCCCTGCAGTTGTCACCTGTCCCACTGAGGACGCTCTGCATCCCTGCACTGAATTCCTTTATATCCTTGTATGGTTGGAGTGGGTTTTGGCTCCTTGCAACTGTTTAGTACAACAATAATAATAGCAACAGGAGCTAACATTGGTTGACTGTTTACCACGTGCCAGGCACTGTGCTAAGCATTTCACACGTAGTGACTTACTTGAGGCTTACAACAGCACTATGAAAACGGTTCTATTTTTATTTCAGTTTTACGGATGATGAAATGAGACAAAGAGAAGGTAACCTATCTGCTCCAGATGCATCATTTATAAGTATGGAACTTGTCAGAAATAACGTTTTCCTGCCAAAGTTTGGATTTCTGTTCTTTTGAATAAATGTGAATGCCTATGAGTGCCAGCCAGGCACTGAGCTAAATACAGGAGATGAAAACAAATTATTCAAATAAGAACATTTCTTTGTTCTTGAGGAGCTTTTAGTCCAGTGGGGAGAAGCTCAGAGAGGCCAAAGGGTAGGACAGAGCAAACCAAATAAAAGAGAAGGACAAGGAATGGAAAGGAAAGGAAAGAGGAGAGAGGAAGGAAGGGAAGGAGAGAGGAGAAAAGGGAAGGAGAGAAGAGGGAAGGGAAGAACAGGGAAGGGTAGGGAAAGGAAGGGTAGGAGAAGGAAGGGAAAGGAATGGTAGGAGAGGGGAGGGAAAGGAAGGAAGGGGGAGGGAAGGGAAGGAGAGGGGAGGGAAGGGAAGGAGTGGGAGGGAAAGGGAAGGAGAGGAGAGGGAAGGGAAGGAGCAGGGAGGGAAAGGAGAGGAGAGGAGAGGGAAGAGAAAGAGAGGGAAGGGAAGGGGAGGAGTGGGGAGGAAAAGGGATAGAAAGGGGAGGGAAAGGAAGGAGCGGGGAGGGAAAGGAAGGAGAGGAGAGGAAAGGGAAGGAGAGAGAAGAGGGTAGGTCAGGGAATGGGAAGGAAGGGAGAGAGAAGGGAAGGGAAGGGAAAGAGGGGAGGGGAGGGAAGGGAAGGGAAGGGAAGAGAAGAACAGGGAAGGGAAGGGAGACAGGAGAGAAGGGAAGGGAAGGAGAGGGGAGGGAAAGGAAGGAGGGGGGAGGTAAGAGAAGGAGAGGGGAGGGAAGGGAAGGGGTGGGAGGGAAAGGGAAGGAGAAGAGAGGGAAGGGAAAGAGAGGGGAAGGAAGGGAAAGAAAGGGGAGGGAAAGGGAAGGAAAGGGGAGGGAAACGAAGGAGCAGGGAGGGAAAGGAAGGAGCAGGGAGGGAAAGGAAGGAGCAGGGAGGGAAAGGAAGGAGAGGAGAGGAAAGGAAGGAGAGGAGAGGAAAGGGAAGGAGAGAGAAGAGGGTAGGTCAGGGAATGGGAAGGAAGGGGAGAGAGAAGGGAAGGGAAGGGAAAGAGAGGGGAGGGAAGGGAAGGGAAGAGAAGAACAGGGAAGGGAAGGGAGAGAGGAGGGAAGGGAAGGACAAAGAAGTGGAGGGAAGCGAAGGAGAGGGAAGCTGGAGAGAAGGGAAGAGAAGGGGAGGGAGGGAAGGGAAGGACAGGGAAGGGGAGGAGAGAACAAGCAGAAGCTATGGGACTGGAACCACAGGAACAGATGAGAAGCAGTGATGAGAATATTGAGCAACAGAGACTCTAACAACAGAGAAGAAAGCCAGAGCAGAAAATAAAGCAGTCTGAGGAGGAGGGCAAACCACTGCCTATGCCTTGGGAGACTTGGGGCCCAGCCTCCTTGGAAAGCAGGGGTCTGGTATCCATTCCCCACAGCCTCCAATGCCACCATGGCCCTTACAGGCTTAAGTCTACCATAACTTAATACAGTTTTTCAAAGAATCCAGGAAAGTTCTCACAGGAGAATTATGTTTTAAATATATGTAAACATGTAGGGCTGAGCAGGGTGGCTCATGCCTGTAATCCCAGCACTTTGGGAGGCCAAGGCAGGCAGATCATGAGGTCAGGAGCTCGAGACCAGCCTGGCCAACAAGGTGAAACCCCGTCTCTAGTAAAAATACAAAAATGAGCCGAGCCTAGTGGCGCACACCTGTGATCGTAGCTACTCAGGAGGCTAAGGCAGGAGAATTGCTTGAACCAGGGAGGCAGAGGTTGCAGCGAGCCAAGATGGGAGATGGTGCCGCTGCACTCCAGCCTGGGCGACAGAGCGAGACTCCGCCTCAGAAAAAAAAAGCAAAAAACACAGACCTCAAAAGGACATTATAATTGTCCCAACCACGTAAGAGCGTTGCCCTATTTGCCTCTCCTCCTCCTCGTTCCTTCTCCCATGGAGAGTCAGAGACAGTGAGGGAGGTGAGGAAGGCTGTGGAAGCAAAAGTGGGGCGGGAGGAGACAGCGTGGGACCACACACCTGGGTGTGGGGTTCCCCACCTGCAAAAGTCAGCAGCGGGAGGCAGAAACCCTCACACCAAGTTGGTTACCCAGGGTTGGGCTTTCAAAAGACTGACTAGAGACTGCTGTCCCTGTTGCCATGTTTTCATTAAAGTGACTGTAGGACCTTGTTGTTCCTACAAGTGATCCAAGTGACCCGAGTTTTTGGCCAGAGCCAGAAGAAAATTCTCTCCGGCTAAGTTTTAAAGAGATGGTAAGAGACAAAAATCAAGTCCCTTTTTAATTTCATCTCATGAGTCTTGCCTGGTTCAACACACTGATGTCAGAAGAAAACTTCCTACTTCCTACTGAAGAGCCACCCTTCCCTTCCACCAGCCTGGCTGGGTAATGAGGAACTCAGGACACTTGCTTACCTCCATCCTTTTTCCTTGGTGGCGCTTTTGCTGAGAACAGTATTTCGTCCAGAAGCTGGCTCCGATTTGTCTTCTATGGGAGATCCAAATCCAGCACTAAAATGATAACTATTTTTTCTTGTCATTTGAAAAAAAACCACAACCAATTTCAATCATATGGAAAATAACAATACATTTGCATTTAGAGCTTACAAGGTATTTTTACTTCACTATACAATTTTTACTTCATTACATAATTTGATTCCTTTCCCAATGATGAAGCCAGGGACCCGGCGTTATTTCATCCACAGCTAAGGAAACGAAACCCACACAGACACTAAGTCATGTGGCCCAAATCACTGCAGGTCCACAGGGCGAAAGAGAAGGCGAAACCAGATGTCCTGGCTCCTATTCCAGAGATCTTTCCCATAGCAATGTAAAAGGCAATTGTGCAATCGTATTACCATAAGAAGAATAAAAGTCAAGTTGCCCGAATCTAAAATCTAAAACATTTTTTCACACTCAAATTAAAGGGGAAGTTATTTGCATACAGATAAAACATCATTTTCTTACTTGGTCTTTTCTTTACTCGATCTTCTTAAGGAAGATGAAGAAGAAATACTTCGTCCATAACCAACATCTGATTTATCTTCCATAGATGAAGGTGGAGAACTAAAATTTTACACATTTAAAATTATATATAGATTAAAATAATCTATTTGTCAATAGATTATTGTTTTATTCCACGAAACAGAATTTTTTCCGAAAGTCATAACTGAAGCTGACTTTTAACAGTGACATACTATTTTTAAAGTATAAAGGAGAAGTCATTTTTTCTTTGTTTGTTTTTTGAGATAGGATCTCACCCTACACCCAGGCTGGAGTGCAGTGATGCGATGATGGCTTACTGCAGCCTTGACTTCCGGGGCTCAAGTGATCCTCCCACCTCAGTCCCCCAAGTAGCTGGGACTACAGGCATGTGCTACCATACCTGGCTAATTTTTGTATTTTTTGTATAGATGGGGTTTCGCCGTGTTGCCCAAGCTGCTCTCAAACTCCTGAGCTCAAAGGATCTGCCTGCATCAACCTCACAAAGGGTTGGGATTATAGGTGTGAGCCACTGCAAAAAGACTATTATAAAGCTTTTCATAAGCTAGAACAGAAATTATTTGTATAAAATGTATCGCATAACTACTATATGGATATATAGATATATACGATCTCTCTCTCTCTCTCTTTTTTTTTTTTTTGAGAAGGAGTCTCGCTCTGTTGCCAGGCTAGAGTGCAGTGGCAGTGCAATCTCAGCTCACTGCAACCTCCGCCTCCCAGGTTCAAGCGATTCTCCTGCCTCAGCCTCCTGAGTAGCTGGGATTACAGGCGTGCACCACCACACCCAACTAATTTTTGTATTTTTTAGTAGAGACAGGGTTTCACCATGTTGGCCTCGATCTCCTGACCTCGTGATCTGCCCGCCTTGGCTCCCAAAGTGCTGGGATTACAGGCGTCAGCCACTGTGCTCGGCCATAGTCATTTTAAAGAAGGTGGAAGCTTTAATTTTTAGCTCTATCATTTACTTCTTATTTCAAAGAAAAATGTTGGGTGGTAACTGTACTCCAGCACATAGTCCTGGAGAATCGTAAACATGATTCATCTCGGTTTGCTGCTTTTTACACTTTCTTCGATGACTCCATGGTAAGAGGCCTTGACTTCAGAATACGCTTGAAATTGACTGGCAGTATAGAGTCAAAGAAAGAGAGCAGAGAGTGCATTGATTTGCAGTGGTGGCTACTTCATGGTTATTCCATGTCAGGCTATGAGTTTATGAGCCAGTGTTTCTTTTCATGGAGGTGCTAGATACAGGAGAAAAGAGTCTGGGAATCTTTGCATATTCACGTGTTGGTGGAGAAACGATAACAACAAGCAGTATGTGCTTCCCTTCATCCCCTCTCCCTGCAGAGACTCACACGTAAGATTTACTGTTGATTAAGAGTACAGCCCGTAGGTCACTTGGTTCTTGTAAGCAGAGCTCCTTCAAAGGCAACAGTTTGGTGCCGGGATTTATCTGTAAGATAATTCAACGACCAAAAAGTAGTATCTGCATGGGTCTTATTTTCGAAAATGAATACAGATAGAATATATTCTCAGCTGTTTGTGGTGTCTCATTTCACACACACAAACACGCACATGTACAATATACATATACAAAATTAGAAATAGGAACCTGAAGCTTGTGGATGTTCTTGCCTTTGGGCAGGACAGATCCAGTTCCTTATCATCTCGATTGCTTTACACTCGGCTGTTTCATCCCATCATTATCATCTTGGCCCCTGGAAGTATTTGGATCGGCAAATCCATCTATATACCTAAGGGAGAGCTGACTGCCTGCAAAAGTAACTGAATACTGGAACAGATGACTAAAAGTGTTGTGACTGTATCTAAAAGTAGGCTAGACAAAGCCCTGTGTGGGCAGTTTCACCAGCCTGGAGGAAGAGGGCTAGACTGGATCACTTTTGAGATCTTTTTCCAATTAAGTTATAGTTGAATCCCTTTCTCATCCAAGATACGTTTCATGGTCCTTTGGGAAGAAGGCAAAAGTGAGCCTTTTAAAATAAGACCAATCCTGTCATTCTTCTGCCCGGGACCCTGCCACGGTTCCTGTTCCATTCAGAGTAAAGGCCTTTAATCTGGCCTTCATTAGCTCTCTGGTCTCGGGTTGGCTCTCCTCCCACTTTGCTAGCCCAGCTCTAGCTGCACCAGCCTTCCTGCTGTGCCTAGCACATGCCAAACATATATTCACCTCATGGCTCTTGCACTGGTTGATTCTGCCTAGAAAACAACCCCAGATTTGCCCAGGACTTCCCCCAGCCCCAGATTTGCCCGGGACTAAGGCCCTCGCCTGCTGCAAGTTTTGGCTTGGAAATGATCACCCTCTCAGTGAGACCCACCTGACCACAACTTCTAAAATTGCAGCCGCCCACCTCAGGGCTCCCCAGCATTTCAGAGCCCCTCACCCTGCCTCTGCCCTGCTCTCTTCTCCCTCCATGGCGCCTCTCATTTCTTTTTTTTTTTCCCCCTTTTTTGAGATGGAGTCTAGCTCTGTCGCCCAGGCTGGAGTGCAATGGTGCCATCTCAGCTCACTACAACCTCTGCCTCCCAGGTTCAAGTGATTCTCCTGCCTCAGCCTCTCAAGTAGTTGGGATTACAGGTGTGTGCTATCAGGCCCAGCTAATTTTTGTATTTTTAATAGAGACAGGGTTTCGCCATGTTGGTCAGGTGGTCTCCAACTCCTAACCTCAGGTGATCCACCCGCCTCGGCCTCCCAAAGTGCTGGGATTACAGGCATGAGCCACCACACCAAGCCAGTGCCTCTCATTTTTACCCTGGGATATTTATTTCATTTATTTCAGTATCATGTTTGGTGTTTATTCTCTGTCCTCCAGCACTGGTACCATGGGAGTGGAGACCTTGGTCTCCTTTGTTCACTGACATATTCACAGCCTCCAATATCCGAAACTTATAACAATATTTACTGAATGAATCAGAGCATCCCCCTTTAAAAAAGAAATTGTCTCGTTAAATGTTTTAAAAATTCATGACCAAACACATTTTGTCACGATTTTATCTGATCTACGGCAAGGTTTTCCTGGTAAGTGTTCTGCGATCGTTTCTCGGCTTTTCCCCTCAGTTTTCTTGTTTGTTTTTCCCCCTTGGTTTGGTTTTCTTTTTTTTTTTTTTCTTTCTTTCTTTTTTTTTCTTTTTGTTTTTTGAGACGAGTCTAGCTCTGTTGCCCAGGCTGGAGCGCAGTGGCGTGATCTCGGCTCACTGCAAGCTCCACCTCCCGGGTTCACGCCATTCTCCTGCCTCAGCCTCCCGAGTAACCGGGACTACAGGCGCCCGCTACCACACCCGGCTAATTTTTTGTATATTTAGTAGAGATGGGGTTCCACCGTGTTAGCCAGGATGGTCTCGATCTCCTGACCTCGTGATCTGCCCGCCTCGGCCTCCCAAAGTGGTGGGATTACAGGCGTGAGCCACCACGCCCGGCCCCCTCTTGGTTTTCTTAAAGCAGCTTTGTCCTGATGCTGCGACATTCTCTTTAAATTATCATAATTGGAGGAGATGGGCTTCCTGGGAGCAATTTCTCAGTGGTTTGTGTGTGTTATGGGGTATGGCAGTGGTGGCAGGAGGTGGGGGAGGCAGAAGCGAGAATAAGAGTCAAGTTTTAGGCAAGCTGTTTTGAATTATTCAAATTTTCTCTAGTTCTCCACTACCACGATGGAGTGCTTCCTGCAACTGGGGCTCAGTGATGTGACTTATGGCTCTGTCTCCTCTGCTTCTTGGAACCAAGTTGGTCCAAGAAGGCTTCTGCTGTCAGCCTCACTCCCCATGTCCTGAGTTCTCGCACCTGCCTAGCAAACCACACTTACAGTTTTTGCACTTCTGAGTTTTCCCATGACCTCAGGAAGGATACAGTGTTAGTGGTGTTTGCTCTCCGAGCTCTGCCATCTTTAGCCCTCTTGTTCCTGTCTGTGTTTTGTTTTGTTTTTTCCTTTTCCTTTTTCTTCCTGCACAGCTTCTGCCTGATCTTGGGAGCTTTTGGCAACCCTTAAAATTGTTTGAAGTCTGCAGATCATATCTGCTTCCTAGTTTTGCTTAAAATGGGATTTGTGGGTTTTTAACATTTTCCCCATTCTCCTCATTGCTTTTGGTTTCCAGAAGAAGTAGAAAATACTGACTAAATCAGTCATGTAAAAAGTGTCCTTAATATTTTACTTTCTAGCTTCTCACTTCTCTCAACATTCATGTAATACAAATAATAGAGACCCCAAATTTTAAATGCTTCCTTTTTTTTTAAAGACAGGTTAGAGGGCAATGGTGTGATCATAGCTCACTACATCCTCAAACTCTGGGCTCAAGCCATCCTCCTAACTCAGCCTCCTGAGTAGATCAGACTACAGATGCATGCCACCATACCCAGATAATTTTTTAAAGTTTTTTATAGAGACAGGGTCTCACTACATTCCCCAGGCCGATCCTGAACTCCTGCCTCAAGTGATTCTTCTACCTCAGACTCCCAAAGTTCTGGGATTACAGGCATGAGCCGTGTCACCTGCTCCTTCACCTTTTTTTTTTTGACAGGGTCTTGCTATGCTGCCTAGGGTGGAGTGCAATGTCTGTTCACAGGCACAACCATAGTGCACTGTAGCCTCCAACTCCTGGGCTCTTGGTCTCAAGCAATGCTCCTGCTTCAGCCTCCTGAATAGCTGGGACTACAAGTATGCATCACCAGGCCCACCCAGCTCTTCTTTTGTATCTTATCTGAAACTCGAGACTGCCTCTAGCAAGCTGATTTAATTACAAGTAAGCAGATTCTAGTTAAAACTGAACAAAAAATGCAAAATCTTATAACTAAAGTTAAGAATGAAGTGCTGATTTTCAAGTTTCTGCCTGTAAAAATATAAATTACATTAGGTGATTATGAAATGGCAATGTAATGGCATCAGGATTAAAGAAAAATTATTATTGTACATACTAAACTACAAATAAATGCTGTCACTTACCCGACCACAATCATAGAATCCATCGTTAATTATGTTACTTGATGACAAATAGCCAGTCTGGCTGTATTTCAGGGAAAGATTGTTGTTGAGCAACTTATTATAAGCTGCCTCACTGAATTTATTTTTCCGAGTTCCTGATAGGTTAACTTCTTCAAGGATATCTAAAGCCCTGTCAATAAAAGCAAAAAGCATTATTTGCTTTATACAAGCCATCCAATACTGAGTCTCCATTTATATACCGACTTCAGATCCTGAAGGAAGAATGGAGATGGAGCTTAAAGCCTCCCCCACCCTCTTAGATAAAGTAATACTGACAGAATTATGAAGACAAATCTGCCCTTCTTAAGGATACATATGCCAAGTAGTAACTCATGTTCAAACAGGGGAAAAGGATGCTTTTGGGGGAAAAAGTTCTTTGTTCATCTAGAAGCAAAATTAGTATTGGACCTCAACTTTTTCATCTAACTAGCCAATATATGCAAAAAAGCCAAATGTTTAGAAATTAATAAATGAAACCTGTCTATAGAAACTTAAAACCTAGGGCTAGATATGATGGCTTATGCCTGTAATTCTAGCACTTTGGGAGGCTGAGGCGGGCAGATCACTTGAGGTCAGGAGTTCGAGACCAGCCTGGCCAACATGGCAAAACCTTGTTTCTATTAAAAATACAAAAAAGTAATCCCAGCTACTTGGAAGGCTGAGACAGGAGAATTGCAAACCCAGGAGGCAGAGGTTGCGGTGAGCTGAGATTGCGCCACTGCACTTTAGCCTGGGCAACATAGTGTGACTCTGCCAAAAAAAAAAAAAAAAGAAAGAAAAAAAAAGAATAGAAAGAAAGAAAGAAAAGAAATGAAACTTAAAACCGTATTCGCTGATGTGTTAAAGGCAACAAACTCATCTGCTTTTGGTCAACAGAACTGATTGGTGAGGGTGGTGAAATGTGGAATTCTGGTGAAAGTTTTAGATGGGTGGGAAAGAAATAGAGGTGATAGACACAGCTCGCCCATTTAATTTTAGCCTTGAAAGTTGGGAGACAAATAGGATTTGTTTGGCAGTAGCAGAAGAAAGTAAAAGAGAAGCATTTATCAAGACAAAGGGGTGAGAAGAAAATATTGAAGGTGATTTTTTCAAGGGCAGTGAAGGAGCGGTGAATGGGGACCCCTTTGCCTGCAGGCGGTTCCTTTCAAGCCAAGGCCCACCCTGGGGACATGCAGAGCTTCTGGGGACTGAGAGAGCAGCGGAGACTTGGCTTGAAATTCCTTGGGCCTGAAGAGCGTGCCTCTCCATCTTCTGCTCTTTATCTGAGCCAGAAACTTGAGATGGCATCCACTCACCCGAGCCTGCATAATTCATTGGCCGTCAGCTCGTCACCAGCACAGACCATCACTGCCCAACTGGCGTGCTTCCTCACTTCATCATTCTTGGAGCGTAGCAGCTCTACCAGGGGCTCCAATCCACCAGAATTTCTTAACTAAAAGCAGAAACCAAAATGTTACACATTAAGAGTATAGAATGTAACTATTTGTGCTTTTTAAAAAATCTCATTATTTGATTGCTAAAAGGTTTTAACTATGTAAAAATGCTTTAGAATGCGTCTATCTTTAGGTTTATTAAATTCAGGGGTGAAAAATCTATTGCAAACCATTACACGCAGGAGCCCGGTTTTCGGGCCCCAGGAAAGTATCCCAGGGAGGTCATCCTGATTTTGCGTGGGATGGGGACTGCAGCAGAAGTCTGTCTTCTCACTGCCCACCCGTGGGATGCCCGATGCTTATTCACTCTGCTCCTGAACACTGATTGTTCATTCGGCTCTGTGATAGACAGAATAAGGGGCCCCCAAAGACATCCTTATCCCTGGAAGGGACTCTGCAGAGATGATTAAGGGTCTTGAGATGGGGAGGTTATCCTGGATTAGCCAGGAGGGTTCAGTGTAATCACAAGGATCTTTATAAGAGGGGGACAGAAGGTGCTGGAAGCAGAAAAAAGACACATGATGGAAGCAGAGGTTGCAGTGATGCACTTCGAAGATCCAAGGAGGGACACAAGCCAAGCAATGTGGGAAGCCCCTGGAAGCTGAAAGGGCAAGGACATAAGACACAGCTTCAGACTTCTGACCTCCCCAACCATATGATATTCGATTTGCATGGCTTTAAGCCACTAAGTGGTGGTCATTTGTTACAGTGGGAATAGGAAGTTAACACAGTCCCTAAGGTTGAGGCTGGATGAACCGATGCCAGCAAGGACCCCCCACATCACTGTGCATGGCCACCAAGTCAGCACTGCAGCCAAAGCAACACTCAAGCAACTCTCCAGAGAAAGACCCATCTTTGCTATCTATACACAGTGTCTTCTCTTCAGTTCTCAAAGGACTGAAGAGGAGAAGAAAAAGAAAAGAATTGGATAGAACTTCATTAATTACATTATTAAAAGACATCACTCATGTATAAAATTATTCCAATCAGAAAAAAAAAAAGACTGGGCAGAGTTCTTGTCTCATGTCTGAAATGTAATGCTGCATTATCTACGCGCCTGGAGGATAAAAAGAATGTTCTTATTTTACAAGCTTGAATGTGTAGTATCCTAAGGCAGGATCCCCGTGGAATCTGTTCCACTTTCAGTCACTCTCATCACAAACACAGGGGCCCTGGTGGGGCTTACATGTTATCACACATTACTTGGACAGCTTAGAAAGTTCACTTGAAGCATCCTTATGCTTAGCAAGCATAAGGTATAATATGAGATAGTAATCTAACGCCACATGTCCTTTAGGCAAAGACTTAATTTATTCATTAATGCCTCCATTTATTTGTTCACTCATTCGTTTAACAACTGTTCATTCAGCATATATTATGTGCCAGGTATATATTAATGACATGGACACAGGGAATAAAATCTCAGTTCCCTTCCCTAAAGTCTCAAGGATCTTGTAGTCTTTTACACAGAACCCTAAAATTCATAAAAGGAAGACAAGGGGTGAAATGGGAGCATAGAGAAAGATGTACCCTAGTTTGAAAACTGAAGTAAAGGCCTCCTGGGGGACAGGAGGGTAGAGCTGGATTTTGAAGGAGAAATAGGAATTTATCAGGTGGGGGAAAAGGGAGAAAGCAGAGAAATCAAGCAGGTATAGCTGTGAGAGCAGAGCATTCTGAAATAATTACAAGCAGTGTGGCATTTCTGGAGTGTAGAGTTCCACCTGGACAGAGTTGGAGCTTACACCTTTAGGTAGGCAGGTTCAGGTCACTGAGGCCCCTGCAGATGGCGCTGAGCAGCTTAACGTTCCCATTGAGGATGTGCGATGATGTGACCAGGGCCACGGGTTGGAAAGATCAGCCTGGAGCCAGTAAGGGGAATAGGAGGGGAGGGAAAAAAGTAAAGGGTCTCCTGCATATTCCAGGAACTAGGTGGGCACCCCTGCAGGCTGCGTGGAGGCATAAACAGGACCCTTGTTTGTCACTGTGTTCTTGATACCCAGGAGAGCACCTGGCACGCAGTGGTTGGTAAATACGTATCTGGTGCCTACTACTGCCTGAGTAGGTGAGCACAAATGAAGTGAGTTAGTGGGAACAAACAAGGGAGATAGAATAGATAGAGATCAAGGAGACAGAAGAAAAAGATTAGGCAGTTGTTTGAGCAGACAGGATAGTGTGAAGTTTGGGCTCTGGACCCAGATGTGTTCTCATATCCCTGACTCGCCACTTACCAACTCTGCTTTGAGCATATTTCTTTAAGCCTCATTTTCCTCATCTGTAATATGGGGATTACAAACATACCTATCTCAAATGAGGCTTAAATGCGTGTAAAGTGCTTAGCACTGGCACATAGTAGGTGCCAAATAAACTTTGGTTTTGTTATTTTTATGGGACAGAGAAGAACAAAGTCCCAGGCTGTTCAAATGAGTGCCATGGTGACATGAAAATGTGAAAAAATCGAGAAAAATAAAAAGATGTTTGTTGATTTAAGTCCAGTTGTATTTTTATTCTTTTAGGAGGCAGAGTCTTTTTGTAGAGATGCAGAGCTCCCTATGTTGCCCAGTTTGGCCTCGAACTCCTGGCCTCAAGCAATCCACCTGCCTCTGCCTCCCAAAGTGCAGGGATAACAAGTGTGAGCCACCGCACCTGGCCTAAATAAAGTTTTTCTGAAGATTTAATAGGATCACCATAAATTATCAAGGACATTTTTATATAATAGATTTTCAGATAAATGCAATTGTATGTTTTAAAAATAAGAAATATAAGAGAAACACAAGAGTACATATAATAACCCACATGTATAATTTAAAGAGTCCTAGTAAAAAGCACACCTGTTTGTCTACTATCCAGCTTAAGAGATGACCATTTCAATGACACCGAACCCCTAGATGTTCCACCCAATTACATGCCCCCCTTTCTCCCTACAGAAGCAACCGCTTTCTTGAATTTCGGATTCAGCATTCCCTCAATTATCTTTATAGTTTTAACTTATATGTATGCATGCCAAAACAGCATAGTGCTTAGCTTTGCATGCTTTTGAACGTTACATAAATGGAATCGTAAGTACGTATTTTTCTACAACTTGTTTTTGCTTGGCATAACGCTTGTGAACTCATCTCTGTTGACATGTGGGGCTGTAGCTCATTAATTTTCACTGACATGAGATTCTATTTGATGGCCACAGCACAATGCATTATCCATTTTCTTAACAATCGGACAATTTGTTTGTTTTAGGTATTATTTGTTTAAATATTATAAACAATGCTTCCTGGTACACAGAGGCAACAGATTCTCTTAGGTATATACTTAGAAACAGAATTGCTGGGTTTATAGGGCATGCTCACCTTCTTTGCTAATAAAACAAACAAGACAAGACAATGCCAATTCGTTTTCCACTGTTTTACCGGTTTTGAAGGACTTAAATGACAGGTAGGTTCAATCACTTAAAAATGTTTCAGATGAATCCACCAGTAGGTACTAACCAGAAAAATGAGAGAACGCATGTTATTAAAATTCTCACCTCAGTCCGGGCCTCAACATCACACGCAGTTGCGGTGACAGCGAGAGCAGCTTTGCTCTGCACGACTGTGTTTGCAGAACGCAGTGGGCTGATGATGGCATGCATGATGTCGTGATTCTGTATGTTCAGGCGCAGGGGCTCCTGCATGGCCATGTTCGTTAATACTGTAGCAGCGTTGGCAATGGCTCCATCTCGTTTACTAGACAGGACGTTTATTAATGGATCAATACCATCAGCTTCAGCAGCAGCGCTGAGTAAATGAAGGAGAAATGAATGTGATTCATCTGAATTCAAAAAATTATCTTTGGAGCATGCAACTAAGCTGCTAAAACAAATGAGTACAAAAATATGATTTTAGAAATAAATTAATTTGCCATGCAATGAACCCAGAATTGAGTGCTAGTGATTTAAATGGAGTCTGGGAAATTTTGAGCTATGAATGAATTTAAATTATTCTTTTTCTACTTGTACAGCTTTTGGTTATAGAAAAATATATCATTACTACTTTTTAGAAACCTCAGAAATAGATGACTACTACTTCTTAAAAAAACGGTACAACCATTATTATTATTTTTATTTACTTATAAGACCAGGAAATTCTATTTAAAGAAACTCTTGTGTGATTTCATACATGAACCATAAAATTCTTAGAAAGTTTTCTTGAAGATAAAATATTCCTAGCTATTAAGAAAACCAAAGCCTTAAATAGTAGGAATGAGTGAACATGGGAACTCCTGATTTAAGTTAAAATTCATTAGCCTGTTTTCCTCTTCTTCAAATTAGGTTGTTAATTGTAGGCAAAGGTTAACAGGTTTGAAATCAGCAAATCATTCTGCATGTGAATACTGCTTTTACAAATTAAACATTAAAGATCAAAGTCATGATATGGATATAAATAGATAATTTTAGTAATGTACGCATATTCAGTTATTAAATTTCCTGTCTCTAGTATAAAAAGACTACAATTACTATTAATATACTAACATTTTTTCACAATTAGATAGCCTAAATCTTCTTTTAAGAGCACAGAATAGTCCTTGTTTTTGAGCACCCGGTTTTCCCAGGCAGTCTCCCATCCAAGTTCTAGCCAGTCCCTACCCTGCTTAGCTTCCAAGATCAAGCCAGGGTGGAAGGGTTCCAGACACCAGCTGTCCTTATTTTTAAATCAGTTTGAAGCTCATAGGTAGTAAAAATAAAAATTAGAGCATTTTAATGAGTGGAAGATACTTTAGTTATGTTCTTCAATGTTTGGAATTGCTATAAATAGGAGATGTTCCAAGCAATAAGATAAAGAGAGTATCCTGATTTTAAAGGGAGACCCAAAATTCTGTTTTCAAAATCCATTTAAATCGTCATAGTAATAGAAGTCAAGACAATAAAAATACTTGAGATGTCAATAATATGAACATCTCTTTTAAGTTTTTGACACATTTTTTCATTTAGGACTAAATAATAATAACCAAAATTAAAAAAAAAAAACAACTGAAGCTATATGATTCAGCCCATCACCCTGTATTGTGATGAATTAAATTTAATTTGGTACTGTCACTTCAATTTGCTTATTGTGAAGGAGGACTCACAACCTCAAGAAAAGAAGTTACGACAACTGTCCATTAGAGAGGAGGTAAATGAAATCTCCATAAAGAGACTGGTAGCCATAGGTGTAAGCAGGCTGTGACTGGGGCACCAGCTCTGAAAGAAACTGAACCACAGTGACTGGGCAGGAACGTAATGAAGAGGGACAGCAGCTCTGGAGAACGAAGGGCTCAGTTGGTGTCACCCTCGCAGGACCACCTCCCACCCTGGCTTATATAAACCAGTCCATCAAACACACCACATCCCACAAAGGCAAAAGCAGAGCCTCGTTTCTTTTCTACTCATTCTCCAGTCCTGGTACATTTAACCGTTCTTTTGGTATCTCCCATTCTTTCTCTAGGATGTCGTCCCTTAAAATTAAAATTTGGTTGGATGACATGTAACCAAAATTTACCTCTACAAAAATATCCAAAGGCCCTGCATCACTCACTATAATAGCCCAAGGGTCAGCATTTAATTTCCTTTCTTAGGGGATAAAATAAGCATTCTTAAGATAATTTCACTTTTCATCTTCTCTCCTATTATTAATTGGCATGGCGTTCATTAGGTTTTATGAAAGAGGGAGAAGTTGGAGGTTCTAACATATTAGTTTGTCAGAAACATCTCATATTTTTGCAATGGAAATATTGAATAGCTTTTACAACTGCCAGCAAAAATGTTAAATTATACATATTTTCTAATTAATAATATATACTTAACCTCCTTAAAAATCAGTTTTTTCCTTTGACTTATTTTTCAGGTATTTAATGCAATCAGCCCCTTAAACCAAATGCCTTGTATTTTTTAATCATTGTAAACATGCCTTGGCCAAAATGCATGATTCCTTTGTCACTTGGTGGTTTTCCCTTGAGAATGTTCACTTTTTAAAACATCCTGTAGAGTTAAGAAAGAGCATACAATTGCAGGGTACTTCAATGGCATCCAGGATAGAAACAGAAGTATTTTAAGTAAATGTATACAATAAATTCTCAAATACTTTGTCTTTTGTGTGTACCAGGGAGTTTTTGGAAAACTAAAGGAGTTCGCAGGGTCATACATCATCTTCTTCGTTCATCTTGAAAACTAAGAAACTAAGAAAAATTGGATCATGGAGATACAGGAATTTACATCAGGTATATCTGAACACTCAGCCTTTCTGCTTTGATTTTGTTTCTTTCTTTCTCCTCTACAAAGGCATATTTTGACTTGGTTCATTTATATCTCTACCTTCTGCTCTTTTCTTTGCTCTTCGTGGAGACAGTAAAGGGAAATGCATAAAAACCTAGCTATTTAAAAAACCAAAGATTCTAGTACACAGTGGAATATAGCTTTTACTAAATTGAACATAAATGCCAGCACAGAAAGACGAATCGTGCAGGCACAGCTGGCACAACCTGCATTATATGTACATATTTGCCCATAATTTGCTGTATGCAGCACTAAGTCTAAAAAGAATAACTGAGATTAACTTATTATGGTGAAAAATTAAACTAGTATTCTTACCTTAAAAAAACTAATTTTATATATAGAAGTAGAGTCCAGAATTTGTACTTTAAAAAACAAAAAAGAATTGAACAAAATTCTTTTGAAACAAAATTGTTTGTTTAAAAAACAAAAAAGAATTGAATTAATTCTGTTTATTTCAAACCTCAGACATTCTGTTGTATTTTTCCCTGTACACAAGCTGAAGCCTGTCATATTTTTAAAACACATTTCGGTTTCCCAAATAGTATAGCATTATCCAAATGAATGGGATGGAAGTCAAACTGCTTTGTTTTAAAATCCAGAATTATAGGGCCATATGTCATCACAATAATTTGAAAATATTTTCTGATATTTACTATCATTAGTCTCCATCCAGTTGGAGTTTAATCAAGTAAGAATTTAAAATGTAAATTGGGAAAAAAACAAACTAAAAAACAAATATGGGAATGTATAAAAACATCTGTTTATATCATTTGATATATGTAAACAGAGGTGAAGCTTGACATGTCATGTGACGTCAATCTATTAGCAAGTCCTGACTATTTTCCTCCCCCGTATTTCTCAAATCTCTCCCTTCTCTCCATCCTCCCACAGAATCCAATTCAGCATCCTCTCTTGTGGGTTGATATAAATAATCTCCTAAGTGGTCTCTCCTCACCCCCTCCAGTCCTTCCTCCGTCTTACAGCTAAAGTGATGTTTTAAAATTATAATCATATTGCTCCCCTACTTAAAACTTTCACGGTTTCCCATTGCTTAGGATAAAGTTCCCAATTTTTTCTTTTTCTTTTTCGTTATATTTTTAAATTATTTTTCCAGAGATGGAGTCTTGCTAAGTTGCCCAGGCTAGTCCCAAACTCCTGGCCTCAAGCAATCCTGCCACCTCGGCCTCCCAAAGTGCTGGAATTACAGGAGTGAGCTGCCATGCCTGGCCTACCCCCAAATTTCTGACATGGCCTCCAAGGCCTTACACAAGCGGCCCCCACTTCTCACGCCAGCCCCATGCACCCCCTGCCCCTCACCGCCTCTTCCTGTTGCTCCATGCTCTAGGCTTCTCTTGCAGCCTTCAATATGCCAGGCTCTTTCCTACATCAGGGCTCCCCTGCACTGTCCCCATTTCCTGACATCCTCTTCCCCCAGGACAATGCCCAGCCCTCTTTCACAGCTCAGCACAAATGTGTTTTCCTCAAGGAGGCACTTCTTGATCCCCAAAGGACATTTCTTTTTAACATGAGCTCAGAGCATTTGTGTGCTAAATATACACATGTTTTTTTGTTTAAAAATATGATGTCCTGGCATAAATGTTTACATCAGAAAAAAGTAACAATTTAAAAATGTTATTTTGCAGCACTCATGAATAGAATTCAGCAGGTTTTTCATTCAAATGCCCAAGCCCCACAATAAAAGAGCACGTACAGAAAGGACGCTAAGAACATCACTGAAGAAAAATTCAAACACAAATAGCGTCTATGGCTCACTAAAAATATTGTGCGATTTCATGTCTGTGTCTTTGCACCTGGGTCCCTTTGTCCCAAACACCGTTCCCTATCCCTCTGGCACTTGTGGCTGGAGAACACTAGCTCATTCTTCTCTCTCTGCTTACCTGTCCCTTCCTCTGCAAAGTCATCTGTGACCATCACGGCCCTCCTTGTTAATCACTCCCTCTGCTGTGCTATGTCTGTACCTCGTACATACCTCTTAGAGGTAATGTTTGAGTCTTATTTATATTTCTGGTGCTGAGAAGATCAATATATTTTAATTGACTTGAATCAACTCAAGGTGAGTGAGCAGAAATCCACTGCAGGTATTGAGAAGGAGGGAGGGGGAAAGTGTTTAGCTCAGCTTTAAGTTTGCAAGAAGGGATAGGATCCAGCAACACTGGGATTTCCAGTTTTATCACTTACAGCTGCTCTTGAAATTGGTTCATTTCCTCCCTGCCTTCATGCTTCTCCAATCATACAGTGAGGTAATTTTTAGACTGGTATTCAAGAAATAAAATTTTGCACTTTAGACAACTTCTTGGGAATGTATTCATCTCTTTTATCAAGGGACGTCTCTATTTTGTCTTTGCAGACATTGTTGACTCTGTTTATTTGAGTGTGCACCAGATGACACCATTTGGTACCTTTCGCTGCAATTTGAGGTTCACATTCAACCCATCTGCAAAGTCTAGTAACATGAATCAAGGGTGACCTTGGGCAGAACAGAAATCTGTTTAACAGAGCCCACATACAGGGTAATACGTGGAACCCGATGGAACAGATGGTGATATTGGCAATAAGAACCTTGTTTGTTAACAGTGATTACAACCATTCCCACCAGCATGACTTTTCATATGTCTCTGTGAGTTTTGTCACACCAAGGAAGACACACTGGCGGCAGACACTCTGCAAGTGGTCAGGGGCGGTGTGTACGCAGCAGCAACTCAGAGCTGGCATTTTTAAGCCTTGCCGGCTGCAGGAAGTCTGGACAGGTGGAACACTGGTCGTTATGATAAACAGGTCTCCTGGTTATCACAGCCAGATTTGGAATGCTATAAACAGAATTCCTGACTCTTGTTCCAGCCAGTTTCTCAACAAAGGTAATGATCCAAGAAGTGCAGTGTATTTGCTAAATTGGTCAATTTCTGAGTCCAGAACAACGATCATCCCGCCACAGCCCCATAGCTGCAGGATGCTAGTATATGTGCCCCTAAACTCTGGCTGAACTCCAGGATTGACAAAACTAGCCAAGAGAATGTTCTTCTTTTAAAGAAATATTATTTAAGAAGTTTTTCACAATTAAAGGAGACAACCAATTAATTGTAGGCATATGCTTAAAACGAAGGTTTTAAAATTAACATAATTAAAGTAAAGCCTAGCCACAGGGGAAAAAAATGTGTTTGCATCTATAACAAAATAAGAAAAATGCCCCCCAAAAAATGCTAGGAAATATGTGAAACCAAATTGATTACATCATATTGATGCACCTTAGCAGGTTTCATTTTGAGACTTTCAGAATTCGCTTTGATGTTGCAGCCGCGGTGACATTATGCTTTCTCAAAGAGAACAGCATGACTGCAAACAGAATAGTGAGTGCTACCCTGGTACTTCCACAAAGAGCATGCATGTTTTTGCTACCGATTTTGAGGCAGTCAATCAAAGTCTGGGGAAATCAAATGTAATTTCCTCCCAAGTGACACGGAGCCTTTATTGACCTATCTGTTCAATCACAATACTTCACTTCCATACATGCTACCTTCTGTTTCAAATGCTAGAATGCCCTACTCGTAATTAACTACCTGCCATCAGCAAAGAACAACTCTCTTTTGCATGGCTGACTTGTCTCCTAATAAAATAGGAATGATGGTCAAAGAGTTAGGATATTCATAATAAATGACTTTTGCAGCTACCAAATGTTTCTGTTTAGCCTGGAAATCAGCCTATTTACATATCTGTCAATGACAAGGGATACAATCCCAAAGTAATTAGAGATACCATGTTGTTGATTTTCTTAACTAAATAATAAGGATGCTGACTGCTCTAGTGCGACAGCAAACAAAAAAAATCCCTGCGCTTGCCAGGACTGGTTTATTCTCAGCAGCTCAGATGTCACTTCTTCAGAGAGCCCTTCCTTAACAAGCCCTGTATCATTCTCTAGGCCCCTTTCCTAACCCCAGGGCCATGGCCCTCTCTCCACATTATGCTGTTTTAAGTTTACCTATACTGTAACAATTCTGCAATTACCTTTTTAAAATTACTTGTGTACTGCTGGCCTCCCTGACTGAAATGTAGGCCTGATGTGTTCCTTTCCTGTGGTACCCCAAGAGCCTAGCACAGGGCCCAGAAGGTAAAGAATACCCAGATAATGGTAGAATCATTACCAAAAAAAAAAAAAAAACCCAAAACAAAACAAAAAAGAAAAAACAAAAAAAAAACCTACACTCAAGGTGGTAAGTTCCCTATATTTTGGGGTGAAATGATAACAGCTGTACAGACGGATGACGTCTGGCCCCCAGTGGAAGAAGCTGGATTCCAGACTCCCTGTGATACTGGTTAGGGGGTAATCGCTTACATGCACAAAATACAGTAGATTATATAGATTCATTTTTACTTGTTTGTTTCATCGTCAAAAAAGACAGGATGCAGAGAGACTAAAACTTGCTCAAAAGTAAGTTAATCAACAGAGACCGGAAAAACAAACACATGGTTTTCTGACCTTTAATTTATTAGTTTTTACATTTTTCAACCTCTTAAGCTTTAAAAAGTATAGTATTTTCAGGAAAACAAAAACCAAAAGAATTTACTTGCTTTAGGACATCATTCCTTAGGGAATGGAAAATGAGAAAGAGGAGGAGGCAGAGGAAGCAGAGAGGAGGAGGCAGAGGAAGCAGCAGGGGGAGAAGGGAGACTGGGGAAAGGAACCCGGGGAAAAAGGTGGAGGGAGGGTCAGAAGCAAAGAGAAAGGGAAAGGAAGGGATGAAAGATTATTCCAAAGGTGCCTACCGGAGTGAGTAGAAGGAGTGCTGGAGGAATTCAAAGAGATCATGAATTTCAGCACAAGGGAAATTTCTGGTGGGGAAAATGTGGAGAAGTTAAGGGTCCTGGAGGCACTGATGAGGAAAGAATGAGAGAAAAGTTGCCGGGGTGGAGAGTAAGAGGTTCAGCTCCTACCAGCTCCGTGGGGACCTACAGAACAGACCACCTCTGTGACTGTGAGGAAGCACCAGGCCTTGGTTTCCTTATCTGCAAAATGGGCATGACAATAATATTCGTTCCCCCATAGGACTGCTCTGGGATTTAATGATATATTCCACTCAAGGACTTAGCTCAATACCTGGCCGATAACTGCCAGCTTTCAACAACATCATCACCATCCTCTAACATTCAGTGAGCCACAAGGGTAGAGAGTTTCAGATCATGGAAACGTAAGATCATATTGTAAAACTTGTGTGTGTGCATGAAAATTTCTTTTTCAGACAATTTTTAGCTAAACAGCAAAATCTCCTACACCTGCAGGGCTAGAGCTGGGGCAGTTTCCTCAGAAATCCTACTCAAGCCTTTCCACTCAAGTGTAATCAATGAGCGGTAAGGACCATTTCCACAGTGAAGAAAAATCAAGAGAAATGATTAACATAAAAAGTCAAGGATTGGTAAAAATAACCTTATATAGGTTTCAGTATGCTTCAAATTGAAAGGGGGGGGAATCACATAATATAAAGATTTCCTCTGAAAATCAGTAATGTTGGAAATTAAACCTGAAGGACAGTACTAGCAACTTTAAAATGAGGTTATGCAAATATCAGTCTCTGCACTGTAGGTAATAAAAGTAGCACGGATAATTTTCTAATTGAACATTTTATGGGATTCACTTGGCTTCCTCACAAAATCAGTAGCTAATCAAATTCAAACTGTCGGTCAAGGTCAGGTGGGCATCCACTGACATGAAATGGGGATAGGGAATCCACTTGTTCTATTGCAAAATTCAGCTTTTCATTCTATGTTTTCCAAATTCAGTATGATTTTTCCAATCCAGTATAACCAATGTTTAGAATAAGATTCCATCAGACAGGGAGGAATCTAGGCTCTAAGGGGCAGAAAGAAAAGCATCCACTCAGTAAACTTGGACAGAAATAATGCAAGAATAATTCTCAGGTTTACAATGAGGACTTTTCCCACTTATTTTATCTATTAATTCCAGAGGACTTTTAAGGTATTAATTAACATGTTAAATATGTTCTTCCAGAGCTCATCCTTAATACAAAACAAAACCTCCTAAAAAGTTATGAAATTAGCCAAGTTATCTTGCAAGATACTCATCTTGTGAGTATTCTAATTCAAAGGATCTAGAATTTTACAACAAAGTGATATAAATAAGAATGTAAAACAAAATCTATTATACAAAATCAAGAGCAAAAAATCAACTGTAGAGAAACCATAATAGCAATGAGATTTCTTAGGTTATGTTGTTCAAGAGTATTACATTTATCCTATCTGGTTATATAGCACAGAAGATGTCCAGCTACCGGTACAATGAATGCGTCAAAACATTTGTAAATGACTACACCTTAACAGGGGACAAAGTCAAACACAAGCATCTGTTAAACACACGTTCAGCAGTAGAATATTATCTCTAAAAGCACCATGTTGAAATGATTTTCAGATCGGAATCTTTTAAAAATGTTTTGGAAATATTATCTTAGGTACACTGGAGAGTGCTTCAAATTAAATTAACGTACGTTTCATTAAACTACAGAACAATCCTTCCATTACCTTTTTTGCCCCTCCCCCAACGTCCTCCTAAACGGCCACTAGGGGTCAGTATGAAGACGCAGTTCCTTGCATTGTTAGAAAATGGAACTCTCCGAAAATGAAAAACCCTATGCAACAAAGACAATAGCTGTACAACCTTAGCAATATTAAGTGCAACCTATACATCAAGTCTACAACACGAACTCGCATTTTTCATGGGACTACGTTTTAATTTTGTAAATCACTGTGGATTATCTGTATGGTCAATGCTTCTTTAGTAAAAAGTATTCTGAATGACAGGATTACTTATGTAAGTGGGTCTGTGTAACTGGCCAAGAGGTGTGCTCTAAGAATAGGGTGTTAACATTTATTTTTCAAAGGGTGATGGGACACATGTCTAGCCATTTCATCTCTTCCTGTACAGGGATGGAGAAGGAAAAGTGAAACTTGTGGTTTGTATTTTGCTAACTTTAAGAGATTTTTCTCCCCTTCAAAATGACCATCATCATTCACTGCACTCAGCCTTCATTTCACCAGGAAACATAGGCAATTCTAAGGAGAAACCATTAGCCTAAAATCAATAGAATAAAAGAAATGGTAACAATAAATACACAATACATTATCTTCCCACCAACTTTACTGAATGGGATAGAAATTTTTCAAAAGGTTTGAAAAGTGCATTCTATTTCTGCTGGAGAAACTTAACATTCCAGGAAATCATTAAGATCATGCCCCTCCCTGACAATACTGAAATGATTGATAAGGACTTTGGTCACTGTGAGTAAATGCAGCACTGATTTTTGTTGAAGCACTAGATGAAGTATTGACTTTTCTTGAAACACTGTGTGAAGTTCTGTATGTGGCATACGTTCTAAAGTTTTCTCTACAAATTGCATGGCATTCTCGGGCATGATACTCCTTGAATAATTCTAATAAGTATTAAAATTAGTCAATGCTTTATTTCTAGGTTAGCGAAAAGAATGTTTAATACTGATAATACAAAATGACAAGTCATCCATATATAACGAGGACATTCTAAGGTTCCCAAAGCACTCAAATGCACATCCATATAATCTGGGGGCATTCTATCTGTTTGTGGAGTCCCTTTGGAGTGTACTGCTTACAATTTCATCATTCCCTTATGCGGTCCTGACCATAGGGAACACAACAGCAAGACAGTTTCTGGGGAAGAGCTTTTTGTCTCTGGTATTGTAGAAGCTGGCAATGGGCCAGTAATCAATCAATTAATTTTTTTAGTCACCACTATATGTGCTAACATTTAGAACTTTCTTGGGTCACTGCTGTCATGGAAAGTCAAAAGGGGTACAAAAAATAAAAAATAAAAAGCAAAGAAATGGAAATAAAAGGGTCTCTAAGATTTAGGTAAATCACTCAGTTCTTCATGGGGATGACATGGAATAATTATGAAGAATCAGAGTTAGTGTGATCTGTGTGTAAACAAGGGGCTTATGATCATACATTTACTGTAACAAAACTTCAGTTCTCACTTCTCTATAGTTATTAAAATAATTGTAGTTATTACTGTGTATATTTTTATTTTGTTCATTGCATTTTATTTCCTAAGATAATTGCATCTTTTGAAAACTATCTAGCCAACATTTATACTAATCTTTATTAGTTCTGAACATTTATTCTAATCTTTTCATAGTTTACCAGTGGCCAAATTTAGTTAGCATTGCCAAAAGGAAGTGAAAAACACTGAACCCTTTTTCTTCTTGGAACAACTTAAACTCTAATTCTGATCAGATCCAACAGATGGCAGTGATGTTATAAATTAATAGTTTAAAACATTCTTTTAATATGTAGGGTCTGCTCCTCAGAGAATAAGTCTCTCAGTACTTGCATAAATAATGTGGAACTTTGATATGATTAATTGGATAGAAGCATACAGGATAAATGTAACATGAAATTTAGCTGAAAACAGTATTTCCTATGTCAAAAATAAACAGTTTTCTCATTTCCAAAAGGCATTACAAATTGTTAACTGTAAAAGAGATTAGCAGTATACCAAGAAAGGATATGTGTCCAAACAACTACATTTTTCTATAAAATTCATTATTGCTTCTTGGTTTCCATTTTTATCTGTTCCTTTCTACGGGCATTGTTTTAGCCTTCTCACCTTTTATTTATTCACTTAAAAATAGTTTTACTTTGCTTTCTCCTTCTTTCACTGCTAATAAGTGAATCTGGCTGTTCTTGTCCCCTTTTACTATGCCTTTATAAAAATAGTTATTTTTATTCTTATTCATTGCCTTTTCATATTTGTACCCACTTTAAGTAATCTTTATTCTGTAGATAATAAAGAATTAGAAGCATCAATAGAAGGCTCTTACAGGGAAGCCTCCACTGTTGCTTCTGTTTTCCAAGTTATATAAAAACAAAGAAAACAACACTGATGATTGCTTTCTGTTTTAAGTAATGGCCATTATTGATTGTTTGACAACAGACTTTGTTTGTCAAATAGACTTTGTTTTCCTCACTTTTCTTTTACTTTTGGGTTTTTTGTTTTGTTTTGTTTTGTTTCGGTTTGGTTTTTTTTTTTTTTGAGATGGAGTCTCACTCTGTTGCCCAGGCTGGAGTGAAGTGGCGCGATCTCGGCTAACTGCAACCTCTGCCTACAGGGTTCAAGCAATTCTCATGCCTCAGCCTCCCATGTAGCCGGGATTACAGGTATGCACCACCATTCCTGGCTAATTTTTGTATTTTTAGTAGAGATGGGGTTTCGCCATGTTGGCCAGGCTGGTCTCGAACTCCTGACCTCAAGTAATCCACCCGCTTTGGCCTCCCAAAGTGCTGGGATTACAGATGTGAACCACCTTTGCCTGGCCATTTTTTGGTTTATTTTTGATGTAAGCCTATTTTCCTTCGAATGTCTACTATGGGATGGAGACTGTTCTAGATGCTTGGGATGCATCAGTGAATTAAATAGATGAAGGCTGCTCCCTTCATGGATGCTAGTGGTTGGTGTGTGGCAGGGGGCGGGGGGCGGTGCAGGGGGGTGAGTGGTGCAGAAAATAAATGATGATAAGTGTACCAGGTGAGTTACATGCTATGTTAGAAAATGATAAGGGTATGTGAAAAGGGCAGCAGGGAAGGAGCGTTGAGAATATGCATGTGTGGAGTGCAATCTTAAGCCATGTGGTAATGCTAAGTAGCTTCGCCAAGGTGACATTGTAACAGAGATGTAAACGGGGTGAGGGAGAGAACCACAGCCTGCCTGGGAAGAGGTTTTCCAGGCAAGAGGGTGTCACTACAATGACCTAAGGCAAAATACTCCCGGAAGCGGAATTTACTTCCAGGATATATTTTATGTCTATTTTACTGTACAACATTAGCCCATTTGTAAGTAAAAGGATTCATGTTTGTTAATAATTTTTAACTACCATCCATATCCACGTATCCATAACTCAAATACCTGGAAATTTCACATAACCACAACATACATGAGAATTATCTGTGGGGGTGGGGAATGGCCTCTGAGAAGCAAAAATTATGTACACATAGAAGAGGCATCAGGCCCTCCTGTATGGCTTTTATGTAAAATTTGATAAAGCTGGGTTACCTGGAATCCAAGCTTTTCATGGACAGAAAGGAAGGATTTGAAAGGAACTCTGGCAGGGAGTAAGTTAGAGCTCTGCCAATCAGATCCACTGATAGCAGTGAAAATGAAAAACTGACAGCTCTCAGAAGCTTGATAAGGAATCCAAAAAATGCATCGAAGGTCAAAGGAGCTGCCCCCCCGCATTTATACCCAGTGAGTGGGACAAGTAGCCCCCCTTCCCCAAGGGGCCCTGAGAACACCTCCAAGGGTCACATGTCAGCCACTTAGTCAAAATGGCAACCATAACTTTCCCCACCAAAGTTTAATAACAGCGTAATCAGTTCAAAGGGCTGAGAGGCAGCTCAATGCAGAGGCTCAAACCTGTAATCCCAGCACTTTGGGAGGCCAAGGTAAGAGGATTGCTTGAGCTCAGGAGTTTGAGAGACCAGCCTGGGCAACACGGTAAGACCCCATCTCTAAAAAAAAAGAAAATGAAAAATTAACTGGGTGGGATGGTGTATGCCTGAAATCTCAGCTACCTGAAGGGCTGAGGCAGGAGGATTGCTTGAGCCCAGGAGGTTTTGGCTGCAGTGAGCTATGATTGTACCATTGCACTTCAGCCTGGGCAATAAAGTGACACCCTGTCTGAAAAAAAAAAACAGAAGGTTGAGAAGGAAGGATTTTAGAAGATTTTAATTCAAATTTATCACAAATTTTTAAAAGTTTTTTTGGATTAAAAAAGTAAATTTTAAAAAATCCACTAAACTTGAGAATCTAAGAAACCTCATTCATAAAGAATACCAAATAAGTAAGATCTTTTGGCATCAATTAAGGTGATGATCAGATTACTTCAATAAAGTTGAAAATCTTCCACATAGGGCTATGACTGGTCTGACTATTTATTTATGATTGCTACTAAAATTGTTCATCATCATACTATTTTATTACATTTGAGTGTATTTTTTTGTTATGAGAAAGCAAGATGTGTGAAAATCTGAAATCAGATACATTAGACTATAAATTAATTTACATAAAGATTATAAAATTCTATTTTTAGATTATAAAAGGATTTTAATAAAAAAAGCATTTGTTAGTTTTACAAAAAGCGTTACCACAAGTACATTTCTCCTTCCCTGGGTTGATTATTTAATTTAGAAAATTTTGATCTACCCACAATTTTCCCAGCAAAAACCTATTACATAAAGGAAATTGCACCAACATTATATGTTACCATGACAACACCAGTGATTACTCAATGCATGAAATGAGCCTCCAATTCCAGAACATGCCCTGAGTTTAAGAATTAGAGTTTAAAAATTCACTTTAGGCACATTAAGATATGCATGTAGGAGAAGGGTTACATTTTAACTACACAAAAATAGTATTTGCAACGCTTATGTGCATTTTTAAAAATTAGGATAGCAATGATCAAATATTCAAACACCTATCAAATGCACCTGGAGGAAGTTAACTCTGGGCTTTTGTCTCCTATGCTACTTACGTGTGACAGAAAAATAATTAGAAAACCTTGATTCTAACCACCCCAGCAGCAAAGCCACGATGCTTCCTGGGGAAATGATTGAATGGACGGCTACCAAAAGTGATGCCAGAAATACTCACCAATGCTCAGTTTAAGCTAACAATTTTTAAAAGACGATCTGAGTAGAAAATTATTTTATTAAAAATAACCAATCACATTTGTTGTCACTTCTGTTATATTTGGCATTACTAATTAAACTCAAGGAGGCTTCTAGAAGGACTATGTGGTTTATTCGTGTTCATTCCTTTTGATTGACTCCAGAATCTTTTGCAACTTCAGTCTTCAGCATTTGGCATAAATCTGTCACATTTGATTCCATATCCTCCTTAAAAGCATTCATCTTCAATATTTTTTAGCTCAGAAAATCCCAAGTAAAAATTATATAGATCTCAAGGAATATTCAGAAAGCCACTTTCATTCATGTTCCATTTCCCTTACAAAATACAAAATTAAAAAAAAACCAGAATGGACAGTATACAATAGGTTAAAGAAATAACTGCAATTAAAAATTTACAAGAATAAAATTAAATTACGTAACTAAAGTTGACTGTAGTAGAGAAGTCAGGCATCATTTAGCCCTGACTGACCTTTCTATGGTAACAAAATGGAACTATGAGTCAGATGACAAAAATCTGTAAAATAGATAATTAAACTGAGAGAGATAATCTGAAGGAAGTCCCTTTTAGAACTACTTACCATCCTAATTTTCTATGATTTTATGTAAAATAAAACAAAAAATATAAGCCAGGCAAACTCACATCAAATCAAGACACCTATACACTCTGGAGGCCTGTTAAAAGTATTCTAGATCATATACAAATCTAAATGGACTGGAGAGAGAAATGATTTAGTGTCTCTGATAAGATTTTTTTTTGCACCATGTGACCATACTGGAAAAACCACTGAATATGCTATTTTCAAATTGCTACTTAGAAGGACTCAATATTCCAGAAATTCGCGTGCTTTCATAGAGATAATGATGACCCTTAATTTAGGAAATTACTGTGTCAAAGACTGTAGCTATTAAAGGAACACAGTTTTGCTTTGACACTTAATGCATTCCTCTTATGTTTTTATCAGGCAGTTAGATTTGTAGTCATTCCATTAGGATCTGATAATTTGTGTGGGAGAACAGAAAGGGAAAGAAAGGCTAAGAACTATTAAGTATGTGATGGAGGCAGAGGGAGATTTATTTCAAGTTAGAAAAGGGTAATTTTAGCCATGATATCACAAAGCAATAATAAATGAAAGCTGACTAACATACCAAATGAGATGGAGGCAGGGCAAATAATTATTTTATTTATGGAAATTGCCTTCAATAAATTCTTACTGTCTTATAAGGCAGTCTTATCTCTGCCTTATAAGACAGACCTGCATCTGTCTGACAGACCTGCATTGACTTCCAGCTCAGCTATTTTGATAAAAATGTGTACCTGGGAAAATTAAGTAAGCTTGAAAAGTCTCAGTTTCCTCAATTGCTGGCAGATTATTTTGGTAATTTTTAAAATGAGTATAAATTACACACCAGAGTTCTTGGGATACTGAAGGCATTCCTATTCCTTAACTTTTCTTCACAGTATTTGCCCATAATATGCTTTGGTTGGTTTGTTTGTTTGTTTGTTTGAAGTGGAGCCTCGCTCTGTCGCACCCAGGCTGGAGTGCAATGGCACGATCTCGGCTCACTGCAACCTCTGCCTCCCGGGTTCAAGCGATTCAGCTGCCTCAGCCTCCTGAGTAGCTGGGATTACAGGCGCATGCCACCACGCCCAGCTAATTTTTTGTATTTTTAGTACAGATGGGGCTCCACCATGCTGGCCAGGCTAGTTTCGAACTCCTGACCTCAAATGATCCACCCACCTTAGCCTCCCAAAGTGCTGAGATTACAGGTGTGAGCCACTGACCTTTTTAATGTTTCTATATTATCTAATGTTTATACCCTTTTAAGATGGATCTTTAGGCATTTTTCCAGATTTATCAAATGCTCATCCGATCTTGTCTTTAACGTTTCCAGCATTATTCAGTCTTATTTGCAGAAGCTTCTACAAGAGTCCTCCTGGTCCCTGAAATCAAATGGCCTGCATATTTTCCCAACAAACTCAGAAACAGTTAAGATTTTGTACTATTTTTGGAAAGCAGGCCCATCTGATGATTCTATTTTCATAAGGGATTCTGAAGAATAACCCCAAGATAGACCACCTGAAGAAATTCATAGACTATCGTGAAAGTCAATATACTAACATGAGAACATCTTGGACTGTGAATTGTCCCACAAGTCAGTGCTGGGTGAGGATCTCTGAACTTACTTTGCATTAGCAGGGTTGCAAGTGGTTAGGTTTGCCAGGGCTAGAGCGGCCGCTTCCCGTACCTCTTCATTGTCACTTTTTAGCAACTGAATTAACTGTGGAATCCCTACAGAAAGAGAAGGTAAAAATGTGACTTTTAAAATGCCCATGTGCACTAAAATATGGTAACCTAAAAATGCTCAAAAGAGTCGTTTCCAGTTGGCTTACCCTGATTATTGAAAAAATCTTTGCTGCCTGAATTCTCACACATTGCTGAAATAGCTTGGGAAGCAGCAATTTTCGTTCCATCATTTTCAGAACCCAAAAGGGCTACAAGGCACTTTTCAACCTCTTGTTCGTGAAAAAGTTTTCTATTTTCAGCTTTCATACACCAAAGGGAAAAAAATTGAGAATTTTAATGCAAAAACTGCGAAGTATTATTACTTTCCCATCCAAAGTCTAACAGGAATTCAAACCATTTGGTAGTTTTAGTACCAGAGTCTAAACTAGACAAAATCTACAACCATTTAACTTTAGAATACAGTAATTATGCAAAATGAATCATGGATGTTTTTTCCTATTCCCTTGTATGAGATCAATATTATGGCCAAGAAAATTCTATAATAGGAAAAAGGCAAGTTTTTGGATTTAGCAAGCACTGATTTAACATCCGTCATGCACCTGACCTGGTACTCAGTGTTCACAGGCTATTTGTTCACTAAGGACAAAATCCAGTTTATCTGATGGTTCTTTTAAATATAAAACCCAATATTGGAAGAATGCCTAAGATGTGCAAACTGGTGAGCTGGATGCTTATGACCTTCAGGAGAAGAGCAGAGGAGAGGAGAAAGTAAAAATGAGTTGTAAAGTATGATCCCGAGTCTTAAGAAATTTATAGTCTTATATCAAAATATAATCATCACTTTTTTCTCAAATGACAATACATACTTAAGTAGCAAAAATTAAAATAATTATTTAATTAAATAAAGTTATGCCTAAGTACATGCCATTATATTCATCCCATTTAAAACACTAAGTTTGAAACCAAAGTATTTTTAATGTTCTTTTGTTCCCTAAACATTGTCTTCTCTTGGCTTCATTTGATTTTTTTACAAATGACAATCTCATTACTATACTAACGTAAATACTGCATTAAGTTAAATGAGAAAATTAAAATAATTTTTTGTTTTGTGTTCTATTCTAATTTTTTTTATGTTCTAGCTAATTCTAAAGAAGTTCCTCTTTATTAAAGTATGTTCTAGAAAAAATATATTAAATCAAACTGCTTTGATGAAATAAAGATGCACCAGAGGCTGGTATAAAAAGAAACAACCTACAAATAATTCCTTGCTAAATAATTTGGTTCCTTCAAAAAATTGTCATAGATTTGATTATTTATTAATACCCTTTGTAAAGTTTATAAACTTAACCTTTATAAATTCTATTTTTGTGATTAAACTGGAAGAATGTGTGATATGCACTCTTAGGATATATGAGAGAAGAATATTCTATTAGAATAAGAATTTTTGCAAAACAATGCTGATAATAATTTAGATTACAATATTTACATGTGGAACTAGTTCATTACTTATACATATGTTAATTAACTTGTTTGTTTCAGAAATGTTTTCAGAAATTAACATCAGCTAGGTTTCCATTGTCAACTTATGATTTCTCCCTTCCTTCAACGATGACTTAAAAAAAATCGTCCTTTTTCACAGAAGCGGTGTCACGTTTAGATGGCACCATATTTGCAAATACTTTTGGCCTTTGTTCACCTGATACACAGATATATATTAAACAGTCTGGCCGCAACTGGCACAGGCTAAGTTATTAACCCTCCTGCTCATTCATTTTAAACCAATCATGAACCATGTCCTGTAATCCTATCATTTTCATCTCTTGTTCCTTTCATTTACCATTAGAATTCAGGCAGGCCATAACTTTTTTTCATAAAAAAGCTTCAGTTAATACTTAACTCTAAAGTATGTGGCTACGAAAATGTTTTAAATATACACAGTTCTTATTATTTTTTGCTGAATAAGTAATATCCAAAACTTTTCCAGAGTCTCTGACCTAAAATGCTTAGATTTCTCATTAAGATTTCCCTGATAGCTCTAAATCAAATTTTCTAAACAGAACCCTCTTAGCATGGATTCCATCAGGAAAATTGGCCAAAATGATTTATTTGAAAAAACGAACTTTGGAGTATGTAGATGTTGCATTCAGAAAACAGTATATTTACAATTCTTGAAAAGATTTTTTTTAATAATTTAAATAGATACTGAGGGCAATTAGTTTCTCAACCTTGCTGGGACTGTTCTCAAAATGCAGCTGTGTTCACTAAACCTTAAAAGTGCTGACTGCAGCGTGGCTATAATAGATTTAAAAGATGAATTAACATATTAACCAGATACTTTCCTTGAATTGCTACACCAAGGAGTATTTATGTTTTAATTACACAGATCATAAAGATGGCAAGATAGTTATGCTACTAATAGCATAATGTCCTTTAAAAATAACATTTGTTCAGTATCCCTAAAATAAAAAGCATGACGTTTTCTTACTGGAAACAAATCTGTATGTAATGATGCTTTCCTTCATCCATTCTCAGAAGTTGCTATTGTGCCACTTTTGCTCCTGCTGAGATGTTAATGCCAGTTCATAAACCTCATGGCAACATGGTAATTAACACCTTCCTCCTACTGGTACCAGGTCAAAGGCATATTGATTTGGGCTCTCCACAGTTGAGATGCATGTTAAAAGTTTACTCAACAAACAACACTTAAAGAAAGTGTGTTTATGAGTTTGGATGTTTCGACTGTGTTTCTGACATACAATGGCAATGCACGAGCTTGTCTAAAAAAATTCTTATGATGATGGAAAGTAAAAATAAGTGTATAAATTGCTATTGATAGTTACACTGTATAATAACAGTATAAGGAGAATGTTTGTCAAAATCTACTTATATATGGAGTTTTCTAACTGTGGGAAATTTTTTAAACTTCTTCATGATTATATGCTTTCAATACAGGAATATTAGGATATAGCTTTCTTATTCATTGTTAAGTTTTTAAGAGTTTGCCACTGTAACTAATATAAAATAAGACATGTCTGATTAAGCTGGCTGGGTCTGGCAGATAGAGGTCAAGGCAGGCAAGAGTTGATATACAAAGTAGACAAATGTTATGGTTTGGCTGTGTCCCCAAACAAATCTCATCTTGAATTGCAGTTCTCATAATCCCCACATGTTGTGGGAGGGAACAGGTGGCGATAATTGAATCACAGGGCCAGTTTCCCTGATCCTGTTCTCCTGATAGAGTTAGTTCTCACGAGATCTGATGGTTTTATCAGGGGCTTCTCCCCTTTGCTGGGTATTCATTCTCTCTCCTGCCACCCTGCAAAGAGGTGCTTACTGCCATGATTGTAAGTTTCCTGAGGCCTTCCCCAGCCCGCCAGAACTGTGAGTCAATTAAACCTCTTTCCTTTATAAATTACCCAGTCTCAAGTATTTCTTCATAGCAGTGTGAGAACAGACTAATACAACAAGAAATACAGGTAGGAGCTGAAAAGAAGGCAGAATCTAGAATCTGGGCAGGAGGAAGAGGTGGATATGATAGATCTGGCCAGATAATAAGAGTTAAGAGGTAAATAAATCAACCAAAATAGAGGAGAATAATTAGGCAATGACAAAGATGTAACCTATCTTCTAGCACTGGCCTCAAAGATGTTGGTTCTGCCCTAATATTGTGTTCTGGTCAGAAGTGGGCAGTACTGCCCAAAAATGTCATGGCTAAGGCAGATCAGAGTCCTTAGGGGAAATCCTGCTTCTGGAATGGAAAGATTTTCTCAAAGCCCTGCACTTCCAATGAGAAGAGCATTCACTCATAATAATTTATTGGGATATGTGAACAGAGAGAAAGTTTGAATCTTCGTGGAATCATCTATCTTTCTAGAGGTTCCAAGAATCAAGCTTTCAGACCAGATATCTCCTAGGCTATAAGAAAATTAAACCACCTCTGCATTCACTGAATTTGAAGACCCACCTAGCATACTTTTTCAGTTTTTGTAGAGTTGCCAAAGATGAAAACAGTTTAAGAAGGAAGGAGGCTATGTCATAAGGGATGGAGGAAGATTACCAGTTGAATAAGTTGAATTATAAAATGGAAGTTTTCACAGTAATAGAGGAAACCTGCAAGACCATGGTGAAGGAGCCCGACTGTAATACAGATGGGCAGTTGGTTGAATGATGTTAAGGTAGATCTAGGAAATGGAGGTTCTGCTCAGCAATGGAAGTTAACTTTTGTGCTGTGCTTGCTTGGTATTCCAATGAGGGTTGGGTTACTTTAGTTCATGCACGGGTTGTTACTTTAATCTACCATAGTGGGAACAGGTGAAGGTCTGGTGTGAGAAAACTGGTAGCAGATGTAGAGCAGAGTGGGCTATACTAGGTTAAAGCACGAGGAAGCAGGTTTTTTAATTTCTTAAGGACAGAAAGAGAAACCAGTTATTTTACTGACACCTTGAAAATTAACAGAATTAGAAAATTTGAGATTTCCTCTAAATCTAGCTGTTTGAAGAACATGGATACCAATAGATCAAAACAGCATTTCCCAAACCAGAATCCAGACAAAAGGCCCAAACCAGAGCAAATGAGTATAAAATTATGGTCGAACAAAGTTTTACAATCAAGACCACAAGGGAGAGTATCTGAGGAAGAACAAATTGATAACCAATGGCCATGTGCTTGTGTAAAATAGAAGAATCTCTGATGCCAAGTGGGGCTATCTGGATTTGATCCTGCTTATTCTAGCTCAAGAGTTATTAACCTGGGGTCCCTGGATTCAGAAAACAGGTGGGCTTCAGGCAGTCCGTGAACTCCCTGCAATTATATGCAGAATGTAGTGTATTTGTACATTTTCAGAAGGTTACTCTTTGTTCAGATTGTCAAAGAAACTTAACACTCCCCAAAGTGGAGTGTGGGCAGTATAGCTGGATGTGCTTGGAAGCTGTCAGAAATACAAGCAGGAATTCAGAAGACAGGTCAGAATTAGAAACAGATTTGGGATTCATAAGCAAATAAGGAGGCAGCTGAAACATTAGTCATAAGTAAGAGTGCTCAGGGAGATTTTCAAGAGAACAAGACATAAAACAGAAGGCAAGTTTAGTGTTGAAATAAGCTGAGGAAAGTGGTAAAGGTGAAGGCTGGTCTGGTAATTTGAAGAACAATCAGGAAAGGGGGGGTGTTTTGGAAACGATGGGATAAAAGAGTTTACAGGAGGAGAGGGCAATCAACAGTGTGGATTCCCACCCAGAGGTCAAGTTAAAAAGGACTGAAAATGCCTCTGCAGGATTTGGGAGTTCAGAGGTCCATGTCAAATTCTACAAGGACTATTTTGGCAGAATGGTGGAAACAGAAGTCAGGTGCAGCAGGTGAAATGTTGGAGCTGAACTGAGGAGATGGGGCTATTTAAAATGGACTGATCTGTCAAAGAGGTTGATAAGAAAAGGAGAAAAAGAGGACCCTGGGGCAAGGGGAAGAGAGGAAGAAACAAATTTCCACAAGTCACCCAGGTCACAGACAATGAAGGGCCTCTTAGAAAGCTCTGAACTTATATCACCTTCCTCTTATATAAACCAGTGGGATCAGGAGAAGAGAACTCTGGCGTTGCAATACTGCATTATGGGAAAGTCTCCTCGTCATCCACAATTGGGCTAAAGGAGTCCACTGCCCTCTCAACTGATGGGAAAACAGGCAAAGGGCACCCTGTAGGCTTCATCTATTCATTAAAACTAGGCCCAGGCAGAGTCCTCTGCATTCCCTGATGAGCATTAAAAACCAAAATTATGAAACACTGCATAGAAAGGAGAACAGAGATGGTCTAAAAATAAGTATTCATGAGGAAAAAAGATTAAGTGAAACAAAAACAAGAATCCAAAGTATAGTGGGAAAAACTAGCTTCCTGAATTAGGGGAAAAAATCATGACTCTGGTGATCAGAAGGCTTGCCTGTGTAGTAGAGACAGCGGAGAGGGGGACTTAGACATACTTCGGCAAAATTTTCAAACTCGGGATAAAAAATTCTACCTTAATACAGCAAAAAAATCATATATGTAAAATAATGCAAATCAGGCTTGAACAATACAAAAGCCAGCTTCACAGATAAGCTTTTCGTTTTTGTTTTTTTGAGATGGACTTCGGCTGTTGTTGCCCAGGCTGGAGTGCGATGGTGCGATCTTGGCTCACTGCAACCTCCACCTCCCAGGTTCAAGTGATTCTCTTGCCTCAGCCTCCCGAGTAGCTGGGATTACAAGCGTGTACCACTACACCTGGCTAATTTTTTTGTATTTTTAGTAGAGATGGGGTTTCACCATGTTGGCCAGGCTGGCCTTGAACTCCTGACCTCATGTGATCTGCCCGCCTCGGCCTCCCAAAGTGCTGGGATTACAGGCATGAGCCACCGTGCCTGGCATCACTTCCATAGATATTTAAGGAGAAATATTATGATGCAACAATTCCAAACCCAGTTAAATTGTCATATATGTTTGAAGGCAACAAACCTATGCACAGGTAAGGTAAGGTCTCGAAGCATATCACTACTGGATATACCTTAAAACAATTTTAACTGAAAAATATACTCTGGTTAATTTGAGAAATGAATCAAATAAAATAAGGACAGGAAAGCTTTATTATGAGAAACTGACAGCACACACTGAAACAGATTCAATATGTATATAACTCTAAATGACAAATGTGGTTAAAATTGAATGTAATGACAAAGTGATTCTTAAAAAAGAGAGTCTTTGGCCGGGTGTGGTGGCTTATGCCTGTAATCCCAGCACTTTGGGAGGCCGAGGCAGGTGGATCACTTGAGGTCAGGGATTCAAGACCAGCCTGTCCAACATGGTGAAACCCTGTCTCTACTAAAAATACAAAAATCAGATGAGCATGATGGCACGCAACTGTAATCCCAACTAGTCGGGAGGCTGGGGCAAGAGAATCACTTGGACCCAGGAGGTGGAGGTTGCAGTGACCTGAGATCACTCCACTGCACTCCAGCCTGGGCAACAGAGCGAGACTCAGTCTCAAAACAAAACAAAACAAAACAAAAACAGATTCTAGAGAGGGGAATCTATAACTTCTTATTGATCTTAGAAACATCAGAAAGGGAAAGAATTGTGGAAGCAAAATTGCTAAATATCTAAAATAACTATAGTAACTTTATCTTTAAAATAACTGTTTATAAAAGTTTTTAAAATCTATACAAAGAAATGAACAGCATAAAAAAATAGAAAGCATAAAACATAAAACATGATGTCAGAAATAAGGGTGAATATCGTAGCTATAAAAATAAATCTGACAATATTTATTTGCCTTGCCTTTTGGACCTAGTGGTAGTGAAGGTTTCCCAATATTGCTAATCTCTGGGGATCTCATCATCTCTTGCTTATTCCCTTAACCCTAATTATACTTCTGAAAGTAGTTCCTTCATTTGTCTCTTTTAAAACCATCAGGAGTGTCCAGAATTTTTTTTCTGCCAAGACCATGTTTGATAATACATGGTAATCTTAACATCAAATTAGAATCAAAAGCTAAACAGCAATAAAAGTGAGATTAAAAAAAATCAGTAGTGGATATAAAACATAAAGCAAAGTCATTTAATATAAAATTACAAGAGAAAGGCCGACCGTGGTGGCTCAAGCTTGTAATCCCAGCACTTTGGGAGGCCCAGGTGGGTGGATCACGAGGTCAGGAGATCAAGACCGTCCTAGCTAACACGGTGAAACCCCGTCTTTACTAAAAATACAAAAAATTAGCTGGGCCTGGTGGCAGGCACCTGTAGTCCCAGGTACTAGGGAGGCTAAGGCAGCAGAATGGCGAGAACCCGGGAGGTGGAGCTTGCAGTGAGCCAAGATCGCGGCACTGCACTCCAGCCTGGGTGACAGATCGAGACTCTTTTTTTTTTTTTTTTTTTTTTGAGACAAAGAATTACAAGAGAAAATAAAAATAATACAGTGGGAAACTTCTAACATACTACTCTTCATCTGTGACAGATCATATAACTAAAAAAAAGAATAAGGATAAAACTGGACGATATAATTTATAAAATTGAACTACAAGATAATTAAACTGCATTCTACAGGAAATATATCTTTTTGTCTATTAAGAAAATATTTATTCATTCCATCCATTGTTTATCCTTATCTTCTGGAACAATACTTTGCATGTAGCACGCATATGATAAGTGTTTATTTAAATAGTAAGCAGAGTGTGCCTTTCCAAGTTTTAATAGAACACTTGTACAAATTGGTCCTATAACAGGCCTCAAAGAATATGCAATACTAGTCCAAAGCAAAGTTTGCATTTTTAACTATAAATCAAAAATGTTAGGATTTATTATTATTATTATTATTATTATTAAGGGTCTTGCTCAGTTACCCAGGCAGGAGTGCAGTGCGATGATCACATCTCACTGCAGCCTCAAACTCCTGGGCTCAAGTGATCCTCCTTCCTCAGCCTCCCAAGTAGCTGGGACTACAGGTGCACACCACCACACATGGCTCATTTTTAAAAAATTTTGTGTAGAGATGGGGGGTCTTGCTCTGTTGCCCAGGCTGGTCTTGAACTCCTGGTGTCAAGTGATCTTCCCATCTCAACCTCCCAAAGTGCTAGGATTACAGGTGTGAGCCACCATGCCCAGCCCCAAAATGTTACAAATTAAAATGAGGAACTTTGAGCTCTGGGTCCTGACTGAGAAAGATGATCTGGGGGCTCCCTGCAGGTCCTTCCCTCAAAGGGTTGGCCCAATATGCTAATGTAGTTAAGAGACTAAAATACTTGCTGCATAAGACTGAAATGGAAAATAATGATAAATTAACCTATCTATAGATAATATAAAATGATGGTGCATACTTTTAAAATAGCTTTCATAATACTTATCAACACATTTCAAGGAGGGTATAATAAACAAGAGGAAGTCCTGAAGAGGTAAGAGAATGATCCCAGGATGGCCTGAGGACATGTGTGCAGAGGGACTAAACAAGATCTGAATTCTTCGGTCTGAAAAAGTGATGTTTGAAGGGAACATAGTACAATCACAGATGACATATATGAAGTAAACACAGTCATTAGATTCTAACATAAAGACTGAGGAGACACAACTTGAAACTAGAATGTAGTTATTTTAGGACTAACATAAGGAGGTAGAATCAGAAAACATTAAGTGCCAGAAAGGATTTAAAGACTGTCTGCTTGAATTCCTTTCTATTACAAATAACCAATTTCAACAAATGATGCTAGGAAAAATTTATGTCTACATGAAAAAGAATGACCTGGGACCATAATTTTATACCCTATATAAAAATAAACTCAAAATGGATCAAGACCTAAATGTAAGAGCTACAGCTGCAAAACTCCTAGAAGAAAACATAGGGCAAAAGCTTTGATATTTGGTAATGAGTTATTGGATACGACACCAAGAGCAAACAGCATAGGCCACAAAATAGATAAATTGGAATGCACCACAATTTAAAACTTTTGTGCATCAAAGCACACAATCAACAGAGTAAAAAGGCAACCCACAGAATGGGAGAAACTATTTTCAAATAATATCTGATAAGGGGTTAATATCCAGCATATATAAAGAACTTCTATAACTTAGCATCAAGAAAACAATCCAATCAAAAAATGGGAGAAGGACTTGAATAGATGTCTCCAACGAAGATATGCAAGTGGCCAATAAGTACACGATAAAGATGCTCGAAGTTGCTAATCATTAGGGCATGCAAATAAAAAGCACAATGAGATAGCACCTCACACCCATTAGGATGGCTACTATCAACAAACAGAAAATAACAAATGTGGGCCAGGACGTGGAGAAATTGGAACTCTTGTGCATTAGTTATGGGAATGTAAAATGGTATAGCTGCTACAGAAAACAATATGTCAGTTTCTCAAAAAAATTAAAAATAGAGGACGGGCATGGTGGCTCACACCTGTAATCCCAGCACTTTGAGAGGCTGAGTTGGGAAGATTGCCTGAGGTCAGGAGTTCGAGACCAGCTTGGCTAACATGGCAAAACCGTGTCTCTACTACAAATACAAAAATTAGCTGGGTGTGGTGGTGCGTGCCTGTAGTCCCAGCTACTCAGGAGGCCAAGGCAGGAGAATCGCTTGAAGCCAGGAGGTGGAGGTTGCAGTGAGCTGAGATTGCACCACTGCACTCCAGCCTGGGTGACGGAGCGAGACTGTCTCAAAAAAAAAAAAAAAAAAAAAAACTGAACTAAAAATATAATTACCATATGATTCAGTAACTCCACTTCTAGGTATACATCCAAAATATTGAAATCAGGGACTCAAAGAGATATCTGTATACCCACATTCTTAGCAACATTATTCACATTAACCAAAAGGCAGATGCAACCAACTGTCCATCCATGGTTGAAAGGATAAACAAAATGTGGTCTATACAGACAATGGAATATTCTTTGGCCTTAAGAAGGGAGGAAATTGTGACACATGCTACAACATGAATGAAACTTAAGGACATCATGCCAAGTGCTGTGCATTTGCAAAAGGACAAATGCTGTATGATTCCATATATATATGAGGGATCTAGAGTCATCAAATTCATAGAGACAAAGAATAGTGGTTGCCAGGAGTTTGTGTGAGGAAGGAGTGGGAATTATTGTTTAATTGGTATACTTTTAGTTTTGCTAAATGAAAAGATTTCTGTGGATGGACAGCACCACAAAAATGTGAATACATTTAATGCCACTGAAATGTACACTTAAAAATGATGAAGACGGTAAATTTCATAGTATTTGCATTTCACCACAATTTAAAAAGCAAGACTAGGATTGATTCCTTTTCTTCAAGCAAAACCGCTCCCCTTCTTGAGTTCTCCATTTCTGTGAGTGGCACCATTTTACTTCCAGCTGTCTAAGCCAGAAACCTGGCCTCATCCTTGGTATCGCCTTCTTCCTCTTTCAACCAACATAGTCATTCAAAAATACTCACACATGTGCTGGTGGTTCTCCTTGCAAAGTGCCTTGAGCCAGTCCCAAACATCACATCTCTGTTTCAGGGCACCTTCGCATCTCACCTAGATTACTACAGCAACCCCCTTTTGGTCTTCTGGTCATAAACATTTCCAATCTCTTCTCCACTTTGCAACACGAGTTCTCTTTCTTTAACAAGTGAAAATCCGTGATGTTCCCTCCCTTCTGAGTAACTTCAATGGCTCTTTGTTGTCATTAAAATAAAGTCCAAAATCCTTAACTGGGCTTACAATGTCCATGAGCACTGGGCTCCTCACCACGTCCATAGCCTGAGCACTCAGTGTTCTGTGGCTTTCTGGTCATTGGCCATTCTGAAAACTTTCGGTTCTGGAACTTGCCATGTTATCCCTCCTCTTGGCTTTTATACACACTGTTCCTTCTCAGAACCACTTCTCCTCCATCCCATCTGAACCTTCTTTGACCAGACAATTTATCTTATTTACTCTAGGTCCTAGCTTGTTAATCACTGATTTCAGGAATATTTTTCTGATCCAGGTCTGTGCTGGGAGCCTTCCTGGGTGATCCTGTGTTTCCATCATTAATCACTTTGAACACTGCATTGTGAGTGCCTGTTTACTTTCCTGTTCTGGGTGAGAACTCAGTAAGAAATCATGAGTAAATGAATATGTACATTGTTCTGGAGAAGTTATACTTCACTCAAAATCACTTAAGTAGGTCATTACAATGCCAGTAGTGGAACTAGTACTAGAACTCTAGTACCAGGAACTCTGTGCGGCATACTTTCCAGTACTGTGGCACATGATGGGTAGGCATCATCAAACTCACCACCTCAAAATGAGTGAGAACAGACTTAGAATGACCCAGCCACATTTGATAAATATAAATACTCTCCAAAGAGATGCTGAGATACGCAAACATTTTAGGTGACATTGTCCATGTCTTCCCATTTTACTTCTCTTTGGGTCTCAATTAGCTAAGAAGGACTAGGATAGAAGGAAGAGAGAATTGAACAGCTATAATAATGTTTAAGTTCCATTTGATAGAATACTGGGTAAACCAACTTTTGCCAATATTAAAAAACCTTGATTTCACAACCAGTCTCTCAAATAGGCGTTTATAATGTAACTCATGAGGCCCCTCTATGCACATTACATACTGGATGGTGAAATCTTGCTTACTGCATTAAAGCTTTGTCCTGAAGAAATCCAGTGTATGCTGAAAAGGGAGTGTTTCCCATAGTATACATATAGATATACAGATGTGAGTATATATGTTTAGAATATAAATCACTTAAAATAGTCAAAGCTGTCATCATTTATAAAAGTAGTGGTGCAGAAGGGGAAAAATAAGATCACATCTTTTATTAGATAAGACTCCAAATATACATAAATTAAAACTATAATTTCATCTGTGCTTGTGCTGTAATCTCTCATATTTTACAGATTTATGTCAACATAACTTGTCACTGAAATGCAAATTGTATTATGTATATAGTATGAGCGTATTTTTCACAGCTATGTAACATGGTGCTACTAGACTCCAGCTGAAACTTGAAAATTACTTTACAGATATCATTGTGAATGTGGATTTCTTCAGTGCTCTCAGGTTCACAGACAATGCATACATTCTATATAATTCCAAATTCAAGCGAAACAAAGGCCTAAAACTTAATATAGAAATGAATTGTATTTTGAAAAATAGGATAATGAAATCGTACTGAGTTCTTCATATCCCTGACAAATCTCTAACTCATTGGAAGTGAGATGAGTTTGGACTTAAGTAGTAAATATAGCACTATTCTCAAATGGTTTTTTAAGAGCAGACAAATACTCTAGTGTTGGTTAGTACTAATCAAAATTGAGACAAGAGGAATTATATATGTTTTGTTTATGTAAAATAAGACATGGCAGGGTGCAGTGGCTCATGCCTGTAACTCAGTCAAAGTGGGCAGGTCGCTTGAGCCCAGGAGTTCTAGACTAGCCTGGGCAACATAGCAAAACCCTGTCTCTACAAAAAATACAAAAATTAGCCAGGCATGGTGGTGCATGCCTGTAGTCCCAGCTACTAGGAAGGCTGAGGTGGGAGAATCACTTGTAACCTGGGGAAGTTGAGGCTGCAGTGAGCTGTGATCACGCCACAGCACTCCAGCCTGAGAAATAGAACGAGATTCTATCTCAAAATAAATAAAATAAAATGAGACATACGATCATAAGCTGCTTTAGTAATGGCTTTTGCTGCATTCTTCTGAATATCAGGAATTGTAGAGTTTTCTGCAAATGACAGGAGCTTTTTAAGACCCCCTGTCTGCTGAATCTGCACCACAGTATCCATGTCTTCAAGGCAATTGGCTATCACTGCAAGTGCTTCTATATGAAGGTCATTCAATTCCTGATAATAAAAGCAAATACAACTTTAGGAAGTTGTACTAAAATGTACACTTCCCAAATTTGACTACAAGAGGAAACAAAGTCAGTCAGAACACAATGTAATGATTTTTATTGTGACAGAGGCCCCAGGGAACAGGAGTTGTGCTTATCAAAGTAACATCACTCTTCTTGGCCATGCGCCCTGTCTTTTCTCCTTTCCCTTACTCCAAAATGTTTTATGGATAAAAAGTAATGCTAGGGAGGAAACTTCCAGAAATGGTAGTCAATGAAGTTGCTCATACAGTCTTCCAGAAAAAACGATTTTGAAATCTGGAGAAAACATTTTTTGAAAAAGCAAGACAGAAGCTGATGAAAATACATACTTTAAAATAATTTGTGACTATAAGAGAAGTATTGCTAATGTGTGGCCGTCTTGCCTGAGGAAATCTACTGAATCTCCACAGCCTTGGAAAACTGCAGTTTTACCTAGATAGCTAGAAATGTAAAGGGGAAATCCCAAAAGTGAGAAACGCTCAGAAAGGATAATCCACCATCATGAAGGGAAGGAATTCACTTTCACAGCAAATACATTGCGGCCAATGTTCATGGAATTCACTGGTTTTACCATGTTGCCCACCTTTCTGAAGCAGCTGGCTTGATAGAATGGCCTTTTGAAGACTCAGTTACAGCACCAGCTAGGTGGCAATACCTTGCAGAGCTTGGCAAGGTTCTCCAGAATGCTGTATATGCTCTGAATCAGTGTCTACCATATGGTGCTGTTTCTCCCATAGCCAGGATTTGTGGGTCCAGGAAGGGTAAACATCACCCAAGGATTTTGCATCTTCTTCTGGGGTAAGCATTGGGAAATATTTGGCTGTATATAGGATAGTTGAATCATGTTAGGTAAAAGTATGATCTCATTATTGTCTGAAGATTATGATTTAAGAGGAATATGGGTACCAAATTGACAAGGAAAAAACTTGTGATGAATTTTTATCTAGGCCACAGTACCCAGATATTTGGCCAAATATTATTCTAGATGTTCCTGTGAAAGTACTTTTTACATGAGATTAATGTTTAAAACTGACTTTGGGTAAAGCAGATTACCCTCCATGATATGGGTGGACCTCATCTAATCAGTTGAAGGCCTTAATAGAAGAAGACTGATCTATCTGGCCACAGAGGGAATCCTGCCAGTACGGCACCCCTGGACTCGAATTACAACACTTCTCTGGGTCTTCAGCCTACTGGTCTAACCTGTGGATTTTGGACTTGCCAAGCCTCCAAAATCACATGAGCCAATTCCTTAAAGCAACTACCCACCCCTGCCCCCTAACACACATCCATTGATATGGTTTGGCTCTGTGTCCTCACCCAAATATCTCAAATTGTGATCTCTAGGCAAATTAAGTAACATAATCCACATGTGTCAAGGGAGGGACCTGATGGGAGGTGATTGGATCATGGGGGTAGTTCCCCCATGCTATTCTCATGACAATGAGTGAGTTCTTATGAGATCTGATGGTTTTATAAGTGTTTGACAGTACCTCCTTCACATGCTCATCTGCTGCCATGTAAGATGAGCCTGTTTCCCCTTCTGCTATGATTGTAAGTTTCCTGAGGCCTCCTCAGCCACTAGGGTCTGTGAGTCAATTAAACCTCTTTTCTTTATAAATGACCCAGTCTCAGGCAGTTCTTTATAGCAGTGTAAAAATGGACTAATACACCCATATACACATGCACATGTACAATATACATGCATCCTGTTGGTTCTATTTCTCTGGAGAACTCTAACATATGGTATAACCCAAAATCTGAGTATAAACTATGCCCAGACCTCTGGCTGACTACTAAACTATACATGTGTGGAGGAGACCCCAGGGATCCTGGTGAAAATAAACAGGCAAGGACGAGAAAGCATATCTTATCCTTGAAGAGGGAGCTGTGCTAGGTGAGATTGATTAATTTATTGCTTTTAAATATAGTGCATTCCTCAATCCATGTGCAGCTCATTTGGCAGAATGCTGAAACCTTACTGGTCTGAGATGTCAGAGGTCAGAGCCTGAGACTGACAGAGGAGCCATAGGTGACTAGCAAACTGCAGAAGCTCTGGGGAGAACTCCATGGAGTCAGGCTAAAAACAGCAGCAAACAGAAACTGTAAGAACTGAGCAGAGATACCAGCTGCACCACTAGAGAGACAAAGTGTGTAGCTCACCGCCTAGTACAGCAAAATAGCCACAATCCTCAGAACGACACAACAGAATCTGGAATAACTAGAAAGTATTATCTACAATGCTCATTCTTAACCATGCAAAGAAGAAACAGGAAAGTGTGACTCAAAGTCAGAAAAAAGTCAGTCAATAGAAATCTGTTAGGGCCAGATGTTGGTGAATTAAGTAATTAGAGACTTTAAAGCAGCTATGATAAATATGTTCACAGAGGAAAGCTCAATAGAGAAATGAAACTTCAAACATGGAAATGTAAGACTTGAGAAGTCCAAAAACTAGAAAGAAAAATTCACTAGGTGAACTAAACGGCAGATTAGAGATGCCAAAAGAATCACATAAATTGAACAGAGATCAAAAGACATTATTTAATCTAAAAAATTGAAGAAAAATGAGCAGAGCCTTAGAGTCTTGTAAAATATCAAGCAAGACAACATATATGTAATTGGGTTCCAGAGGGAGAGAAGGAATGGAAAAAATATTTGCATAAATAATGACTGAAAAATTCCATGATTGGCAGAAAACATTAATTTACCAGATCTAAGAAGGTCAAGCACCCCAAGCAGGATATATAATTATATCACTTCCATGCAGAAGAGAAAAGCAGAAAGCCAAAGATAAAGAGCAAAGTGTTGAAAGCAGCCAAAGAAAAGTGACACATCACGTACAGGAAAAGAGTTCAGCTTAATGGCTGAATTTTCATCAGAAATACTGGCATTCAGAAGAAATTTAAAAATGCTAAAAAGAAAAAAAACTAGCAGCCAAGAATTTTGTATCAAGCAAAAATCTCTTTTCAAAATTAAAGGCAAAAGGAAGCCACTTCCAGATAAATTTAAAAGACAGAGTTTATGCCATTATATTTACACTATAAGAAATGCTAAATGAGGTTCTTCACATTGAAGGGAAATGACCCTGATGACAACATGGATCTACCGGAAAAAATGAAAGCATCAGAAATCATACATATGTGAGTAAATATAAAATACTAAATACTGATGGATAGATGAATATATGGATAGGTACTACACAAACACATAGGAATATATAATCCTTAATATCTTAAGGACACATGATATAGGACTCATCAAAACAAAAATTACATTGTATTGTTGGGTTTGTAATGGACACGGATATAAAACATATGACAATATTAAGAATAGGAAAAGTAGAGATATATTGTTAAAAGGTTCTAGTATTTTACTTGAAGTAGTTCGATATTAACTCTAGACTATTATAGGTTAAAGTTAAGTTGTATATTGTAATCACTACAGCAACCACTAAAAATAGAACAAAGAAATATAGCAAAAAAGCCAAGAGATGAATTAAAATGTAACACTAAAAAAATTAACACTACAGGAGCCGGGTGCAGTGGCTCATGCCTGTAGTCCCAGCACTTTGGGAAGCCAAGGCAGGAGGATCACCTGAGGTCAGGAGTTCGAGACCAGCCTGGGCAACACGGTGAAACCCCCCTCTCTACCAAAAATACAAAAATTAGCTGGATGTGGTGGCACGTGCCTGTAATCCCAGCTACTTGGGAGGCTGAGTAGGAAAATCACTTGAACCCAGGAGATGGAAATTGCAGTGAGCAGAGATCGTGCCACTGCACTCCAGCCTGGGTGATAGAGCAAGACTCCATCTCAAAAAAAAAAAAAAAAAAAAAATTAACACTACAAAAGGCAGGAAGAGAGGAACTGTGGAATAAAACAGATCAGACAACTATAAATGGCAAGCTTAACTATAACCAAATCAATAATCATACGATAATTGAAAACTAATCAAAAGGTAATTAAGTGGAAACTGACATATTAATATGTGTTCAATCCATATACACATATTATCTCTTTAGTTCCTTTTAAAAAGTTTTATATTTTTCAGTGTATAGATTTTGCAAAAATTTTGATAAATTTATCTCCATGTAGTTCATATTTCAGGAATGTATTATAAGTTCAATTGTACTTTTTCTTTCGCTGTTTTGTTCATTGCTCACATACAGAAATATGATAAATTTTTATGTATTGAACTTTCATCCTGTGACCTCGATAGATCTATTTATTAGTTCTAGTAAGTTTCTGTAGTCTTCTTAGGATTTTCTGTATAAATGGTCATGCAATCTGAATAAATAACAGATGCAATCTGTGAATAAATACAGTTTTATGTCTTCCTTTCCAGTTTGTTAGTCTTTTTTTTTTTTTTTTTTTGTGAGACAGTCTCGCCCTGTTGCCAGGCTGGAGTGCAGTGGTGCGATCTTGGCTCACTGCAACCTCCGACTCCCGGGTTCAAGTGATTCTTCTGCCTCAGCCTCCCGAGTAGCTGGGATTACAGGCACATGCCACCATGCCCAGCTAATTTTTGTATTTTTAGTAGAGACGGGGTTTCACCATGTTGGCCAAGATGGTCTCGATCTCCTGACCTTGTGATCCACCCACCTCAGCCTCCCAAAGTGCTGGGATTACAGGTGTGAGCCACCATGCCTGGCCCCAGTTTGTTAGTCTTTTGTGTCATCTATTTATTTATTTGGGCTTATTGCCCTGATTCCAACCTCCAGGACAATGCTGAATAAAAATTATGGGAGCAGACACCTGTGTCTTGTACCTACTCTTAGGTGAGGATGTGGAGAAGCATTTTTATTTTTCACTCTCTATATTTTTGTGCTCTTTGAATTTTTCCCACTAGAATATATACATATATACATACATATATGTACATATATATACGTATATACATATATATATAAGAAGGGTTCTTAAATGTATATATACACATAAATATATATATATACATATATACATATATATATATAAGAAGGGTTCTTAAAAAACCCTTCTCACGTATTTCCTAGCTCTAACCATAGGCAAGTTATTCAACCTCTTTAAGAGGCATTTTTCTTATTTGTATAATAGGATTAACGCTATAATAGGTATATATGATTATATATGTAATGATAGAATTATTATCAATACTTTCATTTTATAGATAAAAATACCATCACATTCCTCAATGAATTACAAATTTAATAAAATCACAATGCCTGCCACCTAGTAGGTGCTTCCATCCCCTTTCCTAATTAAAAGAAGACAGGTAAAATATCAGATAGGTGAGAATACTATGGCATATCAGATAAACCCTGTGGTTAGTCACTTTCTACGTGTGTGACATAAGGCAAATTAAGTAACATTTCTGGTTTCAGTTCCCCTTTTAAAAAACAGGATAAAATGTTTGCTATATAGTGTTACAGGATTTTGCATCACAAGTGTAATTATAGGGGATCACATATGGGATCCACAAATCAAAGGCAGGTAGGTCCACATGGCTGGGAACATGCTTGTGCCATCACTGCTCTTTTATATTGTACTTCATTTTCCCAGTGCTGTATCATCAAACTGAATTCTGGTTTTTTTAGAAAAAAATTTAACAATTGGATAGTTTGAAACAGAATACGAAGTTATTACTCCGTTTTTCTCCTTCAATATGTTCCTATCTCTGGAATTTCTAAGAGGTACTTCAAGTAGATTTCTGTTATTAGAATTAATTTAATTTACTAAATATTAAAGTAGGGATACTGGATCTGAAATCTGTTTATTACTGTTTCACTAACGAATTAGTGGCTAAAGACACAGGACACATTCAGAAGAGATCTGAACCACTCAAGTCAATTAAACGGTTTTCAATAAACTGCTAGATGAGTTTTTGTAACCAGAAGATCCCAGAAGGCACAGATATTCTTAAAGTTTGATTCTTAAGGAGCTTATTAGCAACTATGGACATTTAGCTCCAATATTATTAAAAGGTATCTAGAAGGTAAATTACGCTTCTGCTTTATCCCAGAGAAAACCATAATGAAGGTTAAAAGACTAACCCTAGATGTTTCAGGAAATCAAGAGGAAGATCATAGACAAGAATTTAAAAACCTTAAGTCTGCTAAACTAGAAGACTTTTAAAATTAGTTTATAATAGTCTCTACAATTAGCCTGATTTAAGCAGGCCAATAAACTTTATGTAGCAATAAGCAAATTAATCCATTACACTTAATACACGTTAAGTATAATAAAATTTCATTTTTAAACATTTGGGAGAGATACATTTCCTTATAGAGGGTGGAATGAATGAAGCTAAATACCTTAGTTTCTAGGATCTTAATAAGATGGTCCAATCCTTGATTGTCTCTTAGCATTGTTCGAGACTCCTTATCATTTGTAATAACACCTAAGGTTTTGAGAGCCAACAACTGAATCACTGGATATTCTGACTTCAAGAGATCTAAGATAGGAGGTATTGCATTTAGTTCTTGAAGTGTAGTTCGACACTGAAAATCCTGCCACAAAATACAGATGATCAAAATAATTTTTTTAAGCAAAATACATTCTCAAGAATGGAGAAATTCTGTTTTCTAACACAAGAACATAAGTTATAATTTTCCCATCTTTTATTCCAGATTCCCTTCCAAAATAACTCACAAAAATAAGAAATCTTTCAATTGACAACACCAAAATTTATTTTAACTGTAATATGTAGACATTGTCTACAACAGAAAATATACATGATCTATGATTTTTATCTATTGTTTATTATACAGCAAATTCTGATTAAACAGCAGTAGAATAAAATCTACGCATAATGAAATTCTTTTCACACTTGGATATATTGCTTCAAATAGTAATTAATACAATGAAATGGCATTGATTCCTTATCTCATTCAAATGGATTGTTGATGAAATACCTATTAGCATGCAGTACTGTTGACAGGCCCTCTGCATGCAAATTTACAGCAGGTTTATTCAGATACATGACCTTTATTTAAGACATTTACACAATCAAGGGGTCATTGTAATCTAGACAATTGTTGTGCCTGTATGTCTATGATTCTGTGTGAGTGAAGAAGTGGGTGGTTGGGGGATTTTAAGAAAACAAGCCAAGAAGCCATGAAAAGCTCCCAAACTCTTTTAAGACATGACACCTTTAATCAAAACATGGTAAATATAAAATAGTACTAAAGGTGGAAAAGGCTCCAATTATAGCTTAGCTTTCCCCTGTCCATCCCTCAATTGATTGCTAATATTCAGCTTCCTTTAGACACAATTGTAGGTTGCTTTTTGTCATGGGTTGAATTGTGTTCCCCCAAAATATATACTGAAGTCCTAACCCCAGTACCTCATAATGTGACCTTACTGAAAACAGGGTCATTGCAGATGTAATTAGTTAAGATGAGGTCATCCTGGAGTAAGGTGGGCCCTTAGTGGTGTCCTTGTACAATTGGTATCCTTAGGAGAGAGAGATGACAGAGGGAGGGCTTGCTGGGATACAGCCACAAGCCAAGGGATGCCACCAATGGATGGCCACTACATGAAACTGGGAAGAGGAGAGGAAGGGTCCTATCTGGTCTCAGTGGGGACGTGGTCCTACTGACACCTTGATTTTGGACTTCTGGCCTCCAGAACTGTGACAGTCTGTAGTTTTAAGCCACCTAGTTTGTAGTACTTTGTTACAGCAGCCCTAGGAAACTAATACACAGTTTTTAGCCAGTACTGCTGTTAAGAATTGTGGAGGTAATCATTTTGATTTCTTCTTGATTAAGACAATAGGGAAATATTGCTCTAAGGAGTCTTGGGATTTAAAACACAAACACACTTACAGGAATATTTAATCGAATGAGTTAAAGCCAAAGTGACCAGAGAAGCGAAAAGAGGGGCTGAGCTTCTTTTTTAGGGTTTTTTTTTTAGGGAGGGAGGGGTGAGGGTGAAACCAGTCCTGTCGAGTAGCAACGGCATACTGGGCCAGGAATTCTGCTTTTGCTGCATTTTGACATGAGCCTATTTGTCCCTCTTTGCCTGAATACATTGCCTCTCCATTAATCTTCTTCTTCACTCTTGTTTTGGTATCTCCTCATTCCCTACTCTATTAATGGCCATTTAAAATTTGTGTCTTTCCAATTTCAGGTGATCTAAAGCTCATCAAATGTGCACGCTAATTGTTAAGGAATCTAAGCAGCAGAGAAGGCTGTTCAAAGTGTCAGGAAGCTGACCTGCTGTGGGCATGAGGGTGTGTGTGTGTGTGTGTGTGTGTGTGTGTGTGTTCTGGGGGTGGGGGTGCAAAGGACAGGACTGTAGGGGAGGGGAAGTTTGGCAGTTTCTTTCCGTGAGAAAGGAAAACAGCACAGTGAGGTAGCATCTTGCTATTGTGGACAATGAATTCTGTCCTGCATACTGAAATCACTAGATTTTTAGCAACAAATAGGCCTAAACCAAAATCTCAGTACATTGAATAGAGTATATATTATATCCAATGTGCTTAGACCACCAGGGTTCAATCATTAGTAACTGTGCAGTTTCCACATGTTAGATTTCCTGTTTCAAAAGAAGTACATTTTATTTGCATGCCATTCTATTCTTTAAAAGCAAATACATTTCCAAAATACTTTTTCACAGGAGACAATGACTTACAAAATGTGAAAATTGAAAGATATCTACATTAAGCTTCCATTATTTTTTTGTCTGAATGATAAATACCAGTAACAAGAAGATCTGATGATGCAAAACTGGTGAGTTTTTAAAAGCTTTTCTCTATTTTTAATGGGAAAATAAATTCTAAAATCAGCTTTTATCAGAACACTTTTTAGAAATTAATCTTACCTGCACCAAGTTGTAAATGCATTCCATAGAATTCTTCTTTACATCCGGGTCGGGGCTACTCAGTAGTCTGATGAGTGGCTCTAATCCCCCATGTTCAAATATTTGCACTTTACTGGTGTACTCTGCAGACATGTTTGCTAGACAAAGACTAGCAAACTCATGGATAACTACTTCTTCTGTGTATCAAAAATAAATAACACAAGTATGCCAACTGCTTATTATTCAGCCACTACTTTAACATATGCTTTGGAAACCAAAGCTCCACAAATTGTATCTTGCTTAAAGCTCGCCTCTTTTATAAACTCAAAATTGAGCTGTGGTTTGAGAGATTTTAATAACACTTTATAATATTTCATGAATGATTTTCAGTATATAGTTTAATCAAGTGTAAAAAACCAGTTCCATTTTTTAAAATGATATAGAATGCAAAGTTACCTTCTGGAGCAAGCTGGGCAATGACAGAATTCATGACATCTAACTCCCTTAACAATTTTTTAACGTCATCTACAAAGGAAGAAACAGAATACTGATGTTTATTAATAATAATAATAGGCCGGGTGTGGTGGCTAATGCCTGTAATCCCAGCACTTTGAAAGGCTGAGGCGGGTGAATCACTTGAGGTCAGGAGTTCGAGACCAGCCTGGCCAACATGGCGAAACCCCTACCCTACTAAAAATAACAAAAATTAGCCAGGTATGGTGGCTTGTATCTGTAATCCCAGCTACTTGGGAGGCTGAGGCAGGAGAATCGCTTGAACCTGGGAGGCAGAGGTTGCAGTGAGCTGAGATCACGCCACTGTACTCTAGCCTGGGCAACAGAGTGAGACCCTGTTACAAAATAATGATAATGGTAGTATCTACTGAACAGTCCCTTATGAGACAGGTAATATTATTACCTCATTTTACAGATAAGGAAATTGAGGCTCAAAACCACAAAGCAAGTGGTGGGGCAGGTTTCATGCCTAAGTGGGGCCAACCCCACACATTCTCTAGCCTGCCTATATTCCTCGATCATGAGCTGTACTTCCTTCTAAGACACTAGAAACAATAACCATAAAAGTGCAAAGTGTGCCTAGAACACATATCAGGAGAGTTGAGTTACTGTGCCCTACATTTATTTATTATGTAATAGTAATTTTTGTGTGTGTGTTGCTGGGAGGGTATTTTTAAATTCTGATTTGAATAAATCTTGTACAGAATGCAAGTAAGAATTATCTAGCCTATTTTAATTAATACATCTTGATTGCTTATATTCAATTTGATTATTAGAAATGCCAAAAATGCTTAAAAATAAGTATATTGACTGTTTTAAAGTGCATTTGTATACTATTTTTGTCAACCTAATTAAAGCTAGACAGGTATGCCTGTGTGCAGAGCTCTAACCTCAGTTCCACTATTAACCACCTGCATGACTTTGGGCAAATAAACTAATGCTTTGAGATATCTATCCTACTTTTCAAATAAAGAGTTGCATAAGACGTATTACAAAGGTTTGTGTGTGTGTTTTTGTTTTGAGACAGGGTTTCGCTCTGTCACCCAGGCTGGGGTGCAGTGGTGTGGTCATGGCTCACTGCAGCCTCAATCTCCTGAGCTCAAGCAATCCCCCCACCTCAGCCTCCCAAAGTGCTGGGATTATAGGCGTGAGCCACCATGCCTGGCCACAAAATATTTTTGTTTCTCAAATTCAATGGTATGTAAGTACAATAAAACATAAGAAATAAAAAAATCTTCCCTTTTTTGGTTATAATTTTCCTTTTTTTGTTTTTGGTTAAACATTCATTATGATACTAACATAGAATTGTTACACAGATAATCCTTGTGATAAATTTAGGAAGGCTCATAATTCAATTGAGTACTGCCTTATTTAACTTCTGTATGCCTCTGTTACCTCAGATGTAAAGGGAATAATAATAGTACCTACCTCACAGGGCTGTTAGATAGGATTAAATGATTTAATATATCAATAGCACTTAGCACAGTGCCCGGCCCCTTGTCAGTGTATGTAAGTGTTAACTAGTATTATCATAGTCTAAGTTGGTGGGACATGCACTCCGCCATGACTGTCCTCATCCTGTTGCCATCTCCGGAAACACTCCCAGGCCCCTGCCTTACAGCACAACTACCATCAGAGCTCCCAAAGTCACTGCCTTCCACTGACTCCTCGCACAGGGCCCCATCTGCTTCCAGCACCGCAGCTGCCCACAAATGCAGTCTCTGTAGCTGAGGCTGTAATGGCACAGACGCCACACAAAACCGCCCTTCCACGTCTCTCCCCAACTTCCACTCATAACCGTCCCTGAACACACTCATACCACAATCCCTGCTGGGCAAGGAATAAGGAGGCCTCGCTGTCACCACATGGGGTCCAGGGAAAATGGCCGGGGGCGGGTGGGCAGGAAGACTAGCAAAGAATCCGTGCTTGTGTTTTGCTGAGATGATCACAAGACGGGGAAAGGATAATGATTTCGGCCATGTACCGTGATAGGCATGTGTTTATTCAGAGCAGCCTAAGTTTCATGTTAGAATTCAGTCCACTAAGAGTGTCATTTAAAATTTATTATGAGTTACAGGGTTTTTGGTGGCTGACTCAAAAACTACCATTAGAAAATGACAAGGAAAATATACCCTGTTCATAAGTCAGAGACTGCTTTTATTGGCATGGTGTTCAAATTGATATTCTAATGGACATAATAGCATCTTTTAACTAATATTATACCATCATATTCTATGATACTAATATGTTATTTAATATATAATATAATTACATATTAATATATTATACTAATATATTAATATATTGATATTAATTGTATATTGCTATTAATCACATATTAATGTTAATCATGTACACATTATTAATGTTACATAATATATTAATTATATATTATATATTGTATATTAATATAATAATATGACATATATGATTCCAAGCAAGTAATAGGTCTGATTTAAGGAGTAAATGCACTTTCTAAAATTCATTCTTTTGAGACACAGTCTCACTCTGTCACCCAGGCTGGAGTGCAGTGGCACAATCTCAGCTCACTGCAACCTCCACCCCCCGAGTTCAAGCGATTCTCCTGCCTCAGCCTCCCAAGTAGCTGGGATTAAAGGCACCCGCCACTATTCCCGGCTACTTTTTGAATTTTTAGTAGAGACAGGGTTTCACCATGTTGGCCAGGCTAGTCTTGAACTCCTGACCTCAAGTGATCCACCTACCTTGGTAAACGCACATTTAAATTTATTTTTTGCAAAATATAGTTTGCAGTTTCAAAAAAAATGAGTTTATCAAAACTCTTTAGGCTTTGCTCACTATGAAATATATATGAAATGTAAGATACATATAGGCAGGCAAATTACATTACACTAACTCAAGAAAAATGATTTTAAGAGAAAATGATTGCTCTCTCAGCTTGTAGGACTACATCACCATTTCTGAGAGGAGTTTTTGCATGGATGTGCTTGCACATATTTTCCTATCTTAAAATTATCCCTTAAAATGTGAAATCACACATTTGCTGCATTATACTGATAAAATGTTTTTTGTGAACATGAAAGTCAGTTTAAATAAAATTGAAACAAATTCCTTGATGTTAAATTTAAAAGAATGATAATGCATTAACATGGGATTATTTGATTATTTTTAAAAGTTGATACTTACTATTAGAAGCCAGGATTCCAAATATCATAGTAGCATTTCTTCTTACAATTTTGTCTTCATGGGTGAGTAGCTTAGTTAAAGGTTCCACAGCTCCAAGTTCAAGGAGGGTTGTTTTATTTTCCTCACCTGACATCACACGTAAAATAAAACCACACGTGGATATTATCGATCTCATCAGCATTCTGCCTCGTGCCATTCCAATTTCTTATTTGCCATTTGCCTTTCACATTACTCTTGGCTTCTGTTTGTATTTCCCTCAGAATAAACTTAAAGGACAGGCATCCCGGACATTTCCTCCTCTCCCTTCCCCTGTTTACAAAGCTGGCTTCATCTTGTCTTCAGTTCTGAGCTCACACTGTACCTCCTTGGAGCAGTCCCCCGCAATCACCCTATCTACTACTGTCACCACATCCAAGTCTGTCTTACCCCTCTTTATCCTGCTGTATTTTTGTCATATCACTTAACAACCTCTGTGTTTTGCTTGCCTATTCCACGATAACTCTCCATAAGGACAGATGCCCTTTCTGCCCTATTTTCTCATACCCTTGGTGCCTAGGACAGTGCCGGTCATGTAACAGACATTCAACAAATACTTCCTTGCATAATTAATTAGTTCTAGCCCTTTTTTGTAGATTTGTTAGAATTGTCTATAGATGTCATCACATTAATTTTAATGTGCCAAAGCGACTGAGCTAAGGGATGCACAAATAGCTACTAAAATGTTTCTGGGTGTGTCTGCAAGGGTGTTCCTGGAAGATATTAGCATTTGAATCTCTAAACTGAGTAGAGATGTGAGCTCACCAATGTGAGTGGGCAATATCCAATCTGTTGAGGGCTTGAGTAACAGAGGGTGTAAAAAGGAAAAATCCTCTCTTTGTGAGCTGGGACATCCATCCTCTCTTGCCCTGGGACATCGGAGCTCCTATTCTCAGGCCTTGGAACTCTAGGACTTTATAGCAGCTTTGGTTCTCTGGCCTTAGGACGCAGACTGAATTACACCCCTGGCTCTCCTTATTCTCCAGCTTGCACATGGTATTGTGGGACTTCTCAGCCTCCACAATCATGTGAGCCAATTCCCATTACAAATCTTTTCATATATATCTACATATGTCCTATTGGTTCTCTTTCTCTAGAGAATCCTGACTAATACAATGCAAAAGATAACTGTAATAATAGAGAAAACAAATTGAGGAGGGGTGTTTATGGGAACTCTACTTCCCATTTTTCTTTTCTTTTTTCTTTTTTTTTTTTCTTGAGACAGGGTCTTGCTCTGTCACTCAGGCTGGGGTGCAGTGGTGTGATCATGGCTCTCTGCAGTCTCGACCTCCTGGGCTCAAGCGATTCTCTCACCTCAGTCTTCTGAGTAGCCGGGACTACAGGCAACCACCACCATGCCTAGCTGATTTTTTTTTTCAAACTTTTTTGTAGAGATGGGGTCTCACTATGTTTCCCAGGCAGGTCTCAAACTCCTGGGCTCAAGTGATCCTCCTGCCTCAGCCTCCCAAAGTGCTGGAATTACAGGCTCCACAAGACACTGTGCCTGGCCTCATTTTTCTATAAACCTAAAATTGCTTACAGAAAAAAAGTCTAGAAATTTTTTTAAAAGATATTCTACAAATTGTGAGAAAAATTCTGCAAATATATGTCTGATACAGAAGTAAAGGATATATATCCAGAATATATAATTTCTAAAACTGAATAAGAAAACAACCAAATTTTAAAATATATGTGAACAAATGATTTGAACAGATACATCACCAAAGAGGATATACAATGACAATAAAGTACATTTTTCTCTACATCATTAGTCATTAGGGCAATGCAAATTAAAACCGCAATGAGATACCACTTCACACCCACAAGGATTGCTGTAATCAAAAAGATGAACAGCAACAAGTGCCAGCTAGTGTAGAGAGAAATTGGAACCCTCATAAATTGATGGTGAGAATATAAAACAGTACAAATCACTTTGGAAAATGGTTTGGCAGTTTCTTAAAATGTTGATGTACACCTACCATATGACCCAGGAAAACTGGTAAATCCATATAATGGTAGCAATAAAAAGAAATGCTATAATATGAATTAATCTCAAAATAATTAGGGTGAGTGAACAGAACCAGATTATGTCATCTTCTATAAATCAAATAGAGATAGTTCTACCCCTTTTTCTAATCAGTGAGAAAGTTTTTTTTTTGTTTTGTTTTGTTTTTTCTTTTTATTATTGTTGTTATTATTATTATTATTATTATTATTATTATACTTTAGGCTCTATGGTACATGTGCGCAACGTGCAGTTTATTGCGGCATTATTCACAATAGCAAAGACTTGGAACCAACCCAAATGTCCAACAATGATAGACTGGATTAAGAAAATGTGGCACATATACACCATGGAATACTATGCAGCCATAAAAAATGATGAGTTCACGTCCTTTGTAGGGACATGGATGAAATTGGAAATCATCATTCTCAGTAAACTATCGCAAGAAAGTTTTTAACTACAAATTTTCTGGATGCCTTCTATTTCTTTTTCTTGCCTGATTGCATTGGCTAGAATCTCCCATACAATGTTGAATAAAGGTGATGATAGCAGACATCCTTCTCTTGCTCCTTATCTTAGGGGAAAAGCATTCAGTTTTTTACCATTAAGCGTGTTGTAAGCCATAGGTTTTTTTTGTAGATATCTTTTATTAGGGAGAGAAAGTTTATATCTATTCCTACTTTGCAGACATACTTTATCAGGAATGGATGTCGGATTTTGCCAAAAAGGTTGTTTTGCATGCATTAAGATGATCATATGGTTTTTCTTTTTTCTTTTAAAAAATATATTTTTTTCTTATTGCTGCTGTAATAACAAATCTAGTGGTTTAACAACACAAATTTATTATCTTATGGTTTGGAAGTCAGAAGTCTGATATATATCTCAGTAGGTGAAATTCAAAATGTTGGCAGAGCTATCTGTGCTCCTTGGGAGCTAAACTCGATGGCAGAATCCATTTCCTTTTCTTTTCTGGGTAGCATTCCTTGGCTAGTGAGCCCCTTTCATCTTCAAAGCCAGAAATCACGCCCTTCTGACCTCTGTGTCCACCATCATGTCTTCTCCAATTCTGACTCTCTTGCCTTCTTCTTTCACCAATAAGGGCCTTTGTGATTGTGTTGGCCCAATCTAGATAATCCAAGGTAATCTCCTTATCTCAAAGTCAGTTGGTTAGGAACCTTAATTCTATCAGCATTCTTATTTCTCCCTTGTCATGTAACATACTATTTTCATAGCTTCCAGGGATTCTGATGTGTATATTTTGGGGTTATTTTTCTACCTACCACACATGGTAAAATACTTTGATTAATTTTCAGTTATTAAACCAACCTTGCAATCTGGGAATAAGTCATTTAGTCATGATGTGTTAGCTTTTTTTATACATTGTTGAATTTAATTTGCTAACATTTTGTTTAGAATTTTTACATCTATATTAATGCTTACTGACTTGCAGATTTCTTTCTTTTCTTGCCTTTAGCTGTTTGGGCCTTTATACAGTAGTGGTGGCTTCACAGAATGAATAGGGAAGTATGCCATCCTTTTCAATTTTCTGAAAGTATTTGTGTGTAATTGGTATTATTTCTTCTTTAAATGTTTGGTAGAATTCACCAGTAAAACCATCTGGACCTGGAGTTTTGTTTGTGAGAAAGTTTTTAACTACAAATTTCAGTTTTTGTAATATAGAGCTATTCAAGCTGTCTTTTTTTAGTGAGCTTGGAAATTTACGTCTTGAAATAAACTTGTCCACTTAATCTAAGTTGTAGAATTTATTGGTATTAATTTATTCATAATATTCCTCTTATCCTGTTAATATCTGTAGGATCTCTAGTGATGTCCCTTCTCCCACTCCTGATATGGATAATTTGTCTTCTCTCTTATTTTGTCCATCAATCCATCTCAAGGTTTATCATTTTTATTGATCTCAAAAAGCAGTTTTTCATTTTTATGGCTCATCAAATTTTTTTGTTTTCTATTTCATTGATTTATACTGAGCTATCTATTAAATCCTTATTATTACTAACTTTTGGTTTAATTTGTTTTTTGTTTGTTTTTTGTTTTTGTTTTGAGACGGAGTCTCACTCTGTCGCCAGGCTGGAGAGCAGTGGCATGATCTCAGTTCACTGCAACCTCCATCTCCCTGGTTCAAGAGATTCCCGTGCCTCAGCCTCCCAAGTAGCTGGGACTACAGATGCATGCCACCACACCTAATTTTCTGTATTTTGGTAGAGACAGGGTTTCATCATGTTGGCCAATATGGTCTCAATCTTCTAACCTCATGATCTGCCCACCTCAGCCTCTCAAAGTTCCGGGATTACAGGTGTGAGCCACTGTGCCCAGCCTTGTACTTCTTTTTCTAGTTTCTTAAGATAGAAGCTGAGATTACTGGTTTGAGACTTTCTTTGTTTTCCGGTATTGGCATTTAGTGCAATAAACTTCTCTCTAAATACTTTCAGTGGCATCTTTTGCTGTGTTTTAATTTTCAATTCTGATTTTTGTTTTGATTTCTTCTTTGATTCATGAGTCATTTAAAAGTATGTTATTTATTTTCTAACTACTTAACAATTATCCAGAGTTTTCTGCATTATTGATTTCTAATTTAATTCCATGGTGGTATGAAAATACATTTTGTGTTATTGGAATCACTTAAAATTTATTGAGGCTTATTTTATGGCCTAGAATATGATCTATTTGGATAAATGTTCTGTATGCACTTGAAAAAAAAAATGTGTACTCTACTGCTCTTGAAGTGTTCTGTAAATATTAATTAGGTTAAATTCACTGATATTGTCAAATCCTTTATATCCTTATATATTTTCTATCTACTTGTTCTTTTATTTATTGAGAGGAGTATTTAAATCTCCAGCTTTAATTGTGGATATCTATTTCTCCTTGCATTATTAGCTTCGTGTATTTTGAAGATCTCATATTTGGTACATAACTGTTCAAGATTTTTCGGCCAGGCGCACTGGCTCATGCCTGTAATCCCAGCACTTTGGGAGGCCGAGACAGGTGGATCACGGGGTCAGGAGATCGAGACCATTCTGGCTAACACGGTGAAACACCGTCTCTACTAAAAATACAAAAAATTAGCCGGGTGTAGTGGCGGGCGCCTGTAGTCCCAGCTACTCGGGAGGCTGAGGCAGGAGAATGGCGTGAACCCGGGAGGCGGAGCTTGCAGTGAGCCGAGATCACATCACTGCACTCCAGTCTGGGTGACAGAGCAAGACTCTGTCTCAAAAAAAAAAAAAAAAAAAAAGATTTTTCACAGTCTTTTGATTAACTGATCCCTTTATCATTATAAAATGACCTTCTTTATCTCTGGTACTACTCTTTTCTCTGTTTACTTTTATAATATTAATATTTCTGTTACTAATGCTTGGGCTTTCTTTTGATTCATGCTAACATGACATATCTGTTGTCATCCTTTTGCATTATTTTTGTCTTTATATTCTAAATGCACTTCTTGAAGGTGGCATGTGGTTTACTCTTGTTTTTTATCCAATATACCAATTTCTCCCTGTTAATCAAGGTATTTAGGACATTTATATTTAATTGATTTTTGATACGGTTAGATTTAAATCCACCATCTTGTTATTTGTTTTTTATATGCCCCATTATTCCATGTTTTCTTTTTTCTTCATATTCTGCCTTCTTTTCTATGTATTCTGTGAATATTACTGATTCCGTTTTATTTCTTTCATTGGCTTATTTAATATCATCTTTTATTTTGTTATTTTAGTGGTTGCATTAGGCTTGCAGTATACATCTTTAACTTATCACAGTCTACTTTGAAGTGGTATTATGCCACTTCACATATGAAATCCTAACAATAGTATACTTCCATTTTTTCCCTTTCTACCTTGGGGCTGTTGTTGCCATATATTTTATTTATACATATATATCAAATTGCACAATATATGATTATTTTTGTTTAAAATAATAAATTTGCTTTTGAAGTGATTCAAATAACAAAACATCTATGTTGCCATTTCTAGCACTCTGTATTCTTTTTTGTAGATCCATATTTCCATCTAGTGTTATTTTCCTTCTGCCTAAAAGGCCTCTTTTTATTATAAGTAGTAGTGTAGATCTGCTGGAAATAAATTATTTTAGCTTTTTTATATTTGGAAAAAAAAATGTTATTTCACCTACGTTTTTTGAAAGATTTTTTTTCTGGATATGTAATTCTGTGCTGAAAGTTTTTATTTTTCTTTTATTCTTTAAAGATTGTTGCTCTACAGACTTCTCACTTGCATAATTTCTGATGATAAATCATCCTGATTTATAATTTGTTATTATCTTTTGTCATCCTTATCTTTATTTGAATGTAACATGTTTTTACTGATTCTAGCTGCTTTTAAGATTTTCTCTTTATCACTGGTTTTAAGCAATTTGATTATAATGTACTATGGCATAGTTTATTTCACATTCTTTGCACTTGGGTTTTGACAAACTTTTTGGATCCATGGATTTAGAGTTTTCATCAGATTTAGGAAAAGTTTGGCCATTATTTCTTCAAATGCTTTTTCTGTCCCTGTCTCCCTTTTTCAGAGACTCCAATTACACACATATTGGACACTTGAATTTTTCTCATACCTCATTGAATCTCTGTTCATCTTTTTAAAATCTCTTTTCACTGTCCTTCATTTTGGACAGTTTGTGTTACTATGTATTTAAGTTCATTAATCTTTTCTTCTGCAATGTCCAATCTGCATTAATCAAAGCCTATGTGTTTTTCATTTCAGACATTGAAGTTTTCATCTCTAGAAGTTGTATTTGCATCTGTCTTATAGCTTCCATCTTTTCACTTTCTAAACATATAGAATACAGTTGTAATTAATCTTTTAATGTCTTTTCCTACTAATTCTAACATCTGGGTCAATTTGATTTACTCATTGATTTATATCTTATTATGCATTTTTTCTGCTTTTTTTCATGCCTGGTAATTTTTTTATTGGTTGCAAGACATTGTGAATTTTACCTTCTTGTGTAATGGATATTTCTGTATTCTTAAGATTTTTTTCAGGGACAAATTAAGTTACTTGGAAACAACTTGATCCTTTCAAGTCTTGCTTTTAATATTTACTAGGTAGTGCTAGAACAGTGCAAAATCTAGGACTAATTATTTCTCATACTAAGGCAAGACTCCTCGGTGTACTCTACACAATGCTCCAAGAATTCTGAAGTTTCCGCCTGGCTGATGGAAACAGGCATTACTCCTAGCCCTATGTGAGCACCAGGCACTGTTACCCCAATCCTTTGGGTGCCTCTTGTTCCAACTATTACCCTGATATGTACATGCTGCTCACTACTCTTCTAAATACAAGAATGAGACCCCTTACACATCTGCTGAGTTCTCCTTCTGTGAAACTCATTACTCTCCTTTACTCTGTCCAGAAAACTCTGAATGCCTTTATTTCTCTGGACTTTCAGGTTTGTCTTCTTAACTCAGAGAATCCACCAGGTTACCCTTTCCAGTGCTATGGCCAAAAAGCTCTCCAAAGTCAAAAATCTGAGGCAATCGTAGGGTTTACTTCCCTTATTTCCTGTCTGTCAGTGGTCACTGCCCTTTATTGTCTGATGTTGATGGTCTTGTCAACTGTTATTTCATATATCTGGTTTATTTTCTTCATTGTTTCCGCCAATAGAGTAAGTCTACTCTACTTTCACATATTGGGTCTGTTTCATTCATTGTTTCAAGCAGTAGAGTGGTCCGTCATGGCCAGAAGCCAAAGTCCTATCATTTTTTTTTTTTAATTTTAGAAAATACTACTAGTATAAAACATCAGACTGAAAATTATTTCTGTATTGATTTCATGTGAATTACATGCCTATTTCTTCATGTCATGCAAAAAGAGATAACACATAATAAGATACACGTGACAGCCAGATGCTGTATAATGACTCTATAAGACTGAATGGGATTCATGCTGCCATAGATGTACAATCCAATATCTCCCTGAAATTTGACCCAGGATTCTACACCATCCACTCATCCACTCAAAAAGATATAGTACCTTCCAGAAACACTCTGGTTTACATCTGGATTCCCAATGATGACCTGAGTGACAAAGCAAGGTGAGTATTGAACCCTTTGCTAATTGAATGATTTGTTGTTCTCTCATTCATTTTCCAACACAATATGTCAAGTATCATTTATTTAAAACAAAATTGTCCCTATCTTAGTTTGAAATGGTTTATTTAAAAAAACCAGTTTAGTTATACTAAACTCTCAATTAAATTAATATTCTCAATTAAAATGTCATGCAACATAATAAAAGTCTAATCTTATCATTTGTAATAATATGAGGACTAAAATATAAGCATCTTGATGTTTTTAAATCCTCTATGAATAAACCTTTCAGTAGAACCTGATGTGTAGTATTTATAATTTTTAAATAAGTTTTATGTTTTACAACAATGTTAGTTTTACGGAAAAGTTACAAAGACAGTACAAAGAGTTTGCACATACCTCAGACCCAGTTTCCCCTATTATTAACATTTGATATTAGTATGGTACATTTTTTACAGTTAATGAACTAATACGAAGACACTATTATTAACAAACGTACTTAGTTATTCGGATTTCCTTAGTTTTAACCTAATATCTTCTTTCTGTCCCAGGATCCTATGTCATTACTCACAATGCCTCCATTATGTGAATTTCTCAAACTTGATTGTTGTAGATAGCCATGACAGTTTTGAGGAGCATTGGCTATGTATTTTGTACCTGAACTGGGATTTGTCTGATTTTAAAAATCATTATTAGACTGGGGTTATAGATTTTTAAGAAAAATAACACAGAAATAAAGTGTCATTTTTATCACATCATATGAAGAGCACCTAATATTGATAGGACTTATCACAGTTGGTGGGGTTTTTTTTTTTTTGGTTGGTTGGTTGGTTTTTTGAGACAGGGTCTCTCTCTGCTGCCTAGGCTGGAGTGCAGTGGCACAATCTCAGCTCACTGCAACCTCTGCCTCCCAGGGTCAAGCAGTCCTCCCACCTCAGCCTCCCAAGTAGCTGGGACTGCAGACGTGTGCCATCACACCTGGCTAATGTTTCTATTTTTTGTAGAGGTGGGGTTTTGCCATGTTGCCAAGGCTGGTCTTGAACTCCTGGGCTCAAGTGATCCTCCCACCTCAGCCTCCTGAGTAGCTGGGACTAAAAGCATGTACCACTACACATGGCTAGTTTTTGTATTTCTTTTTTTTATAGAGATGGGGCTTTGCCACATTGCCAAGGCTGGTCTCAAACTCCTGGGCTCAAGTGATCCACCCACCTTGGCCTCCCAAAGTGCTGAGATGACAGGCATTAGCCACCACGCCCAGACGTGTGGTGTTGATTTTGATCATGTAGCTGCGGTAGTGTTTGTCAGGTTTATCCATTGTAAGCTTATTTTCCCGCATTTCTATATTGTACTCTTTGGAAATAAGTCACTCTGTACACCTCCCACTCAAAGAGTTGGAGGTTATATTTCACCTCCTTGAAGTCAAGAGTGTCTACATAAACTATTAGGAATTTTTCTGCATAGCAGATTTGTCTCTTCCCTTCCATTTATTCACCCATTTTATTTATATCAGTATGGACTCATGGATACTTATTTTCCACCTGGATTGTAAGCCAATACTGCTTTACTTTGTTGTTCTAATTGTTCCAGCCTTGACTGTTTGGAGTTCTTTTAGCTTCTGTGACATTTGCAATTTCTAAAACTACAATGAAACTTTCAGAATGACTGTTCTACCCAGTGACTAAATTACTCCTTAAGATTAAGCTAGGAACTCAGGAAGAGAGATTGCTCTTAGGTAATGCATTAAATAATGTTCTGGTTGTCTGAAATAATTCATCTGACAGCAAGTAAGTTAAAGACTAGGAAGAAAAGTGCCCAAGAGGTAGTAAATATTTTAAGAAATTAATGAAATGGAAAGATAAACTGAAAAAAATCCAAACCTTTTAAAGCAAATTTATAAATGGCTTCACATGCTTTAGCCAAAATTTCTTCTTCTGGAGAATTAAGCATTAACACGACAGTTGCTGCTTTTTTGCTTTCAATCATTAATGGATCAAACTGAAAGGCAGAAAGAAAACTATCAGTTTCACATATGAGCTTTAAAAATCACATTAAAAATGAATGGGTCTTAAAACTTAAAGAGAATGTAATCTTGCAAAAAGGATGTGGTCACCGCCCAATAAGTGCACTGCAAAGTTTTTCATTAAAAATACATCAACCGCTAGAGAAACAATTGTCAGCATTGGAATGCCTGGGGTATGGTGGGAAGAGCAAAATGTTTTGGAATCTGACAGGTCTAGTTTCTCAATTTAGCCATGTGGAATCAAATGAATTATGCTCCTAGAATGTCAATTTCTTTTTCTGTTTGATGAGGATAATAGTACCTATCTCAAAGGAGCAAGGAAAGGAGTAGAGGCCATGTATGTAAAGCACTTAGCACATCATCTGGCACATGACAGATGTTTATCAAATGATATATTATAATGCTTACTCAATACACAAAATCCTTGAATACCTGTGTATGTTTTATTCTATGACCATCTCAATAATCAATACTTGCTTTCCAACCACTAGACTCTAGAGAAGCAGGAACTACATATGTAAAACAATAAAAAAAAAGCAGTAGAAAACAGCATATAACAATGTAAAATTGAATAAAACCTGGAACAGGGGAAATGATAATATAGTCTAAAGAAAATATAGGACTCTAAGAAGACCTGTGTCCTGAGAATTCATGTGTAATTGAAATGTGTAATTGAACTATTGTTCATAGCACATACAGGCCTTCTGTGGTCAAAGAGAAAACAAATTATTACACTATTTTTCTTCCATTTCCAGAGACTAATGAAGGATGGAGTTCTGCTTAGGATAAAGGAAAAAAAACTGTATTTCAAAGCTTTAGCTGGTTCTTTGTGTTGGCTTTCTTATATAGACATCTTACTATGTCATGGAATATTTTTAAGATTGTTTTGTCTTAGGTAGAGAATGGAGAAATATATTACTCTGATTACTCAAAGGAAACATAATTGTGTGAGTTTGGAAGAGTAAAGAAGAAAAAAGATAGCAAGAAACAATGACCTGAAAGGACATAGCCAGTATAAAACTTCCCTTTTGGAGGAGAAATGGCTGCTGAATTTTAGAACAGCGTTGTCTAACACCCAAAGTAAAGCTGCTGTTTTTCTATGGCTCCCACTATACTAGAAGCTATAAAAGTTATAAAAGTCTGTTTGTTCTTAAAGCTCTTAGACCCTTTTAGAGAAGACAAATCTTCAGTAAAAAATCAGTTGTGTACAACAGGTTGGTGGCACTTGTGTTTCTAGACATGATCCAATGAGAAAAGGTGGCCTCTAGCTGAGCCAAGAGGAATGGCTGGGATGCTGGCTGCAACACTGATCATGAGAGCAGAAGGCCCTGGAAATCCACAGAAATCTTAAGGGAGGACTTCTGAATGTAGTTAGGGTTTGGGGCTTGAGAACCATCTTCTTTAGGTATTAAAGGGTAGCCCCAGAATGCCCTAGGACCTCACATCACCCAGGTGACACATGTGGCTTACTGACCATGGCTTTTTTTAATCTGAAAAGTTAGGAAGCTGGAGTATGATCTCTTCCAGATATAAAATTCTAGGATTTTATGAAGTGCAAAACATATGGCAGAGACAATAAATACTATGATGAGTGTGGGGAAATTAATTTGAAACTGGGGTAAATAGAGAAAGCTCCATGGATGTGGTAGAACTTCAGATATGATTTGAAGAACAGATAAGATGGGATGGATGGCGATAAGAAGGGAGGATATACAAATGGGGAAAATAACACAAGGTGGTTTAAAATGGGAATATTTGTTTATGGTGGATAAAATATTAGCTTGACCAAATAGAAAATATACAACAAGAAGCAGAAATAATATTGAATAATAAGAAGAAAGACCTCAGCAAATGACCTATACCTTTCCTTCTCCTGGCTGTTTATTAAAGATGATCAACAAAGGTCCAAGGGAAAAGGATTGTGACTCTGGAAGTTTATGTCTGGCTAGGTTATCATTCAGATGTTCAGGCATTCACAAACTCAAAAAGTATATCAACCATATACTCTTAAACAAATTGCTCAGGCAAAATCTCCAGCCACAACTTGGGAGGACCAAAATATAAAAACAATTGTGGTGGATCAAAAAATACAGTAAAATGTATTTTGCTGTTTAGCTTACTAAAAGTTGCAGATGATGTGAATCATAATCCAATTTTTTTTTTTTTTTTTTTTTTTTTGAGATGGAGTCTCACTCTGTCACCCAGGCTGGAGTGCAAAGGTGCGATCTTGGCTCACTGCAACCTCCACCTCCTGGGTTCAAGCTATTCTCCCTGCCTCAGCCTCCCGAGTAGCTGGGATTATAGGTGCCCACCACCATGCCTGGCTAATTTTTGTATTTTTAGTAGAGATGGGATTTTGCCATGTTGTCCAGGCTGGTCTTGAACTCCTGACCTCAGGGAATCCACCTGCCTCAGCCTCCCAAAGTGCTGGGATTACAGGCATGAGCCAACTCACCCGGCCAATGCAATTCTTAAGAAAGGATTCCTGAAGTGATAATGATTTATAAGGAAAAAAAACTAATAGTGGCTTGGAATTAAAACAGATTTTTTTTTTCAACAAAACAGGTAAAGAAAATTTTTGGTTTTAAAGAAAATTTTTGGTTTTAAAAAAAGAGGAATATTGCCTAGCTATTATTTATTTTTACATTAATAGAAAAAATGTAGGTTAAAATGTGTATTTAATAGATAGGCTACCAACAAGTAACCGAAGTTCCACACTGCCAGAAAGAAAGGGAAACAAAGGAAAACTGCTCTATTCAGAAAAGGGACAGAAAATACAAAAGAAATGACAAGACGAAAACATAGCAAAGAAAAACCACAACTTCAAATAAAATGATAGGAATAAAATCAAATATGTCAATGATCAAAATAAACATTACTAGGGTAAATAAATCCAACTAAGGCTGTTAGATTGGATTAAAAAGCAAAATTGACTCTCTTTGTGTTATTAGGTATTTCTTCCACTTGATCTTCCAGAATATTAATTCAGATCCCTCCAACTAAGATATAGAACATTTCCAGTATCTCTGAAGGTTTCCTCACACTCCTTTCCTAAGCCACCCTGCCCCCATGAGAGATAACCATTATTCTGACTTTTAAAATAATCACTTAATTTTCCATTTTTGAACTTCATATAAGGAATCATACAACATTCACTCTTTCATATTTGGTTTCTTTAGCTCAGTGCAATACCTGTTGCAGTTCTTTCACATTTCTGCTTATATAGCTAAGTCATACTTCTTATGGCTATATAATATATTCCAGTATGTAAATATACCAGTTTGGGTTCTTTTCTTTCCAGTTTGAGGAAATCATAAGTCACAATGAATATTCTTTTACATGTCTTTTTGTGGATACATACATTTCTCTTGGGTATTTATCTAGGAATGGAATTGATGAGTCATAGAGTAGACATATGTTTCCCTTTTGTAGGTACTGTTGAACAGTTTTCCAAAGTGGTTTTATCAATTTACATTCCCACCAGCTATGAATGAGAGTTCCAGTTGCTCTACATCCTCACCAACACTTGGTATTGTCAGTCTTTTTAATTTGCCTTTCCAAAGCTCTTCAATCATAGTTTTAAATCCATCTGCTTTTCATAGTTATTGTAGCTGGAGAAATGCCTGCTGCCAGTTGCTCTACATCCTCACCAACACTTGGTATTGTCAGTCTTTTTAATTTGCCTTTCCAAAGCTCTTCAATCATAGTTTTAAATCCATCTGCTTTTCATAGTTATTGCAGCTGGAGAAATGCCTGCTGCTACCTGCTACTACTATATCCTAGACAGAAGAGAAGTGTTCTCATTACTTCTGAAAGTTCTCTCCTGTCTCTTTTACTAATTCCGACTCAGTAGCATCCATCTATCATTCAGCTTTGTCTTCTGCTATTATGCTTGAGAATCCATTAATTTTTCTCTATCTGCCCATAGATGGGTTTCCTGCAGCACCCACAGTGTTCAGGCTCTGAGGGGTTCTTGGTAGCCAACCAGCAAGTGGTGAAAGATACAGCTTGACTTTTTCGATTACTCCCACTACAGAGATTCTTCAATTGCATTTGGAACCCCAGTCCATTTATTCCCTCTGCTTTCTCTCCCTTTATCAGCTTTCTCCCTTCTTCCCCTCTTAAGTTGCTTAGATTGCATGTTCTATTATCTGAATAACACTTCTGCTAAACTGTAAACCTCCTTGTCTGTCTTTTCACCAGATGAATCTTCTCAAACCCAAACCACAAGTGAACACTAGTATTTTCTTTGCATTTATACCCAAGTGTCCAGCCATTCTCAAAGAATGTTAAACTAGAAGAAAATTAGTATAATTATAAATTCATGACCAGAAATTGAGAGGGCCTCACTGCAAACCAGGTTTCTACATTTCTTTTGTAAACTTGAGTTTTCCTTCTCAAAAGAACAAAATTATTTCAAACATTTCTACTATCCTTGAACATTTAACACTCCTACTTCCCCCTTTCTTTCCTCCTCATCCAGAAAAATTTTCAGAAAAAATAAAGTTACCAGAGGGAAACTCCATCAACTTCCAACTTGCAGATTCAAATCTACCTATATCTGCACATGTTCTTCTATTACATGAGAGAAAATATCCAAGGCCAATCCCTAATAGGTGCTTTGGCTTTTTAACTCATTCACCTTCATTAATTCATTTATTTAATAAACATTTATTGAATCCCTATTAAGTGCCAGATGCTAAGACTAGCACATTAGATAACTCAATCTCCTATTCTCACAGAATGGACACATTCTCATCTTACTTTATATTATTAATCATCCCTTTTGTCTCATGAGTAGTCAACTCCTCCCTGTCAACGAAATTCTTCCTTCTTTTGAATCCAGCTTACAGAGGGCCAATTTAGATGTAATACAATGCAGTTATTTTCAGTGTAAGTTTGATGAGTTTTGAAGAATGTATACATCTGTATGGAATTTTAAGAAACATATACATCTGTATAACCAACCACTCCAAACAATATGTGAAGGTTTCCATGCCCCACAACATTCTCTCCTGCCTCATTGCAGTTGATTCCCCTCCTATGACTGGTCCCAGACAACCACTGATCTCCTTTCTTTCACTGCAGATCAGTTTCGCCTGTCCTATAATTTAGTAGTAATGAAATTACTACATAGGGACCCTTTGTGTAGGCTTCTTTCATGAGGCAGAATATTTTTGAGATCCGTGTTTCATGGATCTAATTTGTTTTTACCTTTCTTTTTACTGCTGAGTAGTATCCCATTGTATATCACGATTTGTTTATCCATTCAACTGTTGATAGACCTCTGGGTTGTTTCAGGTTGGAACCATTATGTATAAAAGCTGCCATGCACATTTTATACAAGTCTTCCTATGGACAAATGTTTTCATTTCTCTTGAGCAAATGCCCAGAAGTAAAATTTCTGGCTCGTCTGGCAAGTGCATGTTTAACTTTGTAAGAAAATATAATTTGGGTCTCTGCAGCTCATGCCTGTAATCCCAGCACTTTGGGAGGCTGAGGCAGGAGAATCACTTGAGGCTGAGAATTCAAGACCAGCCTGGGCAACATAGTGAGACCCTGTCTCTACAAAAAGTGAAAAAATTAGCCAGGTGTGGTGGCATGCACTTGTAGTCCTAGCTGCTTGGGAGGCTGAGGTGGGAGGATCGCTTGACCCGGGAGTTCAAGGTTGCAGTGAGCTACAGTCATACCACTGCATTCCAGCCTGGACAAAAGAGCGAGACCCTGTCTCAAAAAAAGAAAAAAATACAATTTATTTTTCCAAAGTAGTTCTACTATTTGCATTCCTACAAGCAGTGTATCTGTATCCAACATAGTACTTTTATCTCTTCAGTTATTTACGTCTTAGTTAATTGTCTCAGAAATGTTTTATAGTTTTCAGCATATAGGTATTGATTTTATTTTGTTAAACTAATGTCTAAGTATTTCATTGTTTCTTATGCTATCGCATAGCCTTTTTTGCCATCATGTATCTTAAACTTGTGTTATTAGGTGCATAACACTTAGGACCATTAAAAACAAAAAACCTTTGTATCATTATAAAATGTCCATCTTTTTCTCAGGTAATATTCTTTGTCCTGAAATTGTAATATATTTCATTTGGTATTAACATAGGTGCTCCAGATTTCTTATGATTTGTGTTTGCATGGCATATATCTTTTTTCATGTATTTACTTTTATGTGTACCTTTATATGTAAAGGAGGATTCTTATAGACAGGTTAGAGTTGAGTCTTGCTTTTTTACTCAGTTGGACAATCACTTTTTATTGGAATATTAGGTTATTTATATCCAACGTGGTTGTTGATATGGTTGGGTTTTAATTGATCATCTTGCTATTTGTTTTCACTTTGTCACATTTGCTCCCTTTTCCTTTTATCCTGCCTTTTTTCAGTTAATTGAGTTTTTTTAGTATCCCATTTTGCCTCCTCTATTGGCTTATTAACTGATTTTCTCCTGGTTATAGGTCACATTTTCCTTTTTTGCACATCTAATAATTTTGTATTGGATACTGGGCATTGTGAAAATTATGTAGCTGAGCATCTAGACTCTTGGGGACTGTGGGAGGAGGAGTGTTCCTTAAAGGATATTGAATTTTGTTCTGGCAGGCAGCTATCTTACTTATGGATCAGGTTAATCTATTTAAAGCCCGTTTTTAAGCTTTATTAGGTAGGGCAGGACTAGAGAAACCTATACTATAGGGCTGGATAGTTTAGCCACACGACTATTAAGGCATGACTTTTCTGGGGACTCTTCTTAATGCCCCAGGTATTCAATAAGACCCTCCATGCCTTCCAAGCAAATTACAATGCTTCCCAGACCGCTGTGAGCTCTAGAGAGGGTTTGACTTAACGGCACCCTGAGAGTTGTTCATGCATATCCTTCGCCATGTGGAGTTTCACCCCATACAGATTAGATTTCAGAGAATCCAGAGGACCATTAACTGGATTTCTGGAGCTGTTGCTGTATGTTGGTCTCTTCCTTTTGGTACTCTACCCTGCAAACTGCAGCCACCTAATCCTCCTTGAACTCCGATTTCTTGAAGCTCTTTTATTTTAAAATAAAAACCAGCTGTCCCTAGATAGTAATCATCCTCTGTACACCACATTACCCTTCCTTGTCTTTCACAATCAAAAACCTTAGGAATACTTACTTTTCTCACTCTCGCTCCTTGCTGCACATATCCAATCTGACTTTCATCCTCAGTAACTTACCAAAATCGTTCTTACTAAAGTCACCATCTGGGAGCGCCATGTCACATGTCACCCAGGACTTCTTGGGAGTTTTATTTCATTTCTAAAGAAAATAATACAGTAATACTTGAAACTATAGAGAGTTATGGTGTATTTAATTGTCAGGCCTCCATCTCTCTGGATACACTTTTTATTGTTTTTATTCATGGTGGTTTGGGGGTTGAAATTCCTTGGGTAACTGGGCTTGCTTGCTTTTCTTTCTCTTCTTCCACAGCTGTTATTTTTCTGAATTTAACACACTGCATTATGTCTTTGATTTACGTGTCTATTTCAGTATGTTGTACTTCCATTCACTCCATTGCTCAGGCTTGATCTCTCAACTTGTCCCCTTCTCACACTCCACGGCCTACCCATCAGCACATCTTGCCAGCTCGACCTTCAAAGCTCATCCTTACTCTGGCCACATCTCATCTTCTTCATGATGACTTCCTGGGTCCAAGCTGCCATTAGATCTTAACTGCACTACTGTAACAGCCTCCAAGCTGGTCTTCCAATTTTCATGTTTCTCCCACATTGTAGCTAGAACGATCTTATTTTTCATTTTAAATATAAATCAGATGTCTCTACTCCTCTCTTTGTCACCTTCCAACGAATTCTCCTTTTTGCACATTAGGAAAAAGTCCAACTTGCTTAACATAGCTTAATGTCCTACGTGGTTGCCACCATCTCACTAACTTTGTGACCCTGTCCTACACCTTGCTCACTAATCTCCTGTCACACCAACCTTCCTGGCATTCCTCAAACACACTGCGTAAGGCTTTAGTTACTGTGGTCTGGCTGGGGTCCCCTCCCAGATAGTTGCACAGATTACCCCCTCATTTCATTTAAGTGTGTTTTGGTTGAGATCCCACCAAGAAGGCCTGCCCTGACCAAGATTCTATTTAAAGAGGCCCCATCACACTCCTTACCATATCATACTTTATTTTTCTTCATTGATCGTATCACTACCTGAATTATATTATTATTAATTGACTGTTTCTCCCACTATAATATAAGCTGCCTTGGGGCCTGAACTTTCCTTTCTCCCCATCTTTATGCCCAGGATGTGGAAGAATGCTTGCATATGGTAGGCACCCTATATTTGTCCAGCAAATAAATACATTTCTTTAGGCAAAGGACCATGCTGTTTCTCTGTCTCCATCACCTATGAGCAGTACTGGGGTGATGGTAGTACTTGGAAAATGTCTGTAAAGGAATGTATTAAAGTCTCCTGGAAACTTTTTCTATGCTTGTGGCCTTAAAGTGCCTTAACTGTGTACTGTTTGCTGATGTCAGGAGAGAGGGCTCTAAATCTGAGGTCCATGGAGCTATCAGTAGGCTTTGAAGGTACATTCTCTATGTGAAATTATATGCAAAATACTTGGAGTACATTTCAGAGGGAGGAGTGTCCACAGATCCCAACCTACCTTCATAAGGCTCCTTGATTGCCCCGCAAACTCCTAAGAACCACAGCCTTAGATCATCTTCACCACTTAAGGCACTTTCCCTCACGTCCCAGCTGGCCATCTTCTCCACCAACTCACATCCAAAACAGATTTCCCTTCCCTCTTGGAACTTTCACCCCAGAGACCTCTCATGTTTCTATATTTTTAAAGCTGTGTGAATATAAGCGTGTGAATAAGGATACTGTGGTTAAGGACGGGTATGTCGTGATCACCACAGAAGAACAAGTCTCAGAGGAGTAGGTAGAGTACACGAAAATACGTTTAAACATAAGCTTTAGTAAATATCATTTAATAGTCACGTGGTTATTTAAATGTGAATCTATAATAATTAAAATTAACTTTAAAGACCAGGTGCAGTGAGTCATGCTTGTAATCACAGCACTTTGGGAGGCCGAGGTGGGAAGATCTCTTGAGCCCAGGAGTTTGAGACCAGCCTGGATAACATAGTGTCACCCTGTCTCCACAAAACATACAAAAATTAGCTGGATATGGCAGTGTGTGCCTTTAGTCCCAGCTACTCAAGAGGCTGAGCAGGGAGGATTACTTGAGCCTGGGAGGTGGAGGTTGCAGTGAGCCATGATTGTGCCACTGTACTCCAGCCTGGGGGACAGAGCAAGACCCTATCTCAAAAAAGAAAAAAAGATAATATGGGGTATGAGAAGCTCAAAGGGAAGCTTGAGACTGTAAGAGTTGCAATCCAATGGGCTGACAAAGGAGAAATACGAATGTTTGGCAGAGAGTAGAGAAACGTGGCATGACATTTGTTTCTCCTACAGAGCCTGCACCATTATAGTAATTTTTTCTTAAAAAGGACACTGAGAATAAATGATAGCTACAACAGAGTGCCACATGACTAAATAAATAATACTGTGCTGTCATTACATATCCCATCTGCTTTCCTATGAGAAAGTCAGTCACCAACGAGCTCGTTGAGAAATTATAATTTCATGCTCTGTGTAAAATAAATGATAAAATTATTTACAAAAAAGAATGAAAGAAAATGGAAGCATTTTAGCTAAGTTTTGAATTTTAAGCCCAGTCAATTAGAGTGGCCATAGGCTTCTAGAGATATTTTTATGTCTCTGTTAAGGAATAATACTGTCTAGAATAGCGCTGTCCAACAGAACTTCAGCAATGAAAATGTTCTGATTTTGTGCTATCCAATATGGTAGTCGCAGGCCACAAGCGGTTCTTTAGCACTTGAAATGTAACTAATGCGACTGAGAATCTGAATTTTTAACTTCTTTTTTAAAAAATAGAGACAAAGTCTTGCTATGTTTCCCAGGCTGGTCTTGAACTCCTGGCTTCAAGCGATCCTCCCACCTCAGCCTCCCAAAGTGCTGGGATTACAGATGTCACTCACTGCACCTGGCCTTTAAAATTAATAATTTTAATCATTATAAATTCAAATTTTAATAACCACATGTGCCTAGTGGCTATAGTATTAGCACAGGTCTAAAAAAATACAAAATTATGAAGATGACCTCAGCGAAAATAGATCATCACAGTTGAGTGATTTTTATGGTGCCAATAAGTATAAATAAAAAGCTTTTAAAATTTCTATTTCAATATGTTTACTACATCAGTGGTCCCAGATCATGAGGTGCTAATTTTATAGGAAAAGAGAGAGATAGATAAACAGGAGGAGGTAGACAGCATTCGTCTAATAGGAACTTTCAGTAGAGAATATCTAGACATCAGGAAAAATTTGCTAAAATGTCTAAAGATTAAAATGAAAGTAGCTAAAATACCTTTTAGTTTACTTTATAACCTGATCAAAGTAGCAAACTTTTGGAGTAAGGTGAGCAAGCTGAAAATTATCCATATGGTTTCATATATGTATATTGTTTATGAATGTATATTTTTTATTCATAGTGTCTAACTGTCAGGAGGGAGAAAAATGGGAAAAGAAGTCCTTATACCTTCTTTACATAGCAAAATAAATGATAAAACAAAATTATTTACAAAAAGAATGAAAGCAAATGGAAGCATTTTGGCTAAGCTTTGAATTTTAAGCCCAGTCAATTCGAGTGGCCATAGGCTTCTAGAATATTTTTATGTCTCTGTTAAGGAATAATACTGTCTAGAATAGTGTTGTCCAATAGATCTTCAATGATAAAAATGTTCTGAATCTGTGCTGTCCAATAGGGCAAGCACAGGCCATTTATTTATTTATTTTGTAAAGTCCATAGTAGTGTTGTCAGTCTATGACAAAGAATGAAAGGTTGAGTTCTGAGATTGATGAAGGAGGTCCAGGAAAACCCAGGAGACCTCACCCTCTTCCCAGGAATTGGATTTGTTTGTGCAGCTGAGGGGGCATGTTGTACTACTTTCCATTGCTCTGATTCTATACTCACCCTGCTTAGCTTCCTGTGTGCATTTAACTAAGGAAAGAAAGTCCTGACCCATTAACATAAATGTTCAGTTAACTTGATACTTAATCATCATGATTCCAGGGCCAGGTCATAGTCTCTTGGGCATTTAGAGCTTGTGGCTTTATCCACTGAAGCTCAATCACCTCTGAAATATTAAAAGACTACAATTTCCATGCTTGCAAACTCAAAGATCTGACCATAAATCATGATGGCCACACACCAGGCCTCAGGGGACTTCAGTGGCCAGCTGGTTTTCCATGCCTCATCCCTGACTTCCCTATCTCCTTTGACAGTTCATACAAACTTGTTCAGTTCTGTAGAATGATGAACAGCACCCTCAACTGTATCATTAATAATAATATCTACCAGGCTCTTATCTAATGCCAGGCACTGTTCTAAGCATCTTACATTGATCTAACCTTACTTCACTGATGTGAGTGGGTATTCCTATGAATTAAGCAGTATCACATCCTCACTGTGGGTGCACAGAGGTTAGAAAGTTCACCCAAGTTCATAGATGGGCATAAGTGGATAATGGACTAAGGACCCAAACTCAGGCTAGATAGCCCCAGAGCAGGTACTCTTAGACACTGAATATCTAGTATTCAGTGTCTAGTAGAGTCATTTCTATTAGGAATTCTTTTACGCAATATTCCACAGTAAATTTTCCTTTTATTAAAGCATCACAAACAACCTTTTGGCCAGATATGGAAATGATTTGGAAAGGAAGAATATAGTTGTATTGGTCGATCAAGCCATATCTTTTCCATATGTAGGCATCTTCTTAGCTAGTGTCTCTTTTATGAGAAGGAAATGTAAATCAGTACCATGTCTGCATATATTGTTACAACAAATGAGAATATTCAGAAAAGCAAAGGGAGCTTTTTGTTCTAATCCTAATACCAACACTTTTCTTGCTGTCTTTATTACTCATTTTAAACTATAGAGGAAAGCCTGATAAAAATTAAAGTCTTTGGAAACAATATTTCTAGGAAACATATAAGAAGCAAATTACCATTAGTTGACAGAGGAAAGTTTATTTTCTTAAGTAGTTATATTTCTCTTTAAATGTGGTTTTCATTTACAATGTGTACAACAAATCTTCATTGACTTTAGAGGTATATTCTGGAACAAGTTCCAGGTTAAGATACTATAAATTGTGGCATACTGCTTTGAAGTATGAGAACAAATACTGTAGAAAAGGGCTTAGATATTATTTTAATACCACTCTGTCAGTTTTTGTTTGTTGGTTGGTTGGTTGGTTTTTTGAGATGCAGTCTCGCTCTGTTGCCCAGACTGAAGTGCAGTGGTGGGATCTCAGCTCACTGCAAACTCCGCCTCCCAGGTTCACGCCATTCTCCTGCCTCAGCCTCCAGAGTAGCTGGGACTACCGGCGCCCGCCACCACGCCCGGCTAATTTTTTGTATTTTTAGTAGAGACGGGGTTTCACCGTGTTAGCCAGGATGGTCTTGATCTGACTCGTAATCCACCCACCTCAGCCTCCCAACATTCTGTCAGTTTTATAGTCAGAGTAGAAGTCCCCTGGGAAAGGCAGGGAAAAGTAAGGACCATTGGTCAATGTTACACCTGCCATTGGCTACCTCCAAGGCTGTTGGGAGCTGAGGAAGAAAGAGCTCTATTTTGTTAATGCTAGGACACTGTGTTTCTCAAGTTCTCCATCGTGTCCCCAAGGATTGGAGTCCAGAGGACAATATCAGCAAGACATGAAGTTATAGAAAGTGTATTGGCCATATACATCTATTATTTATTAGCTCCGTAATTCTAATTTTAATCAGAATATGTTTTTGCTAATAAGATGCCATTAATGCTATTTGGTAGCAAAAAGGGGTGTAATACAAACTGTGGATGCAATGAAAAAAAATAAGACAATCTGCAACATTTTAGGAATATGTCCTAAGAGAAGCAGTCAGAATGATGAAACATCATGAGATCACAATGTCTACCCCTGCACAGCCTTCCTGGACCCGGGAAGATGGGCACTTCTGTAGATTTTGTTCCCAACTGTATTGAAGTATCATACCTAGTGGATTGCACAGGGGTGCATGTGTGTGTGTGTGTGTGTGTGTGTGTGTCTCAGAAGCAGAGTCCAGAGGATTCTCATGATAATAGATCTTATTTTCCAAATGCTACATGCCAGGCACTAAGACCTTTATGTAATTTATTTTGTTTTAATTCATGCAACAACAGGAATGAGTTTGATATTATGATTCCCATTTAGGAGCTAAAGAAAAACCAAAATAACTTGGCCAAATTTGGCAAATTGGCCACAATGACACAGTTGGCAAGAGGCAGAGCTGGCTCAAGGCCCCCAGGGTCTTAACCACAAAGCTCCCAAGGGGGCAGATTTCTGCCATTAGCCCAGTTTCTTTCAAATTTGAAATTGCTGTGAGTCTGTGGACTCCACTTATTTCTTTTCTATTCCTGATTTATCTGAAGGAAATCACACCAAATGTCTGTTTCAAAATAAGTTTCTAAACTGAAAATTGTCCAAGGTCATTTTTCACTTTTAACACAACCTTTCAATAATTGATAAACTTTAAAGAGAGAAGATAAAATCCTGTTTTTAAAGAGAGAGAAGAGCTTTCAGTGGGGAATGAATTACTTAGCATTTGGAATAAAGATGATGATGCCAGACTAGTCTCTCGATAGAACTGGAAAGGATAGGGACTTCTCACGTGCAATGGTCATCACCAGACAACCTTATATACATATCTAATAGCTATAGCAGAACTTCCAGTTATTTTTGAAAATTTGCTTGATTAATTAACATAAATGAGAGGCTGGCAAATGTAAATGGTAAGTATTTAAAAGAGCAACCCAAACTATTTATTCATTAACTATGCTATAAACATGCCATCTACATACTGGAAAAGCTAATAATTACTCTCTAATTGTGCTAATTATATAATGACAATGTTGTAAATGTTTGTTTATATAATGTTAGATTTCTCTGACTAATCTTATCATTAGTCAGACTTTGGACTTCTGCCACCGCGTATTCATGTATATACTGGTACATGCCAAACTGTGTGAACAATTTATTTTTATAACTGGTTGTTAAAGTGCTACTAGTATTCAAATCAGAAACTTACCACATCCTTAGGAGGAGGCTCTACTTCCTTCTTTATCTTTTTACCCATCCTGGAAAAAGATGCAATATATGGTTAAACTGACATTTGCACATACATTTCCCAATTACCTGTGCCCTTGAGAGGAGGTTTATTTTCTCCTTTAAATTTTTACCTCCTAAAACACAATGCAATACATGTAAAAATTATCACATATATACAAATATGTCACCTACATCCCAATTTCAAACTCTGCAATTTTAAGGAACTTATTGATAAGATCATTGAGCGTTAGTCCTGGCTTTCAGTTTAGAAAGGAGGTGAATATATTAGTGGCATAACTTAAATAACAAGAAATCATTTACCATTTTTATAGCTTGCTTATGATGGGCTTAAGAGACTAAGCCCATCAAGTTACTTCTGAGACCTGCAAGAATGTACCACAAAGGCAGAGGTTTTTGTCTATTTTCTTGCACTGATCTATCCCAAACACCTACAACAGTGTCTGGTACATAATTGGCATTTTATATTTATAAACCTCATTAACTCCATTTTTCCTAGGAGTAATGATCTTATAAATGGTATACAAAATCTACCAGGTCTTGAATCAACATTTGTCTCCTTTTCCCGGATAACAAAAAGTTTTCTCTCATAATCCACAGCTCAGTAAAAAAGCAATTAAAAAATCTGAAGAGATACATTCTGGGGAAACTGAGGTTACTTACTTTCCACTTGTCCTCATAAGTCCATGTCTGTGTGGAAAAAGTGAAAGGAATGGAATTTATACATAGTTAACATACCACAGAGGAGTAACCAGCCCGGGTTCAAAGAACTTTTCAGCCCGGGCAGGTGGCTCGTACCTGTAATCCCAGCTCTTTGGGAGGCTGAGGTGGGCGAATCACGAGGTCAGGAGTTCAAGACCATCCTGGCCAACATAGTGAAATCCTGTCTCTACTAAAAATACAAAAATTAGCCAGGTGTGGTGGCACATGCCTTGTAGTCCCAGCTACTCAGGAGGCTGAGGCACGAGAATCACTTGAACCTGGGAGGCGGAGGCTGCAGTGAGCCGAGATTGCGCCACTGCATTCCAGCCTAGGTAACAGAGTGAGACTGTCTCAAAAAAAAAAAAAAAAAAAAAAAAAAAAAAAAAAAAAAACCTTTTCAAGATGTTAATGTCTATTAGAATAACCCAGGAAATCTATCTAGTTTTCTTCAATGAGAGTTTGTGGAATTATGTTCAGCATCAGAGCCATCTTAAATGGTATATGGTAGGAGCAATCTTAAACGGTCTATCATAGCCTTAAGGAAATTACCATAGTCTCAATAGAAATCCTAGGAAGTAGAAAATCCTTGGGGAGAATCTACAGTGTCAGGGTTAGCTCAAATTGCATGTCAAAGGTCAAAAGCAACTCCTAGCATTAGAGACAGTGACCAGAATTTATCACATACATTAAAAAGCCACGTCTTCATAGAAACTCCTAGATACTTCTGAAAGGCATTTATTCTAGGTCTCTAACTTCAGACCACACTACTTTTAAGACTTTTGAGGGCCTGGGAAAGCTTATTCACACTATAGCCAATATATTAAAATGTTAAAATGTGCCTGCATCGCCCATTAAATGTCATTTGTATCATAAAAACTTTTGAAATTTGTATTTGAAATTACTCAGCAATCAGTACATACACCTGGAAATTCTTGTAAAATGAGAAAATTGTTTTCAAATGTAATAAAAAATTCATATTAATAAAACATTTAATTAACACTAATTTTTCAATTCTCTTTTCATATTTTAGAGCCAATATAAGCATTTTTTTCAAATCTCAAACACCTTCCTTAGGTGCTTGAAAAGTGAACAGGCCCTAGACCTTGTGCCTATAATATTTCAGGCAGACATGCAGAAACTATTCTGGGCAAATGAGAATCTATCCTACAATTAATCTCTAGGAAAAAAAAAAAAAGAGAGTTTATGGCACTCTATAACCAATTCCAAGACAGAGCAGCCTTTGATTTATAAAAGAATTGCTTATGAATAATATTCAGGAGGCAATTTAATTACACCTGCATAAAGTTGTTTTAAATCATCTGATTTTCACTTACGAACTAATTTTTCCTACTTCAGGATAGTGTTTTTGAGCAATTGCATAGTGCAGAGGTTAGAAGAGCTTACACAGACAGTATTGCAATGATAGAGTGTCTCCTAAGCTAAAGAATGAAGTTTAAAGCCTATGTGTTTTATCATGGCCCGGCGTGGTGGCTCACTCCTGTAATCCCAGCACTTTGGGAGGCTGAGGCGGGTGGATCACTTGAGGGCAGGAGTTCAAGACCAGCCTGGACAACATGGCAAAACTCTGTCTCTACTAAAAATACAAAAATTAGCCTGGAGTGGCGGTGGCATGTGCCTGTAGTCCCAGCTACTGGGGAGGCTGAGGCAGGAGAATTGCTTGAGGCCGGGAGGCGGAGGTTGCAATGAGCTGAGATCATGCCATTGCACTCCAGCCCGGGTGACAGAGCGAGACTCTGTCTCCCCCCCAAAAAAAGCCTATGTGTTTTATCACCATATTGGGTATGATAGAGACGGGTTTCCCCACACTGACCAGGTTGGTCTTGAACTCCTGACTTCAGGCGATCCACCTGCCTCAGCCTCCCAAAGTTCTGGGGTTATAGGCGTGAGTCACCGCACCCGGCTTTGTGGGTTTTTCTAAAGTGATCTTAACATCCTGCCTCAATTTCTGTCCCCTACTTTAACCTTCCCTTCCTGGGTTCATATTCATACTAAATTCTTATATTAACAAATAAATTCATGAAGTCTCAGTTTCCCTTCATTGCTTCAATCATCTCCAGTGGATTAGCATAACATGCCATTTCAAATATTTTAAAATCCATTAGCTATCTAGCCAGTCTCTGATTGTTGAAATTTGTTTCTAATTTTCTGGAAATATGGACAGGGCTGCAAAGAACGTCCTTGTACATAAAATTTTCATCCATATCCCCAACTATTTCTTTAGGATAAATCTCTAGCAGTAAATTAACTGGGTGAAAACTTCAGGGCATTGGATATGCAAACAACTCTGCTCTAAAAATGCATCTTCTTGACTACTGGAGCCATTTTTTTTTCTCACGAGTTGATTGGTCCTTTGTATTTGTTCTTCGTGAACGTTCAGTCTATGATTTTAAATGTTTTCTAATGAGTTCTGCTTTGAGAAGATTTAAAGAGGAGGAGGGCTCGAGAAATCGAGGCCACTTCTGAGTTGCTCACAGCCAAGTAACAGAATCTGACTTGATCTCACCTCAGATCCCCTCTCGGGCCTCAGTTTTGTCACCTGTTGAATGGGAGGTTGCGGGATGCTTACGAAACCCACCCCAAGCCCCATCTAACCCTGCGGGCGCGAGGCAGGAACTAACAACGCCCAGCAAGGTGTTGCCTCACTGACCCAAGCAGTCTGCGCCCACGTGGCACCTTCTCCTTTCCCAGGTTTTCCTCAGGCCTCTGCCTTGGGCCTCCCCACCCCACGGGTTACCTTTACCTGCCGGGAGATCCCGCCGAGGAGCTAGCTGCTCCGCAAACCCAGCAGACGAACCCCCAGTCCCTTGTTGTGCCTCGTTGCTAGGCGACGCCGCGCCGCGCCGCGCCTGCGCCCTGGGAACGCTCGGGGCTGCGAGGGCTCCCATTGTCCCGCCGAGGGCAGCGGTCAGTGCGGGAGGAGCCAAGTGCGTTCGCGATTACCTGAATCCAGTGCTTTAGGGGAGAATGGAAACTGGGTGTGGAAGCTGTAAATCAAGAGGCAGTTCAGCCTCAGCTTCTGGCCCAAGGACTGGCTGTAGTTTCAAATACGCAAATACTGTTGCATTCTTCCAAATACAGGCGTCAGCCAGAATCTCTGTGCAGATGAAACCCACATCAGCCACCTCCTGCCCAGGCTCCGTTAAGCTGCAGACCTGCACTGCCACATCTCCTTGCTCTAGGATGTCCAATCCGTTTCCACAGAACTTTTCATGGCCCTTCAAAGCCCCGTTCTCTTCCTCTTTCTTTCCTCTTCCTGCCATTCTTCCAATTGCCTAGACTCAGAAGCTTCAATTTCCCTTCTTCCTCCCATGCCGCCCAACCACAGTCATCACTTCAGCCACTTCTTGGCGGCTTACGTTTTGTTTCCTGCTTGTTCCCTTTCTCATATCCTTGTTGTCACTTCAGCTCGTCATTTTTTGGCCTTCTGGCTGATAACTTCAGTTCCTCTCTGCTTACAGTTCTTTCTACATATCACAGGCAAATCGGCCTTCCAGAAATCATCGTTCCAGTCTTGTCACTTCCCTACTCAAATGTCAGCGGCTTCCTAAGATAAATTTTCAACACATTGGCCTGAAATTTAAGACCGTCTGCTCCATCTCTACTCCATCTGTGCAACCACATTTTCAACCTATCTCCACCATCCAAGCTCCAGCCAAACTTACTGTTCCCGAAATTTTCCACACTTTTCTCTAGATTTTTTTGCTCATCTGTTCATCACTTCATTTTTCAACAAATATTTATAAAGTAGCTTCTATTTCCCAGGTCATGTGCAACACCTGGAATATTCTTTCATTTCCACTTAATTAAGCCCGGCTCAAATGCCATCTTCATAAAATACTTTTTGATTGCCTTTAGCAAAAAGTCTCTCCCTCTCCTCTTAGACTTTGCAAATTCCATCTCCTACCAGCCCCTGTTGGTCTCCCAGTCCTAAGAATGATAGATGCTTCTTATAATTGCTGCTTTTATATATCTTATGTTCTCTTCTCACCATTTAAATTGCCTGATAAACAGCTTTATAACAATTATTTGTATTCAGTTTTCCATGGTCAAATATCCGGTGTGATTTCTGTATAGAAAAGATCTTAAGTAATTGTCGTGGAAGCAGGAAAAGGATTAAGACCAAGTAGTATCAAGGAAACCAAGGAGGGAGTTTCAAGAATATAAGCGTCATCAAGTGTTATATGATTGGACCTTGAATAATATACACCTTTATTTTCTGCCTCTTCCTGTCTTCCACGTTTTTTCCTGTTGGTATATAATTATGTTGAAGCCCCTCCCATGCCTCATCTAAAAAGCAAAAACAAGTAAAATCCCTTTGATATTGTTGTTCCTTCTAACCATTATCCTATTGTTTTCTTTCTCTTCTTGGTCATGACTTTTCAAAAAAAGTAGCCAGCATTAGATACTTACATATTTTTAACTTCCTATTCACTCTTCAGACTATAGTGACCTGTTTTCATCCTAGCACTAAAACTATCCATATCCATTGGATGCTTCTTAGCCCTCGTCTTGCTTGACATTGCTGCTGTATATAATACTCAATGACACCTCATTCTTGAAAGTCTTTTCTTGATTTCCTTGATACTACTTGCTCTTGATCTTCCTCCTACTTTCTTTTATGACCATCATTTAAGATCTTTTCTATACAACAGGGTCTATCTATGTTGTCCAGGCTTGTCTTGAATTCCTGGCCTCAAGGAATCCTCCTGACTCAGCCTCCTGAGTAGCTGGGATTTTATAGGGATATATGCCCAGTTGTGGTTTTTTTACAGAATCTTAAATGTTGAAATTTCCCAGGGATCTGTCCCTTGTTCTCTTTTCACACTATAAGCTTTTCTAGGTGATCCTATTTATATTTGTGACTTCAACTATTGCACATATGTAGCTCCTCATCAGACTCTGATACTGAACTCTAGACCCATATATCCTACTTGCTACACAGTTCCACCTGGATACCCACAGGCACTTCAGTCATCAACACTACCCACCTAGACTCATCATTTTCCCAGTATAGACATGTTTTTCCATTTATCTAGGGGTACCAACAGGTGGTCTACCCAAACAGACCACCAAGTCTGACAGGCATCCTAGACTTATTCTCCTTTGCATACAGTTAATTACTGGATTCCCCTACAAGTTTCTTGAATTTATTCTCACCTTTCCATTCCCATAGCCCAAGTACAAAAAGTCACCGTCCTTTACCTGAATTCATCTAACAAGCCTTCTGGCAGGTCTTCCATCCTCTAGACTCGTCCTAGCTTCAATTCGTCTTCTCCAAGACAATCAAAGTAATCATTCTAAGATGCAAATTTAATTTGTCTGTGTCCTTGCTGGCTCCAATAGCTCTAACACACAAATGATGAAATGCAACAAGATTCTTAAAGTGACACTCAAGATCTTTCTTTTTCTGACTACTTACTACTACAATAGCTTCTGTCATTGTTCAAAAATACAGCAAACTGCTCAGCATTCTCCAAGTACACCATGACATTTTGTGCCCTTCACTCCCCAATCAGCCTGAAAACCACTTATTCATCTTTCAAATTTTAACTTAGTCATCATTTCCTCCAAAAAGTCTTTATTAGCTTCTTCAGACAGAGGGAAGCATTTCTCATTCGTTGCTATAGCTGTACCTTACACTTGTTCTATTTGTTATTTTCACATGATATTGTAATGTATTTGTTTACACATATGTCTCCCCACCTAGGCTGTTTCTAAGTGTTCTTCAAGTAACTAAAGTTTTTTTAATACTCACTATGAGACTGGCAATCATGAAGTGGTTAAAGTGCACAATTAAATCCACACCGTAATCCTGTGAGGTCTGAATGAAGTACAGGGTGATTAGCAGAAGGTCACTCTACTAGTAAACAGTAAAGACAGGACTTGAACTAAGGTCACCTTGACTTTTATAGCCATGTTCTGCACCAATACATCATACCAGCCCATCCTGAAATTATAGTGTTATAACAAGTTGTGATTTTTTTTTTATTATACTTTAAGTTCTAGGGTACATGTGCACAACGTGCAGGTTTGTTACATTTGTATACATGTGCCATGTTGGTATGCTGCACCCATTAACTCGTCATTTACATTACGTATATCTCCTAATGCTATCCCTCTCCCCTCCCCCCACCCCATGACAGGCCCCAGTGTGTGATGTTCCCTTGTGATGTGTTTTTATGAAATAATTAAAACTACTGCTTTAATTCTTGTTTTATAGACTTAGTCTTTGCTGAGTATGTCAAATTTGGGTAGGAGATCATGTTTGTTTTAACATACACAGTTGGATGGGTTTGGATAAGAGTTTGCAGTTGTGTAACCATCACCCCAGGGAAGTTTCAGAGACCATCTCCATCATCCCAAATTTCCCTCATGCCCCTTTGAAGTCAAATCTCTCCCTCTAACACACTTCCCTGGGAACAAATGCTCTGCTTTCTCTCTCTATCATTTTGACTTTTCTAGAATGTCTTATAAACAGAACCATGCAATATGCTGCCTTTTGTGTCTGGCTTCTTTAATTTAGCATAGTTTAGGAGATTTGTCCATGGTGTTGCGTTTATCCATAGCTTATCTCATTTATGGCTGAGTGGTATTGCACTGCATAGATGTACAACATCCATTTACTGATTGATGGACATTCTCGTACTTTCCAGTTTGGAACTGTTATAAATAAATATGGGTAAATATACAGGGTTTTGTGTGAAAATGTTTCTCTCTTCTTGGGAAAATACCCAGGAGTGGAATTTCTGGGTCTTATGTCACGTGTATGTATAATGTTATAACAACATGCCAAATTGCTTTCCAAAGGAACTATACTGTATTTGCATTCCCACCAGCAAAAATGAGAGATGCCATTGCTTCATATGTTCCACAGCACTTGATGTTGTCAGTCCTTTTAATTTTAGCCATTTTAGTGGGAGTGTAATGGTATCTCCCTCTGGGTTTAATTTGCATTTCCTTCATGACTAGTGATGATGATCCCATTCTATGTGATCATTAGCCATTTCTGTACCTTCTTTTGTGAAATGCCTGTTCAAATATTTTTCCTACTTTTAATTGGGTTGTTTGTATTCTTGAGTTGTAAGAGTTCCCTGTATATCCTGGATACAGGTCATTTGTCAGATATGCATTTTGGACGTATTTTCTGACAGTGTGTGGCTTATCATTTTGTTTCTTAAAAATATCTCTTGTACACCGGAAGCTTTCAGTTTTGATAAAGTCCAATTCATTCATTGTTTCAAAGGTTAGTCTTGTTTTGTTTCATTTCATTTTGCTTTTGCCCTACATAAGAAATCTTTGCCTAGTCCAAAGGGAAGAAAATAGTCTTCCTTTTATGTTTTGTTTTAGAAGTCTTCCAATTTTGATTCTTACATTTGGGTCTATGATCCATGTCACATTAGTTGCTGTATATGGTATGAGATGGTTTGAGAATCACAATTTTGCATATGAATGTCCAAATGTTCTAGTACCACTTGAAGAAAACACTATTTATGTATTGAATTACTATGGCATCTTTGTTGAAAATAAATTTACCCTTTGTCAGTGGATCTATTACTGGGCTCTATTCTGCTTCCTTGATCAATATATCTGTCCTCACACTAATATCACCACCTTTTGCTTATTGTAGCTTACAGTAAGCCTTTAAATCAAGTAACAGGAGTTATCAAAAAGATCAAATTTGTTATTTTTCAAATTGTTTTGGCCATTGTATGTCCTTTGCATTTTCCTACACATTTTAAAATTAACTTGTCAATTTTCATCAGAAAATCTGCTGGAATTTTGATAAGAATTACATTTAATCTATAGATAAATTCAGGAAGAATTGACAGCTTAATACTGAGTTTTCTAAATTGTTAACATAGTATAGCTCCTTATTTATTTGAGTTTTTTAAAATTTATTTCTTCATGTGCAGGTCTCACACTTACATTTTTAAAAGCTTGCATCTGAGTATTTTTGTAAGTTCTTATGCTATTGTAAAGAGTATTTTTTAAATTTCAATTTTGAAATGGTTATTTCTAGTATAACAAATGCATTTGATTTTTTATATTGATCTTTTCCACTGTGATCTTGTTAAGCTCACTTATTCTAGTAAATTTTTTGTAGATTCATTAGGATTTTTTATGTAGACGATCATGTTATCTACCAATAAAGACATTTTTGCTTCCAATCTGGCTATCTTTCTTTTTGAAACAAAAGTTGTCTTGCCCTCTTGCTCAAGGTAAAATCTTTAACACAATTTTGAATAAAGGAGGTAAAAGAACATCTTGCCTCATGCCAAATCTTAGGGAGAAAGCAGTCAGCCTTTACCATGAAATATAAGCTTTTAAAAAGTGCCCTTAATCAAGTCAGGAAAGTTTCCTTCCACTCCTTGTTCGCTGGTGAATTACTGTAGTGAATTAAGCTGAAATCTGTTAAGTGTGTTTGCTAACATCTACTTTAATAATTGTATGGTTTTTCCTCTCTGGTCTGTTAACATGCTGATATTACACGGAATTATTTTCAAATGTTGAACCAACCTTGCATTCCTGGATAAAGTCCCACTTGGATATTATGCATTACCATTTTACACAAAACTGGATTTGATTTTGTAATATTCAGTTAAAGATCTTTGCATCTATACTCATAAGGGACTTTGGTCGGTAGCTTTCTTTTCTCATAATGTCTTTGATCATGGTTTCATGATAATGCTGGCCTCAGAAAATAATTAAAGAGGTATTTCCTCTTCTTCAATTCTCTGGAATTGTTTATGTAGAATTGGTAAGTTTTCTCCCTTTAATGTTTGGTAGAAAATGTCAGTGAAGCTATCTTCTTTTTTTCTGTGGGAAGGTTTTTAATTATGAATTTTATTTTTAGTAGGTACACAGCTATTGAGATTATCTATTTCTTCTTCAGTGAGCTTTGGTAGTGTATGTAATTAGAGGAATTTGTCCAGTGTAGGTAAGTTGTCAAATTTATTGGTATGAATTTGTTCATAGTATTTCCCTGAGTTATTCTTTTAATATCTGTGTTATCTATAGTGATGTCCCACTTTCATTTGTGATATTACTAATTTGTAAATGGATTCAATCACTTCTCAAAAGAAGATATTTATGCAGCCAACAGACACATGAAAAAATGCTCATCATCACTGGTCATCAGAGAAATGCAAATGAAAACCACAATAAGATACCATCTCATGCCAATTAGAATGGCGATCTTTAATAAGTCAGGAAACAACAGATGCTAGAGAGGATGTAGAGAAATAGGAACGCTTTTATACTGTTGGTGGGAGTGTAAATTAGTTCAACCATTGTGGAACACAGTGTGGCGATTCCTCAAGGATCTAGAACTAGAAATACCATTTGACCCAGCCATCCCATTACTGGGTATATACCCAAAGGATTACAAATCATGCTACTATAAAGACACATGCACACATATGTTTATTGCAGCACTATTCACAATAGCAAAGACTTGGAACCAATCCAAATGTCCATCAATGATAGACTGGATTAAGAAAATGTGGCACATATACACCACGGAATACTATGCAGCCATAAAAAATGATGAGTTCATGTCCTTTGCAGGGACATGGATGAAGCTGGAAACCATCATTCTCAGCAAACTATCACAAGGACAGAAAACCAAACACTACGTGTTCTCATTCATAGGTGGGAATTGAACAGTGAGAACACATGGACAAAGGGAGGGGAACATCACACACCAGGGCCTGACAGGGGGTTGGGGGGCTGGGGGAGGGATAGCATTATGAGAAATACCTAATATAAATGGCGAGTTGATGGGTACAGCAAACCAACATGGCACATGTATACCTATGTAACAAACTTGCTCATTGTGCACATGTACCCTAGAACTTAACTATAATTAAAAAAAGATTCAAAATTATATATCCATATAACAACCTGCAAATGAAAGTTTATAGCAGCTTTATTTATAATCACTAAACCTAGAAGGAACCAAGGGAGATTGAATAAACAAACTGGTATATTCTACAATTGAATACTATTCTTCAATAAAAGAAATGAGATACTAATTTACATAATAAAATTGATGAATTGTAAATTCACTTTGCTGAATGAAAAAGGCCAAACCAAAAAGCCTACAAAATTGTATGACTCCATTCATGCTACATTTTTAAAACGGCAAAGTTGTAGGGATGAAAACAGATTAGTGGTTGCTAGAGTTTTATAGCAGGACGAGTATTTGACTAGGGGAAGCACAGGGAAACAGGGCATTTTTAAAATGGCAAAGTTGTAGGGATGAAAGCAGACTAGTGGTTGCTAGAGTTTTATAGCAGGGAAAGTATTTGACTAGGGGAAGCATAGGGAAACGGAATTTTTAGGGTGATGGAACTAATATGATCTTGTAGTTGTAGATACATGAGGCTACACTTTTGTCAAAACCCATAGAACTTTACAGCATAAGAAGTGAACCTAAATGCATGCAAATTAAAAAAAAAATTAATCAGGGGATTGGAAGAGCCTAGGATGGAAAACAGACTGTGATAAAAGAGCTTAACTGTGTTACAAATGTGTGACATAACCTCACTGAAGCAGGCAGGGAAAATGAACTGATCTAATTAACTTTGGGAAACCATGTTTTGAGTGGAAACTCTAAGACTAAAAACAAATGGAACAGTAAATAAATAGTGTATTCTACCAGGCAAAGTTGTTTCTCATAGAGTTTATGAAGGTTAATAATTCTGGAGTGATTGTACATTTATTTTGGGGTTGAGCAAATAAATGTATGTTAATTGGTGGGAGCCATGTTTCCTACTATTGTAAAGAAAAATTACAGATAAGCAAGGCAGAGGACTAGAACAAACTACATAGGATTGGATCAGAATCAGTGTGAACTCATATTTAGCCTAATACATGCACAGATGAATAGATACATAAATAATCATAAATGTGTTTCTATGGGTCAGTATACATTCATATATTCTCTAACTGTCTACTAAGAAGACCTAGAGGCAGCGACATTCCTGTAATAAGTACATCTAGCACCCAGGTCTTTGTTTCTAATACCATTCTCCAATAAAGGAAACCAGAGCTCCTTGGAGAAATAGTTTATTTTAAATCTGGGGCAGGATATGTGCAAGATGAATCTGGAACATCTTGAATTACCAGAATGTAAGGAAGTGCTCAGAAAACAAAAAGATGAGGTTATGTTAGAAGGACACAGGAGTCAACCTGAAGGAGCTTTTAGAGGTCAAAGCTGGAAGCATTTGAGCACCCAAATAAGTAGCATAGTACTGGACTATAACACAAAGTATTAAATAAATACCCATCAGTCCATATTGATTTAAATAAATAATTGAAAAAATAAATGGGGATGAGGAAACAAATCTCCCTTACAGAAGACTTTCAAATGTTTTATGTAGATAATCCTCCTTCTCAGATGTATAGCTTAACTCTTTCCATATCCCCACTCTTGAGTGTAAGCTGCTGTTTGTGACTTGCTTCCAAAGAGTAGATTATGGAAAGGAGAAAGGGGCAGTAACTTTAGAGTGGAGAACCTGGCAAACACTGCCTCATCCAGGTGGTCAAGGTTAACATTATCTATGATAAGTCATGTTTTTAGAATGTAGCTTAGTAAGATGTTAGGGTGGCTGGGCATGGTGGCTCATGCCTGTAATCCCAGCACTTTGGGAGGCCCAGGTGGGAGGATCACTTGAGTCCAGGACTTCAAGGCCAGTCTGGGCAACATAATGAGACTCCATCTCTACTAAAAACAAAAAATTAGCCAAGAGCGGTGGCATGCACCTGTAGTCCCTGCTACTAGGGAGTCTGAGGTGGGAGGATCACTTGAGCCCAGGAGGTTGAGGCTGCAGTAAGCTGTGATTCTGCCACTGGACTCCAGCCTGGATGACAGATCAAGACCCTGTCTCAATAATAAATAATGATAATAATAATAAAGAAAGATGTGATGAGAACAGCACTTCACCTCTGCAGTCTCTCTTCCGAAACCCACGACCCCAGTCTAACCATGGAAAAACATCAGAAAAACCCAAATTAAGAAACATTCTGAAAAGCAGAAAAAAGACATTAGGAGGAAACTAGTAAAATCTGAACAAACTATGGAGTTTAGTTAACAGTCATGTTGCAATGTTGGTTCTTTTGTTGTGGCAAATGTATCATAGTAATATAAAATGCAAACAACAGTGGGAACTGGGTGAGGCACATATGGAGACTCTCCATACTATATTTACAATTTTCTGTAAATCTAAAAGTATTCTAAATTTAAAACTTTGTTTTAAAAAACATACAGCAATTTCACCTTGCTCTTTGTTAAACCTTGCTATCTATTCATTAAAGAAACCAGGTAACTTATTTGTCCTTTTTTTCGTGATTGTTTTCCATAACGCCATTTAACATGGTGGTCTGTAGGCAGTTTTATTCTATAAATGTGTGTTTATATCCAGAGAGTGATACATTCAGGTGCAATTTTTGACAATAACCCATCACAGGTGATGCTATATATTTCCTATTGTGTCACATCAGAAAACATAAAATTTCTGGATATCTCCCTTTTGATGACTTAATGAGTGGGTTCAGGTGTTATTTGCCTGATATCTCCACTATAAAATTCCACTCAGCTTTCTTTTTTTATCTATTAGCTTGAGTAGCCATTGAGCATAATTTTCTGGGTCCATGATTTCATTAGATGTTTGCAGAATTGTGATCTTCTATGTCCTCCATTACACTTCTGAATTTATTAGTTATAGTTCTAAGATCTTTTCTCACCAACTATCTGATTAACAGGAAATACAGTTCATATAGGAAAGGCAGGTAAATGTTCAATTCTTTCCTTGTTTTTACCAGTTTTTTTGGGGTAATGCAGTGTTACCTAGAACCTCCAAAGGTAATTATCGAGTTTTGGTTCTTTGTTTATTAGCAATATGAACACATGGGTTTTTAACAGATATGTTAAAATCAATCATAGTCACTATTCTTTTTGACAAATTGTCCTGTATTGGTCAGTGGGAGCCCTTTTTTAAAATTTTCATTTATTTATTTGTTTGTTTGTTTTAGAGACAAGGTCTGGCTCCGTCACCCAAGCTGGAATATAGTAGTGCAATCATAACTCACTGCAACCTCAAATTCCTGGGCTCAAGCAATCCTCCCACCTCAGCCTCCTGAGTAGCTAGGATTATAGGCACATAGCTAATTAAAAAAAAAAATTGTGAAAACAAGGTCTCACCATGTTTCCCAGGCTGGTCTCAAACTTCTGACCTCAAGCAATTTTCCTGCCTCTGCCTCCCAAAGTATTGGGATTACAGGTGTGAACAACTGCACCCAGCCTGAGAGCTCCTTTAATTTCCAGTGTCCTTTTGATGTGACTCCAGTAGCCTTTGATAGCTTCCCTGTTGTTTAGTATGAAACATGTTTCCAGCTCATCTTACATATTTTATGTCCCCAAACTGGAATTCAAAGAACCTAGATTCATTATACTGGAAAATGGCATTTAGAGACCATAATCTAGACACTAGGTTGCTCATTGCTGCTGGGTCAATCATTGCTTCTAGGCCTTTTCAGAAGCTTGGTGAAGCTGTGCATTCAGCACACATTGTAAACCAGAAATCCACAGGTCCAGACTGTGGATACGAGAGGTAAGATAATCAGTGTGTAGCAGTCATAGGAACTCTCTTGTCCTGTAGCCATGGCTTCTACTAGGCATTTAAAACCCTAAACCTATCCTTTTTTGTCTCAGAACTAACAGGTATACCAGAAGTAATCTGCCCATCCCATGTCCCTTGTAGTTCTTTTGTTTACCACATTGTGTGCTATGGCAGTAGCCACTGGGTCTGTCAAAATTGTGTCCAATATGTCCTGGGCAACAAAACGAGACCCAATCTCTACAAAAAAGTTAGCCAGGTGTGGTGGCACATGCCTGTGGTCCCAGCTACTTGGGAAGCTGAGGTGGGAGGATGACTTGAGCTGAGGAGTTGGAGGCTGCACTGAGCTACGATCACGTCACTACACTCCAGCCTGGGTGACAGAGTGAGACCCTGTCTCTTAAAAAAAAAAACAAAAATGTGTCCAATGGGTACTTCTTTCCAGAAAACCACAGATGACTTCCAATTTTTAAAGACGTTCTCTCAAATTAAGCAGATTCTTACTGTTTTCAAATTCAAGCAGGTCAAATGACCAGTCCTGGATTTCTATGTTTGATCTTCTAAGGTCAAAAACCACTCTGGTTCTAAGTATTATATCATTCTGTTGCAGAAAACAAAATCAATTCTAACTAGCAGGGAATTTAACATGTAGTATGGTTGCAAGGGCTGGAGGAACAGTTTCTAGGCTCAGCTTGAGAGATGAATTTCTTTTTTTTTTTTTTTTTTTTTTTTTTTTTGAGACGGAGTCTCGCTCTATTGCCAGGCTAGAGTGCAGTGGCGCGATCTGGGTTCACTGCAACCTCCACCTCCCAGGTTCAAGCGAGTCTCCTGCCTCAGCCTCCCGAGTAGCTGGGACTACAGGCACGTGCCACTATGCCTGGCTCATTTTTTGTGTTTTTAGTGGAGATGGGGTTTCACCATGTTGGCCAGGATGGTCTCAAACTCCAGACCTCACGATCCGCCTGCCTCAGCCTCCCAAAGTGCTGGGATTCCAGGCATGAGCCACTGCACTTGGCCGGAGAGAAGAATTTCAAAATAATATTGCAGAAATGGTCAACCAAGAAAGCCAAGAGATCAGGAAGCTTAAATCACTTTCAAGCAGAATAATGAGGATAATCTTGATTTGGCATTTAAGTTCACTAATTTTTCTCCTCCTCACCCTAATTGGGCTAATTTTTTTTTTTTTTTTTTTTTTTTTTTTTTTTTTTTTTGTCTTGGAAAAGTTATCAAGTGAAACAATAGTGCCTAGAAAATCAGGCCAGCTCCACTCCACAAAATTTGTATCTCAAAGAGAAAAAGCTTTGAACTTCTTAAAGCATGTGCAAGTTCAAAATAAGAAACAAAATTATCTTGTGAAATCAGATTCACCCGTATTACATTAAGCTCAATTTCATAGTTAAAGCCAAGTTCCATGCATAATTGCAGAATCATTCAATTTAACAGCCTGTGTGAAAATTTGAGAACAGGAAGGCAAAGTCATAGAAAAGATGTCCCTTTTATATAGTACCATTAGTAGATGCATTTATGATGTGAGGTGACACAGAGGAAGCACTACTCTAGAAAATATTTAAATCAAAGAAAGACTGATGACTCTATGGACATTTCTAGTAACATGCAGTTAATAAATCTAGTTAAGACTGCCTAAAGAGAAATGCTTGGAAAAAAACATTATTTGTCTTACAAAGAGTTATCAAAACAAAGTTCTTGAAATAAGATATTTAAAGTACTATATGAATATGTCAGAACAAATAAAATACATTAGAAACACTGTTTAAATGGGTATGATACTGCTTTCATAGTAGGTTAGAGGCTTTACATAAAAAGTTTATTTCAAATACTCTGAGTAAAAGAATCCATCATTTTAATTACACAAAAATGTTAGTGTAAAAATTTTTCCATGAATCTACAGTCCACATTAAATGATATTCTCAAGATAGTGAATCCAAGCCACTGTAGTCATATCTGTTTTCAGCTCTATGCAAAGAATTAAGATTACAAAAACACTCTTTCCTGGTTCATAGCACAGAGGATAATCAATGAAATTTTTTGTTAAGAATAGCTGAGCTCAGCTACCAATGACTTTCTTCACAAAATTGGAAAAAACTACTTTAAAGTTCATATGGAACCAAAAAAAAGCCCGCATCGCCAAGTCAATCCTAAGCCAAAAGAACAAAGCTGGAGGCATCACACTACCTGACTTCAAACTATACTACAAGGCTACAGTAACCAAAACAGCATGGTACTGGTACCAAAACAGAGATATAGATCAACGGAACAGAACAGAGCCGTCAGAAATAATGCCACATATCTACAACTATCTGATCTTTGACAAACCTGAGAAAAACAAGAAATGGGGAAAGGATTCCCTATTTAATAAATGGTGCTGGGAAAACTGGCTAGCCATATGGAGAAAGCTGAAACTGGATCCCTTCCTTACACCTTATACAAAAATCAATTCAAGATGGATTAAAGACTTAAACGTTAGACCTAAAACCATAAAAACCCTAGAAGAAAACCTAGGCATTACCATTCAGGACATAGGCATGGGCAAGGACTTCATGACTAAAACACCAAAAGCAATGGCAACAAAAGCCAAAATTGACTAATGGGATCTAATTAAACCAAAGAGCTTCTGCACAGCAAAAGAAACTACCATCAGAGTGAACAGGCAACCTACAAAATGGGAGAAAATTTTCACAACCTACTCACCTGACAAAGGGCTAATATCCAGAATCTACAGTGAACTCCAACAAATTTACAAGAAAAAAACAAACAACCCCATCAAAAAGTGGGCAAAGGACATGAACAGACACTTCTCAAAAGAAGACATTTATGCAGCCAAAAAACATATGAAAAAATGCTCACCATCACTGGCCATCAGAGAAATGGAAATCAAAACCACAATGAGATACCATCTCACACCAGTTAGAATGGCAATCATTAAAAAGTCAGGAAACAACAGGTGCTGGGGAGGATGTGGAGAAATAGGAACACTTTTACACTGTTGGTGGGACTGTAAACTAGTTCAACCCTTGTGGAAGTCAGTGTGGCGATTCCTCAGGGATCTAGAACTAGAAATTCCATTTGACCCAGCCATCCCATTACTGGGTACATACCCAAAGGACTATAAATCATGCTGCTATAAAGACACATGCACACGTATGTTTATTGCGGCATTATTCACAATAGCAAAGACTTGGAACCAACCCAAATGTCCAACAATGATAGACCGGATTAAGAAAATGTGGCACATATACACCATGGAATACTATGCAGCCATAAAAAATGATGAGTTCATGTCCTTTGTAGGGACATGGATGAAATTGGAAATCATCATTCTCAGTAAACTATCGCAAGAACAAAAAACGAAACACCGCATATTCTCACTTATAGGTGGGAATTGAACAATCAGAACACATGGACACAGGAAGGGGAACATCACACTTCAGGGACTGTTGTGGGGTGGGGGGAGGGGGGAGGGATAGCACTGGGAGATATACCTAATGCTAGATGACGAGTTAGTGGGTGCAGCGCACCAGCATGGCACATGTATACATATGTAACTAACCTGCACATTGCGCACATGTACCATAAAACCTAAAGTATAATAATAATAAAAAATAAATAAATAAATAAATAAAAATAAAAAAAAAGAATAAAAATAAAAATGATATACAAAAAAAAAAAGAAGAGGTATACCTAATGCTAAATGATGAGTTAATGGGTGCAGCACACCAGCATGGCACATGTGTACATATGTAACTAACCTGCACATTGTGCACATGTACCCTAAAACTTAAAGTATGATAATAATAAAATAAAAAAATAAAAAAGAATAGCTGAGCTCAAATAACAATTGAAATTTATGTGAGTATAAATTATTCTTACTTTACAGAGTCGAAGATTAGTTGTAAGCTTAAAAAAATGTGTTAACTAACATTTTCGAGCATTTTAATACACACGATCCAAGTTTGGAAGGACCACAAGAAATACAGTAATGTGCACTGTGAATATCCATGGACTTAAGAAATCACTACTGATGTTTAGTAAGTGTTGGACTTTGTATGCTAAAGAATTAGAAATACTGGTAAAGCTGTATCTATTTTTGCTGGAAGAAGCACTTTACTAAAATTTTGAAATAATAAGAAAACATTTTAAAAGATTCAAAACCATTTGTTATCACAAACTATTTCAGTGTTGCATTTGTCAAAGAAAGGAGTTGTGTTTAAAAGTGATAAGCCTATGAAATATGATTTTAAAAGGTCAGAAAACAATCTGATAAGAGCAAGAAAGCAGTTTTAATTCATTAAAGACAAAGCAAGAATTTGCCACTTTTTACATCTGCTTGTGTAAAGTCTCTGACCAAATCACCTTAGTGAAAAAAATTAATATTCTTTGTTACATATTTATGATAAAGAAAATGAAATAAAAATTAGTGTGGATATATTAAATACTGATTTCATAAAACATTTACTAATATAAATAGCTTCACATTTTTAAATGAGATCATTGGCTTTGCCCGTGCAAATATTTTACAGACACAGACACACACACACACACACACACAATGTCATTTACAACTTGAAACTGTAGCATGTAATTTATTTTCTTTTATTTTTTTGTTTTCAGAGACAGGGTCTTGCTCTGTTTTCCCAGGCTGGAGTGAGCAAGGTGACTATCAAGAATATGTAAGATTTTGTTGAGAAATTACTGTATCCATAGTCCTAGCTACTTGGGAGGCTGAGGCAGGAGAATCACTTGAGCCCAGGTGTTTTAGGCTGCAGTGCACTATGATAGTGCCACTGCACTCTAACCTATTGACTTCCCCAAATCTCTTCCAGTTTGACTGGAAGGCTCAGTATGACTTACAAATATTATCATTTTCTATAAGTGTCTTGGTGTGAAAAAGTTTGAGAGGCACCCATCTAAAGCCTTACCGACCACCATTAAGTTACGTTCCTGGTTGGATCTACAGAATTTTGTTTCCAACAGTCCTAGTCTAGTAACTTGGCATTATCCATACGTGCAGAGATCATGAAATGTGTCTTTTATGTAATTTTTAATGAAACTTAGTCTTACCTTCCCTAAATCAGCCAATTTTCTTTCCTGATAGTGAAGTATTTGAGCAGGAGATTAACTATGTTAATTCATGTTAATTTCGCAATGTTATAGTTGTAGGTGAACATAAACTAGGACTAGAGGAGGTAAGAAATCATGATGGATTTTCCCAACCCACCCCAGAAAACACTCTTGCTGCATCTAAGTTATCATGGACCTTCAGACTCAGCATCTTTCTCCCCTAGATTGTGTCATAGTCAACATATCTATTTCCATGCCTAGATGACGTTTTATCTCCCATGTGCTACCCACAAGTACTTTGGTGCTGTTAGTGTCAGAAACTAATTAAACCACATGATAGTATCAGCTCTCCCATTTTTAGCAACCCGAGAGTCTTAGCACAAAAAAACTTCATTTGACTCAGTAGATATGTTCTAGAAAATAGATTTTTTAAAAAAAGAATTTTTAAAATCTAATTATACTTTGAGAACAGTTAGAGAGTTTACTATTTAGAGAAATCTGAGAATGAATTACTTCACAGACAAAAAGCTAAGAACCTTTACTAGGGACTGAAAGTTAGTGTCCCCCCAAAATTTATATGTAGAATCCTTAATCCCCAATGCGATGGTATTTAGAGGTGGGACCTTTGGGAGATAATTAGGACTATATTAGGTCACTAGAGTAAGGCCCTCATAACGTGATTACTGCCGTTAAGAGGAAAAAACATGAGATCTGTCTCTGCAACATGAGGATACATCAAGGAGGCAGCTGTGTGCAAACCAGGAAGAGAGCCCTCACCAGATATTGAATCTGCTCACACCTTGATCTTGCACTTCTCAGCCTCCAAAACAGTGAGAAATAAATGTGTGTTGTTTAACGCACTTGTATTTGTTATAGCAACCTGAACTAAGATAACTCTTCAGTAAAGAAAGCAATTATCTATTGTTTATCTACTTTTGAAATCTAAATTTGCCTCAAGTGAAAGGGTACATCTGTACAATACTAGGTAGATGATCATAATATGTTCCTTTTAATGCAGTCTTTGTATTCATTTCCATCCAAATTGAATTAGTCATATGGTTTATTGTCGTAAATCAACTGAAATTAGTCGAAGATAAATAATAAAAATGTAAAGACTTCTGTTTTCTTTAACATTCAGTTCAGTGTTACCTACGTAAGGAAAGCCATAAACAGTATGGTAACCTTTCACCGTTTCTAGAGCTTAAGCATACATAGTTTGCCAATATGTACCGTAAATAGTTGCTATTTCTCTCAACAGTAGATTGCCACAAGGCAGTTTCTTCCACCACATTGTGTTATTTAAAAGTTATCTGCTTTGTTGGCTGCCGTTCAAGGGAGCTCTTTGCCTGTAAATCCTCTTTACCTCATGCTATGGGGGAAGCGAAATCTTGGCACAGTTTCAGAGTGTTTGTATTCTTGTACCGAGGAGAAAAAAAAAATTAATGGCTCCAAAGACTGACACTGCTCTGCAAATGGTCATGAAACCGTGGGAAGTCCTGTTGGCTATTCAGAAGGGTAACACTACCAAGTGCCCACAGCGAAAAATAAGATCCCCTCAGACGAGAGGCAGCCATTCTATAAAGAAGATCATTTAAAAGCCTGAATGATAGAGTTTCAAAGTAAATAAGGCTCATTGTGTACTTGACTCCGGGCCTTTAAAATCAGCTTAACTTAGTGGACGAGCTCCTTAAGTAGCAATCATTTACTTCTTAGACAAGTTTTTACATTATTTTGACTCTGAACTTGGTTTCTGTAATTTGCATTGTGGAGATAGCAGCTTGTTTGCTAGTGGTTGTGAAGTTTAAGATAAAATAGGGTACATTTCACTTAGAAAAAGAGTAAAAACAGATGTCTGAGACAACCTACCCCTTTGAGATAACATCTTCTGTGAGGGATGCTCCAAAATGGTTTATTCCAGTGGTGGAAGAAATCCTTCTACCTGGAAGGTGTAATCCATACTGGTAGATAAACAGTAGGTACTCCTGTCAGAGCAACGTCTTGGTAAAAAGTGGTTCCCCTAGGTTGGCTTCTGACATTTAGTTTGTCTTAAAAAACAAACAAACAAAAACCAGAGTAGTTGTGCTTGTTTAAGAAAGGATCCCCTGAACTGAGAAGAACTAGGTTGATCTAAAACCCAGTTCCAAATCACCAGAATAAACTATACTGAATAGAATGTGGTTGAGAGGCTCCCCCAAGAAGGCCAGTGTGTTGAAAGTAGAGGGAATGGATCAAAGAGCTCTTCTTTTTGCCTGTTGTGAGCTGTAAGGTAATCCTACAGCATGTAGAACTACTGAGGCCAGGATCCTGGGTCTGATCTCTCTAGGTTTTTCTGGCCAAATTGGGCCAGAGATTTTGGCTTGATCAAGATGACACAAGATTACTGCTAGAAAAGGAAGTCTGGGCTTGAGTCTTTCCAGTAACATGTGGTGACTATCACCCTGATTAGAGAGGATCCTATGGCCTGCATTTAGAAGGCTCTTCGTGTTTGAAGGCCCAGGCCAGTCTGCTTGCATCTGGTTCCAAGGCAGCATTATTTTGGCCATAGTAAGTTTTGTTTCCACAAATTATTAGAGTTTGGGGTCTAAAATTGTGCAGAATTGTCCCCACCCAAATCTCATATTTGAAATGTAATCCCCAATGCTGGAGGTGGGGCTTGGTGGGAGGTAATTGGATCATGGGGGCAGTTTCTCATGAATGGTTTAACACCATCCCCCCCTTGGTGCTGTTGTCACGATAGTGAGTTCTCATGAGATCTGGTTGTTTAAAAGTATGTGGCACCTCCCTACTCTCTCTCTCTCTTACTCCTGCTCCGGCCATGTAAGATGTGCCTGTTTCCCCTTCACCTTCTGCCATGATTGTAAGTTTCCTGAGGCCTCTCCAGCAGAGGAAGCTGCTATGCTTCCTGTACAACCTGCAGAACTGTGAGCCAGTTAACCCTCTTTCTTTACAAATTACCCAATCTGAGGTATTTCTTTATAACAATGTGAGAATGGACTAATACACTTTCATTTCAAAATTGTTATATTTTCTGTCACTCATTTCAAGATTTTAAAACATATGCAAATACTTAACACTTACAATTAACAAAGATTTAACTCATACTTGTACAATAGAAAAAATAAGCAAAGGATGATGCATGATGATCAACTATAGGATCTTTTGAAATAAGTGGAAGGGAAAGAATCCCACCTTTTTTATTATAGCAGATAGATATATCTAATAGTGAAAAGTTTTAATTATTAAGTATTTAAAGTTTTAATTTTTAGTTTCAAGTAGAGCATAATCTGTGATATTAACGAGTGAAATTATGTAAGGTGATGAAAATTATGACTCTCCAGAGATTAGTCACCAAGTCAAAGGGTTAAAATTTTTTTAATTTTTAATAGACCTCAAACTTCAAGGCATCTTGAAGGAGTTAATAATTTTTTGAACAGTTGATTGCAGGCATGGCAGATTTATTTTAAATATGACTCCTGTAAGAATTAAAAAAATTAAAGAGGAATAAAATATTCTGCAATGTTTATTTAATGAAAGACTGAGAACAACTTCACACAAAGACTAAGTAACAAAACAATTAAACAGAAATAATTTTCTATGTCACATTAATCTAAGTTTTTCATCATGAAGCTGATATATTGAAATAAAGAAAAAGTCCAAAAAGAAAAAAATACCAAAATAAAGAGATTTCATTTTCTGTTACTCAAAATAGGGTGAGATTTTTACTTCAACTTTAATCTCTACCTTTTGTAAACACATTTCTACCTGTGCCAAAAGGCAAATGTAGTTCTACGTATATTCCACTTCTTACATATTTTTTTTCATTGCAGTCACAGCATGACTACATGGTCCTTATACATGAGACCTTGTACATACAATACTGAGCTACTGGTTGATATGATTTGACTGTATCCCCACCCAAATCTCATCTTGAATTGTAGCTCCCATAATTTCCACATGTTGTGGGATGGACCTGGTGGGAGATAATTGAATCATGGGGAGGGTGGTTTCCCCCATACTGTTCTTGTGGTAGTAAGTCTCATGGGATCTGGTGGTTTTATAAGGGGAAACCCCTTTCCCTTGGCTCTCATTCTGTCTTGACTGCCACCATGTAAGACATGCCTTTGATCCTCCTTCATCTTCCGCCATGATTATGAGGCCTCTCCAGCCATGTGGAACTGTGAGTCAATTAAACCTCTTTCTTTTATAAACTACCCAGTCTCAGGTATGTCTTTATTAGCAGCATGATTTCAGACTAATACAGTAAATCGGTAGCAGTGGAGTGGGGTGCTGCTGTAAGGATACCTGAAAATGTGGAAGCGACTTTGGAACTGGGTAACAGGCAGGGGTTGGAACAGTTTGGAGGGCTCAGAAGAAGACAGGAAAATGTGGGAAACTTTGGAACTTCCTAGAGACTTACTGAATGGTTTTGACCAAAATGTTGATCGTGATATGGACAATGAAATCCAGGCTGAGGTGGTCTCAGATGGAGATGAAGAACTTACTGGGAACTGGAGTAAAGGTGACTTTTGCTATGTTTTAGCAAAGAGTCTGGCAGCATTTTGTCCCTGCTATAGAGATTTGCAGAACTTTGAACTTGAAGGATATGATTTAGGGTATCTGGCAAAAGAGATTTCTAAGCAGAAAAGCATTCAAGGAGTGACTTGGGTGTGCTGTTAAAAGCATTCAGTTTTAAAAGGGAAACAGAGCATAAACGTTCAGAAAATTTGCAACCTGACTATGCAATAGAAAAGAAAAACCCATTTCCTGAGAAGAAATTCATGCTTGCTGCAGAAATTTGCATAAGTAACAAGGAGCCAAATGTTAATCACCAGGACAATGGGGGAAATGTCTCCAGAGCATGTCAGAGACCTTCATGGCATCCTCTCCCATCACAGGCCCAGAGGCCCAAGAGGAAAAAATGGTTTCATGGGCTGGGTCCAGGGTCCGCCTGCTGCTTGCAGCCTAGGGACCTGGTGCCCTGCATTCCAACCGCTCCAGGCATGGCTAAAAGTGGCCAATGTACACTTTGGGCCATGGATCAGAGTGTGCAAGCCCCAAACCTTGGCAGCTTCCATGTGGTGTGTATTGAGCCTGATGGTGCCCAGAAGTCAAGAATTGAGGTTTGAGAACCTCCACCTAGATTTCAGAGGATGTATGGAAACACCTGGATATCTAGGCAGAGGTGTGCTGCAGGGGCAGAGCCCTCATGGAGAACCTCTGCTAGGGCAGTGCAGAAGGGAAATGTGAGGTCAGATCCCCCCCGACAGAGTCCCCACTGGGGCACTGCCTAGTGGAGCTTTGAGAAGAGAGCCACCATCCTCCAGACTCCAGAATGGTAGACCCACCAGCAGTTTACACCATGCACCTGGAAAAGCCACAGACACAATGCTAGCCCATGAAAGCAGCCAGGAAGGGGGCTGTACCCTGCAAAGTCACAGGGGTGGAGCTACCCAAGGCCTTGGGAAACCACCTCTTGCATCAGTGTGACCCGGATGTGAGACATGGAGTCAAAGGAGATGATTTTGGAGCTGTAATATTTGACTGCCCCACTGGATTTTGAACTTATGGGGGTTGGAGCCCCTTTGTTTTGGCCAATTTCTCCCATATAGAACAGCTGTATTTACCTAGTGCCTGTACCCCCATTGTATCTAGGAAGTAACTAACTTGCTTTTGATTTTACATGCTCATAGGTGGAAGGGACTTGCCTTGTCTCAGATGAGATTTTGGACTGTGGACTTTTTAGTTAATGCTGAAATGAGTTAAGACTTTGGGGGACTGTTGGGAAGGCATGATTGGTTTTGAAACATGGGAGAGGCAAGGGGTAGAATGATATGGTTTGGCTGTGTCCCCACCCGAATCTCATCTTGAATTGTAGCTCCCACAATTCCCATGTGTTGTGGAAGGGACCCAGTGGGAGATAATTGAATCATGGGGTCAGTTTCCCCCATACTGCTCTAGTGGTAGTGAATAAGTGTCACAAGATCTGATAGTTTTATAAGGGGAACCCCTTTTGCTTGGCTCTCATGCTCTCTTGCCTGCCACCATGTGAGACATGCCTTTGCTCCTCCTTTGCCTTCCACCATGATTATGAGGCCTCCCTAGCCATGTGGAACTGTGGGTCCATTAAACCTCTCTCCTTTATGAATTACCCAGTCTGGGGTATGTCTTTATTAGCAGCATGAGAACAGACTAATACACCAGTCCTGCTCTTTAACATTCAAATTCTAACAGTCATTAAAAAACACTTGTGATTTTTTTTTCTTTGAGTCTGTTAAATGTTGATTGTACACATTATTTTTCATGTGGGCCTTGCAATTTTGGATGTTCATTGCATTGCTGAGCATTTTTTCTTTTTCTGAGTCTCACTATTTCACCAGATTGGTCTAGAACTCCTGCACTCAAAGGATCCTCCCAGCTCAGCCTCCCATATACATCTTTGAGCATTTTAGTGAACATAATGCAACTCAAAAAATATTATTCTAAGGTTGGCATTACTAATTACATCACTTGGAAACTAATTAATTTGAATAGAATGTATAATTTATACTTATGCAAATTACTGTGTTAAAAAGGATTAGTTTTTGTGAAAAGAAATATTTGTAATTTCTATACTCTAACTACAAAATCTTGAATTGTAATTTACTCATCAAAATGGACAATAAGCAGATGACACTAGAAATTCCATCATCCACTAGTCCTGAATACAGCAACTTAAGATGTAAAGGGTCTAAGATGGTCCTCCATGCAAGACAAAACTCACCTTAAGAGCTAAAGTCAAGCTGTCATGTATTACTTTGGCCTTAAAACCAAGGCCACTAGATTCCATTTCCATGGCAATTTGCCCTATGACCCAAGCAAAGCATCCAATGTTTTGGAGATATGTAACTGGTAGAAATATGTAATTAAGCATGAATGTAGATTTGCCAATATTGTAACTATTATGAAAATTATATGATGGTTAAAACTATCTTATAAAGCATTGTTGTGCAATACCAGCAATATTAGTAGAGAAGCCAAAATTCTTTAAAATAACATTCATATTCTATAATTTATAGAGATTTCCATGCCTTAAGGTAGAAGAACTGAATTTTGAAGATTTTATATAAACATATGAAAATACTAAGTAATTTATAAACATATTTTTCTTGACAAATAAAAAGTGATGAAGTGAAAGTTTAAATGATCAAGTGAAAATAGAGTTCACTGACTGACTCTTCGATTATTAGAACTGTTTGAATAAATACTGAAAATACAGTTGCTGACCCTGTGTTTGGGAGGTTATTGTTGTTGTTTGCTTTTTTCTCCCTTTTTTTTTGAGACAAGGTCTTGCTGTGTCACACAGGTTGGAGTGCAGTGGCACAACCACAGCTCACTGCAGTCTCAGCCTCCCAGGTTCAAGTGATCCCCTCACCTCAGCCTCCTGAGTAGCTGGGACCACAGGCGTATCCCACCACACTGAGTAACTATTTTTAAAAAAAATTTTCTTGTAGAGATGGGGTCTCACTATATTGCCCAACCTGGTCTTGAACTTCTGAGCTCAAGCAGTCCTCCTGCCTCAACCTGCCAAAGTACTGGGATTATAGGCATGAGCCACCATGACTGGCCAACCCTGTTTAAGTAAAGGATATATCATTTTCAGATAAAATGACTCACTATAGAACCAAGATACAAATGATCATGAGAATAATGCCTAAAATGCACAAATTAAAAATTATCTGAGTATTTCATATGTCCCTATTTCCATAGTTTATTGGTATGTAATTCAAGAGAGATTATTTACTTGCTCCTTCATTTATTCTAGAAGTCTGATACTACTGAATCATAGGAAATAGCTGAAATCAAGGAAATAACTGAAAAACCTCAGAGAGAAAAAACAATGAAAGGCCATCATATTTTTTCAGAAATTCTTTTCTCTTTTCATTCATAAACATCTTTATTTGTATAAATTAGAGAACCAGTGGTTCTCTTTGTTGGGAACCTGAATCTTTCATTTGGAGAATTTCATCAACTTATTTTCTGCTATTTATATTTTGAATGCTGTGTTTGTTTCTGTTTTTATTATTTTAAAGAAGACTGCAGTTGCATCTCTTACTCTTTTTTTTTTACAGGAGTTAGATTTACTTATTTAATAAATTGAGCCCACCATTTTTTAAAGAGAGAATTAATCATGAGTTGTTTCAGTAGATACAAAACTGATATTAAAGCCGTTACTTCTATTTTAGAACCTTATTCAATGTAACTCTAGGGTATCCCTAGAGAAATCACATGCAGAAAGGCACTGTTTTAAATATGAGAAGTTTACTGTTTTTGAAACTCTAATTCAGGCAAAGATCAACACCTCAACCCCAGCAGTTAGGGAGTAGAGAACCTCCACATGGGAAATAAGTTTTCTTTGTAGAAACACAAATATTTATTCAGATTGTCCTGTTTGTTTATTCTCCATTTGCCTTAGAAGAAATAGAAATATAGAGGGACTGGAACGCCCTTCACCTCAGAAAGTTGAATGCTAACATTTCCTTACCCTTGGAGAATGGGAAATTTGTTTTTTGGGGACTAATGATTCAGGATCCAGCCTTAATGGAACTTCAGTGTCCTCTGTGAAAAAAATAAAGAGGGCAGATTGGGTTTAAAGAAAAAAGCAGAGGGTCTCTGAAAAATACAAGGTTGGTCAGGGGCTTCTCACAAACTGGAAGGGGTCTTCTCTCACTAATGTCCTTTGTTTTTGGTCCAAGATTCCATATTGCACTTAGTTGCCAAATTCCCTGAGTCTCCTTCAATATGAAACAATTACCAAGTCTTTTTTTTTTTTTTTTTGTCTTTCATGACCTTGCCACTTAGGAAGAGCATTGACCAGTTATTTTGTAGAATGCTTCTCAGTTTGGGTTTGTCAACGGTTGCTGATGATTAGATTGAGACTGTGTATTTTTGGCAAGAATCCCACAGAAGGGATGAGGTGCCCTTCTCAGCACATCATATCATGAGGCACATGGTGTCAATTTCTTTCTATGGATAGTGTGCATTTTGATCACCTGTTAAGGTGGTATCTATGGTGATGTCTCCACTATAAAGTTACTCTTTTTCCCTTTGGAATTAGTGAGTACCTGTCCAGAGATACTTTGAATCTGTGCAATATACTACCTGTTTCTCATCACAAGTTTACCGTTAATTTTAGCACCCAACAGTGATTCTTGCCTACAATTATTACTATCTTGTTTGCCTAACAATAATTTATTTCTATCATTTCTTCTCCACAAACTAACTGGACTTGTATTGTTAAAAAAAGTTCTCCTTTTTCCTCCATTTACATAAGAATATTGGGGAATATATACTGAACAAAAATTTTGGAATCAAGGAGAACTTTCTAAACAAGGCCCAAAATAAAAGTAGCCATAAATGAAAAGATTGATAAGTTTAAGCATATAACAAAAAAAAAAACCTTCTGTGAAAGCAATATAAATACACAAAATCAAAATACAATGAATTAGAAAAATATATTTCAAATGTATACTACTACCTATGTGATAATATATAATATATGCAAAACTCCTACAACTTAAAAAATCCAACAACCTATAGAAAATGAATAAGGAATATGCCAGTTAATAGAAAAGGAGCTACTACATAATGACTTTCAATCATGTGAAGTTGACTCAACTTCAACCTCACACAGAATAGGGCCACCGCCCGTGGTTATACAGATTGGACATCAAGAATTTGAGATGGCACTATTCATATCAGGGTGTAATTAAAACAATCTTCCTGGATTTATGCAGTGCACAACTTGCACAACCAAATGGCAGTCCTGCACATAAGAGAAATGCAATTTGTCACCATAATGTGATACCATTTTTCACTCATCAGAACATCAAAAATCAAAAGTTTGATAATACTCTCTGTTAGAGTATGGGAAAACAGGCACTCTCAAGCTCATGGGATTTTAAATAGGTACAACCTCTGTAGAATAAATTGGTAATATCAAAGATTAAATGCACATACCTACACATATAAGAAATGGCATGTGTTCAAGAATATTCATGTCAGCATTATTTGTAATTGAAGGGAACAAAACCAACATAAAAATCTCTAAAGAGAGGACTAATTGAATGATTTATTTACTGATTAAATACTATGCAACTGTTTAGAAAAAAGGAATGACAGGCTGGGCACGGTGCCTCATGCCTGTAATTCTAACACTGTGGGAGGCCAAGGTGGGTGGATCATTTGAGGTCAGGCATTTGAGACCAGCCTGGTCAACATGGTGAAACCCCGTCTCTACTAAAAATACAAAAGTTAGCTGGGCATTGTGGCATGCATCTGTAGCCCCAGCTACTTGGGAGGCTGAGGCAGGAGAATTGCTTGAACCCGGGAGGCAGACGTTGCAGTAAGCTGAGATCGAGTCACTGCCCTCCAGCCAGAGTGACAGGGTGAGACCCTGTCTCAAAAAAAAACAAAAAAGCGGGGAGGGGGAATTACATGTATTTATTGGTTTGGAAAAATCTCAAAGAGCTATTAAGTTAAAAGCGCAGGGTGCGGACTCATGTGACTATTATGCTACCATTGGTTGAGAGGAAGATGAACAAGCAGGTAATTACAGCTGTCCCATCTGGGGAGGAGAATTAGATGGCCAGAGAGGGTAGGAAAGAGATGGATTTTTACGGTATAATATTTGGTACCTTTTGTGTAACATGATTATATTACCTATTTAAAAGTAATGTTTACGTTGAAAATTAAAGCAAAACAAAGACTAATTAATAATGTGTGTAGGCAGCCTGTATCCATAGTACCCCACCAGCCTTGACAAAACCAGGGGTGTATCCAGTTGACTCCATAATCCAGTGACAATGGTCCTCATCTATAGGGGCAGTCTGAGGTGATAGGACACACAGCCAGCCCATTCTGCTGCTTCTGAGACCGCCATGCCAGTGTTCTCCTGATCCAACCATCAAGAAAGACTGTAATTCCTTAGAAATCTATGAATTTTGGAAACAAATCTATCCCCACCTCTCTACTGCCAGTGGGCACTTACCCTATCCCGCATTGTAAGAAACTTGAATGTTCCACTGTCTGTTTCGCCAATGACCTTTCTTGTTTTTCCCCTCTGCATCTCAGGAGGATAAGAAGAAGCAAACAACTTACTTGTATTTTGCCTGCACTCCATCTCTGGAATTAGAAAGTTAATCTAGTCCTTCACTAGACAAATAGAGATTCAGAAGCAAAATTTTGATAAAACGAAGGAAGAGTCTTGAAAATTTAAATTTGATTAATTAAATTTCTCTCTTCATTTCTCTTCCAGGATTTTGGCCCATCATATATTTCTGAACTAAATACCTCCTTTTTCAGTAATATATATTAAAGAGAATAGCAATGATGATATTTATACCACTGCTTTGTTTTAGTAAGGTATTTCATATGGTTTGGCTGTGTCCCTACCCAAATCTCATCTTGAATTGTAGCTCCCATAATCCCCACATATTGTGGGAGGGACCTGGTGGGAGGTAATTTAATCAAGGGGGCAGGTTTTTGCCATGCTGTTCTCGTGATAGTGAATAAGTCTCACGAGATCTGATGGTTTTATAAAGGGCGGTTCCCCTGCACACTCTCTCTCTTGCCTGCCACCATGTAAGACATGCCTTTGCTCCTCCTTTGCCTTCTCCATGATTTTGAGGCCTCCCCAGCCATGTGAAACTGTGAGTCTGTTAAACTTTTTTTTCTTTATAAATTACCCAGTCTCAGGTATGTCTTTATTAGCAGCAAGAGAAGAGACTAATACAGTATTTATTTAAGAAGCATTGTCATTTTATAGATGTTTTCTACTTCATTTGAGTGATATGAACAGGGCTAGGGATACATGTACAATATTTACAAGAAAAATTTAATCTCTTATATAAACGCTATCACTAAGTTACCAGTTCTCTGTCTAGGTGATTAGAGGAGAGAAGAGTCAGAGAAGAAGACAGAAAACTGCCAGCTTCAGAAAAGACAAAGAGTCAGCTCCCAAGACAGCTCTTAGGAGGAGGTGATTTAAGCTGAATTCCACGAAATGATCACGTTTTAGCCAGGTTGACAATGGGTATATCTCATTTCAGGTAGAGGAAATAATATTGACAAATTACATTTTGTAGACGGCAAGAAAGTTACCATGACATGAGCTGATGGAGCCCATGAGAAGGGGCAGGAGATATGGCTGGGAAGACAGCATGGTCCCTTATGCCCAAGGGGTTTGTGGAAGCATTTTGAGTTTTATGAGACTCATACTTCAGACTTTGGGAAACTACTTTATAAAATAAGCAAACAACTGTGGTTCATAAAATTAGACCAGTTTGCACCAAAGAAATCCTAGATGCAGACAGATGTATGTATCACCAGTACAACAAGGATCCCTTCTCCTTCCACTAAACATGGCCCTTTTGAGGGAAGGAGCATTAAGAGAAAGTTGGAGAGTTGTTCTCTCTGTTGGTACAAAATCTCAGACAATGAGCAGCCAAGTGCTAGGAAGAGAAGCAACCCCTTTCTAAATACTACCATGTGTTTTTCTCCCCAGATTAAACACATTGAACTGGGACAGAATAAAAGCAACCTTTGAAAAAATAAAAAATGAAAATATTATTCAGGTGTTCTACTAAACATCCTAAAGTAGCACAGCACCAGAAAACTGTTGGTTGGGATTTTGGGGGCTAAGATCTCTTTATATGGCCAATTTGGGGGAATATAAATTATCCCACAAAATAAAAGAACCTTAATCTCAGGTCTTTTTGGGTTTATAAAATCTGCCAACAAAAACCTCACTTGGGTGTTGATGGGTTTTCCTCTGCCCAACTGTGGCCTGGCTCTGAAAGAAGAAAAAGAGGCAAATGTTGAGCAGGACCATTTGAACTCTTTCTCTCCCCAGGGATAAACCACAGCTGGCTTCCTCTGACTCCACTAAGAATTCATATTCTTCTGAAGACCACATGACAGTCTTTTCCCCCTATTACTATGACTTAGGCCATTTGTCTTACAAAATAATACCCCTGCAAAGGTTTGGATGTTTGTCCCCTCTAAACCTCATGTTGAAATTTGATCTCTAACATTGGGGTTGGGACTAATGGGGGTCATTTGGATCATGGGGGCAGATCCTTCATGAATTGATTAATGCTTTCTTTCAGAGGTGAATGAATTCTCACTCTATTAGTTCTTATGAGAGCTGGTTGTTAAAAAGCTGGAACATCCCCCCTTCCCATGTGACCTCTGCACATGCAGCTCCCCTTCACCTTCTTTCATGAATAGAAGCAGCCTGAAGCCCTCACCAGCTGTAGATGCCCAATCTTGAACTTTGCAGTCATTAGAACCATGAACCAAATAAACCTTTTATTTAAATAAATTACCCAGTATCTGATATTTCTTTATAGCAACACAAAACAGACTAAGACAGCCTCTTACTATGCTAAATGAAAATTTGCCTCCTACCTAGGCCTGTTTTCATTAAGATGTGCTCTGAATTTAGTGGAAAATACTTCTTTGTGAGCCAAAAAGTGGGAAAACGACCTTTCTCAATTTGTTTAACTTTGATTTCAAAATTCCTTCCACTGATGGTAGGGTGAAAAAGGAAGGGACATGTCACACGTTAGATTCTCCAGGAAGTAGTTGTGGTGACAGAGTTAGGGGTGTAAACCTTTAATTATGAAGTAAAAGTTACAAAAGGCAAAAGGGAGAAAGCAGGACTGGGTAGCAGGAGCCATCAGACCACAGTACAGGCAGGGCAGAGTCTTTGCCACTGAAAGACAGAACTCTGGAGCAAAGACTGCTCTTCTGAAGAGTCCTGCACTGGGGACCATACTGAGAATGGTGTGACATTGTCTTAAAAGCTGAGGCACATCTCCCAGAGCCTCAGTGAACTTTGTGTCCATGAGAAATAAATCTTTGTTGTCTTCAGTCACTGACACTTGGGAATCTTGGATATGAGGGTTCATGACTTTAATCCATTTAAGGAAATTTTTGGCCGTATTTCTTCAAATATTTTTCTGCTCTGCCTCCTTGACTAGCTTCTCCTGACTGATACAAAGTACCTAGATAAAAATCTATTAACAGGTCCTTCTAATCCCTCCTAGTAGCTGCTGCTTTACTATGTACTTCAACCATTCTATGTACAAAACCGTATATTTGTTTTCTAGGGCTACTGTGACAAAGTAGCATAAACTGGATGGCTTAAAACAAGAGAAACTTATTCTTTCATAGTTCTGGAAGCTAGAAATCTGAAATCAAGGTGTAGCCACGTCCTTGTTCTCCTCAAGGCTCTCCAAATCCTTCCTTTGGCCTCTTTCTAGCTTTTTCTGGTTTCTGGCAATCTTTGGTATTCCTTGGCAGGTAGGTGCATCACTCCAATATCTGTCTTCATGTGACCTTCTCCCTTGCGTGTCTCTGTGTTTCTGTCTCCATATGGCATTCTCCTCTCTCCACATGGTATTCTCCTCTCTGCGTCTGTGTTCAAATTTCCCCCCATTTTATTAGGACACTAGTCATCAGCTTAGGGCCTACCCTAATCCAGTGTGACTTCATGTTAACTTGATTACCTCTGCAAAGACCCTATTTCAGAAAAAAAAAAAAAAAAATCACATTTACAAGTACCAGAGGTTAGGACTTCAACATATCTTTTTGGGGGATGTGATTCAACCTGAAACAAACTCTATTGCTTTTATTTGCTTATATGCAATTTTTCCTTAAACTGATAATGTCTTGAGAGCAGGAAGCTCTTTACCCTTACTCTCTTCGTTTGTAGCATACCATCTAAATTATATTTAGGTACTCAGTAAATGTGTGTAGAAGGTGACAACTAAATTAGAGCACTGCTTGCATTGATAAAGATCAATTTGAAAAAAGAACATAGGTAAAATGGTAGAATACTAAATATTTCCATTTTTGGCAGCAAATCCAAGTCATTATATACAGTCTCACTTATACACATTTTGGTTGCAGGCAGGAGAAAAATCCAACTGATACTGTCTTAAAGAAATTTATTGGACCATATATCTAAAAAGCCCATGGTATAGGTCATTTTTATGTGATTCTGTGGCTCAATGATGAAACCAAGAGAAAATATATACTTCTTCTTTCAGCCATGACAGAGAACCTGACACTGAACTAGCCATAAACAACTGGAAAATTGGTCAAAATATCTGCAACAAACAACAGTTTTTATTTGGTGGGGGAGGTTCTTTTTTTATTTCAATGAGTTTTTGGGGAACAGGTGGTGGTTGGTTACATGAATAAGTTCTTTAGTAGTGATTGCCGGGATTTTGGTGCACCCATCACCCAAGTAATGTACACTGTACCCAATGTATAATCTTTTATCCCTCACCCCACCATCCCACTCTTTCCCAAGTCCCCAAAGTTCATTATATCATTCTTATACCTTCGCATCCTCATAGCTTAGCTCCCGCTTATGAGTGAGAGCATACAATGTTTGGTTTGCCATTCCTGAGTTACTTCACTTAGAATAATGGTCTCTAATTCCACCTAGGTTGCTGCAAATGCCATTATTTCATTCCTTTTTATGACTGAGTAGTATTCCGTAGTATATATATATACCACACTTTCTTTACCCACTCATTGATTGATGGGTATTTGGGCTGGTTCCATATTTTCACAATTATTAATTGTGCTGCTATAAACATGCATGTGTAAGTATTAATATATTTTACATATAATGACTTCTTTTCCTCTGGGTGGATACCCAGAATTGGGATTCCTGGATCAAATGGTTGTTCTACTTTTAGCTCTTTAAGCTATCTCCACACTGTTTTCCATAGTGGTTGTGCTAGTTTACATGCCCATCAACAGTGTTAAAGTGTTCTCTTTTCACTGCATTCATACCAACATCTATTTTTTTTTATGGCCATTCTTGCAGGAGTAAGGTGGTATCTCATTGCAGTTTTGATTTGCATATCCCTGATAATTAGTGATGTTGAACATTTTTTCATATGTTTGTTGGTCATTTGTATAGCTTCTTTTGTGAATTGTCTATTCATGTCCTTAGCCCACTTTTTGATGGGATTTGCAACAACAGTTTTTAGATATTGCAAAACAAATATGGTGAAACTGATGATCATAGTTTTCACCTAGAGGCACTTTACAGATTAAAACTATTACGCTCAGCAACAGTACCCCAAAATACCATTTTGACATGCTGGCTGGATGAAGGAAGCAGCCTCAAGGTCTCTCTCTGACCTTTCCCTGCTTGCCTGTTTCTCTGATCCTTTCCCTAAGTACCAAGAGTGACTATCTTTGGAATTTCCGTCTGATGAAGAAAGTTTCTTTCTAAAAAGAATGCATTTGTCTTAAGACCTCCTTCCTAGGAATCCCATCAAACAACCAGGAAGGATTAACTACCAGAGAAGATACTGGGAGTTACCATTCCTAAACAAACTTTTCATCTATTTTCCTGAGGGCAAGTCTGAGAGATTACCTGGGAGGCTTTATCTGCGTAATAAGACGATCTTTGTTCACAGTGAAGTTCTGTTCCTCACCTTCCCACCACTTCCCCTCAGAGCTCAGAAGAACTTTGTTTCAGGCCCTGTTTTTTGGGCTCATTCATTTCCCCTGAGAAGCATTCACTTCTACATCCCTTTGTCCTCTACCACTGTGAAGAAGGGTGTATAACATCTGGTCCTCACTGGGTTATAGGGTAATCATTCTCCTGCAATTCCCCCACGCAGTGCACACTAAATAAATTTGCGTGCCTCTTTCTCCTATTAATCTGTCTATTGTCAGCTCATTTTTCAGTGAGAGGGAACCAAGTGGACCACAATAGTTTCATGAGCTGAGGAGAGACGGACTGGAGTTTGGGAATGTCGAGGTAAATGGAGTTTGCAGGGCAGAAAATTGGGGAAGAGGGAACTGTGGAGAGCTCCAGAAACCTGCAAATCTACACAAAGTTCTATTGAGCTTTTGGCTGACTACTAAGCTGTCCATATGGAGTGCAAAACTCCATGAGGCCTTGCAACAGAGCTGTAAGCTAAAAAAAATTCCCAGAGCATAGATGGGGGTGAGAGATGTTTTGATTTTTTAACTAGCTAGAATGGAGCGAATATATTGAAAACATGGAATATTTGGAAGGGACCAAAGAAGGGTTGCAACTTAATAATAGTGCTGAAGTAGCCTGGAGTAAAGGCTATTGTAGACCCACCTTACTAAAGCTTGTAAATAGTTACCAAAAGGATCAGTCTGATCCACAAATAACTTGCTGCCCATAATGACAAAATTCAGCGTTCTTTAAAGTTTTTAAAAATCCAGACACTTAACAACATAATATTCATAACATCCAGCATCCAATAAAAATTACTAGATATGTAAAACAGTAGAATACTGTTTCCCATATCTATGAGAAAACAATCAGTTAATAAAAATAGGCCCAGAATGATAGTGATGATGACGATAGTACAAAAGGACTATAAAATTGCTGTTAAAAATATGCCAGAGCCAGGTGCAGTGGCTCACGCCTGTAATCCCAGCACTTTGGGAGGCTGAGGCAGGCGAATCACGAGGTCAGGTGTTCAAGACCAGCCCTACCAATATAGTGAAACCCCATCTCTACTAAAAATACAAAAATTGGCTGGGTGTGATGGCATGTGCCTGTAATCCCAGCTACTCGGGAGGCTGAGGCAGGAGAATCACTTGAACTGGGAAGGCAGAGGTTGCAGTGAGCTGAGACCACACCACTGCACTCCAGCCTAGGTAACAGAGTGAGACTCCATCTCAAAAAATAAATAAATACAAATGACATAAAAATAAAAATATACCAGGAAATGAAAGCAATACATTAACATAATGAGGAAAGAAATGAAACTATATAATAAAAACTTCTAGTATTGAAAAATACAATATCTGAAATAAAAATTCACCGGTTGGACTTAACAGTTTATTGGACTCTGCAGAAGAAAAGATCAACGAACTTAAAGATATAACAGATAGAAACTCTTTAATATAAAACACAAGGGAAAAATAGCTGGAAAAATAATGAAAGATCCTTAGTTATCCATGAGACACTATTACATATGTTAATTGGAGTCTCAGAAGGATAGGGAGAGCAGAAAAATATTTGAAGAAATAGTGGCCTCAAATTTTTTAAATTTGATGACAACTATAAATCCATAGATCTAAGAATCAGGATAAAAATGAGGAAAATCACACTAAGATATATTATCATCAAATTGCCAAAAACTGTGGGTTTTTTTTTCCCCAAGATAGTGGATGGGAGGCATTGTTACCATGCCTCTCCCACTTGGAAAGACAAAACAGTGTGTAGAGATTACACTGAACTTTTTTCCAAGAAGCAACGCAGAAACTTAACAGGAAAGCTGAAAGAAACCACAGACCCTTTGAAAGAAGCACTGGGCTGCAGCCTACACCATGAGTCAGCCACTCCCCAAAGTGTGAGAAGGAGACAACTACCTCCAGGATACGCACTCCCACTGGGGAACCTAGCAATCCAGGCCATGGGGGAAAGCCTTACCCCTACCCAGGACTGAAGCTGATTTAGTGAACAGTGGGGAGAACACCAGGAGAACCAGCATCAAGACAGGCTTTGTGTGCACTTCCAGTCTGCCAGGGATGAAGGGAAGCCACTCCTGATCCTACTTCACAGACGACCTTGCGGAGGTCTGCCAGCTAACTCAGGTGGTGGTCACAGGTTGATAGAAGTTCCCAACTGAGATTTGTGATATGATCTCCAGTGGGGACACGTTCTCTTGGCCAGAAGTGAGGGACAAGTGGGAAGTGTACCGCAGCCACAGGCGTAGGAACTGGGCACCCCTGCTTCTTGGGCAGGCTGGGAGGGGTGTGGCCTGAAAGCAGTGGTTGCTGTCTTCCCCAGAAAGGCTTATGGCCTGGGGCGATTTTGAGTTATTGAGCGCAGATTGCCTTGAACCTAGCCAGCTGTTTCCAGCAAACACTGCGGGTGTAAGATACGCTTTGTCAAGTGTGTGGGAGCTGGGTGGGGCTTACTGCCTGCTGCTACTTCCCACTTTCCATACAGACTCTTCTGTGCAGCACAGGCAACTGCACTCCTCCCTGGAACACTACCTCTGCCTCCAGAGAACTGCCCCCTACTCTCTAGCAGGGCCACTGCTTGCACCTACCTGCATGTGGAGAGCCAGAGCATGAACTTGCCTGACCCAGCTACCACCCAGCTTTGCCCTGCCACCCAGCCTGGTAGCTCAACAAAAAGGACTGAAATTTTTGGGAGTTCTATGGCCCTGCCCATTGTGTGTTATCAGAATGCCTCCCCTGGGTAACACAAGGCAAGCACAAACCCCACTGCTAGTACAGTAGCTGGTGCTATTTTGCAAGTACTGCCTCCTGGCTAAAGGCCACCCAGCACACAGCCCATCACAGCAAGGGTCCCCAGTCCCCGGCCACAGACCGGTACTGGTTGGTGGCCTGTTAGGAACTGGGACACACAGCAGGAGGTGAGTGGTGGGACAGGAAGCATTACGGCCTGAGCTCCGCCTCCTGTCAGATCACCGGCAGCATTAGATTCTCATAGGAGCCGAAACCTATTGTGAACTACACATAGGAGGGATCCAGGTTGCGTACTCTTCATGAGAATCTATCTATAGTTTCATCCCCAAACCATCCCCCACCCACCACCAGTCCAAGGAAAAATTGTCTTCCATGAAACTGGTCCCTGGTGCCAAAAGTTTGGGGACCACTGCATTACAACATCTGCAGACACAAAACAATACAGCATGCAGGAAGGAGAAAACTTGTGTGTGACCTCAGCTATCACCATTGCCTGCATTACTCTAGATAACCAGGAGGTTCCTGAGTCTGTCCACATGATCAGTTCATTACTATTACAACTAGCATTTGAGAAAGTCAACACACTAAGGCTTTTTATAACCAAGGAATCTCACAGAGTCCATGCCACACCCCTGCTAACCCCATCAGAGCTGGTGCTGATATCCACAGCTGAGAGACTTGAAAACAGGTCACATCAGTGGACCCTTTGCAGACATTTACCAGCACCAGTGTGGAGTGTGGCAGCCCTACTGGGCAGCTAGGTCCAGAGGAGCAGCAGCATTCACAATAGTCTGGCCTCGGGGACTCCTCCTCCTAGAAGAAGGGGGAGTGCACTACATCAAGGGAGCACCCCATGGGGAGAAAGAATCCAGACAGCAGGCCTGCAGTCCCAGAACTTTGCATTTGTGGGAGGTTTCTTTCATCAGAGGCACAGTGCAGTGCTGGGCTCAACAGGGAGCTGGTCTGCAGCTCCACCCAACCGTCAGGCAATTCTGGTGCTTATGAAAGGCTTTGAAGAAGGAGACTTCTCTGTGTCCACCACTGCAGACACAGCTGGGGCTTCTCCCACAAGAGCTCAGTAGGGATGTACCTATAGACAGTCTTTCTGGACCACTTCAGGGTGACTGCATTCCCACAGGAAGAGTGCCCTCCAGGTTCAGGCTTGCATGAGGGTTAGAGTCACAATCCCTCTCTACATTGAACATGAGCATTCCTGCAGATGAAAAGAGGTGCCTGTCTGATCTGAACAGCTGCAACACTGGGTCAGGAGTGTGACTGGGAGGTGTATTGCTTTCCTGCTGGCCTAACAGGGGAGCTGAGGTGGCTCTCTGTCTTCCCCTTCAAAACATCTCAGTGCATTTCCCTGAGATGTCCCCCAGCTGGCTCTGTCAAGGCTGGGCCCTCTGCCCATTATTGGGTATTGCATTTACCAACCTGCTTTAACCTCAGCTGAGTTTTATCCATAAACGTCTCCCCTACTGACCTGAAGCCTGAACTGTTCAATTCAGTAAATAAAACACAAATACTGAGGGAAAAAAATAAGTGAATACCACTGGAGAATGAAATAAGCTTCAAGAAGCTTCTGCCATTCCAACCCGATAGGAGACATTGAACCTGCATACACACTGAGCACATTGCTACTACAACCAGCATCTGACAAGGCCAACATACAAAGAGTCTATATAACCAAGGAACTCATACAGAGTCTTCACTCCCAACAGCACCCAGAGCCAAATTAGGTTACAATAAACTATAAACATTAAAGTCACATCCTAGACAGTGGGCAGGGAGAGGGTTAAAAAATAGTTAAATAAGAAAAAACAGGGTTCTATAACACCCCCAAAAGATCACATTACCTCTCCAGCAATGGATCTAAACCAAAATGAAATATTTAAAATAATAGATACAGAACTCAGGGAGATACAAAGGAAAGGTAAAAACCAACATTAAGAAATTTTAAAAGCATTTCAGGATATGAACGAAACATTTTCTAAAGAGACAGATATTTTAAAGAAAAACCAATCAGAATTTCTGGAAATGAAGGACATACTAGGTAATTACAAACTTCAGTGGGAAGTTTTAACAATAGACTGACTAGACCAAGTAGAAGAAAGAATTTCAGAGCTCAAAGGCAGGTCTTTCAAATTAACCCAGTCACACAAACATAAAGTAAAAATAACTAAAAGAAATGAACAAAGTCTCCAAGAAATATAGGATTATGTAAAATGGTCAAATCTAAGAAGTTTTGGTGTCCCTGATGGGGGAAAAAAAGCAAAAATCCTGGAAAATTATTTGGGATAATAATTGAGGAAAACTTCCCTGGCCTTGCTAGAGATGTAGCCATCCAAATACAAGAAGCTCAAAGAACTCCTAGGAGATTCATTGGAAAAAGGACATCACCAAGGCATATAGTCATCAGGCTATCTAAAGTCAACATGAAGGAAAGAATTCTAAGAGCAGTGAGACAAAAGCATCAGGTAACCTATAAAGGAAAATCTATCAGACTAAAAGCAGGCTTCTCAGTAGAAACTTTACAAATCAGAAGGGATTGGGGTCCTGTCTTTGGCCTCCTTAAACAGAATAACTGTCAGCCAAGAATTTTGTATCCAGCAAAACTAAGTTTCACAAATGAAGGAGGGAAAAGTATCTTTCAGACAAGCAAATGCTGAGGGAATTTGTCACTACCAGATGAGCCCTAAAAGAAATGTCTAAAAAGAGATCTAAAGCTTGAAACAAAAGGTATGCACCAAAATAGACCCCCTTGAAAGCAAAAAACTCACAGGGCCTAGAAAACAATAACACAATGAAGAGAACAAAATATCTAGGTAACAATCGGCATGATGACTGGAACAGTACCTTGCACCTCAGTATATTAATGTTGAATGTAAATAATCTAAATGTCCCAATTAAAAGATACAGATTAGCAGAATAGATAAAAAATCACAAACTAAATATCTGCTATCTTTAGGAGACTCACCTGACACCTGAGTATTCCTATAGACTCAAGGTAAAGGGGTGGAAAAAGATATTCCATGCAAATGGAAACTAAAAGCAAGCAGGAATAGCTATTCTTATATCAGATAAAAGAGATTTTAAAGCAACAACAGTATAAAAAGACAAAGTAGGTCATGATATAATGATAAAAGGATCAATCCAACAAGAAGATACTACAATCCTAAATATATATGCACCTAACTCAGGAGCTCCCAGATTGATGAAAAAAATTAGTACTATAGCTAAGAAAAGAGATAGACAGCAACACAGTAACAGTGGGGGACTTCAACACTCCACTGACAGCACTAGACAGATCATCAAAACAGAAAGTCAACAAAGAAATGCTGGACTTAAACTGAACTCTAGAACAAATGGACCTAACAGAAATTTACATAACATTCTATACAAGAACTGCAGAATATACATTCTTCTCGTCCGCATATGGAACATTCTCTAAGACAGACCATATAATAGGCCACAAAACTAGTCTCAATTTTTTTTTATTATACTTTAGGTTTTAGGGTACATGTGCACAACGTGCAGATTTGTTACATATATATATATATGTGCCATGTTGGTGTGCTGCACCTGTTAACTCATCATTTAACATTAGATATATCTCCTAATGCTATCCCTCCCACCCCCACCCCACAACAGGCCCCCGTGTGTGATGTTCTGCTTCCTGTGTCCATGTGTTCTTATTGTTCAATTCCCACCTATGAGTGAGAACATGCGGTGTTTGGTTTTTTGTCCTTGAGATAGTTTGCTGAGAATGACGGTTTCCAGCTTCATCCATGTCCCTACAAAGGACATGAACTCATCATTTTTTATGGCTGCATAGTATTCCATGGTGTATATGTGCCACATTTTCTTCATCCAGCCTATCATTGTTGGTCATTTGGGTTGGTTCCAAGTCTTTGCTTTTGTGAATAGTGCCACAATAAACATATGTGTGCATGTCTCTTTATAGCAGCATGATTTATAACCCTTTGGGTATATACCCAGTAATGGGATGGCTGGGTCAAATGGTATTTCTAGTTCTAGATCCCTGAGGAATCACCACACTGACTTCCACAATGGTTGAACTAGTTTACAGTCCCACCAACAGTGTAAAAGTGTTCCTATTTCTCCATATCCTGTCCAGCACCTGTTTTTTCCTGACTTTTTAATGATCGCCATTCTAACTGGTGTGAGATGGTATCTCATTGTGGTTTTGATTTGCATTTCTCTGATGACCAGTGATGATGAGCATTTTTTCATGTGTCTGTTGGCTGCATAAATGTCTTCTTTTGAGAAGTGTCTGTTCATATCCTTTGCCCACTTTTTGATGGGGTTGTTTGTTTTTTTCTTGTAAATTTGTTGGAGTACATTGTAGATTCTGGATATTAGCTCTTCGTCAGATGAGTAGATTGCAAAAATTTTCTCCCATTCTGTAGGTTGCCTGTTCACTCTGATGGTAGTTTCTTTTACTGTGCAGAAGCTCTTTGGTTTAATTAGATCCCATTAGTCAATTTTGGCTTTTGTTGCCATTGCTTTTGGTGTTTTAGATATGAAGTCCTTGCCCATGCCTATGTCCTGAATGGCATTGCCTAAGTTTTCTTCTAGGGTTTTTATGGTTTTACATCTAACATTTAAATCTTTAATCCGTCTTGAATTAATTTTAGTATAAGGTGTAAGGAAGGGATGCAGTTTCAGCTTTCTACATATGGCTAGCCAATTTTCCCAGCACCACTTATTAAATAGGGAATCCTTTCCCCATTTCTTGTTTTTGTCAGGTTTGTCAAAGATCAGATGGTTGTAGACAGGCGGCATTATTTCTGAGGGCTGTGTTCTGTTCCATTGGTCTGTATCTCTGTTTTGGTACCAGTACCATGCTGTTTTGGTTACTGTAGGCTTGTAGTATAGTTTGAAGTCAGGTAGCATGATGCCTCCAGCTTTGTTCTTTTGCTTAGGATTGACTTAGCAATGCAGGCTCTTTTTTGGTTCCGTATGAACTTCAAAGTAGTTTTTTCCAATTCTGTGAAGAAAGTCATTGGTAGCTTGATGGGGATGGCATTGAATCTATAAATTACCCTGGGCAGTATGGCCATTTTCACAATATTGATTCTTTCTACCCATGAGCATGGATTGTTCTTCAATTTGTTTGTATCCTCTTTTATTTCGTTGAGCAGTGGTTTGTAGTTCTCCTTGAAGAAGTCTTTCACGTCCCTTGTAAGTTGGATTCCTAGGTATTTTATTCTCTTTGAAGCAATTGTGAATGGGAGTTCACTCATGATTTGGCTCTCTGTTTGTCTGTTGTTGGTGTACAAGAATGCTTGTGATTTTTGCACATTGATTTTGTATCCTGAGACTATGCTGAAGTTGCTTATCAGCTTAAGGAGATTTTGGGCTGAGACGATGGGGTTTTCTAGATATACAATCATGTCATCTGCAAACAGGGACAATTTGACTTCCTCTTTTCCTCACCGAATACCCTTTATTTCTTTCTTCTGCCTGATTGCCCTAGCTAGAACTTCCAACACAATGTTGAATAGGAGTGGTGAGAGAGGGCATCCCTGTCTTGTGCCAGTTTTCAAAGGGAATGCTTCCAGTTTTTGCCCATTCAGTATGATATTGGCTGTGGGTTTGTCATAGATAGCTGTTATTATTTTGAGATACTTCCCATCAATACCTAATTTATTGAGAGTTTTTAGCAGAAGGGCTGTTGAATTTTGTCAAAGGCCTTTTCTGCATCTATTGAGATAATAATGTGGTTTTTGTCATTGGTGCTGTTTATATGCTGGATTACATTTATTGATTTGCATATGTTGAACCACCCTTGCATCCTAGGGATGAAGCCCACTTGATCATGGTGGATAAGCTTTTTGATGTGCTGCTGGATTCGGTTTGCCAGTATTTTATTGAGGATTTTTGCATCAATGTTCATCAGGGATATTGGTCTAAAATTCTGTTTTTGTGTTGTGTCTCTCCCAGGCTTTGGTATCAGGATGATACTGGCCTCATAAAATGCGTTAGAAAGGATTCCCTCTTCTTCTATTGATTGGAATAGTTTCAGAAGGAATGGTACCAGTTCCTCCCTGTACCTCTGGTAGAATTTGGCTGTGAATCCATCTGGTCCTGGACTTTTTTTGGTTGGTAAGCTATTAATTATTGCCTCAATTTCAGATCCTGTTATTGGTCTATTCAGAGATTCAACTTCTTCCTGGTTTAGTCTTGGGAGAGTTTATGTGTCCAGGAATTTATCCATTTCCTCTAGATTTTCTAGTTTATTTGCTTAGAGGTGTTTGTAGTGTTCTCTGTTGGTAGTTTGTATTTCTGTGGGATCGGTGGTGATATCCCCTTTATCATTTTTTATTGTGTCTATTTGATTCTTCTGTCTTTTCTTCTTTATTAGTCTTCCTAGCAGTCTATCAATTTTGCTGATCTTTACAAAAAACCAGCTCCTGGATTCATTGATTTTTTTGAAGGGTTTTTTGTGTCTCTAGCTCCTTCAGTTCTGCTCTGATCTTAGTTATTTCTTGCCTTCTGCTAGCTTTTGAATGTGTTTGCTCTTGCTTCTCTAGTTCTCTTAATTGTGATGTTAGGGTGTCAATTTTAGATCTTTCTTGCTTTCTCTTGTGGGCATTTAGTGCTATAAATTTCCCTCTACACATTGCTTTGAATGTGTCCCAGAGATTCTGGTATGTTGTGTCTTTGTTCTCACTGGTTTCAAAGAACATCTTTATTTCTGCCTTCATTTTGTTATGTACCCAGTAGTCATTCAGCAGCAAGTTGTTCAGTTTCCATGTAGTTGAGTGGTTTTGAGTGAGTTTCTTAATCCTGCGTTCTAGTTTGATTGCACTGTGGTCTGAGAGACAGTTTGTTACAATTTCTGTATTTTTACATTTGCTGAGGAGTGCTTTACTTCCAACTATGTGGTCAGTTTTGGAATAGGTGTGGTGTGGTACTGAAAAGAGTGTATATTCTGTTGATTTGGGATGGAGAGTTCTGTACATGTCTATTAGGTCCACTTGGTGCAGAGCTGAGTTCAATTCCTGGATATCCTTGTTAACTTTCTGTCTCATTGATCTGTCTAATGTTGACAGTGGGGTGTTAAAGTCTCCCATTATTATTGTGTGGGAGTCTAAGTCTCTTTGTAAGTCTCTAAGGACTTCCTTTATGAATCTGGGTGCTCCTGTATTGGGTGCATATATATTTAGGATAGTTAGCTCTTCTTGTTGAATTGATCCCTTTACCATTATGTAATGGCCTTCTTTGTCTCTTTTGATCTTTGTTGGTTTAAAGTCTGTTTTATCAGAGACTAGGATTGCAACCCCTACCTTTTTTTGTTTTCCATTTGCTTGGTAGATCTTCCTCCATCCCTTTATTTTGAGCCTATGTGTGTCTTTGCACATGAGATGTGTTTCCTGAATACAGCACACTGATGGGTCTTGACTCTGTATCCAGTTTGCCAGTCTGTGTCTTTTAATTGGAGCATTTAGCCCTTTTACATTTAAGGTTAATATTGTTATATGTGAATTTGATCCTGTCATTATGATGTTAGCTGGTTATTTTGCCCGTTAATTGATGCAGTTTCTTCCTAGCCTCGATGGTCTTTACAATTTGGCATGTTTTTGCAGTGGCTGGTACCAGATGTTCCTTTCCATGTTTAGTGCTTCCTTCAGGAGCTCTTGTAGGGCAGGCCTGGTAGTGACAAAATGTCTCTGCATTTGCTTGTCTGTAAAGTATTTTATTTCTCCTTCACTTATGAAGCTTAGTTTGGCTGGATATGAAATTCTGGGTTGAAAATTGTTTTCATTAAGAATGTTGAATATTGGCCCCCACTCTCTTCTGGCTTGTAGAGTTTCTGCTGAGAGATCAGCTGTTAGTCTGATGGGCTTCCCTTTGTGGGTAACCCAACCTTTCTGGCTGCCCTTAACATTTTTTCCTTCATTTCAACTTTGGTGAATGTGACAATTATGTGTCTTGGAGCTGCTCTTCTCAAGGAGTATCTTTGTGGCAGTCTCTGTATTTTGTGAATTTGAATGTTGGCCTGCCTTGCTAGATTGGGGAAGTTCTCCTGGATAATATCCTGCAGAGTGTTTTCCAACTTGGTTCCATTCTCCCCATCACTTTCAGGTACACCAATCAGATGCAGACTTGGTCTTTTCACATAGTCCCATGTTTTTTGGAGGCTTTGTTTGTTTCTTTTTATTCTTTTTTCTCTAAACTTCTCGCTTCATTTCATTTGTTTCATCTTCTATCACTGATACCCTTTCTTCCAGTTGATTGAATCAGCTACTGAGGCTTGTGCATTCATCACATAGATCTCGTGCCATGGTTTTCAGCTCCATCAGGTCCTTTAAGGACTTCTCTGCATTGATTATTCTAGTTAGCCGTTCATCTAATCTTTTTTCAAGGTTTTTAACTTCTTTGTGATGAGTTCTAACTTCCTCCTTTAGCTCGGAGTACTTTGATTGTCTGAAGCCTTCTTCTCTCAACTTGTCAAAGACATTCTCCATCCAGCTTTGTTCCATTGCTGGTGAGGAGCTGTGTTCCTTTGGAGGAGGAGAGGTGCTCTGATTTTTAGTTTCCAGTTTTTCTGCTCTGTTTTTTCCCCATCTTTGTGGTTTTATCTACCTTTGGTCTTTGATGATGGTGACATACAGATGGGGTTTTGGTGTCGATGTCCTTTCTGTTTGTTAGTTTTCCTTCTAACAGTCAGGACCCTCAGCTGCAGGTCTGTTGGAGTTTGCTGGAGGTCCACACCAGGCCCTGTTTGCCTATGTATCAGCAGCAGAGGCTGCAGAACAGCAGATATTGGTGAACAGCAAATGTTGCTTCCTGATTGTTCCTCTGGAAGTTTTGTCTCAGAAGAGTACCCGGCCATGTGAGGTGTCTTTCTGCCCCTACTTGGGGGTGCATCCCATTTAGGCTACTCAGGGGTCAGGGACCCACATGAGGAGGCAGTTTGTCCGTTCTCAGATCTCAAGCTGCATGCTGGGAGAATCATTACTTTCTTCAAAGCTGTCAGACAGGGATATTTAATTCTGCAGAGGTTTCTGCTGCCTTTTGTTTGGCTATGCCCTGCCCCCAGAGGTGGAGTCTACAGAGGCAGGCACACCTCCTTGAGCTGCGGTGGGCTCCACCCAGTACGAGCTTCCTGGCTGCTTTGTTTACCTACTCAAGGCTTGGCAATGGTGGGTGCCCCTCCCCCAGCCTCACTGCCGTCTTGCAGTTCGATCTCAGACTGCTGTGGTGGTAATGAGCAAGGCTCCGTGGGCATAGGGCCCTCTGAGCCAGGCACGGGATATAATCTCCTGGTGTGCTGTTTGCTAAGACCATTGGAAATGTGCAGTATTAGGGTGGGAGTGACCCGACCTTCCAGGTGCCCTCCGTCACCCCTTTCCTTGGCTAGGAAAGGGAATTCCCTGACCCCCTGTGCTTCCCTGGTGAGGCAACGCCTCGCCCTGCTTTGGCTCAGGCTCGGTGCACTGCACCTACTGTCCTGCACTCCCTGTCTGACAATCCCCAGTGAGATGCACCCTGTACCTCAGTTGGAAATGTAGAAATCATTCGTCTTCTGCATCTCTCACACTGGGAGCTGTAGACTGGAGCTGTTCCTATTCTGCCATCTTGGCTCCCGGCAAATTTTTAAAAATCTTTTTATTTAAGTTCTAGGGTACATGTGCACAATGTGCAGGTTTGTTACATAGGTATACATGTGCCATGTTGGTTTGCTGCATCCATCAACTCATCATTTACACTAGGCATTTCTCCCAATACTATCCCTCCCCCAGCCCCCCACCCTCAGACAGGCCCTGGTGTGTGATGTTCCCCACCCTGTGTCCATGTGTTCTCACTCTTCAACTCCCACCTATGAGTGAGAACAGGCAGTGTTTGGTTTTCTGTCCTTGTGATAGTTTGTTGAGAATGATGGTTTCCAGCTTCATCCATGTCCCTGCAAAGGACATGAATTCATCCTTTTTTATGGCTGCATAATATTCTATGGTGTATATGTGCCACATTTTCTTAATCCAGTCTATCATTGATGGACATTTGGGTTGGTTTCAAGTCTGTGCTATTGTGAATAGTGCCGCAATAAACATACGTGTGCATGTGTCTTTATAGTAGCATGATTTGTAATCCTTTGGGTACATACCCAGTAATGGAATGGTTGGGTCAAATGGTATTTCTAATTCTAGATTCTTGAGGAATTGCCACATTGTCTTCCACAATGGTTGAACTAATTTACACTCCCACCAACAGTGTAAAAGCATTCTGATTTACACTCCCACCAACAGTGTAAAAGCATTCTAATTTACACTCCCACCAACAGTGTAAAAGTGTTCCTTTTTCTCCACATCCTCCCTAGCATCTGTTGTTTCCTGACTTTTTAATGATCGCCATTCTAACTGGTGTGAGATGGTATCTCATTGTGGTTTTCATTTGCATTTCTCTGATGACCAGTGATGATGAACATTTTTTCATTTGAGAAGTGTCTGTTCATATCCTTTGCCCACTTTTTAATGGTTCTTAATGGGGTTGTTTGATTTTTTCTTGTAAATTTGTTTGAGTTCTTTGTAAATTCTGGATATTAGCCCTTTTTCAGGTAGGTAGATTGCAAAAATTTTCTCCCATTCTGTAGGTTGCCTTTTCACTCTGTTGATAGTTTCTTTTGCTGTGCAGAAGCTCTTTATTTTAATTAGATCCCATTTGTCAATTTTGGCTTTTGTTGCCATTGCTTTTGGTGTTTTAGTCATGAAGTCTTTGTCCATGCCTATGTCCTCAATGGAATTGCCTAGAGTTTTTTCTAGGGTTTTTATGGTTTTAGGTCTAACATTTAAGACTTTAATTCATCTTGAATTGATTTTTGTATAAAGTGAAAGGAAGGGATCCAGTTTCAGCTTTCTACATATGGCTAGCCAGTTTTCCCAGAACCATTTATTAAATAGGGAATCCTTTCCCCATTTCTTGTTTTTGTCAGGTTTGTCAAAGATCAGATAGTTGTAGATGTGTGGTGTTACTTATGAGGCCTCTGTTCTGTTCCATTGGTCTATATCTCTGTTTTGGTACCAGTACCATGCTGTTTTGGTTACTGTAGGCTTGTAGTATAGTTTAAAGACAGGTAGTTTGATGTTTCCAGCTTTGTTCTTTTTGCTTAGGAATGTCTTGGCTATGCAGGCTCTTTTCTGGTTCCATATGAACTTTAAAGTAGTTTTTTCCAATTCTGCGAAGAAAGTCATTGGTAGCTTGATGGGGATGGCATTGAATCTATAAATTACCTTGGGCAGTATGGCCATTTTCACGTATTGATTCTTCCTACCCATGAGCATGGAATGTTCTTCCATTTGTTTGTGTTCTCTCTTATTTTGTTGAGCAGTGGTTTGTAGTTCTCCTAGAAGAGGTCCTTCACATCCTTGTAAGTTGGATTCCTAGGTATTTTATTCTCTTTGAAGCAATTGTGAATGAGAGTTCACTCATGATTTGGCTCTCTGTTTGTCTGTTATTGGTGTATAGGAATGCTTGTGATTTTTGCGCAATGATTTTGTATCCTGAGGCTTTGCTGAAGTTGCTTATCAGCTTAAGGAGATTTTGGGTTGAGATGATGGGGTTTTCTAAATATACAATCATGTCATCTGCAAACACGGACAATTTGACTTCCTTTTTTCCTAATTGAATACCCTTTATTTCTTTCTCTTGCCTTTTCACCCTGGCTAGAATTTCCAACACTATGTTGAATAGGAGTGGTGAGAGAGGGCATCCTTGTCTTATGCCAGTTTTCAAAGGGACTGCTTCCAGTTTTTCCCATTCAGTATGATATTGGCTGTGGGTTTGTCATAGATAGCTGTGATTAGTTTGAGATATATTCCATCAATACCTAGTTTATTGAGAGTTTTTAGCAGAAGAGCTGTTGAATTTTGTCAAAGGCCTTTTCTGCATCTATTGAGATAATCACGTGCTTTTTGTTATTGGTTCTGTTTATGTGTTGGATTACATTTATTTATTTGCATATGTTGAACCAGACTTGTGTCCCAGGAATGAAGCCGACTTGATTGTGGTGGATAAGATTTTTGATGCGCTGCTGGATTTGGTTTGCCAGTATTTTATTGAGGATTTTCATATTGATGTTCATCAGGGATATTGATCTAAAATTATCTTTTTTGTTGTTGTGTCTCTGCCAGGTTTTGATATCAAAATGATGCAGGCCTCATAAAATTAGTTAGGAAGGATTCCCTCCTTTTCTATTGACTGGAATAGTTTCAGAAGAAATGGTACCAGCTCCTCTTTGTACCTCTGGTAGACTTTGGCTGTGAATCCATCTGGTCCTGGACTTTTTTTGGTTGGTAGTCTATTAATTATTGCAGTTGAGATGGGTCTCCTGAATACAGCACGCTGATGGGTCTGGACTCGTTATCCATTTTGCCAGTCTGTGTCTTTTAATTGGGGCATTTAGCCCATTTACATTTAAGGTTAATATTGTTATGTGTGAATTTGAGCCTGTCATTATGATGTTAGCTGGTTATTTTGTCCGTTAGTTGATGCAGTTTCTTCCTAGCCTTGATGGTCTTTACAATTTGGCATGTTTTTGCAGTGGCTGGTACCGGTTATTCCTTTCCGTGTTTGGTGCTTCCTTTAGGAGCTCTTTTAGGGCAGGCCTGGTGGTGATAAAATCTCTCAGCATTTGCTTGTCTGTAAAGGATTTTATTTCTCCTTCACTTATGAAGCTTAGTTTGGCTGGATATGAAATTCTGGGTTGGAAATTCTTTTCTTTAAGAATGTTGAATATTGGCCCCCATTCTCTTCTGGCTTGTAGGGTTTCTGTTGAGAGATCCGCTGTTCATCTGATCGGCTTCCCTTTGTGGGTAACCCAACCTTTTTCTCTGTCTGCCCTTAACATTTTTTCCTTCATTTCAACTTTGGCGAATGTGACAATTATGTGTCTTGGAGTTGCTCTTCTCAAGGAGTATCTTTGTGGCATTCTCTGTATTTCTTGAATTTGAATGTTGGCCTGCCTTGCTATGTTGGGGAAGTTCTCCTGGATAATATCCTGAAGAGTGTTTTGTAACTTGATTCCATTCTCCCTATCACTTTCAGGTACACCAATCAAATGTAGATTTGATCTTTTCACAGAGTCCCATATTTCTTGGAGGCTTTGTTCATTTCTTTTTACTCTTTGTCTCTAATCTTGTCTTCTCACATTATTTCATTAATTTAATCTTCAGTCACTGATATCCTTTCCTGCACTTAATTGAATTGACTATTGAAGCTTGTGCATGCGTCACAAAGTTGTCATGCCATGGTTTTCAGCTCCATCTGGTCATTTAAGGCCTTCTCTACACTATTTATTCTAGTTAGCCATTCATCTAACCTTCTTTCAAGGTTTTTAGCTTCCTTGCAATGGGTTAGAACATGCTCCTTTAGCTCAGAGAAGTTTGTTATTAATGACCTTCTGAAGCCTACTTCTGTCAACTTGTCAAAGTCATTCTCCATCCAATTTTGTTCTGTTGCTGGCAAGCAGCTGCAATCCTTTGGAGGAGAAGAGGCACTCTGGTTTTTGGAATTTTCAGCTTTTCTGCTCTGGTTTTTCCTGATATTTGTGGTTTTAGCTACCTTTGGTCTTTGATGTTGGTGACCTACAGATGGGGTTTTGGTGTGGATGTCCTTTATGTTGATGTTGATGCTGTTCCTTTCTGTTTGTTAGTTTTCCTTCTAACAGTTGGGCCCCTCAGCTTCATGTCTGTTAGAGTTTGCTGGAGGTCCACTCCAGACCCTGTTTGCCTGGGTGTCACCAGCGGAGGCTGCAGAAGAGCAAATATTGCAGAACAGCAAATATTGCTGCCTGATCCTTCCCCTGGAAGCTTCATCCCAGATGGGCACCCACCTTTATGAGGTGTCTGTCAGCCCCTACTGGGAGGTGTCTCCCAGCCAAACTACACAGAGGTCAGGGACCCACTTGAGGAGGCAGTCTGTCTCTTCTCAGAGCTCAAACACCATGCTGGGAGAACCACTGCTCTCTTCAGAGCTGTCAGACAGGGATGTTTAAGTCTGCAGAAGTTGTCTGCTGCCTTTTGTTCAGCTATGTCTTGTCCACAGAGGTGGGGTCTATAGAGGCAGTAGGCCTTGCTGAGCTGTGGTGGGCTCCGCCCAGTTTGAGCTTCCCAGCTGCTTTGTTTACCTACTTAAGTCTCAGCGGTGGTAGACGCCCCTCCCCTCACCAGGCTGCAGCCTCACAGATTGATCTCAGACTGCTGTGCTAGCAGTGAGCAAGGCCCCGTGGGAGTGGGACCTGCCGAGCCAGGCATGGGAGGGAATCTCCTGGTCTTCTGGTTGCTAAGACCATGGGGAAAGCACAGTATTTGGGCAGAGGTGTACTGTTTTTCCAGGTACAGTCTGTCACGGCTTCCCTTGGCTAGGAAAGAAATCCCCTGACCCCTTGCACTTCCCAGGTAAGGCAATGCCCTGCCCTGCTTCAGCTCACCCTCTGTGGGCTGCATCCACCGTCCAACCAGTCCCAATGAGATGAACCAGGTACCTCAGTTGGAAATGCAGAAATCACCTGTCTTCTGTGTTGATCTTGTTGGGAGCTGCAGACCAGAGCTGTTCCTATTTGGCCATCTTAATCATGGCTTGTCTCAATAAATTTTTAAAAATCAAAGTCATATCAAGTGTCTTCTCAGATCACAGTAGAATAAAACCAGAAATCAAACTCCAAAAGGAACCCTCAAAATTATGCAAATACATGGAAATTAGTCAATCTGCTCCCAAATGACTTTTGGGTTAACAATGAAATCAAGATGGAAATTTTAAAGTTATTAAATGAATGATAATGATGACACAAGTTATCAAAACTTCTGAGATACAGCATAAAGCAGTGCTGTGAGGAAAGCTAACAGCACTAAATACCTACATTAAAAGTCTGAAAAATCACAAATTGACAACCTAACATTACACCTCAAGTAAACAGAGAAACAAGAACAAACCAAACCCAAAGCTACAAGAAGAAAAAAAATAAGATCAGAGGAGAGCTAAATGAAATTGAAACAAAAATACAAAAGATCAATGAAATAAAAAGTTGTTTATATAAAAAGATAAAGTCAATAGACCATTAACTAGATTAACTAAGAAAAGAAGAGAGAAGATTCAAATTAGCTCAGTTAGAAATGAAAATGGAGGCATTACAACTGACATCGCAGATATACAAAAGATAAGTTTACACTACTATGAACACGTCTATGCACATAAACTAGACAGTCTAGAGGAAATGGATACATTCCTGGAAACATACAATCCTCCTAGCTTGAATCAAGAAGAAATAGAAATCCTGAACAGACCAATAAAAAATGAGATTGAATCAGCAAAAAAACAAAAAATGCCAACTGAAAAAAGCCCAGTGCCCCATATATTCACAGCCAAATTCTTCCAGACATTCAAGAAAGAATCGGTATCAATCCTACTGAAATTATTCCAAAGGAATTGAGAAAGAGAGAATCCTTCCTAACTTTTTCTATGAAGCCATTATCACCCTGATACCAAAACCGGGAAAGGGCATAACAAAAAAAGAAAACTACAGACCAATATCTGTGATTAACATAAACGGAAAAATTCATAACAAAATACTAACAAACTGAATCCAACAGCACAACAGAAAGATAATTCACCATGATCAAGTGGGTTTCATCCCAGGGATACAGGAATGGTTCAACATATGCAAGTCAGTAAATGTGATACATCACATAAACAGAATTAAGAATTATGTGATCATCTTAACAGATGCAGAAAAAGCATTCGATAAAGTCCAGCCTCCCTTTATGATTAGAAACCCTCAACAAACTAGGCATGGAAAGAACATACCTCAAAATAATAAGAACCATGTATGACAAACTCTCAGTTAACATCATATTGAATGGGAAAAAGTTGAAAGCATTCCCCCTGAGAACTGGAAAAAGACAAGGATGTTCACTTTCACCACTTCTATTCAACATAGCACTGGCAGTCCTACCCAATGCAATCAGGGAAGAGAAACATATAAAGGGCATGCATATTGGAAAAGAGGAAGTCAAACTATCCCTGTTTGCCAATAATATCATCATATACCCAGAAAACCCTAAAGACTCCACTGAAAGACTCCTAGATTTGATAAGTGAATTCAGTAAAGTCTCAGGTTACAAAATCTATGTAAACAAATCACTAGCACTGCTATACAACAACAATGACAAAGCTAGGAATCAAATTAAGAACTCAATTCCTTTTACAATAGCTGCAAAAAATTACCTAGGACTATACTTAACAAGGAGGTGAAAGATCTCTACAAGTAGAACTACAAAACACTGTTGAAAGATATCATAGATGACACAAACAAATGGAAATAGATGCCATGCTCATGGATTGAAAGAATTAATATCAAGAAAATGACCATACTACCCAAAGCAATCTATAGATTCAATACAATTCCTATCAAAATATCAATATCATTTTTCACAGAATTAGAAAAGCAATCCTAAAATTCTTATGGACCCTACAAAAAAACTTGAATAGCAAAAGCAATCCTAAAGCAAAAAGAACAAATCTGGAGGCATCACATTATCTGACTTCAAATTATACTACAAGGTTATAGTAATCAAAACAGCACGGTACTAGTATAAAGGTAGATACATAGATCAATGAAACAGAATAGAGAACCCAGAAATACAGCCAAATATTTACAACCAACTGATCTTTGACAAAACATAAATTGGGGGAAGGACACTTTTTTCAATAAATGGTTCTGGGAAAACTGGATAGCCACATGAAGAAGAGTGAAACTGGATCTCTCTCTCTGTCTCTCTCTCTCTCTCTCTCTCTCTCACATATACAAAAATCAGCTCAAGATGGATCAAAAACCTAAATCTAAGACCAGAAGCCATAAACATTCTAGAACAAAACCTAGGAAAAACACTCCTAGACATTGGTTTGGCAAAGAATTGATGACTATAGCCCCAAAAGCAAATGCAACAAAAACAAATAAATGAGACCTAATTAAGCTAAAAATCTTCTGCACAGCAAAAGAAATAATCAACAGAGTAAACAGACAACCCACAGAATGGGAGAAAATATTTGCAAACTATGCATCTGACAAAGGACTAATATCCTGAATTTGCAAGGAGCCCAAACAAATCAGCAAGAGAAAAATAATCACATCAAAAAGTGGGAAAATGACGTGAATAGGCATATCTCAAAAGAGGTTATGCAAATGGCCAACAAACATATGAAAAAGTAATCAACATTGCTAATCATCAGGGAAATGCACACTAAAACCATAATGAGATACCATTGTACCTCAGCCAGAATGATCATTATTAAAAATTCAAAACACAATAGATGTCGGCATGGATATGCTGAAAAGAACACCTTTACACTGCTGGTGGGCTGCTAAATTAGTACAACCTCTGTGGAAAATAGTATGACAATTTCTTGAAGAACTAAAAGTAGAAATACATTCAATCCAGCAATCCACTACTAGGTGTCTACCCAAAGGAAAAGAAGTCATCATACCAAAAAGACACCTGCATGCATATGTTTATTGTAGCACAATTCACAATTTCAAAGATATGGAACCAATCTAAGTACCCATTAAATGATGACTGAATAAAGAAAATGTGGTATAATTACACTAAGGGAGGAGACCACCCCTCATATTGTCTTATGCCCAATTTCTGCCTCCAAAGAAAGAAGTAAAAACTAAAAGGCAGAAATGAAATCCACAGGCAGACAGCCTGGTGCCACGCCCTGGGCCTGGTAGTTAAAGATCGACCCCTGACCTAACCGGTTATGTTATCTATAGATTCCAGACATTGTATGGAAAAGCATTATGAAAATCCCTGTCCTGTTCTGTTCTGATTACTGGTGCTTGCAGCCCCCAGTCACGTACCCTCTGCTTGCTCAATCAATCACGACCCTCTCACGTGGACCGCCTTAGAGTTGTAAGCCCTTAAAAGGGACAGGAATTGCTCCCTCGGGGAGCTCGGTTTTTGGAGATGTGAGTCCGCCGATGCTGCCAGCTGAATAAAGCCCTTTCCTTCCACAACTCGGTGTCTGAGGGGTTCTTGTCTGCGACTCATCCGGCTACAACACCATGAAACACTATTCAGCCATAAAAATGAATAAAATAATGTCTTTTGCAGCAAGTTAGATGGAGTTGGAAGCAATTATTCCAAATGAAGTAACTCAGAAATTGAAAACCAAGTACCATTTATTCTCAGTTATAAGTGGGAGCTAACCTATGGATATGTGAAGTTATGCAGAGTGATAATAATTTAATGGACGTTGGAGACTCAGAATGGGGGAGAGGGATGAGGGATTAAAAAGTACATATTGAGAACAATGTACACTACTTGGGTGCACTACAATCTCAGACTTCACCACTATACAATTCATCCATGTAACCAGGTACCACTTGCACCCCAAAAGCTATTAAAATAAAAAATATATATTAAAAAATTTAAAAAAAATTAAATGTCAAAACCCTGTGATAAAGAGAAAAATTGTAAAGCAGTCAGAAGGAAAAAAAAGCACATTAGAGGCAGAGGAACAAATATCAAATATATAGACATATATAGAGAGTTTTTATACAGTCTCAAAAAAGGACATAGTGGAATCTCCACTCATTTAGGAGGGAAAAGGGCAAATATTCTGCTTAAATAGAAAATAGCTTCCTTCTGAGATGAAAATTTTATTGTCTGCTTCACTTAATTTTTTGTATCACACTGTTTGATATTAAAGAAAAAACTTGCAAGACCTGCTATCAGATTTTAAACTTTCAAATTTGTAAAATACCTTGAAATGTATTAACAAAGCATTGTCACACAGCAGGTTTTCTAGATGAATCTTAATTAGCATATTCATTGTTATGTAAATGATGCTTTTCCTGTGCTAGAAAAATGAATTCTAGCACAATGTAGTTCTTAAATAATTTGAGCAAACTTTTTGCTCTGTTAATTGCCGCTCAATTTTTGCATTCTTTATTTATACACTTTTTGCACTATGACTTTAACATTTCAAGGGATAGGGTGTGTGAAGCACTTTGTAAACTATAAATCACTGGGGAAAGGTAAAGTAAAATTATTGTAATCTTTGATTTAACTAACCTCTGCTACAGCAGTTTGGGGTGTTACTTCCCAGTCGTATATATCTAGTGATATTAAATCTTCCCTGTCTCTCTGCCTTTTACATTTTTTAGTAGGGAATTATACCATGAGGGTTAAGTAACCAACGACAAAATAAAGTATGCCAATGGCATTCGAAATCTGAAATCTTCCTAAGAATGAATCTGCTTTTTCTTGCCCTTTGGCTTTATATATATAGTTAGAGAAGGAATGAAGTCTGTCTGTCCTAGGCATTGCCAGTTCTAAGACACTGCATAGTGATGAATTAACTTTACTCAACGAGAAGTCTTTGTCCCTGCTCTCCAGAGTTAACCTTTAAACCCTTGGAATTTCTAGAGTAATGGGAGTGTCTTTGTTACTCATGATGGGCCCCTTAAACTGCACCTGATAGTTTGTGTTAATGAGGTGATTCAAGGTGGACCCTTGGTACATCACACTAAGAGATGACTCAGTGTGAGGCCCAGGCCACACCAATAGGCTTAAGCTGAGCACTGACCACACCAGAAAGACCAACCATGTAGTTAGGGGGTCGGGACTTTGAGCCATATGATGCTAGACTGATATCCAAGAAGGGGAGGGGGCTAGAGATTGGGTTTAACCATGTAGGCCATGATACAGTCAGTCATGCCTATGTAATGGAGCCTGGAGAAAATCTCTAGATACCAAAGCCCAGGTGAGCTTCTTAGATTGGTGACACTCTGTATATTGCCACACATCAACATCAGGAGAGTAACGCATCCCAAGGGCATGGAAGCTTTGTGTTTGGGACCCTCCCAGTCCCAGATCTTGCCTTATGATCTTTTCCTTGGGCTGGTTCTGAACTGTATCCTTTGCTGTAATAAAATTGTCATCCTACATGTAACGCTTTCCTGAGTTCTGTGACTCATTCTAGCACATTATCAAACCTGAGGGAGTCCATGGGGACCCCCAAATTTGTGACTGGCCAATCCGAAGTGAGGGTGGCCCTGGGGATCCCTGAACTTGTAGCTGGTGTCAGAAGTCTTGGGTAGATGTAACATTCTGGAGGACTGTGCCTTTAACCTGCCTTTTGTTATAGGAGTGTCAGCTGTGTTTAATACCTTTCCTCACCTATTATAAGAGTCACAGCCAACACTCCTAAAACAAAAGACAGGTTAACAAGAGAAAAGCATAACTATTTAACCACAGATTTACAGGACATAGAAGCCTTCAGATATGAAGACTCAAAGACCCAGGAATACTGTCTATGTTTATGCTTAGGTTCAATGAAGAATGGACAGCCACATAGAAATGTGATTGGACAAAAAGGCTATGATGTAATGGTGATAGACTGAGGCAGGGAACCTAGCAAGAACCATCTGCCCAGACTTTTTTTGGCCTCTCTGAGCATCACTTCTTCCTCCCAAGAATAGGGCAGCACCCCTAGGGAGAGAATGACTTTCCTAGATCTTATGGCTTGCTTTGTGGGAGAGGAGTTCTAGCGTTTATGACTCATTTTGCGGAGGAGGAATTCTGATTTCTATGGCTGGCTTTAGGGAAGAAGAGGGGTGGAAGACATGAGGTAAGAGTGTTCCTGGATGGAAGGTCTTGACTGTGAATTGTCCAAGCTCTTGGCTTGTTGAACAAAGACTTGAACAAAATGCACAAACAAAGCAACAAAAGAACAAAGCAATGAAAGACAAACGGCAACAAAAGAATGGAGTAACAAAGGCATAGATTTACTGAAAAAGCAAAAGTACAATTCACAGAGTAAGGGCAGGCTCAGGCAAGAGGCCCAAGAGCCTCCTCTACTGTAGTGCTCCCCAGGCTTTTTATAAAGCCAAAAGAATTTGGTAACACCCCTTGCTGAGCTTTAGAGGCCTCCAATTGGTTACACCCTAAGAACAACTGGCCTGCAACCAATCAGAGGCTGAAGTGGAGACTTGGTCCATGTCAATCAGAGGCTGAAGTGGAAACTTTTGTCTTGTTTTTACAGGAGCGAAAAGGTGGCCTGTATGCTGCCCAGTCTTGCCTAGAACTGGCTGCACCTGCTGTTCTCTTGCTTATGCAAACTCCTATTCCTTTGCTTATGCCCCAACCCTTGGCTACCCTAATTCCCTATCCTCCTGCCTCAAGAGGTCAGAGAGATCTTGTTTCTGAGGCTCTCCAATGTCCCTCAGTTTAAAGTACTCAGTGTGCCAAGTGCCATAATTATGAGTATCATGTTCTGAGCCCCAACAGGGCTAAGGCTGGGCAGTCTTTGTTCTTGTGATCTTTATGGACCACTGAAGACAGTAGAGAAAAAATTATTAATACCTATGAGAACAAACATGAGACACATAACAGTGGGCCTTACCTAGTCTTAGGGGTCAAGGAAGTTTTCCTAGAAGTGGAAGAGCATTTGAAGAAGAGAGACAAGTCCATGCAAAGGCTCTGAGACAGGAAGCAGCACATCACAATGGAAGAATTTACAAGGGGCTGTAGTGTCTGGACCGCAGAAAGTGGGGCAAGCAGAGGTGGGAGAGAAAGAAAGTTGTCAGTTCATGCAGTCTGATGCATACTGTTAAGGACTTTGGAGTTTGTTTTAGAAAAGTAGAAAGCCTTGAAAGTGACAATTAGACTTGCATTTTTAATAGTTACTTAGTAGGCCTAAATCCACTCCAGTGACATGGCTGGTACAAGAGTAGTCCTAGTAGCACAGTCAAGGGCGGTGGAGGAATGTGGATGCATTCAAGATCTGCAGGAGCTAGAATCAACCATACTTGGTGATCGAATGGAAATTGGAGTACTGATGCAGGAGATCCCAGGTGGCAGGCATGACTAGGCACAAGAAGGGACTGTTCACTGTGAAAGGAAAATGAATCTTGGGACCCCAAAACCTCTAAGACAAAGGGAAAAGTCAAGCTGGGAACTGCTTAGGGCAAACCTGCCTCCAAATCTATTCCTAAAAAACATAGCTACTAAGATTTAAAAAAAAAAAAAAAAGCTACACACCTCCCTCCCTCCCTCCCTCCCTCCCTCCCTCACAAGGAATTTCCCTGTGAGCAAAGGACAGACAGAACCCAAAGTCGTTCCTCAGCTCACTGAGATAAACGCATATCTGATTGCCTCTTTTGGAAAGGCTAATCAGAAACTCCAAAGAATGCATCATGTGTCTCTTACCTACCTATGACCTAGAAGCACCCTCTCCACTTCCAGTTGTCCCACCTTTCTGGACAGAACCAGTGTACATCTTACATATATTGATTGCTGTCTCATGTCTCTCTAAAATGTATAAAACTAAGCTGTGCCCCGACCACCTTGGACACATGTCATTAGCACCTCCTGAGGCTCTGTCATGGGTATGCATCCTTAACTCTGGCAAAATAGGCTTCCTAAATTGACTAGGACCTGTCTCAGATATTTGGGGCTCACATCACTGAGGCAGAAAACACTGGAAGAGGACAGGTTTGTTGGGGAAGCATCCCCAGCTCAATTGGACTTGTTGAACCTGGCATTGCTATAAACCTTGTGGTTGGAGATGTCTACTGTAAAGGTATATTGTGGGTCTGGAGCTCAGCAGAAAGTCTCGTGCTGCATATGTAGATCTAGGAGTTGTTGGTATATAGAAGATAGCAAATTCATGGGAGTGATAAACTCACCTATGTAACCGTACCAGGTTTCTTTCCCAACATGTGTGTCAACAAAAAGAGTCAAATTATGTAAAATATTTGAAGAGATTTATTCTAAGCCACATATGAGTGACTATGGCCTGTGACGCAGCCCTCAAGAGGTCCTGAGAACATGTGCCCAAGGTGGCCGGGGCACGGCTTGGTTTTATACATTTTAGAAAGGCATGAGACATCAATCAACTGCATCTTAAATGTATTTCTTAAAAATACATTGGTTTGGTCCAGAAAGGTGGGACAACTCGAAGCGGAGGGTGGAGGGAGTGCTTCTAGGCTATAGGTAAATTTAAACATTTTCTGGTTGACAATTGGTTAGAAAGGAAATGTTCAGGTTAAGATAAAAGTTTGTGGAGACCAAGGTCCTTTTGAAGTCTTATAGTGTCTGCCCTTAGAGAGAATAGATGACAAATGTTTCCTATTCCAATCTTTAAAACATGCTAGACTCTTTCCAGAGTCAGATTGGAAAGTAAATCACAATATATAGGGTTAAATAAAACCCATCTGATGAGAATTTATGGTTTGTAGGGCATGACTCCCCAGACCTCTTAGACAAGAATTTGGGCAAAATGAAAAAACTCAGAGCTTAGTCCTACCGTGGCAAGCAAATACACTAAGACACTAGGTTGCAGCAGAGAAAGAGGTTTAATCATAAGGCAGACAAATGAAAGAGATGGGGGGAAACCTCAAATCTGCCTCCCCAAGGAGTCTAGGGATAGGGATTTTAAGAGGCTTGGACAAGTAGTGGGCTGAGGTGTAGAGATGTTTGTTAACGTTGAAGAGTGTAGGGTGAAGTCACAAGATAGAGAGATGAAGAAACTGTATTCTCATGTTGATTCCGTTCCTCTGTGGGGTTCTTCAAACTGGTTGGCACCACCCATTTTGCTGGAATTCAGGATCTGAAAAACATCTTAAGCAATTCTTAAACAAAATCCTTACGATTCTAATGTCAGAGAGTCTAGCTATAGAAACAATGAGAATTTAGTATCTAGTATCAATGAGAATGCAAATGGTCAGTATCTGGTGAGATGTGGCTAGTCCAAATTGAGGTGTGCTGTAAGCCTGATATGCACACTAGATTTGTGTTTATTAAGCAGCTACAAGGAAATGGGGCAGAGTGCAGTCTGAGGAATGCTTAATTATAAGTATTATATTTCTGTCCAGAACCTGGCCTGCAATTCTTGTTAACTCTATGAGGGTGATTTCACATAGGCAGAAAATGTGCACCAAGAGATGCTCTGGTACAACTTTATCTACCACGTCTGCTCAAACTCAGCAACACTTTAGAGCATTACCAGGGAGTAAAGGCTACCATTGGGCAGAAGGTAGGTGGAAGACCCAGAGAAAGTAAAACTTCAAAGTATTTTTCAGGTTTGGATTATAATCCTGGAAGACACAATGCCAAAAGCCATAATCCTTAATGTGTAAATCCCAAAAGATCAAAATCCCTAAAGTATAAATTAATTCTCTAACATATAAAATCCTGAAAATCAGTCCAGGCGCCATGGCTCATGCCTATAATCCCAGCACTTTGGGAGGCCGAGGTGGGAGTATTGCTTGAGCCCAGGAGCTTGAGACCAGCCTGGGCCACATAAACCCCATCTCTACAAAAAAATGCAAAAATAGCCAGGTGTGGTGGTACATGCCTGCAGTTCCACCTACTCTGGAGGTTGAAGGAGAAGGATGGCTTGAGGCTGGGAGGTAGAGACTGGAGTGAACTGTAATCATGCTACTGCACTCCTGCCTGGGTTACAGAGTGAGATCCTGTCTCCAAAAAATTAATTAATTAGATAAAACCCTGAAAATCACAGTCACAAGATGGTTGCATTATGTTAGGCAGAATAGGGAATGCTCATTTCCATGTATATCAAATCATGGAAGAATTTCTAAAAGAGCAACACCACATAGAAAATCAACGTGGGTCAGGCACGGTGGCTCACGCCTGTAATCCCAGCACTTTGGGAGGCCGAGGTGGGCAGATCACGAGGTCAGGAGATCGAGACCATCCTGGCTAACACGGTGAAAACCCGTGTCTACTAAAAATACAAAAAATTAGCTGGGCGTGGTGGCGGGCGCCTGTAGTCCCAGCTACTCAGGAGGCTGACGCAGGAGAATGGCGTGAACCCAGGAGGTGGAGTTTGCAGTGAGCTGAGATTGCGCCACTGCACTCCAGCCTGGGAGAGCGAGACTCCCTCTCAAAAAAAAAAAAAAAAAAATCAATGTGAACATATTCACCAAGGAAAGCCATGCCCAATTTTAAAAAAAAGCAACTACTCATTGCAATGCAAGACTTCAAAATACAATGAATGACTGTGATAGTCAGCCAGCTCTGTGGACTACCTATGTGCAATTGCCTGTTGTCTATCCCTATGATACACTTTTCCGTATGTCAGATTTTCTTTTCAGTTTGTTTTTGTTTTTTAATTTTTTATATAGTTATTTTTTTTTTTTTACTAAAGTATGGGAATTGGAAAGGTTTAATCCCTTGACTCATCTAGTGTTGCCAGCCCATTTCCCTGCTGAGCCGTGAGACTGCATAGTATCACAGTTTGTCATGACGTTCAGATATGTCAGGGGTTCAACCCTATCCTGTGAGATAGAACAAATGATGGAACAGGGAATACTCAGCCTCCCCTCAACACTAAAGGATATGGCTCTCTTCAGAATAAGGTGTGACGAAATAGTCACTGTATTAGGGTTCTCTAGAGGGACAGAACTAATAGGATAGATGTATATATGAAGGGGAGTTTATCAGGAGAATTGACTCATGCGATCACAAGGTGAAGTCCCACAATAAGCCACCTGCAAGCTGAGGAGCAGGGAAGCCAGTCCGAGTCCCAAAACCTCAGAAGTAGGAACACTGACAGTGCAATCTTCAGTCTGTGGCTGAAGGCCAGAGAGCCCCTGGCAAACCACTGGTGTAAGTCCAAGAGTCCAAAAGCTGAAGAACTTGGAGTCTGATTTTTGAAGCCAGGAAGCATCCAGCACAGGAGAAAGATGGAGGCCAGAAGACTCAGCAAGTCAAGTCCTTCCACGTTCTTCTGCCTGCTTTATCCTAGCTGCGCTGGCAGCTGATTAAATGGTACCCACCCAGATTGAGAGTGGGTCTGCCTCTCCCCGTCCACTGACTCAAATGTTAATCTCCTTTGGCGACACCCTGATAGCCACTCCTAAGACTAATACTTTGCATCCTTCAATCCAATCAAGTTGACACTCAATATTAACCATCACAGTGACTAAGCTATGCGGAGACTGGGTTTTTTTTTAGCCAATATCATTTTCTATCTTTAACCACTTAAATAGCTATGTGGCAGACCCACCCTTGTGATGTCCTTCATCTTTCGGGTGCTTGAAAATATCCAAGACAATTTTGCCCTCAAAGAAAGGCACCCCACAAGGAAGGATAGGGCAGAAAGAGAGAGAAAGAGGGAGCCATTGCAGTCGCAGCACGAACAAGGCGTTCTGCTTCCTGGGGGAGCCATGCTGATCTGTGCTGCTGTTGCACAGCTCTCTGTGGAGGAAGGGCCTTGAAGTCGTGGACTCTCCCCTCCTAGGAGAAGGCTCCTGAAGGGAATGGCAGGGAGGTGTGCAATTTCTTCTTTAGCTTAGCAAAGTGTGCTTTCCTGCATTCATGCTTACCTTCCTCTCACCCTTTTTTTTTTTTTTTTTTTTTGAGAAGATGTTTCACTCTTTTTGCCCAGGCTGGAGTGCAATGGGAGGATCTCAGCTCACTGCAACTTCTGCCTCCCAGGTTCAAGTGATTCTCCTGCCTCAGCCTCCCGAATAGCTGGGATTACAGATGCCCACCACCACACTCAACTAATTTTGTATTTTTAGTAGAGACAGGGTTTCACCATGTTGGCCAGGCTGGTCTCGAACTCCTGACCTCAGGTGATCCACCAAAGTGCCTCCCAAAGAGCTGGGATTACAGGCATGAGCCACCGCATGCCGGCCTCTCACCCTTTCTGTAGCTCTGGAAAGACACTACATCTATAAACCTGAGTTTCCTTTCCAAAAAAATTTTTTTAGAAAAATATACAAAATGCTTGGATGTTTGCTCCGTCTCTCGCCCTCCTAGCCATGCACTATATTTATAGAGCATATGTTGTATACCCAGTTCTTCTTTGGCCAAGAGAAAACTTTGCTTGATCAAAAATGATCACAGCTTTGCAACATCCCGTAGAAGTTGATATAACTGAGAGTTATTTTCTCATTCTTACTCGACTCATATTTAATGACCATGTGGAGAAAGAAAGCAGATTCAGAAGGTATTTGAATTACATCACCCTATATTCGAAACTAAATGAGAGCCAAGAGAAATACACACACACCCAGTTTATTAAGTAGTCAGGGATGTCTGTCCTTCTCTTTCAACTTTCCTTTCCCGGCGTGGCCCCTTGAGGGCTTCTTCAATTTGTGAAGATCCAAAATGCAGATTCATGACCAGGATTGGAACTGCCCTGAAAACCAAAGGACTGGCTTTCAAGGTGCACCAATTACTTTCACACCAACCTAATGTATAAGTGGGTCTGCTTTATAGAGTGGGAGGCAAGAAAAGCAAGGTCTTGATATTTGTGATATCAAAAGAAAATGTAAAGGGAACATGAGGGAGCCACTGTTAATGTTCCATCTCATGATCTGGGGTCTAGTTAAGCAGCTATGTTCTTCACGAAAACTCATCAAAATGCACTTATTATTTATGCATTATTCTGTATATTTTTATGCATCAGTAAAAGGTTCACATTTTAAAAATCCATCATCTGGCTGGGCACGGTGGCTCACACCTGTAATCCCAGCACTTTGGGAGGCTGAGGTGGGCGGATCACTTCAGGTTGGGAGTTCAAGACCAGTCTGGCCAACATGGTGAAACCCCGTCTCTACTAAAAATACAAAAATTAGCTGGGCTTGGTGGCAGGTGCCTGTAATCCAAGCTACTCAGGAGGCTGAGGCAGGAAAATGGCTTAAACCTAGGAGGCGGAGGTCTCAGTGAGCTGCGATTATGCTACTGCATTCCAGCCTGGGTGACAGAGCAAGACTCTGTCTCAAAAAAAAAAAAAAAAAAAAATCCATCATCTAATTTGTCTAACAAAAGTCTAAGAAGCAGATGGTGTCCAATCCAATTGGTGTCATCCGATATGGTACCCACCAACCACATGTGGCTATTGAGTACTTGAGATGTGGCTAATCCAAACTGAGGTGTGCTATAAGCATAACATGCACACTAGATTTTAAAGACAGAGTATGAACAAATGTAAAATATTTTATTAATAATTTTTATATTGATTATATGTTGAAATCATATAGTACAGATATATTGGGTTAAATCAAATACATTTTTTAATCCATTTCAATTGTTTCTTTTTGCCTTTGTTAAGGTGGCTACTAGGAAATTAGAAATTATGTATGTGGCTCTCATTATCTTCTTTTGAACAGCATGGTCCTAATGTCTCTAACTCTCCCACTAGACTGGGTGTGAAGTTAGTCATTGTAGATCCTGGCCTCACACACTCACACCTAACGGATATTTTCAATTCCTATAGCAATATCACAGAATATTTTATATTCTAGGGGGGAATAGAATAATTACTAATCTTGATTTGTAAAGTTGGCTTAAATATATACACATTATACATGACTTTTTTTTAATTAACAGTGAATAGTGTAAAATGTTTTCAAGTTGAAAATAATAAAAGTAACACTTCTAAAATGAACAAATCTAGCCAGGCACAGTAGCTCATGCCTGTAATCCCAGTACTTTGGGAAGTCAAGGCAGGAAGATCACTTAAGCTCAGGAATTTGAGACCAGCCTGGGCAACATAGTAAGACTCCATCTTTATAAAATAAAAAAACATTAGCCAGGAGTAGTCCTAGCTACTTGGGAGGCTAAGGCGAGGGGATCACTTGAGCCCAGAAGTTCAAGGTTACAGTAGGCTATGATTATGCCACTGCATTCCAGCCTGGGTGACAGAGCGAGACAACTGTCTCTAAAAAAGATAAAAATAAAAAAATAAAAATAATGCGCAAATCTGAAGTTTCAATTCAGTCATGAGTGCAGAACCACCAAGGCAAAGGGAAAGAATATATCCTTTCTTGGGTTTATAGTCTTCCCCTTTGTCTAATATTTCTGCTTTCTGTTGTATACTTTTTCATAATTGGTATTCAAGCTGTGAAAACATTCTTCCATCAGCAGAATCTGGCACTATAGCAGGCTCTTCAGATAGCAGGGTTGGCATTTTTAAAAATTCACTCTGGATTTGTTAAGTGGTTTACAGCTGAGAAGCCAGAGGAGCTGACTTTTCACTGTATAAATTTTGAAAAAGCACAGAGGCAAGTATCTCTTTAAGAATTATGATATTCTGTGGGCCATATCATAGGCACATTATTAAAATATGTGCTCTTTTGACTATTATAGTAATCTAAAATTTGCTAATTATGTAATAACACACTAACAAAAGCATAATCATAGATATACATTATTTGATGTATATCCCAGTTATTGGCAAACCTTGAAACTGTGACATATTTTTCTAGAAAAATCAAAATTTGTCCCAAAAGTGTTAGACTCAAGTCAAGACTACAAATGCTTAAGCAGGCTTAGGAAAATTACAATTTCTTCCATGACAGTCACCAGGGAAACATCTATCAATGGAAGTTTAAGAAAATTGAGCAGAGTAAGCAAGAGTGAAGGACAAATCACAGCAATTGCCTTTAAGCATTTTCCCGTTTGCAGAGATTCTCATCCTCACTCTAAAATGAATTATTTCACTGCAAGGGGTTTGCAATCAGAGCATTTTGTTTTTGTTTTTGCTTTTTTAGAGACAAGGTCTCACTCTATCGCCCAGGCTGGAGTGCAGTGGTAAAATCTTAACTTACTGCAACCTTGAACTCCTGGGTGCAAGCATTCCTGTCGCCTCAGTCTCCTGAGTAGTTAGGACTATTCCTGACTAATTTTTTTTATTTTTTTATTTTGTAGAGACAGGATCTTGTTATATTGCCCAGGCTGGTCTCATACTCCTGGCCTCAAGTGATCCTCCTGCCTTGGCCTCTCAAAATTTTTGTTCTTTTTATATGTAACACTAACCATTTTACATTCAACAGTCATTGGAAAACTCAAAGACTCAACATGTGTAGGACAAACATTCTTTGAAAGTAGCAACACTGTCTAACAAATTATAGTTGATATTCAACTTAACTATAATATTCAGAACAAAAAGAGTGGGGAAGATAAGAGATGGAGGAAAGAAATGAGACTGTCAAATCAGGGAGAGAGGAGGAATGAAAATGAATGGTACATTTTCTGGAAGTCATGAAAGTCATCAACCTGAGTTTAATATTTGATCTGAATGGTAAAGGAAGATGGTACTGGTGATATCAGAAGGGAATACTAGTTCATTTACATCTCACAAAACACATCAACAACCTAATCTAGAAGATGAGCTACCATACTTATATCAAGATTTTTCCAATATGTGAATCATAGGATTCCTCCTTTTCTACTTGTAAAGCTCATCCGAATTCTTTGGAAATTTCTCTGATTACAGGAAACAGCAGATAGACTGATGAAATACCTGTAGTTACATAATGCTAACTAGTTAATTTTAGAGCCTCTTAGGTTGAGAATTTAAAGTCTATTGTTCTTGTATCAACCCAAAAGGCATCTCTTCCAGGCATTTGTTAGCTAGCCCCTCAGCATACATTAGGTTAATTTTATGTATCAACTTGACTGGGCCACCGGGTGCCTAGACATTTGGTCAAACATTATTCTGGGTGTGTCTGTGAAGGTGTTTCCAGATGAAATTAGCATTTGAATTGGTAGACCTAGCAAAGCAGTATATCCTCCCTAATGTGAGTGGACCCCATCCCATCAACTGAAGACCTGAACAAAACAAAAAGGCTGAGTAAGAGAGGACTCCTCCTGCCTGACTGCTTGAGTTGGAACGTGGGTCTTTTTCTCGCCTTCAGACTCAAACTGAAACATCAGCTCTTCTTGAGTTTCAAGCCAGCTGGCTTCCAGACTGACTTACTCTATCAGCTCTCCTGGTTCTCAGGCCTTTGGACTTGCACCAAGACTACGCCATCAGTTCTCCCTGGTCTCCAGCATGCCAAGTACAGATCTTGGGACTTCTTTGCCTCTGTAATCAGGTAAGTCAATTTCTTATAATAAATCTGTATATGTAAATGTGTATATTTATATACACATTGTACTTTTACATGTATGTGACACCTATGAATGGATGGCTTCTTTTGGATTCATCGTATGTAGCTCTAGCTCTGTCCTGGGGAGAGGAAATTTGTAGGAAAGACCTTTTCATTTCTCCAGCTACTTCATTTCTCTCATGTAGATGGGCTTTGCTGCCCAGAGACAGGATGGACTTGTTGCCCCTGCCCATCATTGTCAGAGGGGAACAGGAATGCACCTTAACTATCCCACCTCACAACATCTGCTCTGAAGCAAATACATGCAGGAATCCATGAAAGTTTATGCAGTTCTTGACTGAAGGGATTTGAGTGCCTACAGATTTAGGATGTGCTGGGGCAAGTGAACAAGTTTTTTTTTTTTTTTTCATTTACATCATTTTGTCTTTATTTCTTGCAAAGAAATACCCTGACTGTGTTATGCACAGAGAGTATTCACATGCTCCCTGACCAGAGTTACTTCACAGTGAAGAACCTCAAATGCAAATCACTTCTCTAATTCTGAAAGAAAGAGGAAGATGGTACTGGTGGCATCAGAAGGGAATTCCAGTTCATTTGCATCTCACAAAACACATCGACAACCTAATCTAGCCGATGAGCTTATGTCAAGCTTGATATATACTTATATCAAGATTTTTCCAATATGTGAATCACAGGATTCCTTCTTTTTTACTTGTTTTCCAATATAAGTCTATAAAATATATTGTGTCAAGAGATAATCCCTGGCAGTAAATGACAGTATATTTCTGCCAATAGGGAACTATTACATGTAGTATGATTGTGTTATATGAAACTGGAGATATGATCCTTAATTACTCCATTTTTCTTTTACTTTATTTTATTTGGTGACATATTAATCTCTCCAGATCTGGTTTCTTGTGGAAGAAATTGAGATTGCGCACTACAGTGATTTTTTTCCTCTGTATCTTTCTACCCTTATCTTTGTAAGAAACAATGGTTTGTCTACAAAAATGTGTTGCCTCACTATTAAATTTTAGAAACCAAGACCTACTATCTAATATATGTCACTTATTTTCAGGCTGCTTTATTCCCGGAGGCAAAAAAAAAAAAAAAAAAAAAAAATACCTGTTAATGATTTTTCTTTTCTTAATTTAAAGGAAGGTGGAAATGATTTTTCTTTTTTAATTTAAAGGAAGGTGATTTATCTGAGAAGAACTGTCAACAAATAAATGATCACAGGCCACGTACAATCAAGTTGACTGAGAGTCAGAGTACTGTAGTGTCCAAATACACAGACTCTAAAAGGAGAAAACACAGTTTTGAATCCTGGCTCTTAAACTGAATAAATGTGTACCTTTGGGCATAGCATTTTACCCCTCTGATCCTGTTTCTTCATCTGTAAGAAGGGATAATGATGTGTAGCTCACAGATTTGTAAGGATCAAGTGGGATAAGTTTTCCATGTGCCTGGCACATGGTATTCGTTCATTCTACGTTACCTTTTATTATTTACCATTCCCCACACAAACTATTTTGAAGATTAACCTTCGAATTCTTCCACCAAGCACATTAGGAAAATGTAGAGGGGGCTGATGAGAACTAGGCAGGATCCCAAGTTTTCTGCTAAGCAGTTTGGGGTTCAAGTCAGGGCTACAGTGTAAAAGGACCGAGGTGTGGGTTCTATCTCCTAAGGGATGGCCGCGGCCAGGGCTTGGAAATCAAGTAGCTCTGGTTTGAAATGCTAGCACCACCACTTCCCAGCTGGGCGATTTTGAGCAAGTCATTTAATACTCTGCAATCTCATGTTTCCTCATCTATAAAACGGGAATAATAATATCCCCCGTAAGGTGGTGGTGAAGAATTAAATGTGATCTTATATATAAAGCATTTAGCATGGTACCTAACAGTAACATGTCAACAAGTGATAGTAGTTGTATTTAATGTTGGGGAAGGGTTTATATTTTCTTTGTTAGTGTTGATGTTCTTTAGGCTGGTCCAACTCTTCATGGGGCAGGAGTGTTTTGCAACTCAGTGTGCAGTCAATTTCCATGTTCCTCTCTAGACCTGTGGGGTCTATAATCGCAGAAATCATTTCAGACCCCATCAGATAATAGGTTGATTTATTGCCTTCCTCTTGGGTCTGGCTGGGGAAGCTCAGGACTGGGTCCTGGTGAACTAACATGTAGAAGGAAGCCACTGGGAGGTCCTGCAGGAGGCCGTACTTCACAGTATCTTTACTTCTTCTTCCTTTATTCTGCATTCCACATAACGTGAGAAACACAGACGAATCTTAAGTTAACATGTTATACTACCTTAAAATAGGTAGTTGAGCAGATGATTATGTTTTATATGTTGCCATTTATTCTCATCAAAATGTTGAAGATTCATTTTGCTTTAGTCATTTTATAACTTCCGTAGAGAAAATGCGAAGCTACAAATTTGAATAGTTCTATGATATTGCTACATCTTTTTGGGTACAGTGGATTAGACTGCTGGACACATAAAGGGTTATTTACAGGAATTAGTAGTATCTATAGTCATCATTATTGCAAACAGTCGCTTTCTTAGCCTGGTCTAGGTGATTCTGCATGTGTAAGGACAGTATAACAAAGTATCACATTCACATGTTCAATTCAATCTAATTTGTTCCAAATTGTCTTGTTCATTTTTAATGTGTTCTTTTATCCAGAATTACTTTCTTGCATATGATTTTTTCTGCATAATGAGATTGTTTAGAAATGTCTAGTAGGATTCAGACATATTGTTCTCACTGATTTTCTATTATGGGGAACTTTTGGAGCTTCTATTGGATATTTGCAAACATTCTGTCCAGGTTTGAGAGCGGCAAGTAGGCATATGACTTCCCCTTACATTCATTCATGAAAATTGATTCAAGTGTTTTTTAAAGAAAATCCACCAAGATTTCCCCTTTTCTACCCAAACATCTTTATCTCTAGATTTCAAATTGGTTATTTTTCATCTTATTATTTAAATCAATTAAAGTTTTCAATTAGAAGAGAATTCGATTAAAATTAAATTACTTTACCAAAACAGTAAATCAACTTGGGACTAAACTTTCTTAAATTCCATGTGTTCTTTCATTTTTCACTCAGTTAACACTTTTTTTTTTTTTTTTTTTTTTTTTTTGAGATTGAGCCTGGCTCTGTCACCCAGGCTGGAGTGCAGTGGTGCAATCTCAGCTCACTGCAACATCCACCTCCTGGGTTCAAGCGAGTCTTCTGTCTCAGCCACTCCAGTAGCTAGGATTTCAAGTGTGTGCCACCACGCCCAGCTAATTTTTGTATTTTTAGTAGAGGGGGTTTTTCACCATGTTGGCCAGGCTGGCCTCAAACTGCTGACCTCAAGTGATCTGCCCGCCCCAGCTTCCCAAAGTGCTGGCACTGCAGGCATGAGCCACTGCACCCAGCCAAATTTTTTCTATTCCTTTTTTTTTTTTTTTTTTTTTTGAGACAAGGTCTCACTCTGTTACTCAGGCTGGAGTGCAGCGGCACAATCATAGCTCACTGCAGCCTCCTCCTCCTAGGCTCAAGTGATCCTCCCACCTCAGACTCCCACACAGTGGGGACTACAGGCGTGTACCAAGCTTGGCTCATTTTTTTTTTTTTAAACGGGGTCCTACTCTGTTGCCCAAGCTGGTCTGGAACTCCTGGGCCAGGCGATTCTCCTGCCTGGCCTCCCAAAGCGTTGAGATGAGATTGCACGCATGAGCCCCTGTGACCGATCTTTACTGAGCAATCTTTAATGACCAATCTTTATTGAGCACTGACTGTTTTAAGACATTAGGTAAAATACTGTGAGTGAAATAGAGATAGATTAGCAACCATCAGGAACTTCTCTCTGCAGTTTTGTAGTTTCATAGAGAAAACAAGATTTAGATGCAAATGCTTGTAACAACATTTACAGAGAAATCATGTAGACCAGAGGAAAGGAAGAAAGATAAAGCATCAGCCGTTGGAACTTGGACAGGAAGGGATTAGTCCTGGCTTGAGGGAGGATTTGTACCTGCCTCTTTGTATCCTTTCCTGCATTTTCTGACTTTGCATTCATTCTTTCTTTCACTATTTAATGATGTTTTTATCCTCTGGAATGGTAGAGTTAAAAATTACGACCAGGCAGGTGCAATGGTGCTCCTGTAGCATCAGCTACTCCAAAGGCCGGGGCAGGAGAATTGCTGGAGGCCAGGAGTTCAAGACCAGCCTGGGCAACATAGCGAGAACCTGTCTTGACACCAAATTTAAAAATTAGCTGGACATGGCAGCACGTGCCTGCAGTCCCAGCTATTTGGGAGGCTGAGGCAGGAGGATCACCTGGGCCAAGGAGTTCAAGGCAGCAGTGACCTATGATCATTCCACTGCACTCCAGCCTGGGCAACAGAACAAGGTCCTGTCTATTTAAAAAAAAAAAAAAAAAGGATAGACATTTCACCGGCTCTTGCAGGGCAAAACAGACATAGGCTCTGGGATATACAATATATAAAAGAACCAAAAAAAATAATAATACAGGTGCTGATTTTGGATCTAAAAGGTTGCTAATCTATCTCTATTTCACTCACAGTAAAAGGTTAAGTTCTTGTTGTCCGCATGTTAATTTAGAAATAGTCCTCCTCAACATTAACATCTATAGATGTTTGACCTAAGGTTTGAAATATTAGGGAATTTATTTTCTTTTTTTCCCCCCTCTGTTGCCCAGGCTGGAGTGCAGTGACATGATCTCAGCTCACTGCAACCTCTGCCTCCTGGGTTCAAGCAATTTTCCTGCCTCAGCCTCCCATGTAGTTGGGACTACAGGCACACACCACCATGCCCAGCTAATTTTTGTATTTTTAGTACAGACAGGGGTTCACTATGTTGGCCAGGCTGGTCTTGAACTCCTGACCTGAAGTGAATCGCCCACCTTGGCCTCCCAAAGTGCTGGGATTACAGGCGTCAGCCACTGCACCCAGCTGATTCTCTTAACTGATAGAGGCCAAAAGGAACAAGGATCGACACTGACCAAGGCCTGACCTTCACAGAAGTGCTCCCAGCACAGGGAGGCCCCAGAAGTAGCAGAGAAAAATTCAGGCTGAAATGTTTGCAAACAGACATCCCCAAACACAGCGTTGGCATGAAGGAAACTCAGAGCACATTAGTCACTGCTTCAATGGAGGAGTGGGAAGACCAGCCTCAGCCTGCTGGTGAAGAGCAAACTTTAAAATAACCCTACTAAATTAGAAAAGTGGTCAGGATGCTTTTTAAAGTTTGCTGAAGATAAATGCAGGGTAGGAGTCGCTCCAGGAGAGGGAAGTGAAGTATACAAATAGAAGATAAGATGTGACTGGCTACAGGGAAGGATGTCTTAAAACGAGCCAGCAATGAAAATAGATAAGCTGGAGTCAGTCATAACAGCAGCTTTTTAAAGACTGAACAGTGCCAGGATGTAAAACCAAGTGCCCAGAAGAACCATGAGATCACTCTCCCATTATACATGGTACTAGTCAAACTTTTCTAGGAGCACGGTGTCCATTCCTGAGTTCTAGAATTAAGGGGCATGGAGAACTTGGGAGAACAGTCGATCCCTAAAGTCAACGAGGATTAGAAAATAAGACTTCTGCAAAAAAGTAAGGGCTCGAGATTGTTCATTATGAAGAGAAAGTCAAGAGTTGATTAAATTGGCATCTTTAATTGGCAAGATTGTGTATGTGTGTAAATATGTGTGTATGTATGTATGTATATATATGTATTTAAATTCAGCTATTGTTTTCACTAGGGTACAATTTTTTAGCTATAATATAAATATTTGGGGTTACATGTTAAGAGAATCGTCTAAAAATAGAGTTCAAACCCCAGTTTGAACAAACTCTTCGCTAAATTGAAAGCCATTTGCTTAGAGGTCAGAGGCCTCCTGGAGGGCCTGATCTTCTTGGTCCGATTTGACTTAATATTGGTAGGGATTAGTGCCTAACGATTTATTTTTCTTCATTCCATTATTATTTTTCAGACATCTTTCTTCTTCCTGGTCTACAGTTTGTTATAGTGTCCTCCCTTATCTACAGCTTTACTTTTTGTGGTTTCAGTTACCCAAGGTCAACCACAGTCCAAAAATATTAAACAGAAAATTCTAGAAGGAAACAAATTATTAGTTTTAAACTGGGCAGCATTCTGAGAAGGGTGATAAAATCTTGAATTGTCCCACCCATCCCACCTGGGACATGAATCATCCCTTTGTCCAGTGGATCCACACTGTACTACCCACCCACTAGTCATCAATATCATCTGCTCCTGACATCCAGTCACTGCCATCAATTATGGCTCGATGATCCAGGTTCACCTGAAGCAGATGGTCCTCCTAATCGTCAGAAAGTCAATAGTAGCCCAACCCTACATCACAATGCCTATATCATTTACCTCACTGCATCTCATCACAAAGGCATTGTGGTATCCCACATCATCACAAGAAGGGTGAGCACAGAATAGTAAAATATTTGGAGAGACCACATTCCCACAACTTTTACTGCAGTATATTTTTAGAATTGTTCTATCTTATTATGAGTTACTGTTATTAATCTCTTACTGTGCCTAATTTATCAATTAAACTGTATCATAGGTATGTAGGTATAGGAAAAAAAAATATCTCTAGGATCTGGCACCATCCATGGTTTCAGGCATCCAATGGAGGTCTTGGAACACGTCTCATGAGGATAAGCGGGGACTACTATATTCTCCTGTCTGTGTTTGTAACAAGAATGCTGCACTTCTAGGCACCGAGTTGCCTCCCAGCCCCTTCCCCTCTGCCATCAGAGAAACCCTCCCACCTCCTCCGCTCTTCCTGAGCTTCCTTCATGCATCTTGTGTCAGCTGAAAGCTGTCTCTTCCCAGAAGACACTCCTTCCGATTGCCCGGGAATGCCCTTCTCTCACATGCACCATAGTATGGAGGTGGGCTGCCATCGTCTTTGCTCCTTGTTCCACTTGCATCCACTGCTATTGTTTCCTCTTGCAAAAATTCCTGCTTTTTTGGACTTCATGGTTTTCAGCTCAACCACTCCTTGTTAGTTTCTTTTAGCCAATTCCTGGTCACTCCCTTCACAGCCATTTGTCAAAGTCTTAGCATCTGGACTCCAAGTCCCACCATCATGCCCAATAACTTCAACAAACACATGGCATTCCGCTGTACCAAATGTACTCTGATTCCTCAAGTTCTCATCTGCAATAGCTCTTCCACTCCACTCAAATCATCCACCCTAGTGCACACACATTGTGTCTTCCTGTCACTCCCCAGTCCCCCACTTTCAGAGTCACTGAAGCAAATGTCCTCTGAGCATCACTACTTCCCCTTGCCCTGGCTGGCTCGGCTCCTTCCACTGAGGCCATTCCTCAGCGCCATCAGGATTTCAGGCTCGCAGCTCCATCCTCAGTCTCTCAGTGCCTTGACCTTGTCCCGTCTGCACATCCCCTTCATCTGGCAGATGCCAAGGGTTCAGCAAGTTGATAGCCCTTTTGCCAATACTCTATATTCCCTTGCCCTTTGAGCTTTTTTTGTTTGTTTGTTTCCCTCTTCTGGCAAACTCTCACCCCTAATGAATCCAGCTATTTGCATTCCAGCCCCCAGCAGCTGAACTCTTCTGAAGAAAGGCACGCAATGGAGCAGACTGGCTTTATTGTAAATGCATAAAAATGAATCTCAGGGCCGAGTGTGGTGGCTCATGCCTGTAATCCCAGAACTTTGAGAGGCTGAGGTGGGCTGATCACTTGAGGTCAGGAGTTTGAGACCAGTCTGGCCAACATGGTGAAACCCTGTCTCTATTAAAAATACAAAAATTAGCTGGGCATGCTGGTGCAGCATGCCTGTAATCCCAGCTACTCAGGAGGCTGAGGCAGGAGAATCGCTTGAACTTGGGAGGCATTGGTTGCAGTGAGCCCAGATTGCACTATTGCACTCCAGCCTGGGCAACAGAGTGAGACCCTGTCTCAAAAAAAAAAAGAAAAATGAATCTCAGATGGACCCTCTTACTACATATTTTGATTAACTCACTCTCCTACTTTCCATCAAAACTTCTACAAAGCTTCTCCCCTCCTTTGGTGACAGCCACTCTCACACCACACGCACACACAGACACACGCATCTGCCCCTTCTTCCTCAAACTCAGCAGAAACTTTGCCTTCTACAACACAAAGAAAATTGAAGCTGTAACAGAAGGACTCTGTGATTGTTCAGAACACTCTTTGCTGGGCTTTGGCGGTGCAGGACTTTTTTGTCTTGCCCTCATCTCTCTGGCTACACCATTTCCTTTGTACAAACCTGGCCATTAAATATCCACCATGTTATGCCAGAACTTTCTCTTCACTCTGTGTGCTTTTCTTAGGCATTCTTAGCAATGACAAACTTGCACAGATGACTCACAAATGCGTATCTCTAGACCAGACATTCCGTCGGCGCCTCCGACCCATCTGTCCACCTGTCAACCTGTCATCTCCATGCAGACATCACAAAGGCACAGCAAAATTCCTACCTAAATCGCGCATCTTCCCACCTTCCAATCCATGCTCTTCTTCTACCTCTCTTACTTCAGCAAAAGATACTACCATCTTTCCTGTTCTACAAGCCAGGTATCTAGGCATCATCCATAACCTCCCTGTCTCCCTCACCCACTATTGATTCTAACACCTTGTCCTGCTCATTTTACCTCCCAAATACCTCTCAAATCCATCTCCACACTAACCCAGGCAACCATCACTGCCAGCCTGTATAATGTCAGTAGCTTCTTCCCGCAACTGCTTAGACCACCACACTACTCATCCTGTAACCATACTTTACCCTTCTCCTCCACTCAGAAGCCAGAGTGATGTTTTAGAAACATAATTCTGAGAATGCAGCTCTTCTGCTAAAACTCTTCAACAGCTTCCATTGCTCTAAAAATAAAGAGAAAATTCTTTATCCTGCTATTTCCTGAGATAGATGCCCCTGGTGGCTGTTTAGGTCATGCTTCTTCATGCCACAGGACCTCTCTCGTGTCGTTCCCTCTATTTAGAAATGTCAGTTTTCTAGCAAAGACTTCTCTTGTGGCTCTAATTGTCAAATTGTTGCCACGCAATCAGTGGGCTTGCTGCCTGATGCACATAGAGGCCAATATGATGGCACCAGCTTTTGAGAAAAGAAAAGCTTTATTGTCATTTAACTCACAAGGAGACAGGAGGAAATGCTCAAGTTTGTCTCCTGGAGCTAGGTGCTGAGGCAGGTTTTATAAGCATAGGGTAATGAGGTGTGATCTGATTGGATCTCACAATGAAGTGATGCCAAAAGGCATGAGCTGATTGGATCCTGCCATGAAGTAATGACCGCACTCAATCTGATTGGATCCTGGATTCTGCCATGCGGTGCCTGCTGCTGCTGTTTTTTGTGGTTTTTTTTGAGATAGAGTCTTGCTCTGTTGCCCAGGCTGGAGTGCAGTGGCACGATCTAGGCTCACTGCAACCTCCGCCTCCTGGGTTCAAGCGATTCTTCTGCCTCAGCCTCCCAAGTAGCTGCAACTACAGGCGAGCACCAACATGCCCGGCTAATTTTTGTATTTTTAGTAGAGACAGGGTTTCACCATATTGGCCAGGATGGTCTCAAACTCCTGATCTCATGATCCGCCCACCTCGGCCTCCCAAAGTGCTGGGATTACAGACGTGAGCCACCGTGCCTGGTGCGGTGTCTGCTTCTTAATTCAGTCTCTGCTCCTCAGGCTGAGCATTTAGGTTCTTGTGATTGCACACTTGGGCATGATCAGGTTACATAAGCTTCAACCTGGGGGGCTCTTGGCAATAGAGAAACAACTCACAACTTTGTTATGTAAAAGTTGAGCCAGATTGTTCTGGTGCGGTTAGAAAGTCTCCCTACTATAAAATATCCTTCAATATGGCTTCAGTTTTACAACTGTTAGTATGATTATTTGACTGATGTCTTTCTCCCCTTGCTAAGGAATGCTGTTCTGTGAGCACAGGGACCCTGCAGGGCCTGGTTCCTTATTGTCTGCCTAGCACATGACAAAATGTCAAGCACAAGGTAGGTAATCAATCAACTTTTGTTAAAGGAACAAATGAATAAATGATCAGTATTATGTCTTTGTGTATCTCTATAGAAATATTGATTAATTTATCATCTAACCTATAACTTAGTTCATAGAAGAGGATACCATTCTTTAAAATCAACTCTTGGCCAGGTGCAGTGGCTCACACCTGTAATCCCAGCACTTTGGGAGGCTGAGGCGGGTGGGTCACCTGAGGTTAGGAGTTCGAGACCATCCTAGCCAACATGGTGAAACCCCCATCTCTACTAAAAATACAAAAATTAGCCAGGCATCATGGCGGGTGCCTGTAATCCCAGCTGCTCGGGAAACTGAGGCAGGAGAATCACTTGAACCCGGGAGGTGGAAGCTGCAGTGAGCTCAGATCACGCCACTACACACTCCAGTCTAGGCGACAGAGTGAGACTCCATTTCAAAATAAAATAAACTCTTTGCTGTATAAATAGCATATCATAAATCATTTTTTATCCCACGTCTCCCTCTTAGATGACAAAATATGCAAATATTCTGTTTGCATAGCAGTTTTGTTTCAGAGTTCCCTAATATTTTATAATATTACTCTACTTACTGTAGAATTTGAAATTAAGGAAATATTTGGGTTTTCAGTTTGGACCTTTTGATTTCTCTTCCTTTTTTTCACTCACTGATTTGCGTTTAAACATCTACTTCTCTCTACTTACCAGACTCTGCTTCCTAACAGAGATCTTCCAGGATGAAAGGGCTTGTGGTTGGAGCTCAGCCATGTTGGTGCCGGGCAGTCATAGTGGCTGCATTGTGCAGGGCGGCGCCTGTGACTGTCAGAACCCGGCGGCCTCTGCTCCAGCTCCGGGACAGATTGTTCTCACTGCTGTTGCTCTGATTAGTTGTTTTTCTGATTCTAAACTTGGCTTTGCAGTCTGAGTTATTTCCTATTTAACCTCACATGCAATGTGGCATCTGGCCATGCCTCCTGAGAAGGCTTCTCTGATTCTGCCAGTTGAAGTACAACTTGGTTTGTGTATGTGGGCTAGACCCTCCTGAGTCTGTCCCCTGGGAAGAGAAATAGGTTCTTCTGGTGAAGGTGACCCGGACCCAGACCTAAGCACATTTGCACAACAGTTGGATTGGTCTTAAGGTCCCCTGCCTACCCACACATTCCAGCTTATTCCTCCTTCTTCTTACTCCCCACCCCAAGCCGCTTCCCACTTGGGACCACTAACCCTGATCCAGCAGCTTCTTACCTCCTGTGGTTCCAGTCACTCATCTCTCCTCTCTGTGCTCTCCCTCTCTGCCCATCTATGTGCATTTCCTTCACACACTCTTCTTCCTGTTGCCACTGAACACGAGTATCCCTCAGGCCTCCACCTTGACATCTTCTCATTGCACTTTGCCCACCCTCCTTGGGAAGTCTTTCCTCTGGAATAGGTAGCATCAACTCGAACCTCTATCCTGACTTTCAGATCCATATATTCAATGCCACTTGCAGAGTTTACCATTCACTACTGTTTCATTGGACAGTATGATGCACATAAAAGTGTTTAAGGCAAGATAGAGAGGCTGACAGTTCCATAGGAAGCCGGTAGGAATGGTGCTTCTAGGGGCAGAGGGCCTTGCAGTGGCTTTCAATTCCCATCACACAGGATCTATTTGACTATATTATCAAGCCCAGATATGCTTCCTTTGCAGAGGGGACAGGTTGCAATAATTATCCTCCTGTGTGATGACATCTTAAGTGGCAAGTGACATTCTTGTCAACCACCAATATGGCTAGGATATTAGTATGCATGATGCATTCTACCATATATTTTCTCTTTTGAGTTTTAGAAAGATACAAGAGCACTCTTAAAACTGTAGAACAAAATCTCTTTGATAATATCATGGGGAAATTGCCACTGAAAACCCAGTGGTGGAAGTGTTCAGTCACTAGCATACAAATGCATTTCATATCTAATGTTGTTTTTTGAATTTACCCTTAATATTGGACACTATTTACAATTAAATGAATGGCTGCAATGTAACTGTTAATGATAAAATGTCTATTTGCTTTACGAAAGAAATATGATCCCTGGAAGTCTTTGGTTTTGCATTTAAATTAATGAATGAATTGAATACCTGTCCCTTGGATTGCTCATTTACACCCTTACTAGAAAGGTGGCCAGCTTGTCAGAGGAAGTACTTTCAAATTGGCTAATTAATTGCATGACCACATTCCCATGGAAATAGCAAAAGGGCATTCTAAGGACAAACAAAAAATATCTGCACAGGCATCATACTTGTCATCAGCTCTAAAGTAATGTTATTTGTAGACATCTACTCAGTAAAAGAGCTGCTTGACTAATAGGGCAGCTTGGCTTCAGGAAAAAAATGTATATATATGAAAACTGTGATTACGTCTTATCTAATTAAAGAATATATGGTATCAAAAACTAAGTTTTAAACATTTAATATAAAATGAACATTCACAGATCTGAACAGTGCTCACATGTAACAACTGGAAAAGAAAGCATAATAAAATTAAAGATGCAAAGTTATATAAATATATATATATATATATATATATTTTTTTTTTTTTTTTTTTTTTGAGACACAGTCTTGCTCTGTCACCCAGGCTGGAGTGCAGTGGTGCAATCTTGGCTCACAGCAAACTCCATCTCCCGGGTTCAAGTGATTCTCCTGCCTCAGCCTCCCGAGCAGTTGGGATTACAGGCATGTGCTACCACACATGGCTGATTTTTGTATTTTTAGTACAGACGGGGTATCGCCATGTTGGCCAGGCTGGTCTCAAACCCCTGACTTCAGGTAATCAGCCTGCCTTATCCTCCCAAAGTGCTGGGATTACAGGTGTGAGCCACCATGCCCGGCTAGTTATTTATATATTTGCCAGAAAAAAATAGTGGGACCCTGAAGGACTTAAATCTTTATAGGCTAAAAGTGAGGCAGGAGAATAGGATCTGGAGGCAGGAACATAAGGCTGATTCACACTGACTTCTTAGGACTAAATCAAATGGAAACACTTCAGCTATGATAGGAAACAGCCTCTCCATTTACACCGGGCATACACCAAGTAACCAGTGGAAACCTCTAGAGGATATTTAAACCCCAGAAAATTCTGTAATGGGGCTCTTGAGCCCCTAGGCTTGGGCCCACTCCCACCCTCTAGAGCGTACTTTTGTTTTCAATAAATCTCTGCTTTTGTTGCTTCATTCTTTTCTTGCTTTGTTTGTGCATTTTGTCCAAATCTTTGATCAAGACGCCAAGAACCTGGACACCTTCAACCATTAGTAAAAGGATTCAAAAAAGCCCAAATTTAGAACTAATGTATGATTCTACTGAATACAGGGCATCATCCCTTGCTTTGAAATGTATCTAAATTAGCCTGCAATGATAGATCCTGGACATAGCAGGTCATGCCATGTCCTCACCAATGATGCCACCTCACCAATGATGTCTCCATATTGAAAACCTCACCAATGATGCCACCATATTGTATGATTCAGGTCCACAACACCTCCATCCAAATTCCCTCCAATTCAGTCAGTAGCCAAAACAACCACATTAAAATTAATTAATTACTCCCGATAGGCATACTAACCTATGCACTTTCTGAAACCCCACTGGAGTCCCAGTTCTGAGGAGGTGTGCTTTAGCCTTCTCCAATAAAACATGTTTTGTCAGTGGGCAAGGTAGCTCACATCTGTAATCCCAACACTTTAGGAGGCCGAAATGGGAGGATTACTTGAGTCCAGGAGTTCCAGACCAGCCTGGGCAACATAACAAGACCCCTGTTTCTTTTTAAAAATTAGCTAGGCATGGTGGTGCTCACCTATAGTCCCAGCTACTTGGGAGGCTGAGGCAGGAGGCTTGCTTGAGCACAGGAGTTGGAGGCTGCAGCGGGCTACAATTGTGCCACTGTACTCCAGACTGAGCAACTGAGGGAGACTCTGTCTCTAAAAAACGAAAGCATGTTTTGTGAAAGATACCTCATTAACAGAAGGTGGCGTGCAAACTCCCTAGTTTGTATGTTCTGAATAATACTTTTGACTCCACCTAGAGTCTGACCTCTCCTCCCAGCACTCCTTACTTGACTGAATGGCAGAATGGATGTGACAACAGATTCAGAGATTTGTTAAAAAGGTAATGGCATGCAAGAGGTAATGACAGGGGTGCAGACCTTGGGTTTCAACCATTGGTTTCTGGAGTTGGTCTCATAGCTTTAGCCTCATAATCTTGCATGATCTGTGCTGAGAATCATGCTGTGGCATATTTCCAATGCATTTCTAAGGATCAAGGTGCATTCAAAGTTGGTTGAAGGATTCAATCTAGTGAATGTGGTGGGTGGATGGATCAAAGTGATTGTGATTCTGGTTTCTTGCTTGTTGCTGCCATGTCCCTCACAGCTTGGAAGAACTGGAAATTGGTTTTCAATATCATTAGCTAGAATTCTAAGTCACCTTCCTGTGAGACCAAAAAGGGAAAAAGTCAGTTCAAAATGCAACTTTTCACAGTCAGATTTTTAAAATGTGGGCTTTGCAGTATCAATGCAAGTTTGGGAATGTTGGCTTATGGGCTAACAGCAAAGCAGGTGTGATTCTCCTTAGCTCTGGGGCTTTCATTTTTTTGTTTATTCATGCATGCATGCGTTCATTCATTTATTTATTCATTCACATCAAGATAGTAGAGAAAATTCATATTTAAGTCTTTATGACTTGATTCTCCCTCAAACCTCTCACACAAAGCAAAGGAGTGCAGCTCTTTGAATTGGGTTGAGGTGGGAGAGATTGTTTTAAATCACAACAATACAGACAGAGATAACTCTATATAGATGTTGGAATGGTTATAAAATGCAACATTAATGACTAATATCATTCTTAAAGACAAGGTAAATAATGCTTCTACACAACCACATGGTGTTGTTAATTATGTCAGTCTAAAATGCCAGATTATATTAACCCAAACTGGGAAGTAAAGGAATAAAACCCCGTTACATTTTTCATTTGACCCAAAAGCAAGTCAATGATTCTTTACGTTAAAATATAATGTAATTATTGACATTAAAATGAGAGAAAAGAAGTCTGGGTATTTTTGACCCTATTAACACTTCTACTTTAAGTGTTAGTGGAAACATAATAAGCTCAGATCCCGTCTTCAGAAGGGAGGCATTTATTCCTCCAGCTGCTGGGAGTGCTGCCTGCTGAAGGCTCACAGCTGAGTCCCTCCCCAGGAATTGCCTGCAATTGGAGGAGCTTTCTTGCTTCTAAAACATGATCCCTCTCCAAGCACAGCCCACATCCATGCATGGCCAATGCAGGAATATAAATATTATATACCTAGCTGCCCCTCGACCCCCTCCACCCCCACACCTCAGTTTGGAACATTCTAGAAGGGCCATCTCAATCTCAGAGCTCCATATACATTTAGCTGAGGCAACTTCTCTCTCAGCTCAATCCTATATCCCTCACCTCCTTACAAATGCTGCCCCTGGAGTACACTTTCCAGCAAACCTCCACGTGCAGATCTCCGGTTGTTTCTTGGGGATCCTGACCTATGACAATATGTGACTTCCAAATCACTGGAGGGTATAAAGACCAAAGTCAACATAGTCATTATAACTAAAGTAAAAAAATAAAAAATAAAATTCTAAGAGCATGAAGAGTATTTTTTAACCGAAAGCATGAAATGAGATGACATACATGTATGTGTTCAAATCTCCCCTGTGAGAAGACAAAGACACTCCAATGGATCAAAACAACAAAATCCAACTTTGTGCTCATTTGTCAGTGTCATTTCCTTCATAGATGTCAGCTGAGGTCATCTTGACCTTTTAAAATTAAAATAAAATCGGCCTGAGCCTTTAGTTCTATGTCCTTAGGAAAGCACAGCGCCCTTTTCTGATATTTCTGCAAATTCCTGGGCACTTAACACTTCACTGTCACTTCTGCTCACCTCTAGACATTTGATCTCATGCATGACTCCCACATAATTCAAACCCTTTCCTTGATTCTCCCTCAAACCTCTCACACAAAGTAAAGGAGTGCAGCTTATATGTTGGGTTGAGGTAGGAGAGATTGTTTTAAATTGCAACAATACAAACACCTTCAGATTGGATTTCATACTCATTTTCTGAAAGTTCCTTGACCACTGAAAGCAGTTCTTCATGCAAGTTTCCTGAACAAAGATAATTTCTTCTCTAAACCGAACTCTGAGAGCAACCAATAAAATATTTTTAATCCTATTTTTATTAGAAAAAATGTGGAAGCTACTGAGAAGTCCAACTATAGGGGAAGAGTTACTTAAACGATGGTAGCGCCAGATGGTGGAAAACTGGAGACCCAATTTTAAAGTTCATTCTCAAAGAATATTTAATGGCTTGGTAAAATGTTCTTGGTATTGAATTGACTATTTAAAAAAACATAATTGTATAAGTTTTGTGATCTAAAACATATGTAATTTCATGTATAGTAATGTAAAAATTGAAAGGAAATGCACTAAATCATTAACTGTAGTTTCCAAATAGTGTAGTTTCTAGATAGTGAGATAGTTTCTAGATAGTGAAAATAAAATTAAAATAATTAATTAACTGTTAATTACCGTTAATAACAGTAAATTATTTTATTTTCTACACTTTCCTGAATTTTTATTTTTTCCTGAGACAGAGTCTTGCTTTGTCACCCAGGCTGGAGTGTAGTGGTGCAGTCTCGGCGTACTGAAACCTCAGCCTCCTGGGTTCAAGCAATTCTTCTGCCTGAGCCTCCTGAGTAGCTGAGATTACAGACATGTGCCACCACGAGTAGCTAGGATTACAAGTATGCACCACCACACCTGGCTAATAATTTTTAACTTTAAAAAAAATGAGTACGTACTTCTTTTGGAATCAGGGCAAATAAGCAATGCTATTTTAAAATATTTATTGGGGATTTACTAGGGATTAGAAATAATTATTTGGAGGGGAGGAAAAACATAATCATTTACATTATTCTATCTTCAAACCTGCTCATTTTATGTCATGATGGGAAATCGGGGCCTTCTGAAAAGGGTGGCAATATTTCCTGTTGCTTCGCTGAGTATTTGTTGAAAGTGAGAAAAAGAAAGAGAGTGGAAAGTAATAAAAATTAGTTGATTCGGCCTGGCGCGGTGGCTCATGCCTAATAAGCCCAGCATTTTGGGAGGCCAAAGCGGGCAGATCACGAGGTCAGGAGTTCGAGACCAGCCTGGCCAACATGGTGAAACCCCGTCTCTACTAAAAATATAAAAAATTAGCTGGACGTCAGGCACACACCTGTAATCCCAGCTACTCAGGAGGCTGAGGCAGAAGAATTGCTTGAACACAAGGGGCGGAGGTTGCAGGGAGCTGAGATCACGCCACTGCACTCCAGCCTGGGTGACAGAGCAAGACTCCATCTCAAAAAAAGAAAAATTAGTTGATTGATTCTGTGCTTGCAAATTCACAGGTGGCACAGACTTTGTATTAAGTATAATTATTTTGTATTTGTCATATAATTTTATAAAGTAATATTTCTATTACATATGCAGTTGTCTAATTCATTTTTTAAATAAATTCACTAATTTTAATGTCACAAAAGTAATGTGCTCTTTCTTAAACTAAAAAATATGAATTTTTAAAAAATATTATGTAATATTTAAATGATAAAAATAGGTATAATAACAGGGCTGCAGTGGTCTCCTCTATGAATTGGTCACTGTTGTGACTATACCATTGAAAATTTTCAGTGTAAGACCAGGAAAGTACAGTGTTCTCTGTTTACCGACAGGACTTCCCCTCCACACCACACCCCACCATTAAAATGGGTTCCCTGTGACATAATCACGCAACTGTCCCAAGAACATGAAAGGTGCTAACTATATCCAATGACAAAGGAACTATTTTAAATTAATAAGCCAATGTTCACTAAGAAAACAAAGTGGATGAGGAGTTAAAACCTCTATTATTGAGATGCCTTTTGTAAAATCTGAGGAAAAGGAAAGAGGAAAAGCATTTCTGCCAAAAGGATTCAGATTCTCCTTTTATTTACTCATCAAAATCCGTTAGGAAGGAAATTTCTACAAGAGGATTTCTTGTTCTTGGATTTTCTTCGACTCAAACCAGCAACACCCTCTTTGTCAAGGCAGAGGTTGATTGGTTGGATTCAAAGGGGATTGTGTTTCCTAATGTGGGGTCCAGGGCTCCTTTGCTCAGAATCACCAAAGACCTTGTTAAAATGCAGATCCCCAGCCTTCCTCCAAAATTATGATTCAGCAGATCCAAAGTGGAGCCTGGGAATCCATTATTTTACAGGTTTCCCAGTGATTCCTATACACATGAAAGTTTGAGACCCACTGGGCCCAGCAATTCTCTATGATAGTTTTAACAAACTCTTGGCAATGTTGAAGGATGAGAGCCTGGTAAGTTTCTAAAGCCCATGGCTCACTGGACTTACAGAAGGTTTTCAATCCCTTTAACAAAATGTCTTGCTGTATGAACTATAGTCCTTAGGAAACTGGTGAAAAAGATGGAGATCTCAAGAAATAATCTAATCTCTCCCTTTCCAGCCAGACTCAGTTGAAATTTAGTGCCATCAGAGGTGGTTTTTGTTTTATCAGTTCAGATTCACTAATAATGATGATGCTAAATAGTCTCAAAACACATAGTTTAATGCATATTTTGAAATATCATTTGAGGTGACTATATACTCCAATATCAGAATTATCCATACTTGATACACATAATGTATTATGTGTGCATATGTGTGTGGGTGCTTCATTCCCCACGCCAGTTGTAAGCTGTAGACCACAGTTTTAAAAATAACTTTTATTAGGCGGGCACGGTGGCTCATGCCTGTAATCCCAGTACTTTGGGAGGCTGAGGTGGGTGTTCAAGCCCAGGTGTTCAAGACCAGCCCAGGCAACATGGTGAAACCTGTGTCTGCCAAAAACAAAACAAAACTAGCTGGGCATGGTGGTGTGCACCTAGTGCACCTGTAGTCTCATCTACTCAGGAGGATCATCTGAGCCCGGGGAGGTCAAGGCTGCAGTGAGCCATGATTGCACCACTGCACTCCAGCCAGGGTGACAGAGTGAGACCTTGTCTCAAAAAAACTACTTTTATTATTTTTATGACTATAAACATAACAGAGTTGTACAAAATTCAAACATTGCAGAAATACTTAAAGTAGAAAGTGAAAATCTACCATAACCCCCATTGCAAACAATCAATATATATGCTAATGGAAAATCTACCATAACCCCCATTGCAAACAATCAATATATATGCTAATGGATATACATGTGTGTGTGCATCCAACATTTTTCTATGCATATGGAACATTTTTAACGTACATGGTATCATATAAAATACAATGCTATACCATTTAGCAATGCATGTTGGACTTGCCTCCAAGGTAGTACCTCCGTCATGATAATAGCTGGGTAGTATTCCACTGAACGGCTATATGATCACATTAGATTGTAACACTTCTGTTTATCATCAACAATGTGGCACTTTATTTATCATAAGCAATTCTTGCTCCTACTTAGTCTTGAGATCTCTGCTCATTCGTCTTTTCCTCAAGATTTCTTCCCTGACCCCCTAACTTAGGTTTACTTCCCTGCTATGTGATCTCATGGCACTGCATGCGAATCCTTCCACTGCAGCCTGATCCAACTCTAATTTTATGTGTATTTGCATGATTATTTGAGGCTCTCTGAGGCTTCTAAGCTGTGAGCTTCATGAGTGCAGGAGTGTGTCTGTTGTTGCCTCCTACCACATCCCCAGTGACCAGCATATTTTCTGGGAAAGGGTAGGCTTTGAAGAATATTTTTCTTTGTTTTTTTTTGTTTGTTTGTTTTTTGTTTTTTGGGTTTTTTTTTTTGAGACAGAATCTTGCTCTGCCATCCAGGCTGGAGTGCAGTGCAGTGGCGCAATCTGGGCTCACTGCAACCTCTACCTCCTGCCTCAGCCTCCCGAGTAGTGGAACTACAGTTGTGTACCACCATGCCCAGGCTAATTTTTGTATTTTTAGTAGAGACAGGGTTTCACCATGTTGGCCAGGCTGATCTCAAACTCCTGACCTCAGCTAATCTGCCTGCCTTGGCCTCCCAAAGTACTGGAATTACAGGTGTGAGCCACTGTGCCCAGCCAAGAAGTATCTTTTCAACAGGTTCATAAGTCACTCTGCCCATTTCAAAAGTGGCTTCTGTAGGATAAACTCCCACAGAAAACGTATTGGAAAGCCCAAACCAAAAGGAATACTGTTTTATTTTTAATAGATTTCCGTTCATATTCATGAAAATATTATTACAGAAAAGCTTCCCTTGGCTTTTCTAGACAATGCAGATCATACATAAATAGTAGTGTATATTAATATATGATTTAAACATTAGTATTTATACATTGAGGTTATATCCTAGAAATGTTGACTTATGGGGTACATAATTGAAGAGTGTTAGGATCACTGCACTAAAGGCAAGAGATCCTTGAAGAAAGGGAGACCAGGAGAATCAAAGCCCTCCACTGTCTCACTCCCACTTTCTCTTCCAGCCTGTCTCCTGGTTATCAGCCCCTGCCATCTATACTTTAGCTTTGTCACATGTTCTTTTTTCCCCCACCCACCCTTTCCTTTCCCCTGCACCCTGCATTTATTCACACCTGCACTGCTCTTCTCCCCGGTCTTCCTGTCCTCTAACTGCAGGGTCAAATGTGATTTCCATCATAAAGCACTCAGGACGGCCATAATAAAATGAATTCTTTCCCTTGTGTGCTCGCCAAGCCCTTTCTTCCTTGTACTATTGTAGTACTTACTATTTAAGAACTTGCATTATACTTATTAGGCGGGCTCCCTCACTTAGATTATAAATCCCTTTAGATTACATAGACATTGTGACAAATAGATAAACAATTATAGATATAGATGATAGATAAATAGGAACTCTTTATGAACTACTCATTTATTTATCAAATAAATATTTATAGGGTATCTTCCAATGTCAGGTACGGTGCCAGGCTCAGGGTATCACAGTCTTTAAATAATCGTCTAAGGTGAGGGAATTAAGGTGACAATAAGTGCCTAATGGCATGATTACATTAGATATCCCAATAATTTAAAATTGGGTTTCTGACTGAATTTATGTTTCATTACACTACCTGAGACTCTCTTAATGAGTCTTTCAATGTATTTGTTAATTGATAACATTATCATCTCTATATTATATATTCGGGCTTTAAGAAGTTTATTAACTTTTCAAAATTATATCTGCCAGTAAGAGTTGCCACTTCCCAAGTGGTGGGAAGAAGTCTCTTTTGCACCACTAAACTACCAGGTTTTACCCCAAGGTAAAATTAAGTTCAAGGTCAACACTATTCCTCATTCTTTGTTCTTACAATATCAATACACAAACCCTTTACCACGATAGAAAACTCTGCCTTCACAAATAAATAACAGCAAGATTTGATGAGCCTTGACTTCCTTCTTCACTACCAGTAACTGCCATTCTCACAACTGGAGACATCATGGACTTCACCTCTCATCTTGGTTAGACAGGCAGGCATGGTGGCTCATGCCTGTAATCCCAGCACTTTGGGAAGCCAAGGCGGGTGGATTGCTTAAGACCAGGAGTTCAAGACCAGTCTGGCTAACGTAACGAAACCCCATCTCTATTAAAATTACAAAAATTAGCTGGGCATGGTGGCATGCACCAGTAATTGGGAGGACGAGACATGAGAATTGCTTGAACCCTGGAGGCAGAGGTTGCAGTGAGCTGACATGGCGCCACAGCACCCCAGCGTGAGTTGACAGAGTGAGATTCTGTCTCAAAATAATAATAATAAATGATTAGAAAATTCACTTCTATAAAGTCCCTCCTAGTTGTGGTCAGGTTGTGAATTCAGAACAGATTGGCATCAAAAAAATTGTATACTTTCTTACAGCTGTTAGTTTCTTCCCATTTTTACATCTAATGACAGGCTATTTCACCTAATAGGCTACTTGTGCTGATAAGTTAAATATATTTTATCTTTCTAATACTATCCTATTCTCTCTGACTCTCTTACCTCTCCTCTTCTCACACAAACTAGAGGGAACAAACCAACTAACCCCATCTTTATACTGAGTAGAGGGTGCAGGACTGTTTTGGTTAAATCTTTCCAAATCTTGAATGTTTCTATATACCTAACTTCCCCCATACTCTCAATTATTTATTCCTTCCCATTTGAAAGAAAAGTTTCACTTTTCCTCTCTAATAGCCAGTTCCCCTCTCTAGCCATTTTTTCCCCATAAAGTCACTTCCCTTGTTAATTCTCTAATAATCTGCTGAGTTTAAACTATTTGTAAATGTACGCTTTTAAAATAGCATATCATCACTACTCAAGTCATTAAATAATTTTTAGATCAATAAAGATCTGTTTAGGACTGCTCCTGGATTTTAGATTTTCAGAAAGAAATTTATCTCACTATCCTCCCCAAACAAAACAAAAATACAAACTTAGGTTGTTTGTTTACTGTATTCTTGCCATCACATGAAATATTAAATGTTAGATGTGACCCGAGTTTCCAGATGACCCCACAAGGAAACTATGCTCTTAGGCATTCATCTTTCATTCATTAATTCAATAAACACTGGCATCGGCTCTGTATCAGGCACTGGGCTACACCATGGAGCTCCAGACCACGGGGCGGGGGAGGTTCAACAGAGCTTCCTAACAGCTGCTACTCTCAGCAGAGCCATACATCCCTAAGCTAGCTTTCTGCCTGACCAATCAATAGTCTGTTCTGCGCTTTTCTTTAGAAGATCACTGAAGATAATAAAAGGCACTAGGAAAGCCAGTGTTTTTTGTTTGTTGGTTTTTTTGTTTTGTTTTTTTGAGCCAGAGTCTCGCTGTGTTGCCCAGGCTGGAGTGCAGTAGCACGATCTTGGCTCACTGCAACCTCCACCTCCTGGGTTCAAGCGATTCTCCTGCCTCATCTTTCTGAGTAGCTGGGATTACAGGCACATGCCACCATGCCCAGGTAATTTTTGTATTTTTAGTAGGATGGGGTTTCACCACGTTGGCTAGGCTGGTCACGAACTCCTAACCTCAAGTGATCCACCCGCCTCAGCCTCCCAAATTGCTTGGATTAGAGGCGTGAGCCACCTCCCTGGCCAGCTAGTGTTGTTACTCATATGTTTGATGTGTAGCATGTATGTAGCCAATCTGTTAATTTCTTAACATTTTTATTTTAAAAAGTTTACAGAGAGAAAACTCCCTGCCCAACCCCCACAAAATCTTATAGTCCAATATTTCTTACTTGAAATTATATTTCTTTATACTATGTGGATTTACAAAATTCATTTTTCAGCTTTTATTCAATTAGTGAGAGTGACTCTCTTTATGTCTTTGTAAAATGGGGAAAGATGGCTAAACTGACAAAACTTCTTAGATGTGTAAAGTGGTGTGAGATACCTGGAGAAGTTAATATCAACAACAATGTCAACAGAAAAGGATTTTCATAGCAAGAAAGAGAGGGATCTAGTAACATAGAGCTAGAGACGGAAGAACCCCTTTAATTCTTACACATGATCTATTAGCCCATTCATAGAGTTGGGTGCTTTAGTTTGAGGCTTCTGTCAAGAGCACTGACCCAGTGGTCTCAGGAAAAATAACTCCTAAGAGATATTGGCATGTACAGTCATTGAGAAAGAGGAATCTGACAGATCTGAGCCTAGGCAAGTAGCAATTGTGTAGAACGCAACAATGGCGGCCAACTGTTTTATTCCTGTTCCTTTGATAACTCCTGACTCCCAAGTGAGAGGATGTTCAGCCATGATAGTTGTGGTTAAATGACTACTGTATTTTCCCCAGTTACTAAGGGATTTATATTATGTGTAGGGGGAACTTCTTGACAGCAAGCTAGTTGAACATTCAGGTGGGAACTATGCCAGGTATATTTTAGGTATTACCCTAAAACGACTGACTTTTCGTCTGTATGCCCATTGTTTACATATATTCCCATTGTAAAAACATTGTATTGTTATCAAATTATATTTGTTGAAGGGGAACAATGAACCCTTGTCCCCCTTAGTTTTTGGATCCCCAATACCAAGCAAAGTGCCTGGTCTGCATTGGTATTTAAATGTTGATTGAATTACATTTTAAATATGGAATTATTTGGTAATTTCCATAACAGTTTTCTATTATATAGTTAGAGGACCTGTGGTAAAGAAAGGTTTCGTTTTCTGCTAAAGCTATGAAACATTAATTCTCTGCTTAAGGAGAAAGATCAAACTTACATTAAAACATCCAATTTTTATGGATAGGTATTTTGTTTTTCTTTTGGATTACATTGTGTAGTTAAGGATCATAAGGTGTTTTTAAGAATATAGAGGGTAAGGGCTGGGCGTGGTGGCTCACGCCTGTAATCCCAGCACTTTGGCAGGCCGAGGCAGGCATCACGAGGTCAGGAGATTGAGACCATCCTGGCTAACACGGTGAAACCTCATCTCTACTAAAAATACAAAAAGTTAGCCGGGCATGGTGGTGGGTGCCTGTAGTCCCAGCTACTTGGGAAGCTGAGGCAGGAGAATGGTGTGAACCCGGGAGGCGAATCTTGCAGTGAGCTGAGATCACACCACTCACTCCAGCCTGGGCGACAGAGCGAGACTCCATCTCAAAAAAAAAAAAAAAAATATATATATATATATATAGAGAGAGAGAGAGAGAGAGAGAGAGAGAGAGAGAGAGAGAGAGGGTAAGATAAAATAATTGGTAATGCCAACCCGTTTGGACTGTGGAAAAGAGTTTACTCTTTAGAGCATTTTCTTTCTTTCTTTTGTTTTTAGAGATAGGGTCTTGCTTTGTTGCCCAGGCTGTTCTTGAAATCTTGGGCTTAAGTGATGCTCCTGCTTCAGCCTCCCAAAGTGCTGTGATTACAGGTGTAAGCCACTATGCCCAGTCTAGATCATTTTCAATATGTGTTTGTAAAAATCGAAATATTTCTTGCATATTCTAACACATTTTAATAACAGTGGTTTTAGGCAAGCCACATGAGGAAATGAATCGTTACGCTTTTTCAGAACCCTTCCAAGTGGTCTAATTTGGACTAATGCCTTATCCTGGTTCTGAATGGAGGTGTGGAAGGTTTTGACTCTGTGTCAAACGTATCAAATCCTCCATTTCATTTGTTATTCTAGGCTTAAGAAACTATAATCTGCAGACTCCATCACTGCTAGGTTTTGATATTAAAAAACAGTAATATAAGCACACATGTATTATTTTTATCCCCAAATATGGTACTACAGTGTTGACAGCGGATAGAGCCTGTTTTATAGCAGATATCTGTTATTTTAATCCCCTCCTCCCATTCCTGGCCTTCACATCTGTGCCTTCTCTCTATTGGCCAAGTGCTAGGATTTGTTCATGATATAGCCTTCAGGCTCTCTTGTTTTGTGCCTCATCGGAAATTCATACACTTCGTAGAAAAGAAACCAGGCTTATATTGTAATAAATCCCCCTTTATGAAATAGCAAAGCTTAGAGAATTAATCTAACATGTGAGTATGTTATCTTGTGCCCTAACTGCCAGAGAACATTCTCAAGACTTCTCTTTTCAATCACATGTGTTTAACAATGCATCAACCTCATTGCCCGGAAACTTTCATTTTGCTTCACAGGACAATCAAGATACTATCCATTTTGTCCCTTTGTCTTTTGCTACAATAAAATCTTCCAGTAGAAAAAAGTTATAAAAAAAAAAGATGAAGAAAAAAAAAGCTATGCTCCTTCCAATATACCATTGAACCAGTCAAAGTTCACGACAAATTTAGATTAAAATATAGATATGTTCATGGCACACACACAAACATTGGCTCAACTTCCTTTAAAAATACCTTATTTCTTGGCCTTAAACTATTTATTTTTTATGGATATGGATGATGTGTGTGTGTTTGTGTGTGGGGGTAAAAAGTAAACAGAAAATATTAACCAGACGCTATCAATTGTAGTGCGCAATAAGTTTTGCTTTTCCATTAAAAAAGTCAACAAAGCTTCTGTTTTCATATAGAACACTAAAACTATTAGCATGTATTTATTGTATTTTTCAGCATGTCATTTTCCCAGAGATAGAGCACACAAAAATAAGGGCTCTTTCTGCCTCGACTATCACAATTCATCTGCATCCTAAAAGCAAAGGCCCTTTTTGAAACAGTCATGATATTGTCCTTTCAGCATAGCGCACTATAATGCTTTTCCATTGTTTCTTCAGAGGCAAGAGGATTTATTCAATAGTAATAGCCACAGGCAAAGCAGGGAGCTCACCAGTATAAACACATCCTTTACAGCTTCTCCTGGGGAAATGCAAGAATAGACCACTTAAGCACAATGCCACAAGTTATTACAGGCTATTCTGACCATGTTTGAGATGTAGGTGACACTTTTCAGAAAATTAGAATCAAACCAAGTAGGCCCTTTCCCTCAAAAGCCTACAATCCACACTGCTAAAGCATGTGTTTATTTATTCTTATTGTAAACTGTGCATTTACAGTTTGTGTATCAAGACTTCCAGGAAGACCAAGATTCCTCAGTCCCTGAGGAGACTAACTGGCCTGTTCTGAAACCCCTTTTAGCTTGCAAGTTCAAACAACGCTTTGCTTCACACTGGCTTCATCCTATCTCCTAGCCCATCATCAAGAGGATGGAAGTTGAATTTGACCTTTTTTCTCATTCAGTTACGCAATTGATTAAAATGCGTGAACTGGGAAATGCTATGGGAAAAAGAGATATCCTGGGGGTGGGGGGAGAGCAAACCTGATGATACAGAATTCACATTTATCCATCATCACAGCCACTGAATCAACCGTATCTTACTTGGTTGATTGCCAGGAAATAACCTCTCCAGGCCAGGCACACTGGCTCATGGGTGTAATCCCAGCACTTTGGGAAGCTGAGGCGGGCGGATCACTTGAGGTCAGGAGTTTGAGACCAGCCTGGCTAAAATGGTAAACCCTGTCTCTATTAAGAATAAAAAAATTAAAAAATAAAAAATAAAAATATCAGTCAGGCGTGGTAGCATGTGCCTATAATCCCAACTACTTGGGAGGCTGAGGCAGGAGAATTGCTTGATCCTGGGAGGTGGGGGTTGCAGTGAGCCAGGATCACACCACTATACTCCAGCCTGGGCAACAAAGGGAGACTTTGTCTAAAAAAAAAAAAAAGAAAGAAAGAAAAAAGAAAAAAAAAGAAATCACCTCTCCAATCTTCATTAGGGCACGGAATGTATTGAATTCAGTTGTTGAGGTAATTCTCGTTCTGTAGACCCAATCATAATCAGGCCTCAGTTTTCTGTACCTCTCTCTCAATAGAAAAACGAGAAAAATAATCACAGGTTGAGTTTGGGCCCCTCATTCTTTTCCTGCTGGGTTCTAACCTATTGTTACACTTGCTCTGCTCCCATTCACCCAAATGACTTGTTTGGCACAATGTGACTCAGTGAAAAGGGACAGGGCAAAGTTATTCTGAAGTAATAATGATGTGGCAAAGACAGGGGTCATTGTGTTCCAGTTTGTTTTGCTTTTTTCTAGTTACTTTATCATTTTGTTCAGATTGTCAGAGTAATATAGGCTTCCTTTACAAAATCCAAAAAGTATATATAGTTATAGAGAAAAAAAATAATGCCAACACCTGGAGACAAAACACCTGTTTTATCCACTGGAGTGATTTTTCCTGGTTCAAGAGTTTACCAACAATGGGAATGGCCAGTAAATCTTCACAAAGCCATGCTGTTATTTCTTTGCTTTCACCTTGACAGCACTGGAGTTTAGTGGGATTTATTACACTACATTGTAGCTGCCAATTTACTTGCAAATCATGTCCAGACTGTAAGCTCCTTAAAGGAGTATCTGTCACACAGTAGTTGCCCAGTAAATATTTCCTGAATTGAAATACATTAAATCAATCTAATCAGCCAGCAGTGGACTTTGAGCACAACTGGAAGACCAAAGTCTAAAGTTGATTTTTGGTTCGCATTGGTAGCCAAGAGCAAGTCAAGTCTTATCTGCTGAGGAGTATATTTTCCTTTCAAAGTAAAACATCTACCATCTGAATTTAACAAGCTATGGAAGTATCTGTGTCTGATGATTCTGACATTTTATAAAAGTCCAAAGAGAGAAAGAGGGGAAAAAAAGCCACAGAATGATCCTCATTTAAGAATGTCTAATTAGGGGTTTCTTAGATATCTTATTTTCAAACTTTACTCATATCTCCAAAAATAAAAATAAGAAAGCAGTATGTTATATAAGTAAGTGTAATCCAGACCTGAAGGCAGAGGATGTGGGTTTAAAATTTGGTTCTGCCATTTTCTACTCCTGACCTTATTCGAGTTACTAAATCATCAACAATTAAGCCAGGTGGGCGGGGATCCCTGGAGAAACTCCAACCAGCTTGCCCACTGAAAAGCCCTGCGACATTTCTGGCATGCAACATGGGCTCGAGAAGCGGTGAGTCAAATGGGGACTCAAAACCTCTCACTGTTGCTTCTAAGCCTTTTCATCCTCGGACTTCTGAGGGTGGGAGAAACCATGCCCCTACCCCTCATAGCTCCTGGGCGTTTTCAGGCCTTTTCATGGCCTTTTCTTTTTCGGGACCCACCGGTGAGCAGCAGCTCCCTCTGCTCCCCCATCCCTCCTTGTGCTGGGATGCATGGCCCAAGGGTCCTGCGCAGCGGGCTGGCCAGTTCCCAGCCCCTTGAGGCTCCCCCAGCCTTCCCCTTCCCTGGCCAAGGAGTTTAACTCTATCGGATGGACAGTAATTAAGCTTAAACTTGTTTCCCTGGTGGAGGAACCACTTGCATAAGCATAAGATGTTCTTCGACCGGGCACGGTGGCTCACGCCTGTAATCCCAGCACTTTGGGAGGCCGAGGCGGGCGGATCACGAGGTCAGGAGATCGAGACCATCCTGGCTAACATGGTGAAACCCCGTCTCTACTAAAAATACAAAAAATTAGCCGGGCGTGGTGGCGGGCACCTGTAGTCCCAGCTACTTGGGAGCCTGAGGCAGGAGAATGGCGTGAACCCAGGAGGCGGAGCTTGCAGTGAGCCGAGATCGCGCCACTGCACTCCAGCCTGGGCGACAGAGCAAGACTCCGCCTCAAAAAAATTAAAAAAAAATAAAAAAATAAAAATAAGATGTTCTTCCACAGGTACTTTTAAACTGTTTGTTTGCTTTCCCCTTCTCTACCCCATCAGCAAGTTAACTTTTTTTTTTTTGTCTTGCTCTGTCATCCAGGCTGGAGTGCAACGGCGCGATCTCAGCTCACTGCAACTTCTGCCTCCCAGGTTCAAGCGATTCTCCTGCCTCAGCCTCCCCAGTAGCTGGGATTGCAGGCGCCTGCCACTATGCCCGGCTAATTTTTGTATTTTTAGTAGAGACGGGCTTTCACCATGTTAAGCTGGTCTCGAACTCCTGGCCTCAGGTAATCCTCCTGTCTCGGCCTCCCAAAATGCTGCAATTACAGGCGTCAGCCACTGTGCCTGGCCCACAAGTTAACTTTTAAAAGAATTTTTTTCCTTTTAGAAGATATTATACTAGGCTAGACGCCCCCTACCACCACCCCCAACTATCACTGTATTCTCTGCAGTTTTGGTTGTGAAATCAAGCCTCCATCTTGTTTTCCATCCTGAGGGCATGGCTGGTAACTTCTTGGCAAGGCTTTGTTTAGCAATCCCGCCTGAGGGGATGCCCCTCTCAGATTCAATGTCTGCAAGTTTTCCTAGCTCTGTCTCTTTTTTTTTTTTTTTTTTTTTTGAGACGGACTCTAACTCTGTTGCCCAGACTGGAGTGCAGTGGCGTGATCTCGGCTCACTGCAAGCTCTGCCTCCCAGGTTCACACCATTCTCCTGCCTCAGCCTCCCGAGTAGCTGGGACTACAGGCGCCCGCCACCACGCCCAGCTAATTTTTTGTATTTTTTAGAAGAGATGGGGTTTCACACCGTGTTAAGCAGGACAGTCTCGATCTCCTGACCTCGTAATCTGCGCGCCTCCGCCTCCCAAAGTGCTGGGATTACAGGCGTGAGCCACCGCGCCGGCCCTAGCCTTGTCTCTTAAAGGGTCCCACCCAGCGACTGGGTTTTCTTGGGCCTGTCTGTGTGTGTACTGTGTGTGATGTCTGTAAAAAGAGCTCCAGGCCAGGCGCGGTGGCTCACGCCTGTAATCTCAGCACTTTGGGAGGCCGAGGTAGGCGTCACAAGGTCAGGAGATGGAGACCATCCTGGCTAACACGATGAAACCCCTTCTCTAAAAATACAAAAAAAAAAAAAAAAAATTATCTTGGCGTGGTGGAGGGCGCCTGCAGTCCCAGCTACTAGGGAGGCTGAGGCAGGAGAATGGCATGAACCCACGAGGCAGAGCTTGCAGTGAGCTGAGATCGTGCCACTGCACTCCAGCCTGGGCAACAGACCAAGACTCCGTCTCAAAAAAAAAAAAAAAACCTCTAATTACTTAGGCCTAAAGTAAGACAAGCACTTGGATCTAATATTTTTTAAAGGGAAGATAAAAATCTGTGGTACCTTTCAGTTCACATAACTTTAATCTTTAAGAAATATGAACGTCCCTAAACACTATTGGTAAAATGTAGGTGAGATGAAAGGTTTGCTAAGTGTTTTGAGGTTACAAACTGCATTTTGGGTTTTGAGAACAATTTGACTTGCTGGCTTCATAATTGGTAAGGCTTGGGGACACCACCTTAACTAAGAAGGCAAAACTTGGCTGCATACAATTAAAGCAACTTACTAAATTTTGTCTTAAAGTTAAAAATTGCTAGGATTTAATTGAAACTACTGGAAATTGATTTACATGCAAGGTGTGTAAGAACATTAAAATGTGTTTTTTAGTAAAAGGTTATAAGAAGGCATGGAAATGTAAACTTTTACCTAGGGTTAAAGGATTGTTTTGAGTTAAAATAGGAAAAAGCTGAAGGTTCAAAGAAGTGGTAGAAAAACTGCAAAAATTATCTTGCAAAAGAGGTTTTCTGTGTGAGCATATTGACTACATTCAAAAAAGGGTATTATATTGTTTTTCTGTAAATTTAGCATTGAAATAAAAGCATAACAAAGTTTTCCTAAGGCACTAATCTGCTCTTTGGCAAAATTTGTAAAGGGTTTACAAAAGGCTTTTGCTTCTTTAAAATTTCTGAGTCATCGTTTTGGCAAAATAAATAACTTATAGTAATCTGGAATTGTATTTCATAATATCAAGTGTTTTAAACCTCAAACATTTAACATCCTTCCCAAAATCAAACTTCAGTTTCAAAATTATCTTCCCTGGCACCTGTCTTTTCGAATACTTCAGAGGGCCACTGAAGTGTCCAGAAAAGAGAGAGAAACAGGATTATTTGATATGTTTAGATACATGGGCTTGCCAAAATGATGCTCAATCTTCTTTAAGCTATATCTTGGTGAATAGTGCTAATATATGTTGCAAAATTATATGGGATTTCTAAAATTCTGATGTCTGAGTATATGCTATCAATTATAATTAAGGTTTTGTTAAGTTATCGTAAACCACGGAGATAACCAAACTTCTTTGTCATTTTTGTTTCTAATGGTAATTACCCTGGACATATTGCTATTCACAGACAGTTGTTGTCTTGTTTTAATCCTTTTCAAAAGATGGTTTATAGTAAGCTGTAAGACTTTCACAGGTGCTCTCAAATGCAGGTTTATGATAATTTTGGATATTGTAACATTGGAATACAGGAAAATGCACAGGACTCATGAAGAGCTGAAATGCTCACAAATATGAAGCAAAGCAAGAGTTAACTAAATGGACTGAACTAGGGACGCTGAAGTAACTTTTTTGACTTTTGGTTGGAATATTGCTAATCCATGTTTTTTCAGTCAAGGGAACTTATTTTGAACTATTTACGGCCTTTAATAATTGAGTAAAGTATACTCCTATGAACAAAATTTGAAGCATGTTTGTCTCTCTCTGCCTGGTTCCTCTAGAATTTGGAAACTATCTGTGAGTATTCTTATGGCAATATAGTTGTTTGCATCAGTGCAATAAGAATCCACTTTTCTTTTGCAACAGGACACAATTGGAGAAAGTAGTTATTCTACCAAGTCTTTCACTGGAAGGATATGCTTCCCTTTAAGGAGTCAAGCTCAACTTGCAGAGCCAATAAAAGCCCCATGGGGAAACTGGCCTCATACCCTTGTCTATGCAGTCCCTATAAAGGGTTCCTGACCTGTGGTCACTAAAGAATGTCACTTTCTAACAGGTCCAAGAGCTCCAAGTTTATCTTGGAACCTTAAGAGGAGTGGATCACCCAACTCAAGGGTATTTGAGGATGCAAACCTATGGCTGGGCTCAGCTTTGAAAAGGTCTTATCTGTGATTCTTTGTGGAAAACATTTCCAACAAAGCCAATCCAAAAGGCCTATGTAGAAATAGTTATTCTTGCTGAATTTTAAGCAAATAATCAGGCCAAGTATAAGACTAAAGTCTATTTTGCAAACCACTCAGTCCTATCATAATTTTTTTTTTAACAAAAATAAGGACTGGAGAGAGAGAAATTATGTTCTAAGACTTACCATACATTTGTCATTAAATCCTAAAATCATTAGTTGTTTTTAAGTTTTCACCTACATTTCAGACTAACCCTGCTTGCTCCTGTGAACCAACCAGCAATCCCTGGCTGCAGGTCAGAAAGAATAGGAGGGATGGGTAGTGTAGAAATCGGGATCAGTATTCTAGTTCTGAGCAATTATCCTGCAAATCCTACCAGGTGATGGAATAAATAGGGTGCCCATCACCTGGAGGTTTCCTTTTTGGGAAAGTAAAACCAAGGGAACTAAACAAAGCCAAGCATCATCCATCCAAATCCTAGCAAGCATAACTATAGCGCCGGTTATCTGGGTGTGTCACAAGACATCCTTTTCTCTCCCTTGGAGGAGGACTCAGTTCCACAGTTTCACCGTAGTATTCGGCTTATAATAAGGAGTCCATGCAATACCCCCTAAGACACATTTTTATCCCATACTCAATTTCAAGCTTTGGGTCAAAGCCTTAGAAGGAAAACCGGATCTAAGTGATCCAGAGGCAGATGGCAGCAGAGATTAAAAGGCACAGCGTAGCTGATTCCTGCCGATTAAGCCAACCCCAAGCTTCCTGTTTCATGGATAAAGGCCACGTTAGTATCCATGGCATAAATGAGGTCCAGGGAACTCCGAGGCTACTGACAGTAGGTGGGATAGAGGCATAGGTGAAAATGGATAATTCCTGTTCTCGGGGACCCCCTGCTTCATGGGTGCAAGCCGCTTTGGCAGTCATGGCGGTGCCTGCCAAGGTCTCCAGGGCTCGGGGTTGCAAGGACGTGAGATATAAAGAGGACGCTCTTCCCTCTCTCCCTTACTTGCCCCGAGTATCTGCTAGGAAGAGAAGGGAACCAAGGATGGCTGCTCCCCTCTTTCTAGATGGGTAGCCATTCATCTTCAGTCTGTACCCCTTTCAAATGCATCCTGGATCTTTGGGACTCCTTTAAAAACGCCTTCTTTTTCCTTTCTTCTCCTTGGTTCTCCCTTCACTGATAGGTAATTGTGTCTCTCCTTACTACAGGACACTCCCCTCAGATGCATCCTCCAAACTGAAAAGTTAATTTCCCAAACCTTAAACTGGTTGGCTTAGGATTGGACTCAGGGGAAGGGAACCCAGAAGCCCAACATCGTGGCAAAAGCGTAAAGTCTTTTTACCAGTCAGGCGTTTGGACTTCCTCTCCCTGTGCAAACTGGTAAAAGCTTTTTGAGTTGTCCTTACCCCTCCTCTTGTTTCGTTTTGATACATGTTTTCTAATGACCTGGTTTGTCTGTTCTTGCCTTCAGGCCATCAAACTCCAAACGGTCATGCAACCAGAGCCTCTGACAATGGCCCCTTCTGCCAGGAACCCTTAGATAGGAGCTGATAGATCCCTCTGAGAGAGCTCTGACTGCCTTTTCCCCAAAACAGAGCCTCCTGTCATCAGGAAGCAGTTAAGATCGGTCTTTGTCCTTATCCTTAATCTAACGTCAGTTAGATGTACTTCTTTAGAGCAGGGAATGAGGCAGCCAGGTGGGAGGGGAATCCCTGGGGAAACTCCAACCAGCCTGCCTTCTAAGGTGGAGCATAGGGAAGTTTACACCCTTTGCAGCGGGGAGGCAGTGGCCCCTCCTCTTCCTGTGCTGAACCTGGGATTCAAATGGCCTGGCGGGAAGCGCTCTAGCAGAGGGACTCTGGCTTGTGAGAGTCCCTGTTTCCCCTTTTTTTTTCCCCTTTTCACCCAATATAACCCTGCTTTACTCACCCTTTAAACCATCTGTGAGCCTAAATTTTCGTGGCTGTGGGACAGACAAGAACCCCATCTTTAGCTGAACTAAGGAAAAGTCCTGCAACAAAATCATTCCTTAGTTTCTTCACTGGTGAAATGTGGGTGATATCCACTTCACTGAGTCATTCTCAAGATGAAGGGAAATGACAGGCAAAAGCACCTGGCAGAGCACATGAATAGATTATAGGTGTTCCCAAAATGATCGTTTGAATCTGTGGAATCGTGCTTTCTTACCATGTTTTTATGTGGTGCTTTTTTTTCCTGGGCTTATTCACAACATTGCATAAAATAATTTTAGATATAATGACTAGTTTAGGTAATTAGTATCCTCTTCATTTTATAAATAGAATAATATTCAGACTCAGCGATTAGGGTTGTGTCTGCTTGAGACAATTATGCCAGTCATGTAGTATAATTTGGTTCAAAACATTTTTTCTCTTTTCCTTTTAATATACCTTTGCAGAGAATTTGCATGGGACAGTTTTCTTCTTTCCCAAACAGCTGACTGAATCACACATTCTTGCTGGGACGAATCAGTGAGGACACACTATTATCGTTCTGAGATCTAAGACCTTGGTACAAAAGTTTTAAACGGAAGTGAGCAGTCACCTCTGGGGTAGTCTCCTGGGGGAAGGGCAACTGATTGGTCACCCAAGTGACACTAGTTCCAGTTCACCATTGTCCAGGACACAGCCCAAGTCGTACACTTGCAAATGCATTCCTGTCACTCTCCAGGGTTGACTGGGCTCAGGAACTCAGTCCAACCAAGTTCACAAGAGATGAAGTTAATAAACCAGCAGGCCAACTGGTTCATTTATCATGAATGATACCAGCATTTCCAGCCCCCACCCCATATGTGAACAATATGGAAAACCAATTTGTGAGAACATCCGTAAGCCTAGAATCAGATCAAGAGGTATGAGTTGTACAATTCTAATGTTCAATGACAATGAGCTGTTTGGGTTCTGTCCATTTCAATTTGTTCTTTTGTTGCCTTCCAAGGTCCCAGGTTAAATGAAACCCTTTCAGGCATTGTTGTCAATAACAATCTGGCCTGGGTGTACCATGACTGAATGTTTCAGCCAGGATTTTAGTGCCTGAAGTGGTCAGACCAGTTAATAATACCTCTCAGAAACACTCAACTTGTTGGCCAGATTCCTTGAATTTAAATTTTTTTAAACTTTTTTGTTTAATTATAACAAGGAGATTACGTTGATCCAGATAACACAGACTGTTGCCATGATTCTTAATTAGAAACAATCTTAACCCACCACTGGAGCCAGGTAGGGTGAGGTGCTGTGAGTCCCCCATCTTTCCTCACTTGCGCATACCTGTGGCCAAGGGCAGCAGCACATGTTGAAAGCGGTGCAGGAGGTGAGAAGCGGCACAGACGTGGCCTGAGGGGGAATTGTGAGCACTGTGAGCTGGAGGTCATCTGTCTCCATTGCTTGGGAAGGAAATGAAACATTGCCAATTGTTCACTCAGTTCATTTTCATTTCTATCCTTCACTTGATGTTTCTGCCTTCTAACAAAATTTTCAGTGGGAGTGCCTTAAAATGCCATTTAAAAATAATATGTAAAATCTCCTAGTTTTCCAAAGGCTTCAAGTAAGCAGATTTTCTTTTTCTTTTTTTTTTTTTTTTTGAGACGGAGTCTTGCTCTGTCACCCAGGCTGGAAGTGCAGTGGTGCGATCTGGGCTCACTGCAAGCTCCGCCTCCCGGGTTCACGCCATTCTCCTGCCTCAGCCTCCCAAGTAGCTGGGACTACAGGCACCCACTACCACGCCTGGCTAATTTTTTGGTATTTTTAGTAGAGACAGGGTTTCACCGTGTTAGCCAGGATGGTCTCGATCTCCTGACCTCGTGATCTACCCACCTCAGCCTCAGATTTTCTAGGGAAAGCTATGCAGATACAACTGAAATGCTGCCCTAAAAGAAGGAGCCATTAATCCCAATTTAAAACAGATTGGAAATCGCAACATGAGCCAACACCATGATCAGTTTCTCGTAGAAAGCTGGGTTACCTTTTAAATCCCACTTTTGGGAGACTTAAGCTAAAAATGAAGAAGGTTTTGTTAACCCAAGTTGAACGTTAGTTTTCAAATAAAGGTTTGTTCACTGGCTTCACACACTTCAAAGTATTTAATTCAATTATTCCGAGAGGCTACATATGAAATCATATCGCAAAAATGGCACCTAATCCAATAACTGGTAAAATATGAAATTCCTGTTGATATGAAATCAGCAATCCCCATAAGCCAAAAGAAGGACACACCTATCTTCACCTAGTGGAGAATGGTTTGTCTTTTACTAGTTCCCTGCTATTTTTACCTGAAGTTAATCACAGTAGAAAGAATCTAATGCGTTAGCTCACACTAAATGTTATTAATGACTAAGACAGCTTAACCTGTTGACCCACCCAAAGGATTAGTATTTTAACTAGGGACTATGCATTAACATAAAAGAATAAATCTCAGTTAGTAATATTTCAGGCATCTGAGACACAATGAGAAGAGGAATGAGTCAGCTCACAGCACACGGGCAATGGGACAAAGTACAAGCTGTGGCTTTACTCTGATCTGAATGGAGTCCCGTGCCTGGAGCATTCTAGCTGTCCACACCATTCAGATCTTGAGTAAGTTACTTAACCTACTGAAATGTGGGTAACAATAGTGCCTTCTCTGTAGGACTGTTATGATAAATAAATGAAATGATGTATGCAAAGTGCCTAGGACAGTGCCTGGCTTATAAAAAGACACCATGACAGGAAAGCCGGTACATGAATGGCTTCTCCATCTATCATAAAATCACAAAAAGCTGGTTCCACAATAAACTTCCAAATTTCACATTCTCCTTACATTTCAGGAATATTTCACAAACTTTCCAAGTACACAAATCTAACAACCTTGCATTTACGGGAGAAGTGAAATGTTTTTGTTTCTTTTTAAAATTAAGACACTATGGTATTTTCATTTTATTTTATTTTTATAAAGATGGACTCTCACCATGTTGCCCAGGCTGGTCTCGAACTCCTGGCCTCAAGGGATCTTTTCTCCTCAGCCTTCCAAAGTGCTGGGATTACAGACGTGAGCCACTGCACCTAGCACGAACTGTTATTTAGAACTATTAAAGGGCTAAATAACCCTATCTACCACCTTATGTATTTATAGAACTTAGTTTATGTTCATCTAAATATATGTAGAATGAGAGCTAGAACTATTTTATATTGAACTTTCAGACTCTCTTCCTCTTTGAAAAATATAATACTCAATAGTCGGAACTTGTTACTCAAAAGCTAGGTCACAGGAAAGATAAAGAAGTAATGCAGCTGGGCGCAGTGGCTCACTCCTGTAATCCCATCACTTTGGGAAGGCAAGGCAGGTGGATCACTTGAGGCCAGGAGTTCAAGACCAGCCTGGCCAACATGGTGAAATTCGGTCTCTACTAAAAATACAAAAATTAGCCAGGCATCGTGGTGGGCGCCTGTAATCCCAGCTACTTGGGAGGCTCAGGCATGAGAATCACTTGACCCCAGAGGCAGAGGTTGTAGTGAGCCGAGATTGTACCACTGCATTCCAGCCTCCATGACAGAGTGAGACTCAGTTTAAAAAAAAAATAAAAAATAAAAATAAAAATAAAACTAATGAAATCAGAAGGGGCATCAGGGAAACATCTTTAAAGAGAAGATGAAAGGGAAGAAGGAAAACAATTTTTGTTAAAAATTATAAATAACTAGACACAGTTAAATTTATTTTTTTTAAGTGAAATTTGTATTGGCATTGTCCCAGTGCTGTATGTAACAGAATATCTGCAGAAAAGCCAGCAGAAATAGGAGAAACCATTACAGGTTAAAAGGTTTCGGAGGTGGGGCAGTGGGATCAAGTTGTGTTAGCTACCCTTGAAAGAATTTGCAAAATGGCTTTAAACTTGTCTGAGGCCAGTGCTGGGGCAGCCTCCATATCGTTGCAGATGTGGAAGTAGATAAAAATCTGATAATCCAAGTCATGAGCCTCTTATAATCAGGAGGAAGCTGCAAGGAATTTATGAAAAGGAAATTCCATTTCACCAGGACATGTGGCTGTGATCACCATCTGTTTAAACATCTTAATAGTTTGCGGCAAACAACTAAAACCACTTTTTCCCCCTTACAAGTCTATCCAAGCACTTTCTGTGTGTCCAAATGGAATTTAAACCTCCCTTTTCTAATGTTGGACTAAAATCTCATTCTAAACTGGAGTGAATTGTGGCTAACTATAGCGGAAAACATTAAAAATTCATCATTCAGCTACAAAATTTAATCAAGTGGTAACTTCTCTAAAGGTAACAATGGTATCTGCTTGTCCTCAAACCTAATGAGATTTAACTCTGATGGCTATGGTGTGGAACTTACTATTACAGAACAATCATTAGAATTAAGTGAACCAAAGATCCTTCAAGCTCCTCCTCATTTTGATTTATTGATTAAAAAATATTAAGCATCTATAATATAAGCATCTACACTTCAGTATCATCTCTTGTGTTTAAAACAAAAGTTAATTTGAGGTAAATGTGTATACTTTGAAATATTTATTCTGACCATTATCACTTTCCATCTCATGAACAACAAAGATTTTCTTATTTTAATCTGCCATTTTAAAAACAATGTTGGGCAGGGCACAATGGCTCATTCCTGTAATCCCAGCACATTGAGAGGCTGAGGTGGGAGGATCTCCTGAGCCCAGGAGGTCGAGGTTGCAGTGAGTTATGATCATGCCACTGCACTCCAGCCTGGGTGATAGAGTAATACCCTGTCTCTAGAAAAAATAAACAATGAAAACAAAATTGATGCACTAAAGCTAAATTTATCAGATTAACAGTAATTCTAGGTAGCTCACCTTGTATCAATATCTGTATTCAGTGCTAAATTGAACAAGCAAGAAGAAATTCCCAAAAGGATCCACTGCATCTTGCGTCCTTAACAAACGTTTGATGAGGAAGGACCATTGATCATTATGTGCCTGAGATACAGCCAGTCTCTGCCTTCGAGAAGCTCCAAGTCAAGTGAGACAAGTAGATAGAAAGGTGTCACATCTATTATCAAATCTTTTGCAAGCCCCTGCAATGGCTCAACTGTGCTGTGGATATCAAGTCCCCAGGCTGTACCGAGGCTTGGGCCAGAGTCGGAGAGGAACCGTGTCTCCACAAGATCAGCACGTGGGGGCCTGGGAAGAGAAACTCAGGATGAAGAATTCTGGGTCAACTGCTCCTCCTCAGTGGCAACTCCCCTGCCAGCAAGGACCTTGAGATGATCGGTTGTCTTTTAAAGGGTAGTGACGTTCCCTTGTACTGCCTCTACCTCTCTGCTTATGAAGTCACTACCCTGCCTTGAATATCTAACTTTATCTAACTTAGAGTAGACTCTTAGGGAAGGGATTTGGAACCAGATGAGAGAGAAAGACAGTTATAGATGGGTCTCAGGTCTCCAGAGTAGTTCCACATTTGAAGGTCTATTCACTGACTCAGTTCTTGTTGAGTTTGCTGAGATGCTAACAGCAGGTTCCACACAATGTGGATTCTACAAGATATATTTGCCTGCCATCTCCCCACTTCCTTCAAAAATCGATGAGTTTATTTAAATACCTGTTTCTATAAAGCATCGGTTGACTTATTTCTTGAAACAGGAGAGATCCGGAGAAGGAGAAAGGACCATAACATCTCCCCTTCCCAGTATATCACAAATAGAACCATGAAAGACATAGAACCCAACCGAGAACCCAGAAGTAAGCAATGGTAAAGATGAACTCTGGAACCCTTTGACAAAGGAAAGGTTGAGGTAACTTTAGAAGTAGAAGCTTATGAAAAAGAAACGAAAGAACTCAGGTATGAAGGCAGAATAGTCTGGGGCCATTTTGTGTCTGCAACGGTTGTACACACCTCCTTTGTCTCTGGGGATAACATTTTATTTCAGTATTTCACCTTACCTGACATTCATAAGGAGGACCCTAAGACACTGAGGAAAGGTTAAATTGTATGCCCCTTTACATTCAAGATATATTCATTTTTAAAAACTTCTTGTTTTGTTTTGATTTGATTTGTATAGCTGGATGCATAATGGTAAGTTTGAGCTATCTAGAAAATTCCCCTAGAACACATACTCTTACATTGCTAGATGAATAAATTATTAATGTAACTTATGTGCTGTGATACCTAATGTAATATAATGTAAAATAGACAAGGAGACAAAGCTATGACATATCAAATTTTTTTCCTTCAATCAGATTTAAGACTAGCCTACTTCAAAGTTTAAAGTTAGAAGAATTTTACTTTGCTAATGGAAGTGGACTTTTTATAGAAGAAAAATCACTTTTTTTGAAGATAGAAATAGATGTTATTGTAGTCATTTATGCAGTGAAGTATCTATGCATCTATGCAGTGAAGTCACATTTTAAAACTCCTGGTAGCAACTTTTTCTTGGTAAATTTTAATAAGATATCTTAACGTTTTTCCATATGTCTGATCTGCAAGGTTGTTGGGTTTTTTTTTTTTTAACTTAAGTTTAATTTCTTGGGAAATTTTATATTTTAGGGGGGGAAAAATTCCCAAGACATTTTAACTCAGATGATGGAAAACTAAAATGATTGGCCCTTTTAAAAAAGAGCACATATTTTGTTTTAAAAGAAATACTTAATAGGAAATGAATTCCCATAAAACCAAAGGTTTTTACCTACAGCACTGGTACAAGAAATACATCATGGGATATAGACCTTTTTATAGCAGAGCCCTCATCTGAAATGAGTATTAGTTATTAGTCAGTTTTAAAAAGCATCATTTAACGGAGGTGTTTCCTTTCATTTGTTTGTTTGTTTGTTTGTGAAATCCCCACTTAACATTCTCTATTGCTTGGAATGTTTGGGGCTACAAGATAAATACCACAGTTACCTATGTTTTTTCAGCTTGTTTGTGGTGTACAAACTCAGGATTTAAGTTCTCTTCCTGTGTGAATCATGACAAAGGCAAGAGTACAGCACTTTTTTTTTAATTTTTAAAACTTTTTATTATGAAAAATTTTAAACATACGTAAACACATTATAGTAGTATAGGGTAAAGATCTTTTTTTTTAATACAGCACTTTTTAATATATTTTTTTCACTGATAAAAGGAAGTCATTCCCAAACTAGCCTCTCAAAGAATATTGATTTTTGTGCACAGAACTAAGATATCCTGCTCTTTAAAAATCATATAATGATGACTTTTTCACAACTCAAAGAGAAATTTAGATTAATAATAGTGTTTTCTTTGTTGGTTTTCACACGGGTATTTTTTTTTTCTTAAAACTTTGACTCTTGCTATAAATTGTGCATAGGCCTTTTTGTCTACAAGAGATCATTTTTTATTCAACACAAAAGATTATCTTTAGTTTCCACATGTTTACTAAATCAATATTTCATGGTATTCCATGAAAAGACTCATGACTTCTAGAAACTAAACCACTTGAAATATTTTGAGAACCACTAATATAACTCTTTCATTAATTAATATCAAGCATTTTGGCCAGGCGTGGTAGCTCACATCTGTGATCCCAGCTCTCTGGGAGGCTGAGGTGAAAGGATTGCTTGAGGCCAGGAGTTTGAGAACACCCTGGGCAACATGGTGAGACCCTGTCACTATAAAAAAATAAAAAAATTGGTTGGGTGTGGTGGCTCACACCTGTGGTCCCAGCTACTTGGGGGACTGAGGCTGGAGCCCAGAAGGTCAAGGCTGCAATGAGCTGTGTTCATGCCACTGCATGCCAGTGTGGGTGACAGAGTGAGACTGTCTCAAAAAAAATAAAAATAAAAATTAGGCTGGGTGTGGTGGCTCACACCTGTAATCCTAGCACTTTGGGAGGCCAAGGTGGGCGGATCACGAGGTCAAGAGTTTGAGATCACCCTGGCCATCAAGATGAAACCCTGTCTCTACTAAAAATACAAAAATTAGCTGGGCATGGTGGTGCACGCCTGTAGTCTCAGCTACTCGGGAGGCTGAGGCAGAAGAATCGCTTGAACCTGGCAGGCGAAGTTTGCAGAAGGTTGCAGTGAGCCAAGATCACGCCATTGTACTCCAGTGTGGTGACAGAGCGAGACTCTGTTTCCAAAAAAAAAAAAATTAAGCATTTGAGTGTGAATGTAGCACCTTGATATGAGTTTGCAGGTTTCCCTAGCCCCCAATGTGACTGTATCTGGAGATAGGACCTCTAGGAAGTAATTAAGGTTAATTAAGGTCACAGGGCTTGGGACCTTAACTCAATAGTACCATGGCCTTCTATTGTGAATAGTGCTGTAATAAAAATGGGAGTGCAGATTAAAAAAAAAAAAGAAAAGAAAGATTCTAATCAGGTATAGTGGCACATGCCTGTAGTCCCAGCTACTTAGAAGGCTGAGGTGGGAGGATCTCATGAGCCTCGGAGTTTCAGTCCAACCTGGGCAACATAGTGAGAACCCATCTCTTTAAAAAAGCAAAAAGAAAATGAAGATTTTCTTTTTCTCTTTCTCTCTCTCTCTCTTCCATGTGAAGACACAGCAAGAACGCAGCCATCTGCAAGCCAGGAAAAGAGCACTGATCAGAAACTGACCATGTTGGCACCCTGACCTCAGATTTCCAGCCTTCAGATCTGTGAGAAAATAAATTTCTGCCTATGAAATACCCAGTCTATGGTATTTTGTATGGCAGCCTGGGATGATGACAAAGGGGGAAATGGCAGCCATGTATGAGTCACACAGAAGCCACAGGTCTGCAGTGTTGGAATACAGCCAGCAAAGTTCTTATCCTTCCCCGGTCCAGATTGCTTTTTCTTATCGTGTCAGTCAGCATGAGAAACATTATGCTACAGTGACAACCCCAAAATCTCAATGGCTGACAAAGTCACTCTGTCCCAGGGTGCCAGAGGCTCCATCTCAACGTGTGCTTTTATGATCGTAAAGACAGCCAGGCACGGTGGCTCATGCCTGTAATCCCAGACTTTGGGAGGCTGAGGTGGGCGGATCACCTGAGGTCAGGAGTTTGAGACCAGACTGGCCAACATGGTGAAACCCCGTCTCTTCTAAAAATACAAAAATTAGCCAGGTGTGGTGGCACGTGCCTGTGATCCCAGTTAGGAGGCTGAGACAGGAGAATCACTTGAACCCAGGAGGGGGAGGTTCCATTGAGCCAAGATGGTGCCACTGCACTCCAACCTGGGTGACAGAGCAAGACTCCATCTCAAAAAAAAAAAAAAAAAGATTGTAAAGACAAGAGAGAGGATGTGATGACTCATGAACTGGGCCTTAAAGCATTTTCCCAGAAGTGTATACACCTGTTCACATTTCACTGGCCAGAGTAAATCACGTGGCCATGCCTGGCATCATCATGGGCAGTAAAATGCACTCTTATTATGTGCACAATGGAGAAGAGGAAATAGGTCAGTGGGCCACACTGATGACTCTCCTCCAGGAGTGTAGTGTTGGGGATGGCCTGGCCATCACAGTGACACGCAACGGTCAACATGACGGGATTCAGTAGGTGTGCTATGGGACAGAAGATGCCTAGATTAATTTTCCCAACCCCTGGGGCCTAGATTAATTTTCCCAACCAACACAAAAGTGTGTTACATCTTTTCCAGTAATTTTCGGTGGAGGTGATTATGAAGACATACACAGGAAAATAAATAATAAAAGGCCAAGAGTAATAAAACATCAAAATGAGTGACATGCACATATTGAATTATGCAGTTTCATAGAAGATGGAGATTACTCTGCCATAAAATCATTAAGAAAAATTCCATAGATGAGATAAAGGTTTAAATACAAGCAAGCTTAGATACAGTAAGAGAAGGAAGAGGGATGGGCAAGGTGGCTCACGCCTGTAATCTCAGCGCTTTGGGAGGCCAAGGTGGGAAGATCACTTGAACCCAGGAGTTCAGGACCAGCCTGGGCAACATAGTGAGACCCCATCTCAAAAAGGAAAAAAAAAAGTAGAAAGAGGATTCAAGGCAGGAAAATGGCAGGACGAAAGGATTGGAGAGTGAATTTGGTGGCATGTTCAAAAGGCAAAAAGGAGACAAGTCAAACTGAATCAGAAGTTTCTTTGTAGGAATAACAATTTGAATTTTGCTTTATAATCTTTGAAGGTCATGTCGTGTGTCTTTGTTTAAGTAGGCAGTGGTGTGCAGATGTTTGCATTTCAGAATAATTTATCTGGTGTAAAGCATGTAGGCAAAGATGAAATAAACCAGAAAAAAGAAGTCAATTTATTACTATACAATAGCCTATGTGATGAGCACCTGGAAATGAGTGTTCGTTATAGGAACTAAAAATAAAGTATGATAACTAAAAAAATGTAAGATGAATCAGTGGGTTTCCTTTAGGACTGGTGTGCTCTGTAAAATGAGGGGGAAAAAAGCAAAGATGAGGTCAAGGTTTGAAATGTAAATGATCCTCACTAAATTATGAAGCAGACCAAGGGAAAACCCAAATCTCTCCACATTCTAAGACAGCATCTAAAAAATCATCTTGTTAAGATTATAATGGGAACTTAGGTTACCAAACTAACAGGATGGAAAGGTCTGCTTATTTAAATGATCAAACCTTACAAGAATGCATCAATCACCAAGGTAAATTTGAGCAGACATTTGATATCATTTATTTTCAGAAGCTTGGGTCTACATTTATTCCGTGAAATTACCTTCTAACTGAAAATTTTCATTCAAAGCTTTCTGGTTTCATCAGAAAAAAAAATTTCAGTAGCATGGTCACATAAGCAATATATCCTGAAGATTTATATCCTCCTTGAACTTATAGGCCAGAGCAAATCTTTAAGTGATCCAAATAAAACACATTCAGAAGGTTAACACATAGAAATATGTTTCTGTATCAAATTCACCTTCTGAATAAATTTCATTTGTTTTAACTCTTTCAGATGGTAAAATTGATGGAAACATCAGTATTCTTCAGTGGTATAATCTAAAACAAGGTATCCTTTTAAAATGCTCCTTGCAATAATTTTTCCATTGCATAGAGCAGCAATCACAAGTATAGCAACTACTTCTATCACTCAGTAATTTTGGCAAGCAGTACCAGCATTCTCTGAATAAAAAGAATTAATCTGAGTCATTAGATCACAGTTCTATATTCTCTTTTATGTGAGCCTTTATTCATTGCGCTATCTCATTGGAATTGATCTCTACCTGGTTAACGATCCACATTCTACCCTGTTACTTAAGGGCCTGCTCTAATATTATTTCCCTTTTTCTGAAATTTTATTGCACTTGCTGTCTTCATACTTCATTTAGACTTGTCATTTTCTATGCTTATTACTTGTTTGCTTTTCACTAGTGACTGTGGAAAAATCTTCCTCCAGGATAGAGGAACAAACTAAATGACACCTCCTCTAGGCAGTTCCAAATAGACCCAGAAGGTGGGACATTCTGCAGTTCATCTGGCCGTGGTAGATGCTGAAATACATGCTGTCTCTTCAACAAGACAATATCATGAAGAAAAAGACTGTGCTATATGAAATAGTGTCTATGATATATAACAGGGGCATTTCATGGTCCTGTGTTAGAACCTTATCTGGACAAGGCAGGAATAAAGGAATTTTTGAGGAGAAAGATGAGAAGAAAACTTATGGACAGGAAAAGCTGGAGATTGCTCACTTAAAGAAGTAACTAACTGGCCAACACATGCAGTATGATCTCCTAGGAAAAGAGATTTGGAAGGATAAATGCTAAGAATGTAATAGTTATAATCAATGGGTCATAGGTCTCTTCATTATCTTATTTTTGGTTTCTCTGCATTTTCTTACATTCTACAAACTACCCACACTGCTTCTATAATAATAAAAGGTTTTTAAATTTTTTTTTAATTTTTATTTTTTTAGAAACAAGGTCTTGCTGTGTTGCCTAGGCTGATCTCAAACTCCTGGGCTCAGGTGATCCTCCTGCCTCGGCCTCCCAAAGTGCTGGGATTATAGGCATGAACGACTGCACCCTGCCAGCAGTTATTATTTTTAAGAGATAGAAATCTCCCTGTATTCCCAGCTCTCCTATCCCTGGCCCATATCTGCTCACACTCCCATATTACATGTTAATTACACCATGGAGTCCAAACCAGGAAGCTGGGAGAAATCCTAGGTGTTTCACTTTCCCTCACCCACCACAGATTTTACCACCTAAATATTTCTCCAATCTGTTCATTTCTCTTCTCTACTACCATTGACTTTGATCCAAGCTTATTACCTTTCACTGAGTGTGAAGAGTTTGTTTTCCAGCCAATCTCCCTGCCTCTCATCAGGTTCTCTTCTCCACCAGAGTGAGTTAAAATGGCAACATCATTCTCTTACTTAAAATCCCTCAGTGGCTCACCATAAGATATGGTCCATGCTCAGTATGGATGGGCTGGAGATCTCTTCAGGACCCTGCCCATGGGGATGTCTTTCATCATCCCTTGCTCCACAGTGTCCTAAGCTCTAGCATTACGGAGCTCCACGTAGCTCCCAGCACACTTTACACCCTGCTCTTTTTCTCAAGTGTTTCCCTATGCATAGAAAACCCACCTCTCTCTCCTTTGAATGTCCTCTTCTTTCCCTTACCTACAGACGGCAAATTCTTATAATCCCTCAAGTATTATTTCTCCTCCAGCAACCCTTCCCTGACAGGCCCTGGCACTCAGGCTGAGTGTCCGTCTTTATGTGTTCGAGGTACTGTGAAGACTTAAGCTCTTGCAGTTACCATTGACCCTGTTGTATGGAAATCATCTGCTGATGTGTCTATGTCTGTACTCAACCAGAGGTTATTCCCAACAAAGACCGTGAAGCATCTTATTCACAGACATGGCAGGTGCACAACACACATTTCAAAAGCTGACATGGGCCAGATGCAGTGGCTCACACCTGTAATCCTAACACTTTAAGAGGCTGAGGCAGGAGGATCACTTGAGGCCAGGAGTTTGAGACCAGCTTGGGCAACATAGTGAGACCCTATCTCTACAAAAATAACAAAAATTCAGAAAAGCATGGTGGCATGTGCCTGTAGTCCCAGCTACTCAAGAAGCTGAGGTGGGGGAATCATTGGGCCCAGGAGTTCAGGGCTGCAATGAGCTATGACTGCACCACTGCACCTCATTCAGCCTGGGCCACAGAGCGAGACCGTGTCTCAAAAAAAACTAAACGGTGTGACTGATCAGTGAGTTCCTTTGGCAATGAGTTTCCATAGTCTTCAGCCAGCTGCCACCATGTCCCAGAGCATGCCCAAGAAGCAGCACCAGGGCTGCAGATAGGAAACCTGCTCTCAGAAAGAATAACGCCTACTAAGAGATAAGAAGGACCATCTCTGTGTCTTGCTGGATTGTGAAGTGATTGGAAAGCCGTCAGCCTCCTGGGTTCCAGATGCCTGCCTGAGCCAACTCCTGGGATGTAGTTGTTTCCACCTGACTTCCTACCTGCCAGAGCCTTTTCTCCTTCTTGCCATAGATAGACACAGATTCTCTATAGCTTTCCAAATGTTATCTACCCTAGAACTTGACCCACTTTATTCAAACTTCCTATGCTCTAGTTTAGTCCCTAAGATGGGCTCTGGGACAGCACAGAGCCTATTGGCCAGTTGTTCCCCTGCTTTTGCCTAAGCATCGCTAAGACAGTAAGCCTTCAATATCCAACTGTATACATCATAACCTCTCCAAGGACAGGGCCTCAGCTTTTCTATGTCTTTGTCTTCCTAACCACTCTTAGCTCAGGGCTTTGCATGTAGTAAGCACTCAGCCCATCTTTGTGGATTCAGTTACTTCCCGAATATTTTTTTCAAGCCACTCATAATTTCATACTTTATCTGCTAACAGTATTTTTAACTTTTCAAGAATAGCACTATCTATTCATTGGTTAATATCTTTCAACGTATCTCCATCTGCAGATGGTTTTATTTTTATTATTTATTGTTTGTTTTTGAGACAGAGTCTCACTCTGTTGCCCAGGCTGGAGTGCAGTGGCATGATGTCAGCTCACTCAGCCTCTGTCTCCTGGGTTCAAGCAATTCTCCTGCCTCAGCCTCCCAAGTAGCTGGGATTATAGGCACCTGCCACCACGCCTGCCTAATTTTTGTATTTTTAGTAGAGACAGGGTTTGACCATGTTGTCCAGACTGGTCTTGAACACCTGACCTCAAGTGATCCACCCACCTCAGCCTCCCAAAGTGCTGGGATTACAGGCATGAGCCACCATGCCCAGGCTTGGATGGTTTTAAAGTCTACTCCCAATCCTCTTCATCTATATAATCTCCATTAATCCAATTGTTCTCTGATTTATCTTAGTATTTGGAGCACATTTTAAAGCAACTTTCGTAGAAATCACCCTGGGATCATCTATATTCCAGAAATAAGCATATTTGACATTTTTAAAATTACCTTCTACTAGATTATTAAATTCTCTTTTTTTTCTGCCAAGTTGTCTAGATGTTGCTTCAATATCTCACATTCCACTGTTGAGGAGGAGACATCTCAAGCTAAGCTGGCTTTAGTTCTTGTGGTGGTAATATCTTCCTAAGCCTTCCCTTCCCCTACCTCATGGAATGATAGACTGAGTGTCAGCCACGTGGCCAGGCTGGGGCCGGGATTTCCCAGGCCAGAGTCCACTAAGTGCTGGTTTAGCATTGAAATGCTGAGAAGAGAGAACAGGAGCACGTGGAGAGACAAAGCAGGGGCCCAGGCTGGGATCCAGGAGCCAAATGTCTCAAAGTCTGGAAGAGGAAAACGTGGAAAAGCAGGGCAAAATCTGGCCCACCACCCACCCTGGCAGGGCCAGGAAGGCATCCTAGTCCTTTATCTCCTGAGCCAGCAGGTACATGAGACAAAAGTGGAGGAGCCATCCTCAATTCAAAGTCTGGGGCTAGAGAGATTAAGATCCTTTATAAATTTAAACATTTAACTACAACGCTGCTGTGGTTTGGTTTGTCCCTACCAAAACTCATGTTGAAATTTGATCCCCAATGTGGCAGTGTTGGGAGGTGTTTGAGTTATGGGGACGTATCCATCAATAACAGATAAATGCCCGCTAATGCCCTCCTGCTGGGGTGAATTCTCACAGGAGTGGACTGGTTCCCATGAAAGCAGATTGTTAATGAGTCTGGCTTCCTCGGCTTCACTCTCTTGCTCCTTCTCTTGCCATAGGATCTCTTTGCTCACTCCAGCTTCCTTTCCACTGTCCATTATGAGTAGAAACAGCCAGAGGCTCACTCCAGCTTCCTTTCCACTGTCCATTATGAGTGGAAACAGCCAGAGGCCCTTACCAGATATAGATGTGCAGTCTTGAACTTTCCAGTCACCAGAATCATGAGCTAAAACGCTTTTTTATTCTTTATAAATTACCCAGTCTCAGGTATTGTTGTAGCAATACAAAATGTGCTAAGACAAATAGGTACTTCTTTTTTTCATTCTTTGTAACATGGTATATTTTCTCTTTTTCTATTCCTTATCTCTGCTCTGCTTATGATTACCCATCTCAAGCCTTTGTTCTTGGATTTGTTTTAGATCTAAATTTTAGATGTTTTTAGATTTATAAAAGATTTGTTTCTCTGCTCACTTTCATTTATCATTTCTGATTATTTGGTCTATTTACTTTTTTAATAACAATAGTTTACAGATTGGCAGCACTCCATAATCTATTTTTTAAATCTGCCTCTTTATTAAAAATATTTGCTTCAGAATGCAACAAAAACAAAAATAAATAGATGGGAACTAATTAAACTAAAAAGCTTCTGCACAGCAAAAGAAATAATCAGCAGAGTAAACAGACAACCCACAGAGTGGGAGAAAATATTTGCAAACTATGCATCTGACAAAGGACTAATAGCCAGACTCTACAAGGAACTCAAACAAATCAGCAAGAAAAAAAACAAATAATCACATCACAAAGGTGGCTAAGGACATGAATAGACAATTCTCAAAAGAAGATATACAAATGGCCAACAAACACATGAAAAAATGCTCAACATCACTAATTATCAGGGAAATGCAAATCAAAATCACAATGAGATATCACCTTACTCCTGCAAGAATGGCCATAATTTTAAAAAATCAAAAAATAACAGATGTTGGCAGAGAGGTGGTGAAAAGAGAACACTTTTACACTGCTGGTAGGAACGTAAACTAGTATGACTATGGAAAACAGTATAGAGATTCCTTAAAGAACTGAAAGTAGAACTACTATTTGATCCAACAATCCCACTACTGGGTATCGACCCATAGGAAAAGAAGTCATTATATGAAAAAGAAACTTGCCGGGTGTGGTGACTCATGCCTGTAATCCCAGCACTTTGGGAGGCCGAGGTGGGCAGATTACTTGAGGTCAGGAGTTCAAGACCAGTCTGGCCAACATGGTGAAATCCAATCTCTACTAAAAATACAAAAAATTAGCCACACATGGTGGCACATGCCTGTAATCCCAACTACTTGGGAGTCTGAGGCAGGAGAATGGCTTGAACCCAGGAGGTGGAGGTTGCAGTGAGTTGAAATTGCACCATTGCACTCCCGAATGGGTGACAGAGCAAGACTTCATCTGGTCAAAAAAAAAAAAAAGAAAAGAAAAAGAAACTGCACACTCATGCTTATAGCGGCACAATTCACAATAGCAAAACTATGAGACCGGCCTAAATGCCCATCAGCCAACAGTGAATAAAGAAAATATGTTATTTATGATACCATGGAATACTACTCAGCCATAAAAAGGAACAAAATAGTGGCATTCGCAGAAAGCTGGATGGAGTTGGAGACTATTTGTCTAAGTGAAATAACTCAGGAATGAAAAACCAAACATTTTATGTTCTCATTTATAAGTGGGAGCTAAGCAACAAGGACACAAAGGCATAAGAATGATATAATGGGCTTTGGGAACTGGGGTTAGGGCGAGAAGGATGGGAGTGGGGTGAGGGATAAAAGACTACACATTAGGTACAGTGTGCACTGCTTGGGTGATGGATGCACCTAAACCTCAGAAATCGCCACTGAAGAACTTTTCCATGCACCAAACACCACCTGTTCGCCCCAAACTATTAAAATTTTAAAAGAGAACAGTAGAGCAGGTAATTACGTATAAAAACAATATAAAACAAACAAAATACCGAAACAGCCTACCTCCTAGGATTGTTATGAAGATTTATTGAAATAATATATATGAAGTGCTCCAAGCCTGGCATATAGTAAGTACTCAATAAATACTCTTTTTAACGTAAACAAATAAATTAAATGAAAATATTTACTTCAGAAGAAAACACAGGAAAATATTCTTGTGGCTTTGGGTTAGGGCAAAGATTTTTTAGATGGAGGATAAAAAGCACAAACTATAAAGGAAAAAAAACCTGTTAAATTGAACTCCATCAAAGTTAATAATATTTGCTTCTTGAAAAATACCATTAAAAAATGAAAAGATGTCACTTTGGGAGGCCAAGGTGGGCAGATCACTTGAGGCCAGGAGTTTGAGACCAGCCTGGTCAAGATGGTGAAACCCCGTCCCTACTAAAACTACAAAAATTAGCTGGGCATGGTGACACATGCCTGTAATCCCAGCTACTCAGGAGGCTGAGGCACGAGAATCGCTTGAACCCAGGAGGCAGACATTGCAGTAAGATGAGATGGCACCACAGTGAGCTGAGGGTGCACTCCAGCCTGAGTGACAGAGCAAGACCCTGTCTCAAAAACAGAAAAGAAAAAAAGAAAAGACAAGCCATGGATTGGAAATCTGTATTTATATATGAATATAAAATAAACATAGATATGACAAAAGATTTGTACCCAGAATATAAAAAGAACTCTTAAAACTCAATAAGAAGAATACAAATAATCCAACTAGAAAAAACGGGCAAAAAAGTTTTGACTACACATTTACAGAATAAGAATGAATGAATAGCCAAGAAGCACACAGAAAGATGTTTATTTAATATCATCAGTCAGTAGAGAAATACAGATTAAATCTAAAATTAGACAACGCAATGCATCCATTAAAATGGCTAAAATTAAGATAATACCAAGGGTACATGAGGATGTGGTGTGACTGGAACCCTCATCTATTCATGGTAAGAATGTAAAATGCTGCAAATCTTTGGAAAAACAGTTTGACAGTTTCTTTAAAGGTTAAATATGCATTTACCATATGTATGTACCAACATACCAATGTACCAACATTTTCATCCCTGGATACCTACCCAAAAGAAATGGAAACATATGTTCACGTAAAGACTTTCATGTGAATGCTCACAGTAGCATTATTCATAATAACCTCCAAAATGGAAACAACCCGAATGCTTATCTATGAATAAACAAAATGTGGTGTATCCATACAAGGGACCCAGCAATAAAAAGAAGTGAACTACTAAAATGAACAACATGAATGAATCGCAAAAACACTTCTGCTAAGTGAAAGAAACCAGACACAAAAGAGTATATATTGTATGACTTCACTGATAAACACTTCTATAAAAGCAAAACTACAGTGACAGAAAGCAGATTAGTAGTTTCCTTGGACTAAGGACTGAAGTGGGGGTAGAGACTTACTGCAGAGGGGCTCAAGGGAAGGTCTGGGAGTGATAAAACTCTTGGAAACCTTCTTGTGATTATAGTTGCACAACTGTGTGTGTTGACCAAAACTCATCCAACTGTATGCCTAAAATGGACAATTGTAAATGACGTATACCTCAATGAAATAAAAAAAAAATTCCTTCACAATCTAAATCGTTTTCTTAAGCTAGTTATCTACACATGGTAGAGTTTTCTACAGTGTTAAGTCTGCTTTTTATTGCTTTTGATTAAAGTTTTATCTCTGTGTGTGTGTGTGTGTGTCTGTGTGTGTATGTGTGTGTGTGTGTTCCAAATATCCTCTTTCACTGAGAACTAAAAGTATTAACTACATTATTCTTCTGTTTCATGAGCAAGTCTGTGTCATAGGGGGAAAGTTTTTTCTCTAAGCATTTATAAATTTACTGGAGAATTTTTCCAGAATTCCATTTGTTTTCTCTTTTCTCATTCTAGAGCTTGATGTGTTGCTCTTTGGTAACTATGAGAGGCTCTCATAGTTGAAAGACTCTCTCCAAAGCCTGCAAGTTTGGAAGGAAAGGCTGAGGGCGCATGGAGGAGCAGGTCTGTGAAGCTTGGGACTAAAGAACACCAAGCAGAAAGCAGGCCCCGGCTGGAGGATGGGACACCACTCCCCTGAAAATGGACAGCAAGACTCCTCCGAGTGTGGCCAAAGAACAGCCAAGCAGGGCAGTGCTTTTCGAGACCTGTCACCAGGCTCAGAGAACACAGACTGAAGCTGGTCAAGGTGAGCTTGGGCCAGGGGGAGGAGAGGGAAGACACAGGCAGAGGAGGGTGCCAAGGCGGCAGGGGCTGCCTTTAATTTCCCCGGAGGGCAGAGAATTGGAGACATGCCTATAGAATCTGGAACAGTTTTAGTTCTTCTGCTTCTCACAGTGACTACTAGACATTCTTTCCTTTCCAGATGGACACATCAAAGGCTGGGAGAGGAGGCTTCTGCTCTTCCCATGCCTTGACCCCTCTTCTAAGTACTCCAAGCACTCTCTGTTGGAGCTCCTGAAATCCCTAAGCAGGATGAGTTCCTTGATGAGATCCCAAGGTACACATGTGCTTAAGGAGACTTGTTTTTTCAAAGAAAAAAAAGACAACAACAATGTGAACAGTGTCCTTACATCTCTAAAAATTTGTTTTTCCTTTGGTTCTCTTCATGTGGGCAATATATTCCTAACAAAGAGATAACGAAATAACTAATTTTCTGAGTTGCATCTTAGGAGCATCTGCTATTAGAACTGGCCTGCTAAAATCTCATTCTTCCCTTCTAAATTCTGTCCATCTCCATTCCTGCCTTCTTTCTCATTTCTTACACCAAGTAATTGTACCAGGATGCACCCTGGTACAGGTGCATTCATTGCAATGTTCTGCTCTGGAGGACAGAGCCCATGTTAAAGGGCATCTGTGTGTTTTCAATGTGTCTTGTCCCTTTAGTGACCATTCCTGAGCTATTGCTAAGTTTCATTTAATTGAGCTGGAGTCATCATTTGGGAAAGGCAGCAAGGCCAACAAGAATACGAAAGCCTCTCAATAAACCTTCAAATGTAGGTGGGAAGGGAGAAATAGGAATGTATTAGAGGAATAATTTCAGAAAGTAGGCGGGAACAAAGGACTTGCAGAACAAACAGGCTCTGAGAGAGTCGTGTACGAAGCAGCACCTGCTGATGACTGCAGAAATGAAGAGACGGTTATTATCTGAAGACTCCAATAGACTGGCATATTGTTCTGGCCCAGTGCCAGGTGCACGTGATGATCTGGCTAGGATTATCAGAGCTCTTCTGTTAAAGCACAGATCACATGTGTGCTGAGAATGTGTTCTTTCTCTGGATTTGAGGTGACAGACAGCCATATCACATGCCATCCCTTTTTCCATCCTGATTCCAGCCAGGCAGTAAACCAAATCCTCACCCAGTCTGTCTCCACCATGTGGTTTCCCTAGCCAGCTGAACAAAATATTTTCAGAATGTGGAATGTAAACAAAGTTCCTACTGTTAGCAATTCTGTGTCATTTACTTGTGGTTTATTTTATTTTACTTTAAGTCACATTTAAATTCAAAAGATTGCCAGCCTGCATGATGCATGTAAACAAATCAGAAATATAGATTAGAATTGCAACTGATTAGTTAGCTGTGAACGTGTCTGTTCAAATGGAAGAAGGGAGAGGAAAAACTATTATGCTCCTGGGATATTGCTTCTCCAAAGGAAATTCAATTGTGAGAAGGGCTTTAAAAGCAATGACTTCCGTCATTTGTGTTTTCTACACACTGGTTACTGTAAAAGCTAATAGAACACCTAGGCGGAATCTCTGTTTGGGCTCACGTAACACAGCTTCACAAGGAAACACAAGGAGCAATTGCAAGAGGGAAAAGGAAGACCTGCAAATACACCTTAGCAGAGGGTGATCACAAAATGTGTGTCCCTCGCACTATTGGAGATGTTTTTCTAGAAAATTCTATTTTCCAGGTTTCTTATTTTTGATTGTTTAAAAGTATATGTCTACAATGCATGATGCTGAATGATAAAAGTTGTATGAACCTTCTGATATTCACTAGCAATCTGAATCAAAGCCGGGCGTGGTGGCTTACGCCTGTAGCCTCAGCACTTAGGGAGGCCAAGGCAAGCAGATTGCTTGAGCCTCTGTTAGAGACCAGCCTGGACAACATAATAAGACCCTGTCTTTACAAAAAATAAGAAAAAAAAAATTAGCCAGGAGTGGTGGCATGTACCCGTAGTACCAGCTATTTAGGAGGCTGAGGTGGGAGGGTCACTTGAGCCCAGGAAGTCAAGGCTGCAGTGAACTATGATCACGCCACTGCACACTATTGTGGATGACAAAGTGAGACCCTGTCTCGAAAAAGAAAAAGAAAAAGGAATCCAAATCAAGATTTGCCTTTGTTTATACATTTCATCTAAAATATCCTCTGTCTTCCAAATCAATAGGGAGCCAAAGTGGGCATAACAACTTTACTATTAGGTAAATATTAGTAAAATATTTACCCACAGGCCTACATGAGTAATGTTTTCCTAGCACAGTGCTGTGAACTATACATTTTGTAAAATCTTATTGACACTTTAATTACACCATCCACCTTGTTTATATTATTTGGAAGCTGGTAAACTAATGTGAAAATTAACCGAATGATACATTTCTTTGAGTTCTTCTTGGTATCTTCTGAATTGCGGTCAAGTAGCAATCCCAGGACCCTAGATGAGCCAGGCAGCAGCAGACGCAGATGCCGGTGAACTCACTGCATTTCATCTTCAGTACTACCTTCTTCACTCAAAAGTAATGGCTCACCCAAGGGATCTTATTACACTTTCTCAAGTTATACCAGCTGTATCTTGATTCACAAAAGAGTCTTCCTCAGAATAAAGCCCCGTGGAAAAAGGGTTGTGTGCCCTACAAGATTAGGCACCTGGAGGATTGGAAGAACAATCACCTTGAACCACACATTATTTGGATCATTTGGCAAAAGGAAAAGCAACTTCCTCTAACGGGTGAGATTTGAAAAGTTTTCATCGGAGAAGGAGAAATAGATAGCTCAAGAATGGGAACTTAAGTCATGCGAGAGATAAGAGAGAGGATAATCTGTGTTTTGAGATCAGTGGCTCTGCAGATAGATTTTGGTTCCAAGCCTGAGCATTCCTACAAAGAGTAAAACTTCATTCTTAAATAAAGCCCTGGAGCCAAATAGAACATTCCTACAGGGTGACAAATAGAAGTTTAATCTTCCCATACATTTCTGGATTCATTTATAAACAAAAATTTCAACTCAATCTTTCATTAATTTGTCCTGAAAACAAATCGTTTATGATCAATTATGGAATATTTATTGTCAATCTTGTTGAGTTACCGTAGCACATTTGTCTATGTTTTCTGTGTCCAGAATCTCCTATTTTTGGCTGTATGCCCTGCTTTTTTTTCTTATAGTACATGCATGAACAATATGGAAGTCTGACTTTAATTAGGCATTCACTTGTAAGCCACATCTTGAGCATTTCATTGAGATCTGTTTTCATTGTGAATAATTCTTACTGAAAGAAGAGTCTTGCTTAGCTCTAACTTGAATCTCCTTGATCTAAAATTAAAACCATGCTTGTCTATTTTATTATGAGGAGAAACATGCTTCCTACTTATAATTTCAACTTGGCTCATAGAAGAAATGGCAACTACCTACACCCCATCAAAGAGTTTTGGGGAGGGATATTGAAGAGCTTGACATCCATTTGACTGCCTTTCACACATGATGAAGTGTTTCTACAATCTGTTTTGCCCAAATTCTTCATTTCCTGATAGACTAGAAGAAACCATGTTCTTTGCTGCTTCCTGTGCCCTGAGTGTGACAATGTGCAGTAAAACCTACTTGGTACTCCTCCCCCAAGGGTTCTCTAGGAACTGGAAATATTAAAAAAAAAAAAAAAAGAAAAGAAAAAGTGGTGGGCCAGGAGCCCTACTTTGGCCCCTAGTTGGAATTACATATCCCTAACATTTTTCCTGCACTGGAGATTTAAAAAAGTGGGAGAGAAGATTTGTTTATCTCGCCATTTTACGAAATGTGCCTGTTGGTCCCCATAAGATAGGTCTGCATTGAGTGCATCCATCAGAGGTTGAAGAAGGTAGATGTTGCAGCCTCCAACATCTAACATCTATATATTCTTGGAGAGATTATTGTTCTTATAATTGTTCTACATGCAAAGTAAGGGTGAGTTAGCCCTCAACGAAATCTTGACTGTGCACCCACAGTGTTAGGCACTTTGTGAGATCCTAAAGAGAACAAGCCCGGCTGGGTGTGGTGTCTCACGCCTGTAATCCCAGCACTTTGGGAGGCCGAGGCGGGAGGATCACCTGAGGTCAGGAGTTTGAGACCAGCCTAGCCAACATGGCGAAACCCTGTCTCTACTAAAAATCCAAAAAATTAGCCAGGCGTGGTGGTGGGCACCTGTGATACCAACTACTCGGGAAGCTGAGGCAGGAAAATTGCTTGAACCTGGGAGGTGGAGGTTGCAGTGAGCCAAGATTGTGCCACTGCACTCCAGCCTGGGCAAAAAGGCAACAAGGGCAAAACTCCATCTCAAAAAACAACAACAACAAAACAAACCCTGATCTCTAGCCCCAAGATTTATCTCTGTTGATTCAAGCAACTTTACTATTATCCTTAGGCATTAGTTTATAAGATATTTATAATTTGATAGCTTCCCTTGTGGATATTTCTAGTTTCTAAAACGTAATTCTGAGCGTGCACAGAGAATTCTGCTAGGGTCTCATCAAAATGAAATATGACTTCCTGATCTTGCAGAGTCAAAATTTTCCAGTTGTGTTAAACTTTAAAAATAGCTTCTTTCTCTAAACAACAGGCCCCTCTTTGGCTGTTAGTATAGCATCTGTGAGTAGATCATGCTCTCTGCCATTCTCACACTTCTAGAGCCATCCAGCTGGGAAATGCTCTCCCTGACTCAAACACAGATGGGTCATGCATCTTACCACTTGAGCCATCTATTTTGCTATTTAATTAAAGAACAACACACAGGTCCAGGGCAGAGCTATTGAAGAATTTAGATCAAATTGTTACTGGCTGGTTCACATTGTAGTGCTGTATAGAATTTTGGGTATTTCAGTGTCTCCAGTGTTTTTTTTTTTTTTCAATTTTTGGTAAAATGGCTTGAAGTTATATTGATAGCACATTATGGTACTACTCTGTCCCAGCTCCCTAAAGCATTTTTCTGTTAATTTGGTTTTCTACTTCTTCTATTAGTTCATCAGTGGGTAGTATTCTCTTGGGCTGAATATAATAAAGTGTTCAGGGTGAATGTAGAAAAATTATTGTTCTGTCTCAAAAGCAATTGACACCCCCCTGGAAAATCTATCAAGGAACTCATAAATAAGATTCATGTTTTAAAATTTGAAACAGAACATATACCATTCACATAGTATTTAAATTAATAAAAGAATACGGGCTGGGCACCATGGCTCACACCTGTAATCCCAGCACTTCGGGAGGCTGAGGTAGGCAGATTGCTTGAGCCCAGCAGTTAAGACCAGCCTGGGCAACATGGAAAGATCCCATCTCTACAAAAAATACAAAAATTAGTCAGACGTGGTGGCACACACCTGTAGTTCCAGCTACTCAGGAGGCTGAAGTGGGAGGATCACCTGAGCCTGGGGAGGTTAGGTCTGCAGTAAGCTGGTAATTGCACCACTGCACTCCAGCCTGAGTGACAGAGTGAGACTCTGTCTAAAAAAAAGAAAAGAGAGAGAGAGAGAAAGAGAGGGATAGTATATTTGATTTCATAAAAACGACCAATAGTCTGGGTTTGGCAGCTCATGACTGTAATCTCAGTGCTTTGGGAGGCCAAGGCAGGAGGCTCACTTGAGGCCAAGAGTTCAAGGTTACAGGAGCTGGGATCATGCCACTGCATGCAAGCCTGAGTGACAGAGCGAGACCCTATCTCTAATTTTTTTTAAAAAAACAAATAATCAAAATGTAGGCATTCATTCTATATTACAGACTATTTAAAAGACCCAGAGAGAAGAAGATAGAAAAGGACAAATTATGGGGAAGACCAGGTGGTGAAAGAGATACAGAGAAATCCACAGAAAGACAGGGAAAAGAGAGAAAGATAAGCTCAGATAAGCCAGGAACATAAAGCATAACATCCCCAAACTATGGGGTTTTAATTTGTTGCTACTAAACAATGAAACATTTGCACAACTAGAGTAGAAGTGAAGAAATTATCCTTGGGGGCTTCATGCCAAAAATAGTCGAGAAAGAACCTGAGGGCCAATGTTCTCCCACTCCTGATTTAAAGAAAGAAATATTAGAAAACAGAACAACTGAGTGTGCAGTATTTAGGGATGAGGATCATTTTAGAGAGGAGTATCAAATAGGAGTTTGAAAGGGAAAAGAGTTAAGTCACAAGAAACAAGGGTGTCGCTTTAAGCTGGTTTCTATACACCCTATAATCAGCCTTTCCTATGAATCTGAAAATACACAATCTAAATGTGACAGAAAACCCTTCAGTGAAAACACAACAGTGATTCTGGCTGATCCAGAGTCCTCCCCCACCCCATCAGTGAGCCTCCCCATGTCACCCTGGTTCCCTGATAGAGTGACTCCTGGAGCCCCAGGTTCTCATTTTTGTAGACATCAATGTGGCTATGGTAAGATGAGATACAGAACGTGCTGGAGCCAATTCACACTGACTTGTGAGAACCATGTATTAGTCCATTTTCACGCTGCCGATAAAGACATACCCAAGACTGGGCAATTTACAAAAGACAGGTTTAATTGGACTTACAGTTCCACGTGGCTGGGGAAGCCTCATAATCATGGCAGAAGGCAAGAAGGAGCAAGACTCATCTTACATGGGTGGCAGCAAGCAAAGAGAGAATGAGCAAAACACAAAAGCAGAAACCCCTGATAAAACCATCAGATCTCGTAGACTTATTCACTATCATGTGGACAGTATGGGGGAAACCGCCACCATGATTCAATTATCTCCCACCAGGTCCCTCCCACAACATAGAGGAATTATGGAGCTACAATTCAAGATGAGATTTGGGTGGGGACACAGCCAAACCATATCAAACCCATTATTAAATGTAGCGGAATTTGGAGAACTAGCTATTAAGCCACCATTATTAAAAATTAAATTGGGCCAGGCACAGTGGCTCATGCCTGTAATCTCAGCACATTGGGAGGCCAAGGTGAGTGGATCTCTTTAAGCTCAGTAGTTTGAGAGCAGCCTGGCCAACGTGGCCAAACCTGTCTCTACAAAAAAACACAAAAATTAGCTGGGCATGGTGGCACACACCTGTGGTCCTAGCTACTCAGGAGACAGAGGCTGGATAATTTCTTGAACCTAAGAGGTAGAGGTTGCAGTGAGCCAAGATTGTGTCACTGCACTACAGCCTTGGCAACAAAGTGAGACCCTGTTTCAAAAAAAAAAACTAAATTGCATAAACATACAATTAAATAAATCATATTAATAGCAAAGGTAATAAATATTCAAAATTCATCATTTCCTAGTTATTTTCCTACCTTTGACTACTACCTGTGCTCTCATAGTTATTTACATTTATTCTGTCTGTTCAGTGGAAATACTATACAATGATGACTTCCCATCTCCATATGAAGTGACATGATATTGGTAGCTTGAAATTAACCACAGCGGGAGTATTTACACCACAGAAATCAGCAAATGCTACACATCAGTGGTTCCGCACCCCCACCTTTTTTCATTTTAGAGACTGGGTCTTGCTCTGTCCCCCAGGGTGGAGTGCAGTGGTGCAATCATAGTTCACTGCAGCCTCAAACTTCTGGGCTCAAGCAATTCTCCTGCCTCAGCCTCCCAAGTAGCTCAGGCTACAGGTGCTTGCCGCCATGGCCAGCTAATTTTTTGTAAAGATGAGGTGTCTCTATGTAGGGCTTTTTAATTTCTTAAAGAACTAAAGGTTAAACATTTAGCAACACACCACCAAATGGAAGGGAGAGGAAACTGCCATTGTTTTTACTGCAAATGTAGAAGTTGCTGTTTTCTATGAAGATAGAAAATAAAGAACAAAGAGGGAAAGATGGGAGTTACCAATGTCCAGGTGTGCATTAATGATTTTTCCACCGTCTATTGCATCATGTTTGCTACCATCCCTATTGGCCAAAACAAGTCACATGGCCAGCCCAGAGTGAACACAGGCAGTCATGAACACCTTGGGACCATTCTTGAAATCAACACATTGCCCAAAAAACCAGAAGTACTAACATCTTGATGTTTCTTCTGTAGCATTTCTCCAATATCCTCTCATCTTGGGAACAGAACAGCTGTGAACTTTGAAAAAGAAGAAGAAAAATCAATGTGGTGTGCATGTGGGCACACGTGTGTGTGTGTGTGTGTGTGTGTGTGGGAGGGAGAGATGATTTCTAATAAGGAAACTACACAGAATGCTAATTTAAAATGGGCACAACAGAATAGGCACATCTTGCCAGCTACATATATCATACATTCCTCCTGGGCACATACTGTCTTATCCTTCCATTTTTCTCCTTTCTTAATTACTCAGCACTTAATTATGTCTCTGTAGAGTTACAGGTGACCAATAGGTAGTTAGATAGGTAGGATGGACGGATGGATGGATAGATAGATAGATAGATAGATAGATAGATAGATAGATAGATAGATATTGTCCTTACATATAAAATATTTTCACTCAGTTTATTCAGATATAGTCTAAGATCTCAGGAATTATTTGCCTCTTTTTTTTTTTTTTTTTTAAGACAGAGTTTCACTCTGTCACGCAGGCTGGAGTGCAGTGGTGCAGTCATTGCTCACTGCAGCCTTGAACTCCTGAGCTCAAGTCATCTTCCCACCTCAGCCTCCCAAGTAGCTGGGACCACAGGTGTGCACCACCATGCCCAGCAAATTTTTGCATTTTTTATAGAGATGGGGTTTCACCACATTGCCCGGGGCTGGTCTGTAACTTCTGAGTTCAAGAGATCCACGTGCATCAGCCTCCCAAAGTGCTGGGATTACAGAAATGAGCCATCACTCCCAGCCCCTCTTTCTTAAAGACTAAAAACGTAAAAACTGTAGACCCAGTAAGTCACGTATATATGCACCTCATGAGAGAAAGTAACTACCTGTCCATGTGATGTATTTTGAAGGGTATTAGGAGAACGCCTTTTTTTTTTTTTTTTTTTGAGATGGAGTCTTGCTCTGTCACCCAGGCTGGAGTGCAGTGGCGCAATCTTGGCTCACTGCAACCTCTGCCTCCCAGGTTCAAGTGATCCTCTTGCCTCAGCCTTCCAAGTAGCTGGGACTACAGGCATGTGCCACCATGCCCGGCTAATTTTTTTATTTTTAGTAGAGATGGGGTTTCACCATGCTGGCCAGGCAGGTCTCGAACTCCTGACCTTGTGATCCACCTGCCTCAGCCTCCCAAAGTGCTGGGATTACAGGCGTGAGCCACCGCACCGGGCCTGGAAAACCCCCTTACTGCCCAAATACTCGTTCATTTCCCCAAAGCACAAGATGCCTGCTTAAGAAAACTTCAAGTGAAACTTTCATCAAAGAGTTTTACAGCCATATATATATATACACACACATATATACACACACACACATATGTATATAATGCTGCTATATATGTGTGTATATATATATATGGATGTATACATACACACATACATACACGTATCTTGGCTGAATTCAGACCCAATAAAATATGCACGAACTATGCACTTGGGTTGGGGCAAAAAAGGTGAGTATCAGAAGCACAGAGAAACGACATTGAAAAGGGATGTAAAAAGAGTTTTTTAAATATAACCTTTCCTTATTGTAAAATTTAGCTGAAGTTAATTTACAAGTTAACTGATAGTCTGTTAACTGATAGTGATTTTCCTGGGGTGCACATTGATGCCTGTGATATCCCACATGTACCATGTGGGTGATGTCGTTAATCATGGCCACCAAAAAGCACACTTGGTTCTCAAGAGGTTGTTATTTTTTCCAGTTGTTTTAGGGCATTGCAAGAAGATCTGGCGTTCATCCCACTGTGGGTGAAAGTGCTGAATTAGCAGCTGCTAGTTCAGGTTTATTATTTATTTCTAGCATTGCCTTTTTGCCACCACTACAATGGCCCTTTCAAAATAAAAATAACAATTGGGAACTTTATTAAGTTTTCTCCTTTTTAAAATCTTTACTTTGGGAGGCTGAGGCAGGAGGATCACTTGAGCTCAGCAGTTTCAGATCAGCCTGGGCAAAACAGTGAGACCCCATCTCTACAAAATAAAAATCAGCGGTGCGTGGTGACAGGCACCTATAGTCCCAGCTATTTGAGGGACTGAAATGGGAGGATCGCTTGTGCCCAGGAGTTTGAAGCTGCAGTGAGCCGTGTTCACGTCACTGCACACCATCCTGGGCGACAGAGAAAGACTCTGTCTCAAAAGATAAATCAAATGAAATCTTTAGATTATCAAATTATCTTCTGGTTTCTCAAAAGGTGAAGTTAATGACCCTATCCTAACTTTAGTCCATTTCCCTGGTATCTGTCATTTAAAAGAATTACCTCTTTCTGTAAACTGATATCACTTCTTGCCTTACCATAGAAGAGAATGTAAATTCAGGTTTCTAGTGAAAAGACCTTTATTTTTGAAGACTGAAGCTAGAAAGTCCTTCCTTTAATAATGTCATCTGTATCTTTCCATTTTCTAATAAGAAAGAGGAAACAATATTCTGGGTCTTTTTTTCCTTACATTTATTCCGAGTTAAAACTTATTTTATCTTTGAACTACTCATGAAGAAAAAGGCTGCTTAAGTCAAAAATGAGCAAAAATCCGAGGACGATTATGTGGCAGTATCTAAGATAAGAGTTTTCAGCAAGTTTATGAAAATCCACTTGCTTACAATTAATGTAAAAATATAAATACATAGCTGATGGGAATGTAAAATGATACAGCATCTTTGGAAAACAATTTGGCAGTTTCTTCAAAAGATAAACAGACACTTACTATATGACCCAGCAATTGCACTCCTAGATATCAATCCAAAAGGAATGTAAACATATGTCTGTCCAAAGACTTGCACACATAGCAGTATTATCATAATAAAAAATTACAACCAATACAAAAGTCCATCAGCTGGTATATTAAGCCATTCTTGCATTGCTGTAAAGAAATACTTGAGACTGGGTAATTTATAAAGAAAAGAGGTTTAATTGGCTCATGGTTCTGCAGGCTGTACAAGCATGGCACCAACATTGCTTAGCTTCTGGGGAGGCCTCAGGGAGCTTTTACTCATGGTGGAAGATGAAGCGAGAGCAGGCACTTCACTTGGTGAAAGCAAAAGCAAGAGAAAGAGAGTGGGGCAGGAGGCGTCACACACTTTTAAAGGACCAGATCTCACAAGAACTCACTGCCATGAGAACAGAACCAACAGAACAGAACAACAGAACCAACAGAACAGAACAACAGAACCATAAAAGGATGATGCTAAACCATTCATGAATGATCCACTACCACGATCCAATCACCTCCCACCAGGCCCCACCTCCAACATTGGAGATTACATTTCAGTCTGAGATTTGGGCAGGGACAAATATCCACACCATATCAGCTGCTGAATGGGTGAACAAATGGTGGTATATCCATACAATGAGCATTATTCAGCAATAAAATGGGGAGAAATACTGACACATCCAACAACATAAACGAACCTCAAAAGCATTATGCCAAGCGAAAGGGCCAGATACATAAGATCGCATATTGTATAATTCCACTTATATGAAATGTCTAGAAAGGGAAAAACTGTAGAGACAGAATGCAGATCGGTAGCTGTCTAGGGTTAGAGCTGGGAGTAAAAACCATCAGCAAATGGGCATGAGAGAAACTTATGGATGACAGCAGTGGTCTAAAACTGAATTGTGGTGATGGCTGCAAAGTTTATAAATTTACTAAAGCTCTCCAGCCGCATAATGAAAGTGGGTGAACTCTATGCTATGTAAATTACGCCTCAATAAAGCTGTTTTTCAAAAGGGCATACATAGTATTCTACCATTAGTGTAAGTAGAAGGAAAAATAAGAAAACTTGTCAATATCTCTTTGCCTTTACAAAAAGAAGCACAAAAGGAAAGATAAACCAGAAAACCACAAAGTTCGCAATGTATAAGGAGAACGTGGCACTAGGAATGGGGAGGAAGTGGCACTTTTACAAGTAGACTTTTTTGTATAGTTTTTCTTTTGGAAACATGGCAACCTTCTACATAGTCAAATTAATTAAGTTAATAAGAATAGGTTGAAGAAAATAAAATGAAGAGCAAACTGAAATCAACCCAATTAGATGACTAGTATAACCACTCAGATGGAAAGTAGAAAAAGAACTAATTCTAGCAATGTATAAATACAATATTGGACTACACAATATTTGACTAATTTTAACAGTGTATAAATACAATATTTGACCACCCTCCATTCATGATGGGATAATTGGGCAAGGAGGACATCAGAATTCCTGAACTTTTCTCAGAGGTCTGTTTTGTGTAGTGGAAGGAATGAATTCTGAAACTATTAGCTGTGTTATACAATTGAGCAAATATATAAATATGTTGTTTTGGGGACCTAGAGTTTTCACTGAAAAAAAAAAAAACCCATGTGAGGATAGATAGAAGTTAAAATTATTGCTGTGAACTCATGAATTCTAAAATATGTGTATGTTCACATGTATATGTATTTATGTATATACATATATGTCTGTAGGTATATAAGTTTGTAGGTATGAAGTATAAACATCCTTTGACTTTTTAGATCACTCATCTGAAAGGTGCAAGAAGCAAAGATTCCCCAGTAGCAATGGGCATGCCTCACATCCAGAGCTTGCTCTCTAATACCTTTTTCCATTAAAAGGAACCAAGACACATCATGGAAATGGTTGAATTCAGGGCTGGGACAGGTAGCTACAAGAAAAGCTTGGATGATCTCTTTATACCAGATATTAAGAAAGTGCTCAAAATGAAGGAGGAATATCATATATCACAAGAACACAGGAGCCAGCTTGGAGGGGCTTCACTGGTTAAATCCAGGGCAATTTGAACACCAAAATCTTGAAGTACAGTAGTGAATTATAAGTCTGAAAAAATAGTTTTTCATGCGTCCATACCTATGATAAGTGCATCAGGAACTGGAGATTAGGGAGGGTTCCTGCTTAAAGTAGCATACTAAGTGTCAAATGGTAAATGAGGAGGGAGTGCTACCATTGGAAAATAACCATTTCCCAATGATCATAGTAAAGACCCGTTCTGCAGGAATCAGCAAAGAGTGAACCATAATGTAAACCATGGACTTTGGGTAACAATGTTGCGTCCTTGTAAGTTCATCAGTTGTCACAAGTGTACCACCCTGGTGAGAGATGTTGGTAACAGGGAAGGCTGTGCGTGTGTGGAGCAGAAGGTACATAGAAAGGCTCTACATTCTGCTCAGTTTTGCTGTGAACTTGGAACTGATGTAAAAAAAACCTATATATTTTAAATGGCCCTGCATATATTGAGATGTCAGCTGTCAGCTGTCTTTCTCATTATCTTTGGTTTTCAGACTATGATGTAGCTCAATATTATTTCCTATGTACTTATTTTTCTCCACATACATCAAACTTTTTGAAACTGTGGCTTGAAATCTTTTATCTATTAAGAACGTGTTTGTGCATTTCCTTTTCTAAGGTTAATTATTCCCTCAGTTCTAGCTTTTTTCCTTTTTTATTAATTAATAAACTTTATTTTTAGTTTTGGGTTCACAGCAAAATTTGAGCGGAGAATACAGACAGTTCCCATATCCAGCCCACTAATTGTGTCCCAAGTGTCATTTAAACTCTGTTTAACTTTTCTGCTGTTCATCTGTTGCTTTTATTGGGACATTTTCTTTTAGCTTGTCTTCCATTTTGCTGATCACACCTTCTTGGGCTCCTCTTGTTAATTTCTTATATTCTTCATGTCAGTTCTAAATGTAAAAGAAGAATGGCTTTTATAAGAAAAAGATAGAAGAGCAGCTTTACAACATCTGAGTAGAAAAACTATTGTTTTAATGCAATAAAATTCTAAACACAAAGGAAAAAGATAAATTCGATTATAATAAACAATGTGAAATGCTACTGCTCATCAAAATACATCATAAAAGACGGGATTGAGCAACCCACAAACTAAGAACTGTTTGCATTATATATGCCCCATAAAGCACAGAAAGCCAGAATATAAAACAAATTCCTACCACTTAAAAAGAAAAACTATGAAAATCCATTAGAAAAATGGGTGAAAAACTTGAATAGACACTACACAAAAAAGAATGTCCTAATGATAAATAGAAATATAAAAAGATGTTTCACTTCTTTATCTTCAGGAAAATGCTAATTTAAATCATGATGAGATACCATTCTACACACACCAGTTCAGCTAAAATGAAAAGGAGCAATATCAAGTCCTGGCAAGTCCATGGGACAATCAGATCATTCATGTATACGTGGTGGAGTTTAAATTAAACCACACTGGGAAACTGTTTGGCAGCATCTACTGAAGCTGTATATGTAGCTACCCTGTTCCCCTTCACACAAACATCTACAGCAGACAGGTTTTCAAATGTTCTTAGTCCCAGGAGTCACAGGAGCTCTGCACAGGAAACTACCCAAATGTCCATCAACAAGAAAATGGATAAACACTGTGGTATCTGCACCCAGTGGAACACTAGACAGCAATAGAAATACACAAACCAGAACCCACACAACAATGAGGAAACTCACAGGCCTAATGCCAAGCTACACCCCAGGGAGTCCCTATTCATGGTTCTGTTGACATAAAATATAAAATGAATTTTATAATTCATTTTATAAAATTGTCAATATGAATGAATCTGTGGTGCTATTAAACAGTGGGTGATCTCTTGAGAACTGGATGGCAGCAAAAAGTACTTCTGAGATGCGGCTGATATTCTGTGTGTTGATTTCAGTGCTAGGCACATGGGTGTGCTCAGTTTGTGAAAGTTCTTGGAGATGAACATGTATAATTTTTTGCATTTTCTGTATGCATGTGTAACTTTAGTAACAACTTGGAGAAAAAGATGAAGTAAAAATATACAATCTGACATTCAAAATTCAGCAAAAATCAGTAAGCATAGAAGATGATAAGAAAAATATGCTGTGATATTTTTGTTTAAAGTTCATATTTCATTAGCTGGGTGTCATGGTGGGTGCCTGTAATCCCAGCTACTCGGGAGGCTGAGGCAGGAGAATTGCTTGAACCCGAAAGGTGGAGGCTGCAGTGAGCTGAGATTGCGCCACTGCACTCCAGCCTGGGCAACGGAGTGAGACTCCATTAAAAAAATAAAATCTATATTTCAGTGTGTATTTTGTATGTGTATAGAAAACCTCAAATGGCTGCATACAAAAAATAACTTAAAATTAGAAGGAAATAATGAAGAGGTTTTTAAAAGACAAGTTTCAAAATATGATTTTTGCATTTTATTTTGCTTACTTGTAAGTATTTTACAGAGTGTATATTCATATACATGAAAATGAGTGAATAAAATTTGGCAAAAAAAGATCTATGCACTGTGCTAACAAAAGCATATCTCAAGTGAGTAAAACCAGATACCTCATGAAATTGTTAAGCTGATTTCCAAAATCGTCATTCCTCAGATTGCTATAAAATATTCTGAATATTTAAATATTATTTGATTTTTATATTTAAATATAACTTAAGTGATATTTTAAAAATAAAACATGAAGATTTATTTTTTAAAAAAATTAACATCACCAATGAGGGGCATTGGGTATCATGTGCCTGCAATTGTGAAGGACAGAGACTCACTTATGTAATATTCTGGCCAAGAATGCATAACCTAAACGCAATCATGAAGAAACTTCAGACAAGCAAAAAATGGATGTTTTAGTTAAAAGTTGTTGGAGGGCCAGACTGCATTTTTCAAGCATGTCAATGTCATTTTGAAAAGAAAAATAAAGAAAAAGTTCCAGATTAAAGGAGGCTAAGGAGAGACATGACATTTAAATTCAATCCCTGACCAGAGGCTAGATCCTGCACATGAGAGAAGAAAATGCTAAAGCATATCATTAGGTCAATCAGTAAAACTGGAATACCAATGGTAGATTAGATGAAAGCATCGTATCAATATTAAGTTTACTGAACGATTAAAATAGAAAAAAATGAATAAATTCATAGACATATATAACCTACAAGACTAAGTTATGAAGAAACAGAAAATGTGAACAGATCAATAACATGTAAGGAGATTGAATCGGTAGGTAAGTTTCCCATCAAAGAAAAGCCCAGGACCTAATGACTTCACTGCTGAATTCTACCAAACATTTAAAGAACTCATAGCAATCCTTAACCTCTTCCAAAAAATTAAAGAGGAGGGAAATATTGATGAAAGAAATTAAAGACACAAATAAATGGAAAAGTATCTCATGTTCACAGACTGGAAGAATTGAAATTCGTAAGATGTCCATATCCAAAGTGATCTACGGGTTCCATGTAATCCCTATCAAAATTCCAATAACATTTTTCACAAAAAGAGGAAAAAAATCTTAAAATGTTATGTATCACAAAAAATATCAATTAGCCAAAGCATTTTTCAGCAAAAATAACAAAGCAGGAGGCATCACAGTAACTAATTTGAAAATACACTATAAAGCTATAATAATAAAAAAAAGCATGGTAGTGGCATAAAAACAGACATATTATCTAATGGGACAGAATAAAAATCCCAGAAATAAATCCATGCATTTATAGTCTATGTACTTTAAAAAAAATACCAAGGACTTACAATGGGAAAACTGGATATCCACATGCAGAAGATTGAAATTAGACCCTCATCTCACACCACATGCAAAAATCAACTCAAAATGGATTAAAGACGTAAATATAAAACCTACAATTGTGAAACTAGAAGAACACATAGGGGAATAGCTTCATGACATTGGTCTAGGCAATAATGGTTTTTATATGACCACGAATACATAGGCAACAAAAGTAAAAATAGACAAATGGGACTGCATTAAACTAAAAATCTCTGCATAGCAAAGAAAACAGCTGAGTGAAGAGAAACCTACAGAATGGGAGAATATATTTGCAAATCATAATCAGCCTCCAAAATATGTGAGAAACTCAAATAACTCAAAAGTAAAAAGACAAATAACCTATTTAAAAAATTAGCAAATGACCTGAATAGACATTTCTCAAGGGAAGACATACAAATAACTAACTAGGTATGTGAAAAAGAAATGCTCAGCCAGGGCGCCATGGCTCCTGCCTGTAATCCCAGCACTTTGGGAGGCCGAGGCGGGTGGATCGCCTGAGGTCAGGAATTCGAGACCAGTCTGGCCAACATGGTGAAACCCTGTCTCTACTAAAAATACAAAAATTAGCTGGGCGTGGTGGTGGGTACCTGTGATCCTAGCTACTTGGGAGGCTGAGGCAGGAGAATCGCTTGAGCCCTGGAGGTGGAGGTTGCAGTGAGCCAAGATTGTGCCACTGCACTCCAGCCTGGGCAACAGAGTGAGACTCTATCTCAAAGAAAAAAAAAAAATGCTCAACATCTCTAATCATCAGGGAAATGCAAATTGAAACCCCGCTGAGATATTACCTCACACCTGTTAGGATGGCTATTACCTGAAAGATAAAAGATAACAAGCATTGGCAAGGATGTGGAAGACAGGGAAGCCTTGCACGCTGTTGGTGGGACTATAAATTAGTACAGCAATTATGGAAAATAGTATAAATGTTTCCTCAAAAAACTAAAAATAGAACTATCATATGATCCAGCAATCCCACTTCTGGGTATATATCCAAAGAAAATGAAATCTGTGTATTGAAGAGATATCTGCAGTCTCATGTTCATTGCAGCGTTATTCACAAGAGCCAAGATATGGAGTCAATCTAAGTGTTCAGAAAATGTGGTGTACATGCACAACAGAATACCATTCAGCCTTTAAAAACACAGAAATCTTGTCATTTGTGACAACATGGATGAACGTGAAGGACATTATCTTGAGTGAACTAAACCAGGCACAGAAAGACAAACTGATGACCTCACTTATATGTAGAATATTTTTTAAAAGTCATACTCATAGAAACAAGGAGTTAAATGATGGTTACCAGAGACTGTGGGTGTGGTAATTGGGAAGATGTTGGTCGAAAGAAACAAAATTTCAGTTAAACAGGAGGAATGAGTTCAAGAGATCTACTGAACATCAAGATGACTATAGTTTATAACAATAGATTGTATACTTGAAAATTGTTAAGAGATTTTAAGTATTCTCACCACAAAAAAGTATGTAAGGTAATGCATATGCAAAATGACTTTAGCCATTTCACAATGTATATACACATATCAAAACATCATGTTGTACACCATAATATATATACAATTTTTACTTGTCAATTAAAAAAAAGAAAAAGTGGCGGGGCATGGTGGCTCACGCCTGTAATCCCAGCACTTTGGGAAGCCGAGGTGGGCGGATCACCTGAGGTGGGCAGTTCGAGACCAGACTGACCAACATGGAGAAACCCTGTCTCTACTAAAAATACAAAATTAGCCGGGCATGGTGGTGCATGCTTGTAATCCCAGCTACTTGCGACGCTGAGGCACGACCATCGCTTGAACCCAGGAGGTTGCGGTGAGCCGAGGTTGCCACATTGCACTCCAGCCTGGAAAACAAGAACAAAACTTCCTCTCAAAAAAAAAAAAAAAAGAAAAGAAAAAAGAAAAAGTAACTAAATGTACTGTATTTGTTAAGTGTACTGTGGTTGTAAAGGAGAATCCCTATTTTTAGGAAATATGCTGAGTATTTTCCCCTCAAATGGTTCGTAAATATATATACATATATCTAGTTTATACACAAATACATATGCAGATATAGATGATGTATTTTTAATGTATATATCAAAAGAGATTGAGAATGGTGAAGCAAATGGGGTAATCTGAGTAAACTCCTGCAAATATTTATGTTTAAAATAATTTCCAAACAAAAGTTTAAAAATTGGAGTTAAATCCTAAAAGTTATCTTTCACTCCCATCTCCTCTTCCAAGGAGTAAGCCAATATTAACAGTTTTATATGTGTATTTCTAGACCCATGTCTATGTTTTTTATTGAGGTAAAATATATAACATAAAATCTACTATTTTTAAGTGCACAGTTTAGTGCATTAAATACAAAATGTGGAACTCTTCTTGAATTTGTGTGTCATCCTTGTGCAGGGGCCAAGCCAATTTTGTCTGTATTATTCCAATTTTAGTATATGTGCTGCTGAAGCAAGTACTCCATGCATTTTTAAACATACATGTTCCAATATTATAAATGTAACCATATTGTACCAAAAAAGAAAATGAAAAAGAAAGATGTTCCTAGTAAAATGAGAACAGCTATTTCATCACCAGCAGAACTGCAGAAATGTTAAAGGAACCTCTTCAGGCAGAAAGAAAATAACTGATGAAAATTTTAATTTACACAATGTAATAAAGAACACTGGAAATGGCAAATATAAAAACATTTTTTTCCTACTTAATCTCTTTAAAAGATATTTGACTATTTAAAGCAAACATAACAAAGTCTGTGGAGTTCATTACCTACATAGAAGTAAAATATATTACAACAATGACACAGAGGACAGGAGGAGCAGAATGAAAGTATGCCGTTATAAGTTTCTTACACGTCATGTGAAATGACATAATGTTATCTGAAAGTAGGCTGTGATTAGTTAAATATTGTAAACCCTGGAGCAACCACTAAAAAGAAACCATAGAAAAGAAGAATTGCTAGTAAGCCAATAGTGAAGAGAAAATAGAATCTAAAAGAATTTGATTAACACAAATGAATAAAGGAACAAAGGAAAAAGAAAACATAAAATAGATGGGACAAATGGAAAACAAATATCAATATGGTAAATTAAAACTCAACCATATCAATAATTCTATTGAATGTAAGCGGTCTAGACACTCCATTAAAAGATTGTCAGATTGGGTAAAAAAAAGCAAGACCTAACTATATGTATGTTGTCTATAAGAAACTGACTTTAAATATAAAGACATGGACAGGTTAAAAAAAAGAATAACAAAACATTCCCCACAATGTTACAAAAAAGTAAAAGAATGTCATGCAAGCATTAAGCAAAAGTAAGAGAATTGGCTATGTTAATATTATACAAAGTAGATTTCATATTAGGCATCATAATGGGAAATGGATCAGAAAACACAACAATGCTCACAGAGCTTCAAAATATATGAAGCAAACACTGGTAGAAGTAGAAGAAGAAATAGACACAATTACAGTTATGAACTTCAACACTCCTCTCTCAATAATTGTTAAAATATGTGGGAAGAAAACCAGTAAGGATGCATGAAACTTGAACAACACTATTAACTACTTAAATTAATTGGCATTTATAAAACACTCACCCAACAACTGCAGAATAAACATTCTTTTCAAGTGTACACAGAGAATTTATCAAGATAGACCATATCAGGTCCATAAAACAAGTCTTAATACAGTTTAAAGGATTAATTTCTAAAATATATTATCTGACACCAATAAAAAAAATCACAAGTGAAATAAGAAAATATTTTGAAAGGCATGAAAATGAAAGCATATTCCCACACATATAAAAAGTGTGGGAATCATTTAAAGCAGTGCTAAAAAGGAAATTTATAACTTTTTTTTTTTTTTTTTTTTTGAGACGGAGTCTCACTCTTTCACCCAGGCTGGAGTGCAGTGACACAATCTCGGCTCACTGCAACCTCCACCTCCTGGATTCAAGCGATTCTCCTGCCTCAGCCTCCTGAGTAGCTGGGACTACAGGCATGTGCCACCACACCCGGCTAATTTTTGTATTTTCAGTAGAGACAGGTTTTCACCACATTGGCCAGGCTGGTCTTGAACTCCTGACATCAGGTGATCCAACCGCCTCGACCTCCCAAAGTGTTGGGATTACAGACATGAGCCACTGCACCCAGCCGGAAATTTATAAGTTTAAATACTTATGTTGGAAAGTAGAAAACTTTATAGTTAAATGTCTACATTTCCACCTTAAGAAAATAGAAAAAGAAGAGCAATTTAACCCAAAGTAAGTGGAAGGGAAGAAATAACCAGAAATCAATAGAATAATAAATGGACAAACAGTAGAGAAAATCAATGAAAACAAAAGCCAGTCTTTGAAAACACAGCTGGTAAATCTTTAGCCAACTTAAACAAGAAAAATAGATAACACACAATTACAAGTACCCAGAATGAACAATTTCTATACCCTACTAAAAGGATAATAAAGAAATGTTATGAATAAACTTAAAACAATAAATTCATCAAATTAGATAAAAATACATTCCTTGAAAGATCAGAACAACTAAAGCTCACTCAGAGAAATAATTTAAACATCCCTATTTATATTAAAGAAAGTGAAGTTGCAGTCATAAACCTTTCTACAATGAAAACCCATAGATTCAGAGGCTTGACTGATGGATTCTACTGAGTGTTTCAGGAAGGAATAAAACCAGTCCTGCACAAAAGCATAGAAAGAAGACTTTCCAGTTCACTTTATGCGGCTAGTTTTACCCTGATAACACTAGAAAAAGACATTTAAAAGGTAGAAAACTACAGACCAATATTTCTTATGAACACAGACACAAAAATCCTTAACAGAATTTCAGTAAATCAAATCCAGCTACATATAATAAAAGAATACATCATGAACAAGTGGAGTTTATCCTAGAAATGTAATATTGAGTAAACATGCAATATTGTAAACATGCAAAAATCAATAAATATAATTCATCATACTAGCAGACTAAAAAGGAGAAACTATATGATTCATATAGTTTCATCTTAAAAGGTGCAGAAAAACATTTGACAAATTTCAACACCCATTCATGATTTAAAACAAACAAAAAGCCCTTAGCAAACTAGAAATAGGAGAAAACTTTCTCAATGTAATAGAGGAAATCCACCAAAAACCTACAGCTAATGCCATAATTTAAAACTGAATTATTTTCTCCTAAGATCGGGAAGAAGGCAAGATGTTCCCTCTTGTCACTTCTATTCAGTGCGAGTTTCCAGTTAATGTTATAAGGCAAGAAACCAAAATAAAAGTCCTATCTTTGGAAATGTATATGTAAAATTGTCATTATGCACCAGCAATGTGGCTGTTGATACAGAAAATCCAAAGGAATCTACCAAAAAGTAACCACAGCTAAATAAGAAGGAAATTTAAACAACGTCACAGGATACAAGGTCAACATACACAAGTCAATTATATTTCTATATGGTAGCAACAAACAATTGGAAATTTACATTTTAACAATATGTTTAAAATGGCATTACAAAACATGATTATTTAGGAATAAACATAACAAAATAATGATGGTTTGTATAGTAACCAAATCAGTCTTTTCCTTTTCAGCAGTTTTCAGTTATCTACAGTCAACTACAATCCAAAAATATGAAGAAATTTTGAGAGACCCCATTCACACAACGTTTATTACAGTTTGTTATAATTCTTCTACTTTATTATTAGTTATTGTTACTCTCTTACTATGCCAAATTTATAAATTAAACTTTATCATAGGTAAGTAGCTATTTAAAAAAACATAGGCTATATAGGAATCAGTACTCTGCACAGTTTGAGGCATAGCTGGGGTTATTGGAACATGTCCTCTGCAGATAAGTGTGGGCAACTGCACAGAGAAAAGTCCAAGACTTTGCTGAGATAAATTAAAGAATATCTCAATAAATAGTGAGACACACATGTTCATAGTTCAGTTGACTTGGTATTAAGATGTCAATTCTCCCTAAATTGTGAGTCAGTGCAGTCCCAATCAAAATCAAGCTGAATTTTTTATGTAGAAATTTATATAGAATTGCAGGCGGGGCGCAGTGGCCCACGCCTGTAATCCTAGCACTTTGGGAGGCCGAGACAGGCAGATCACCTGAGGTCAGGAGTTCAAGACCAGCCTGGCCAACATGGTGAAACCCCTAAAAATACAAAAATTAACCAGGTGTGGTGGCGTGCTCCTGTAATCCCAGCTACTCGGGAGACAGGCAGGAGAAACTCTTGAACCCAAGAGGCAAAGGTTGCAGTGAGCCGAGATGGCACCACTGTACTCCAGCCTGGGCGATGGAGCGAGACTCTGTCTCAAAAAAAAAAGAAAAAAGAACTTTATGTAGAAATGCAAAATCCTAGAATAAGCAAAATAATTTTGGAAAAAAAAAAAAAGAACAATCACTGGTCAATTTCAAGGCTTACTATAAAGCTAAAATAAGATAATGGGATGTTAGCATAAGGATAGACATATAGATCCATGAAACTGAGAGTTCAAAAATAGGCCCACACATAAATAGTCAATTGGTTTTCAGTTTTCAATAAAAGTACCAAGGTATCAAAAGGGAAAAGGTGATTCTTCCTTCCTTCCTTCCTTCCTTCCTTTCTTTTTCTTTCTCTCTCTGTCTCTCTCTCTCTCTCTCTTTCTTTCTTTTTTTTTTTTAGACAGGGTCTTGATCTGTTAGCTAGGCTAGAGTTCAGTGATGTGGTCACGGCGTGCTGCAGTCTCAACCCCTTGGGCTCAGCCTCCTGAGTAGCTGGGGCTACAGGTATGTACTGCCACATCCAGCTAATGTTTTAGTCTTTTGTAAGGGGTCTCCCTATGTTGCCCAGGCTGGTCTCCAACTCCTGGCCTCAAGTGATCCACCTCAGTTTCCCAAAGTGCTGGGATTACAGGCTTGAGCCACCGTGCCCAAAAATGCCCTCAATGTTTGACACAAAATGTATTCTAGAAAAATTGACACAAAATGTATTCTAGACCTAAATGGAAAATCTGAAACCATAAAACTTCAGCAAAACAGAAGGGAAGACCTTAGTGATTGGGGCAAAGATTTCTTAGATGGGACAAAAAGTGTACAAACCACGCATTAAAAAATTAGCACATTGGAGATATCATCAAAATGTGAAACTTCTACTCTTCCATCTTATTTTTGTTGTTGTTGTTGTTGTTGTTGTTGTTGTTTAGACAGAGTCTCACTCTGTCACCCAGGCTGTAGTACAGTGTCACAATCTTGGATCACTGCAACCTCCACCTCCCAGGTTCAAGCAACTCTCCTGCCTCAACCTCCTGAGTAGCTGGGATTACAGGGACCCGCCACCATGCCGGGTAATTTTTGTATTTTTTTTAGTAGAGATGGGATTTCACCATGTTGGCCAGGCTTGTCTTGAACTTCTGACCTCAAGTGATCAGCCCACGTTAGCCTCCCAAAGTGCTGGGATTACAGGCATGAGCCATTGCACCCAGTCTCTTCCACCGTATGTTAAGTGAAATAAGCCAGGCACAGAAAGGCAAGTACTATATGATCTCACTCGTATGTGGAATCTAAAATGTTATTATCATAGAAGTAGAGAGTAGAATAGCAAGCAGTTACCAAAGGATGGGGAGAGGTCTCAAAAAGTATTACAGTTAAGAAAGTGAAAGGCAAAACACAGATTAGAAAAAAATATTTGCAAAATATATATCTATATAAAGGACTTATATCCAGAATTTGTAAAGACTCTCAAACTTCAATAATGAGGCACATTACTTGATTTTTTTAATTGGTAAAAGATTTGAACAGACATTTCCCCAAAGAAGATATACTAATGGCAAAAAAAGCACATCTAAAAAACACTTAACATTATTAATCAGTAGGGAAATGCAAATAAGACCACAATGGGCTACTGCTATACACCCTCTACAATGGCTAAAATTGTTTGAATTGGCAATATCAAATGTTGACAAGGTTGTGAAGCACCTGGGACTCTTATACACTGCTAATAGGAATGCAAAATGGTCCAGCCACTTTAGAAAAGTGTGTCAGTTTCTTATGAAGTGAAATACACATTTACCATATGATTCTGCAACTCTATTCCTAGATATTAACCCAAGAGAAACAAAAATGTATGTTCACTTGAAGACATAAATGTTCATAACAGCTCTCTTCATAATAATCCCAAACTGGAAGCCCATCAAAGGTCATCAGCAAGTGTATGGAAAAGCAAATTGTAGCACACCAGCTGGCAATATAAAGGAACAAAGTGATGCATGCAACGACGTACCACAATACATTATATTTTGCTTGTTATTGTTTTTACTTCCCCTCCCACCACACTTCTACCACTGTAAACTTGAAATCAGGAATCGTTTCCTTTTTTCCATCATATTTCCAGTGCCTAGCACAGAACATGATACTTAGTGGGTGCCCAGTAAATATTTGTTGCCCATGAAGTTCTTATTTATGCCAGATTTGCTTGTACAGTCTCGGGCAATGGGTTCTTTTCTCATGCACTCTGTCTTGGGGAAGACAACTAATTCATTTTCCTATAAAAGTACACTAACTCGGGCTGGGCGCAGTGGCTCACGCCTGTAATCCCAGCACTTTGGGAGGCCGAGGCAGGTGGATCACCTGAGGTAAGGAGTTCAAGACCAGCCAGACTAACATGGTGAAACCCGTCTCTACTAAAAATACAAAAATTAGCCGGGCGAAGTGGCAGATGCCTGTAATCCTAGCTACTTGGGAGGCTGAGGCAGGAGAATCACTTGGACCGGGAGGCCGAGGTTGCAGTGAGCCAAGACTGCACCATTAACTCCAGCCTGCGCGACAGAGTGAGACTCCATCCCAAAAAAAGAAAAGAAAAAAAAAACCACTAACTCCTTGTTTGATTACATTAATGCGTGTGTGTGTGTAAAATAAAGCTCCAAAAGTGAGCTCTTTTTTGTGGCACATTTCAGGGACTTCCAGCCTTCTGACTTCGGGATGACTGGTTGGCAGAGGGAATGAAAGCCCCTGGACTCCCACTTCCTCCTCCTTTCCTCTTGATCCACAAGAGGTTTGAGCCAAGGTTCTCTCAGCCCTCCTTTTTAGGCTCAGGCACTGTGCCAGCCCCAGCCCAGTCCCAGGGCTGAAATTATTTGCTCCTTTGCCCGAACTTTAGGAGCCAACTTGCAATTTGGCTTTTACAATATGTTCTGACTCTTTTGAGTGTGGTTTGGACTCATCAATATTCATGAGCTTGCAAAGAAGAGGTTCTAGTCCCCAGGGAGGCTGTGTGGTGGTAGAAGGACCCTTCCCTCAGTCTCACTATGGCACTGGCCAGGCTACCATCTGCACAGAGAATAGCTGTACAGATGCTTCTTGAAGAAATCCTTATGCTTCTTCCAGATGGAACAGACCTTTCATCCTTGAGTTTGGATATTTCAGCCTCCAGAGATGAGTACTCAGAAGTCCATGTCACCGTAGAAGATACTAAGTTTTTATCTCTTGGGGACTCTGATGTGTTTTTCATTCAGTTTTTTAAAAATGTGTTCCCAAGTCCCACATCCCACAGCAGCTAAGAAGAGATGCCAGGGCAGAGAGCAGTGTCCTCAGTGACAGAGGTTGCTGCAGTTCAGTGGCCTGGCAGCCAAGGACATTGCTTTTTTGGGGGGGTGGAATAGATTACTATTTCTGCTTGTGTGGGATTTTATTTCTGGTTAGGTCATGAACTTCTGATGCACGCACGTCTTTGCTTTTTTTTATTCAACTAATTCATTTTCCAATAAAAGTATACTAACTCCTTGTTTGATTACATTAACGTGTGTGTGTGTGTGTGTGTGTGTGTGTAAAATAAAGCTCCAGAAGTGAGCCCTTTTTGTGGCACATTTCAGGGACTTCCAACATATGAGGGCCTCCTTCTAGCTACAATAAGATTATAATGCTAGAATGATTCTTCACATTTTAGTACACACTGTGCTAGGCACTGCGTTACATGTTTTGCAAGGTTTATATGCTTTAATCCTTACAACACCCATGTGTGGTAGACTAGTATAGACCCACTTCACAGATGAAGAAACTGAGGTTTATTAAGACAAATTAATTTGCCCAAAGTCACCTCCAGGAATGACAGAGCTGGCTTTCAACCTCAGCGATCTGATGCCAGAACCATTCCTTTTATCTCCATGTCTTGAGACTGATGATTCAGTTCTCAGAATAAGACTATCCAACAGAGAGGAAGGACAGCAGCCACCTCTAATTTCATGTTATTGGCTGCAGATGAGCCACACACTGCTCTAAGGTAAGGGTCAAAGTGTCCGGACTCTGACTTAAGGTATTGGTTAATTTTTTGCAGATGTGACTGCTTTGTCTTTCTCAAATATCCTCTAACCTAGACCCACAGGAATTTGACAAAGGTTCCCATGGGATGAAGGGCCTGTGTGGTTTTCTAGGAGCCTATGAAGAACCACAGCTCTGGTGGGAGGACAGCTTTCTGCCCTTTTGAAAAAGCACTGGCAAGAGCTCTTCCTTCATTGGTTCATCAAATATGGTTAAGCAGCTGGGCATGGTGATTCACACTTGTAATCCCAGCTATTCAGGAGGCTGAGACAGGAGGATCACTTAAGGCCAGGAGTTTGAGACCAGACTGGGCAACATAGCAAGACCTTGTCTCCAAAGAAAAAATGTGGTTAAGTACCTCTTTCTGGTGTGAAAAAGACAACAACAGATCCTACTTTCATAGATCTTACAGTTTGGCAGAGAAGACAGACAATTAAATGAACAAATACTGAAGGAGCCGTAAGAGTAATGCCAGAGGAAGTGCTGGGTGCAAAAGGAGTGTAGCACCCTAGCAGGATGCTTCTGCTCAAGAGATGTAACAGACATCGGAGTAGGGGCAATGGAGAGCCATCTCCAGCACACAGAGGCAAACCCTAGGGTTTGCCCCAGCCATGAAAAGACGAGTAAGATCACGGGGGGCTGAGGAGGGCATTATCTGTAGCTGTCTCAGGACATTTTAAATCACCGTCAAAGACATCGTGTGAGCTCTCTGGGACACTGCAAGAGAAAAAGACATCTGGGAGCTGCAGGATTCTGGTACTTCTGCTGGTAGGCGCCCAGAACCCAACATTCTAAATTCTCGTTGTACTTGTCAACCACACTGCTAACTGGCTTTGATCTATAGAAGCTTGATTACATCTAGCCATTGCTAAAAGAAGTTTCTTTTTCTAAATAGAATTTTTTTTCATATATGGGAACTGCTATCCTCCTAGGGAGAGTAATTCATTTTCCAAGGTTGATTTTCCTTTTTTTTCTTTCTTTCTTTCTTTTTTTTTTTTTTTTTGACAGAGTCTCGCTCTGTTGCCCAGGCTGGAATGCAGTGGCGCCATCTCAGCTCACTGCAACCTCCGCCTCCCTGGTTCAAGTAATTCTCATGCCTCAGCCTCCTGAGGAGCTAGGATTACAGGCATGCACCACCACACCCGGCTAATTTTTGTATTTTTAGTACAGACGGGGTTTCACCATGTTGATCAGGCTGATCTCAAACTCCTGACCTCAAGTGATCCACCTATCTTGGCCTCTCAAAGTGCTGGGATTATAGGCGTGAGCCACCATGCCTGGCTCCAAATTTGATTTTTCTTTTTTTTTCTTTTTTTTTATTATTATTATACTTTACGTTTTATGGTACATGTGCGCAATGGGCTAAGAAGTAAATTCTCATCGACTTTGAAAGACTAGCAGGAAGTGACTTGACAAGCCAGGGACTACTGCAATAATTAAAGATCTCAGGGTTCTCCAGCTTTTTATCAAGTACCCCAACAACAGACGAGAGTAAAACTCTAGAAAGTTTGGAGTATCGCTACAAGCTCTCAGAAATTTATTTGAATTTCTTATTTTATTTTAAAATATTATGTAAATTTTGTGTTAATTGCATAATATGTCAGAGATTATTTTAAAGGAAAACAGTACATTGCCATCAAATCTCTGAGTAGTTAACGGTCCCATAAAATGAGTAGGCTGCATGCCCCAGGGTGAGAAAACTCTTTTCATGTTGTCATTATACTTTGCATTTTTTTTAACAGTAAAAACCATCATTAAGTACATGAAATGTAGAGTAAAATTTGAAAATATTCCACAATGCTTAACAATTTTTTCTTCTTGGATAATGATCCCGAATCTAAATTAAAAACCTGGGATTCATCCTAAATCTCTTTGAATTTCTGTTTTTTTTTCCCTCCCCACCCGCCCCCGCCCCCGCCCCCAACAATTAGGTATATTTCAGTGTAATTTAGACAAAGTGCAAAGAAAAGCAATGTCTTCTAAATCAAGACAGAATTCTTCACAGAATTATCTGAAAGTCAAAATACTTAAAGTTTAAAATAGGCGATTAAGGTTCTGGAGATTTAACTTCTATTTTCAACTCCCCTGTTGACTTTAGGAAAGCATCCATTCTTTTAGAAAAGCATGTATTCTGTAGTTTTTCTGTCCAATAGTTAGAACAATGATCCTGACTTGTATGACAATAACAATAAAAATAACACAAGTTAGAATAATTTTTAACTTTTATTCTAAGTTAAACATTATTCTAATTCTAAAAATTATAATAAAAATTCCAATTCTTTAAACATACAGCAGTGACTACCCTGTGTGCCATTCTTGACCATACTTTAAACATACATCAGTGACTACTCTGTATGCCATTCTTGACCACGTTTTTCTAAGTGTATTTGAGAAGTTTGATGTGGTTTCGCTCTGTGTCCCTACCCAAATCTCACGTTGAATTGTAAATCCAGTGTTGGAGGAAGGGCCTGGTGGGAAGTGATGGAATCACGGGTGTAGACTTTCCCCTTGTTGTTCTAGTGATAGATTCTCACAAGGTCTGGTTGTTTGAAAGTGTGTGGCACCTCCTCCTTCTTTTTTTCTCTCTCTCTCTCATTCTCACCTAATGGCCATGTGAAGATATGCCTGCTTCCCCTTTGCCTTCTGCCATGATTGTAAGTTTCCTGAGGCCTCCCCAGCCATGCCTCCTGGATAGCCTGCAGAACTGTGAATTGAGCTCTTTTCTTTATAAATTAGAAAGCTCTTTTCTTTATAAATTCCCCAGTCTCAGGTAGTCCTTTATAGCAGTGTGAGAACAGACTAATATAGCACCATTCTGATAGGATAGGAATTCCTATTCTTCTGGGAACAGATGAGAAATGTAAGGGAACAGGGATGAGCAGTCCTGCCCAAGGTGACTTGGTAACCACTGAACTGGCCAACATATGACTATTAATGTCTCTGATGTCCACTCATGGCAGACAGCAGCACATCCAAAAAGTCATCAAAAAGTTCGGCTGACAATTTGGAACATATGATCAAAGACTCCCTGAATTTCATCATTTTAATTATTGCACAACAAGACTGACAAAATAAAAGGAAGGCTCAGCGCGATGGCTCACGCCTATAATCCCAACTCTTTGGAAGGCCAAAGCGGGTGGATCAGTTGAACCCAGAAGTTCGAGAACAGCCTGGCCAACATGGAGAAACCCTGTCTCTACTAAAAATACAAAAATTCACTGGGCCTCGTGGCACATACCTGTAATCCTAGCTACTTGAGACTGAGGCATGAGGATTGCTTGAACCCAGGAAGCAGAGGCTGCAGTGAGCTGAGATTGTGCCACTGCACTCCTCAAATATATAACTTATTTTTCTTCAATCACAATGCAGAATTTGGTATCAGCAAATGAACTTTAAGTGGAGAATATTTGGTCATATGCTATTAAAATAGATAAATATTCTGTTTTTAAAACAGCACGAGAGCTAAAATAAGCTATGTAATGTAAATAAATGAATTCATCAGGAATATGAATAAATTCAACCTTCAAATCAAATTGTTTGTGTAGTAAATTGTCATTTTTTTAAACACAAGAAAAGAACTTTTAAATATTTAGTTATAGGTTACTAAGAATTATTTTTATAGCCATATTACTTTAAGTAAATTTGTTTAACTGTTTTAAATTTGGGAATCTTTCAAAAGATTTCTTCGACAGTATTGAAGAGAATAAAACCCTATTACTCATGCAAAAAGTGTTCCCTCTTGCCTTGGTAAAAAGAGTAAAATATTACATAAATTATTATAGTACCCTGAAAGGTTATTATATTTCTTTGATAAATATGATAGATAGAAATGGTACAGGAAAGAAGCTAGATATACAAACTGACATTTTATTGTGCACATAAGATTCTCATTAGTCAGGTGTTAGATGTGTTTATATCATACAACATATCTATTGGCATTTTCCTTAATCTCATTTGTTTATTTATTGCCTTCATAATAACCCTGGTGTCCTGAAAGTAGAGTCTCACAAATTTAATCTTTTACTATTGGATTGCATTTTCATATTTACTGGGCTATTTAGTAAAAAGACTAGGGGAAATCTTTGATGCCAGATTGTCACATGAAATTAAATCTATGTCCTTAAAAAATGAAATGGGGCACTCAGCACATGTCTATGCTCATACAGAATTAGATCTAGCATTGTTTCTGGTTTTTCATGTTGCTAAGAACTATTTCTTGCTGTCTGGAAAATTCCTGTCTGAAATTATCTATGCAATATTTCATTTAAATTGCAAGATGGAATAATCTTTTGCATTTCGCTTCTAGAACTTCTATGTAAATAGGCCCATCAGCCTAAAGACAGAACACTAGCTTATATATGTAGTAAGACAGACACAAATAGAAAAAGCACTGTATTTCTGTTTAGCTGTCTATTGTTGATGCTAATTGTCAAGTATGATCTTTCACCTGATTTAAATTGTTAATGCTTGAAAATCTATTTCTCGAAATTGGCTCCCTGTCATGCATATCAAGGCATGTGAATTTCAAATAAACCTGAAGGAAGCAGGATCATTTTAATTACCCAGCAGTTATAATAGGATTTTTTTCATATATGTGTGTTTTCATATCATGATTATTAATACTAACATAAAATAATGTTAATAACAATGAGGACATGAATTTCTTGAGTGCTTCTATGTGCCAGGTATTGTGCTCAGTAATTTACATGACTTATCTCCTTTAATCCTCACAAAACTCTGAAGTAAAAACTGCTATCCCCATTTTGCCGATGAAACTGAGGCTTCATGACATTAAGTAACTTGCCCAATGTTGTACAGCCAGCAAGTGGTCAAACACGAATTTGGAGGGAGACATTTTGACTTCAGATCTCATGCTTTTGAACTAGTATCTTACCTCAGAAAGAATTTAAGGTAGGTTTAAAAGACACCTACAGTATATCAAAAGAACATTAATTAGGAGCACATGAGAAAAAGAACAGAGAATAGGAATATAAATGGCACCAGAATTAGCCCAGTACATAAAATTTACAGTATTTTCTTCGGCTGAACTACAAACATACTCTAAGCTTTCTAACAGTCTTCACAAAGACCAAACAGAATATGGTGCTACATTACAAAATCAAACCATTTGGTCAACTGAAACACATCTATTGTTTATATTAAGACTGTGAAGACAGTCTCCTAAGCATCCTCATAAACTGAATACTATGCAAGGTAATGAAGCCCATTTTCAACAATACCCTTACAGTAAATATGATGATGAATTTCACTGGGCTATTTCTTACTGATCTGCTGACACAGACAAATAGCTTAATTCAGTTAAGTCACCCCAAAGCACAATTCAGTTAAAGCAACTCTTCAGGAGGCCACTGCGACATATCCAGATATACACAAGGGCTGTAAGCAAGAATGAAGGCATTAATGAAGCCAAGCAAATTGCTCTGAAAATAGAAAGCTAAACCAAAAAAATAATAAATTTACTACATAGTTTTCCCTCACTAAAGACAATAATTTTTGTCTTCATATATTAGTAATGGATCTTTCCAAATTCTTGGTGTGGTTGTTGACCAAATTTACCCTGTAATTTCACATTTACTTGTTTTGTTTATATAATTTGTGCTCATTTCTCAAATATGCTTTTTGATTTTTTCTCCACTTTAAAAAAACTTCCCTTTTATGATCAGCATCCATGACACCTCTATAAATTTTTCTCTAACTCTGCTCACCTAACAGAATCAATCAAGTCTTATGCTGTATTTCCATAGCACTTTGGAGAGAGTAATAAAAGCTAGAATGGATGGAGCATTTACTATGCACCAGGAACTTCCCTTTAATTTTTACAACTCAGTAAAGAAGATACTAGTGCTATCCCCATTTTACAGTTGAAGGAATCGAGGTATTAAAGGTGAAACAACTTGCCCAAAGTCCCACAGACAGTTAAGTGGCAGAGTCAGCTTTCAAAGCCAAGGCAGTCTGGCTCCAGAGCCCCCATGGGTAGCTGGTGCACCATCCTGCCTGTAATATACACCACCAGTTATCACTTGGCACATGGTACTTAGTGTTTCTATTTTTATCTCTCTTCCTTCTTCTAGTTGCCCATTCTAGCTTTCTCCATTTCTTCATATCCTAATCATTCCTCTACCAATTCAGATCTGGCTTCTGATTCCCCCACTCCTTTGAAACTATGTCCAGAAAATATTTGCAAATTATGCATCCAACAAAGGTCTAATATCCAGAAGCTATAAGGTACTTAAACAAATCAACAGGAAAAAAGACACCTCATTAAAAAGTGGACATAGGACATCAACAATTAATTCTGAAAAAAAAAAGACATGTAACTGGCCAAGAAACATATGAAAAATGCTCATTGTCACTAATCATCAGAGAAATGCAAATCAAAACCACAATGAAATACCATCTCACACCAATCAGAATGGCTATTACTAAAAAGTCAGAAAATAACATGTTGGTAAGGCTGTAAAGGGAAAGCTCATACGCTGTTGGTGGGATTGTAAGTTAGTTCAACCGCTCTGGAAAGAAGTTTGGAGATTTCTCAAAAAACTAAAAATAGAGTTATCATTCAACCCATCAGTCTCATTACTGGGTATATATCCAAAAGAAAAGAAATCATTCTACCAAAAAGATACACGCACTCCTATGTTGCATCACTATTCACAATAGCAAAGCCATGGAATCAACCTGGGTCCCCATTAATGGTGGAATGGATTTTTAAAAATGTACATTTACACCATGGAATACTACACAGCCATAAAAAAGAATGAAATCATGTCCTTTGCAGCAACATGGATGCAGTTGGAGGCCATTATCCTAAGTGAATTAATGTGGAAACAGAAAATCAAATACCATGTCTTCTTACTTGTAAGTGGGAGCTGGCTGGGCAAGGGGGCTCACACTGTAATCTCAGCACCTTGGGAGGCCAAAGTGGGAGAACTGTTTGAGGCCAGGAGTTTGAGACTAGCTTGAGCAACATAGCAAGACAAAAGAAAAAAACCAAAAAAAATAATCCAGGCATGGTGGTGCACGCCTGTGATCCCAGCTACTTGGGAGGCTAAGGCAGGAGGAGCACTTGTGCTCAGGAGGTTGCATTGAGCTATGATGGCGCCATCTTTCTCTGATCTGGGTGGCACAGTAAGATCCCGTCTCTAAAAGATAAAATAAAATAAAATAAAATAAATAAATGAGAGCTAAAGATTGGGTACAAATGGACATAAAGATGGGAATGATAGACATTAGAGACTCCAAAAGGGTGGCAGAAGGGGTGAGGACAAGGGCTGAAAAGCTACCTATTGGGTACTATGTTCACTATGCGGTTGACAGGTTCATTTGAAGCCCAAACTTTGCCATTACACAATATGTACACTTAACAAATCTGCACATGTACCCCATGAATGTAAATTTTTTTATTTTTATTTTTAGTTCTGGGGTACATGTGGAGGATGTCCAGGCTTGTTACATAGACAGACGTACGCCATAGTGGTTTGCTGCACCTATCAACCTATCAACTGGGTATTAAGCCCAATATGCATTATCTATTTTTTCTAATACTCTTCCTCCCCTCTCCCCATCCCCTGACAGGCCCCAGTGTGTGTTGTTCCCCTCCCTGTGACCATGTGGTCTCCTTGTTCAGCTCTCACTTACAAGTGAGAACAGGCGGTGTTTGGTTTTCTGTTCTTGCATAAGTTTGCTGAGGATAATGGCTTCCAGTTTCATCCATGTCCCTGCAAAGAACAAGATCTCATTCCTTCTTATGGCTGCATAGTATTCCATGGTGTATATTTACCACATTTTCTTTATCCAGTCTATCACTGATGGGCATTTGGGTTGATTCCATGTCCTTGTTATTGTGAATAGTGCTGCAATGAACATACACATGCATATATCTTTGTAATAGAATGATTTATATTCCTTATATACCCAGTAATGGGATTGCTGGGTCAAATGGTATTTCTGGTTCTAGATCTTTGATGAATCACCACATCATTTTCCACAATGGCTGAACTAATTTACATTGCCACCAACAGTGTAAAAGCATTCCTATTTCTCCACAACCTTGCCAGCATCTGTTGTTTCTTGACTTTTTAATAATGGCCATTCTGAGCTTTTTTCGTATGTTTGTTGGCTGCATAAATGTCTTCTTTTGAGAAATGTCTGTTCATGTCCTTTGCCCATTTTTTTTTTTTTTTTGAGACGGAGTCTCGCTCTGTCGCCCAGGCTGGAGTGCAGTGGCGCAATCTCAGCTCACTGCAAACTCCAACTCCTGGGTTCACGCCATTCTCCTGCCTCAGCCTCCTGAGTAGCTGGGACTACAGGCACCCGCCACCATGCCCGGATAATTTTTTTGTATTTTTAGTAGAGACAGGGTTTCACTGTGTTAGCCAGGATGGTTTTGATCTCCTGACCTCGAGATCTGCCCGCCTCGGCCTCCCAAAGTTCTGGGATTACAGGCGTGAAGCACTGCGCCCGGTCCACCTTTGCCCACTTTTTAATGGGTTTTTTTTTTTTTCTTGTAAATTTGTTTGAGTTCCTTGTAGTGAATCCAAATATTTTTAAAGGAAATTTTTAATAACTCCCCACCCCCAACCAAGAAGAAGAAACTATGTCTATATGGTCACCAAGGATGTCGAGGTTCTCAATCAAACACTTCTCTGTCTTCATTTAATTTCTCAGTTGTGATAGAAATTCCCGACCCCTCTCTCCCTCTGAAAATAATTCTTTCCCTCGGCTTTCCTGACCTCTCTGTTTTCTGTGTCTCTTTCTATATTGCAGGTTGCTTCCTCTCAGTCTCCTTGATTCTTCTTTTTCTGCCTACCTTTAAATTTTCCTTCGGCCCCACTCTCTGACTCCCAGTCCAATCCTTAGCATTCTTTTCTTTTCTCTTTCTACAGTTTTCCCAGGGAGACTCATTAACCCACAATTATTTTTTTTCCAGCACAGATCTTTCTGTTGAGTTCAACATTCATATAATCATGTTCCCTCACAACCCCAGGTTTTAGATGTAGACCTGTATTATAGCACTTCTCTTTCATCTTTCTATTCTTAGCACTTGGCACAGAGTAAATGCTCAACAAATATTTTTGTAAGAGAATCTAGGTAAACCAGACTAGAGGATGTTTTGGCAAGTCAGGCCAAACAGATGATGCTATAAACTATAAAACCTTCTGCAGAAGGAACTGGACTCAAAAAACAGAATAAGTTAGCCTTGAAGACCGATAAGATACGGTTCTGGGGGCAAGACTCAAATATAACTCTTAGGCACCTGTCACACGCCACTGGGTATAATGTGTGCAAACAGAAAAGGTTGGCCTTTTCCTTTGGTTAATTTACCAGGTAATTGCCAACATTTTCTTTTCTTTTGCTTTGTGCTGCATGGAAACATTCTGCCATGTAAAATACAACCAAGGGAGGAGGATGTTCTCCATATGCCATTATTTAACTCTGCCATTTTACCAGCCTATAAGCTCCATGGGAACAGAAGCCCTGTTTCTTTTGTTCTAGTGCCTAGCCTATATTTTGGACACACAACAAATAAGAATTATCTTTAATTGAATACCTTCTATGTACAAAGTACTGTGCCATATGCTTTATGTATATTTTCTCCTTTAATACTCATCAAAAAAGAGGGTCATTTTAGGGCTGAGGATGCCAGTGCTTAGAAAGGTTAAGTGGCTTGCTCAAGTTTAGGGTACAAACAGCTAACTCAGTAGTTAAACCTAGATTGCTCTGATCCAAAGGCTTCCCTTTAATAAAATACTATATGATCTTCCTATATGTGGTTAAAATTTCCAGGAATGCTGGCCACTGTAGAACATGCCTGTAGTCCCTGCTACTTGGGAGGCTGAGCTGGGAGGATTGCTCAGCTCAGGATTTCTAGGCTAGACTGGGCAACATAACAAGACCCTATCTCTAAAAGAAATAAATAAATGTATATTTTTAAATTCTGATGATAGAATGAAAGAATACAAGAATATTCACATTTGGGGATATATTTTGATGTGTTTCATTGAAAGGTTTTTTTCTTTCATGAACTGTTATATGTATAAATATTACCATTTAAAATGAAATGCTTTTATGTCTAAGGTCTTTAAGCTCTTAATCAAATTCTTGAAATGTTATTTGACATTTTAAAAAATACATAGATGGAGTAGATGCTTCATAATTTTGTGTGTGTTACTGTTTCCTATGGTTTGAATATTTTCCCCAAATTTCATGTGCTGGAAACTTAGTCCTCAAATTCATATGTTGGTGGTATTTGGAGGTGAGGCCTTTGGGAGGTAATTAAGATTAGATAAGGTCACCATGAATCCCTCATGATGTGACTGATGTCTTTATAAGGAGACGAAGAGAGACCTGAGCTAACATGCTTGCTCTGTCCCACCATGTAATGCCCTCTGCCACATTACGATGCAGCAGGAAGTCCCTCACGAGATGCAGCTGCTTGATCTTGGACTTCCCAGCCTCCAGAACTGTAAGAAATACATTTATTTTTTAAAAATAAATTACACAGTCTGGTATTCTGTTACAGCAATGCAAAATGGACTAAGACACTGTTGTTGTTATTGTTACTGTTGCTTCTTAGGGAAAAGAGATTGTTGCTTATGAACAAAACTGCTACTTCCTTTCTTGGTGAGACTCTAGAAGTAAAATAACTTTCTATATGTGTCCTAAATCAGGAGGCCTCAGAGTAGAGAAAATTTGGAGGGCTTTCTGCAACTGAAGAAGAAAAGAGAAATGAAGATAGGCACCCGGTAGAAAATTTTAAAATTCTCAAAACACAAGAGGAGAAAGTTGAGGATAGGGAAGAAGAGGTGAGACTGAGAGATGCCATACAGCAAAAGTGTAGCTAGCAGTGACCGAGAAAGAGGTGAAAAGAGACTACTCATTCTCCAGGAGCGTGTTCTCAGAAGCAGTGCTGCCTTCTTGGCAAACCTTAAGTTAATGAATTGTCTTAACAGTTAAGAATATGATGAGAAGGTATTAAAGGCAGAGGTGAAACAGCAAGCCTGATCATGAGAAGAGAGTCCAAAAGTCCACACTCTTTGCATGCTTGTTCCTCTGTCAACCGATGGCCCAGATTCCACTCCCAGTCCAAGGTGGACCAGCCCAGACTTGACTTCATCTTATACACACACACACACACACACACACACACACACACACACACACAGCCCCAAGGCATTGCTGAGTGAAACCCCAGCCACAGCAGCCACATCAGTCCCCCAGACAATAGCTAAGAAGCCAATGGAAAAATTCAGTGCCCTCCCATTGGCTCTTTATGTTTCTTACATGTGCTGGGAGACAAACTAGAAAAATGAGAAGAATAATGTCTAAGAATGAGGACACGAGAGAAAAAAATTATATCCTAAAAGAGTGAAATTGGACAGCCTTCTAGGCTGTTTCCTTTTTAAACAATCTCCTCCTCTTAAAAAAAAAAAAGTTGTTTAATGTCCCAGAAAGCTTTTTGAGAAAAGCAGTTTGTCCCCTTTTTCTAAGCCAAAGGCCGAAAATAGGAACTATTTGGCGATTTCTTCTGAGGCAGATCCGGGTATGCCTAGCCTGAGAAAATCCTCCTTGACCATTAACTCAGGGAGCTGTCATGAAGGAATTCTGGGAATCATGATATGCATTTATACACAGAATGTCTAAATGGGAAACAAAGCTTGACCTGGTTTTCTCAGAGCCAGACCACTCTTCTTTTTTCTCTTTTCCCTTAATAGATGAGAGGGAGGAAACAGCTTCAAATCACCACTACCTTCCAAATTCCCCATCAACTTGGGTCACCAAAAGGAAGATGGCCAGGTACCTGATAGAATCTGATTTTACAGTATTTTGCCTCGGCTAGAGTAGAAACGCCTTCCTTATCCAAAGGACACATTAATTAATAATAGCTAACATTTACTGTCTGCTTCCAATGTGCCTGGCACATCTGCTAAGCACTTTACATGCTGTCTTCTTTATCTTCACAATAACTCTACAGGGAAGTACTATGATGATTCTCATTTTATGAATGGCTAAGTTGAGGCTTAGAAAAGTTGGATAATGTGGTTACAGTTAGTAGAAGAAAAAGCTCAATATTAAACCCAGGCAATGGGACTGGAGCCAACACTCTTGACTACCTGGCTCTAAAGTTACAACTCAGTTATGGAGACAGAACAGAAGTCTACAAATATTTAACAACACTTTAACTTTTCTCCCCTCTGTTTGCAAATAAAAATAATATTTAACAATACACTTAGCATATCCTTTATGCCGAACAAATGGAATGAACCACTACTTCTATGGAACACAGGAAAAGGATGCTTTCAGCACAGCAGAGCCTAGTATGCAGGACCCAGGGAGGACTGGCTCTTCAAACAGCAGATTTTATTGGTATTTCCACCACTGGCCTCCGCTGAGAAACAGTATTAAAAACATCTTTGGAAGATTAAAAAGGAAGTAATTTTTTTCAAACACTTCAAGTTGTGATCTACTTGCAAAGCCAGCTATATCAACAAGCGACTGATCCCTGGAAATATATGCAAAGGAGCCCCTTAGTTTGTCTCTGATCTCCTTCCTTCCTACCTCCTAGAGGGACAGGTTCTTTGATTTTAAGGCAACTTCCACTGAGGCCAGGAGTTAGCTGCCTGGGCTGTCAGTTTCTAGCAAAGGGCAGCCCAGAATAAATTTGACTCTTTATGTATCCTAATCTGGAACAGAAAGAGGCAAAGGTCTCCCTGTCTCCTCCCAACTTCACACGCACTTAAAATTGGCATGCCCCCTCTGCAGTTTTTGGCAGACCTTTCAGGAAATATTAAGTTAGACTGAAAATTCAGAGGTCCTCGTAACTGTCTGGGCTACTTTAAAATCTGGCATATTATGAACACAACCTAAAAGCTGTTAAACATTGATTCTATTTATTTTAGCAAGATAGCGGCTACCTAGAATCAGAATTGAGAACAATAATAAGCTTTCAAAAAATAATAAATTTTTACAGGAGCTAAAATGTCTTACTTGATAGATATATTTAATAGCTACAAAACACCTCACTCCACACTCATTGACTTCAAAGAATGGTCAAAATATTAAAATATGTTATTACCTCTTTCTTGGCCTCCCACACAGAATGTAGGACTTGACTATAGCACTGTTGACCAAGACAAAAGACTTCTGTACCACCTAACATAGCAACTGCAATGGTCTAGGCTGCAAATATGTTCTTCCTCTTTGGGTGCACATTTAGCCTGTCTTCAGAGGTCAGATTTGGAACAAGAGAAAAGGAAGTGAGAGAACAATTTCATCTTCAGATGTAGCGAACAGTGTGTAACCGAAATGGGAATTTCAGGGGAGGTCTCATATTTGACACAATATGGTGCCTTTTTCTTTTTTGGCCCTCAGTTACCTTCATGCAAATGTACTAAGATGTCAGAATTGCAGATATTTTACATGTTAGGAGAACTCTCTCATACCTAAATTCCCATGCAAATTGTACAATTCTCCTTAATCTCATCATTGATGGTACTCTTTCCAAACCGCTGAAGTGTGACAAAATGTGTACCTTACTGAAATAATATGTAAGCATTTCATGGATGAGTCCCAAAAATTGATGAACTATTTTCAGACATGGTATTTATGAAACTACCAAAAGCTCATTACTCTTGTCATTTATTTTATAAGTTGAAAAGTAAGCCCATGTTATTTATATCATTGCTCTAGAGACACTAGTAATTTTGGTCTGGAAGACATTTGCATTTAAGATACACCATGCAACTGGCATCAGTTTATTTTTTAACATTATGTTTATACACTAATCTATTACTAGCAATGGAAATATGCAAATATATCATGTGTTTTCTCGTTTTTTTTTTTTTTTTTTTTGAGACAGAATCTTAATCTGTTGCCCAGGCTGGAGAGCAGTGCCTCCATCTCTGCTCACTGTAACCTCCGCCTCCCAGGCTCAAACTATTCTCCTGCCTCAGCCTCCCAAGTAGCTGGGATTATAGGCACACACCACCACACCCGGCTAATTTTTGTATTTTTAGTAGAGACAGGGTTTCACCATGTTGGCCAGGCTGGTCTCGAACACCTGACCTCACGTGATCTGCCCACCTTGGCCTCCCACAGTGGTGGAATTACAGGTGTGAGCCACTGCGCCCAGACTCATGTCTTCATTTGATAAATACATTTGGAGAATCTTATGCTTTGAAGTGAGAGCAGCACATCTAAGTGGACATTTATAATACTTTAGTCTCTCCACTAAACTAGACCAGAAGGAAAACAGGACCTCAGAACAAAAATTACCCTGAATTATTTCGCCTCTGTAAAAACTGTTGGACTTCCCTTTCCATGTGGAATAGATGGAGAACTTGTTAGAGCTGACGTATACTGTATATGCCAAAGAGATGAAAAGATCCCTGTGCATCAATGACCCCTGGATGTGAGAACATCAATGCCTAGTATAAAGTGATGGACTGTTTCCTAGCAGTTAACTTCAAATGAATACACCCTCACAATATGTGTGTGTGCATGTGTGTTACATGTACACAGCTTGTCATTTAGGGGGACTATATAATGCTTGCTTCCTTCTCCATAGGACTACCACCAATTTCATGTCATATTTCAGAAGATTTTGCCTGAGATGAAGTTTTGAAGTGCCCTGAAGACCTGTAGGTCTTAACCACTGATGAGTGTGCAGCCATCTTCAACAGTCTTGGGTGAATTAGATAGTGTTTGGCAGAATTGTCACATTCCTCCCATCTTGGAAGCCTGAGTTTCTATTCCTGGCACTCTAGTTGTTTTGCTTGATTCTTGATCCTCAAATCGGGCTCCTCCCTCCTGGATCATTGACTGAACCCTTTCTCAGGCTTATTTGTCTGTGTTATTATTTTGATTTACTCTGTAGGTCATAACTGGGAATAACATAGCGAGTCATAAATGCCAAAACTTAATTAAACAAAGGACCCTAGGTCCTTTCCTTTCCCTGCCTATCACATCCCATTTATCACCATGTCCTTTCAATTCTACCTCCTAAGTTCATATGGAATCTGCCCTCTGGGCTCCATCCACACCATCGCCTCACCTTAGGACCTAATGGCCTCTTATGTGAATAGCTGCAATAGGGTCTTCTCTGGCCTTCTTCAAGTTTGCTTCCAAAATGGGAAGCCCTCTTCCCAGATCAAGGGGATCATACTAAAACAAAACTGTGATCATAGCTATCACACTGCATAGGGTATGGACCCCTTCCTTGGTTCCCCATGGCATCAGAATGAAGTGAAGGCAGCTTGCTGTGCACAAAAGACCTTTCCCTGGTCAGCTTCTTCCCAGTGTCCCAGCACCACCCCAACCTGCCCCACTGCACAACTGCAGCACACCCCACCCCCAGTGCCATCCTGCAGGAACCCTTCACCTCCCAGCCACCCTGCCCACTCATCTCTGGACTCGTTGCTCTCCTTCAACGCTCATTCTTTTTCTTTCTTTCTTTTTGTTTTTGAATTGGAGTCTCACTCTATCGCCCCAGCTAGGGTGCAGTGGGGAGCTCTGGGCTCACTGCAACCTCTGCCTCCCAGGTTCAAGCGATTCTCCTGCCTCAGCCTCCCGAGTTGCTGGGATTACAGGTGCGCCCCACCTTGCCTGGCTAATTTTTGTATTTTTAATAGAGACAGGGTTTCACTATGTTGGCCAGGCTGGTCTCCTGACCTCAATCCACCTGCCTCAGCCTCCCAAAGTGCTGGGATTACATGTGTGAGCCACCACCCCTGGCCAACACTCATTCTTTTTCTAAATATATTTTTATTGAGACATAATAGTGTGTATTTATGGGAGATGTGGTATTTTGATACAAGCATACAGTGTATAATGATCAAATTAGGGTTATTGATCACCTCAAATTGATCACTGCATTTTCTCAATTCTACTTCCTAAGTACATGTGCCATCTGCCCTCTGGGCTCCATCCTCATCATCTTCTTCCTCATGGTGCCATGGGAAGCCAAATCACCTCAAACATTTATCACTTCTTTGTGTTTGGGAACATTTCCAAATCTCTTCTAGCTATTTTAAAATTTACAATAAATTCTTGTTAACTAGAGTCACCGTACTGTGTTACAGAACGCTGGAACTTACTCCTTCTATCTAACTGTATTTTTGTACCTATTAACCTCCCTGTGCCTTGAGACCCTCCTCCCCTTCATCCAGTTATGCTTCGTCAGGGGAGCCCACCAGGCCTCCCCAGGGATAGAAACCCCACAGCATGGACCACAATGTGAAACAATTGAAAACTGGTCAAACTTTGGTTTTGTGCATAGCTGATATAAACCTTTAGAAATTCTGAGGAAAGCAAAGACATCACCATCAAAATCTAATCTGAAAGAGATGACATTATTTAAATCCAGTAAAAGAATCAAAGGAAGGTTTTTAAAGAACAGGAACTTTTTCTAAGAACTTTTTTTTTTTTTTTTAAGACACAGGGTCTTGCTCTGTTGCTCAGGCTGGAGTACAGTGGTACAATCATGGCTCACTGCAGCCTCCATCTCCTGGGCTCAAGCGATCCTCTGCTCCTCAGCCTCCTGAGTAGCTGGGACTACTGGCATGTACCACCACACCCAGCTAACTTTTTCTTTCTTTTTTTTGAGATGGAGTCTTGCTCTGTCACCAGGCTGGAGTGCAGTGGCACAATCTCGACTCACTGCAACCTCTGCCTCCCGGGTTCAAGCGATTCTCCTGCCTCAGCCTCCCGAGTAGCTGGGACTACAGGTGCATGCCACCTACGCCCAGCTAATTTTTGTATTTTTAGTAGAGACAGGGTTTCACCATGTTGGCCAGGATGGTCTCGCTCTCTTGACCTCGTGATCTGCCCACCTCAGCCTCCGAAAGTGCTGGGATTACAGGTGTGAGCCACCACGCCCAACCCCAGCTAATTTTTAAATTTTTGTAGAGATAGGGTCCTGCTATGTTGCTCAGGCTGGTCTCGAACTCCTGAGGTCAAGCAATCCTCCCACCTTGGCCTCCCAAAGATTGGAATTACAAGCATGAGCCACTGCACTCAGCCAAACTTTTGACTGGAATTCTAGTCTCAAAAATACTTTTTTGCTCAAATGGATGGCTCCTATGATATCTTTCCTGCTACTTCTTTGTCCTAAAAGTGTCTCTCTAATCCCCTAATGACCACAAGATAACTATGTGTAAGAATTTTTTAAAAATCTTGTCCTCAATCAAAACTTGGGTTTTATGTGCAGAGTTAGGCCACAATCACAGTTTTATGTGGCCAAAATGAATTCTGAATGGACAGCCCTGCTCCCTCAGATACCCACACAATCAATCAGATTAAAGAGCACAAGAAGAGAAAAAGTGTGAATTTCATTTAGGAGGCATTTTGAGGAAATGTGCATTTGACAAGCATGGGATGGTATTTTGGTCTCTCCCCCTCTGAAGGGTGTGATTGCAATTCCTCCTCTGCCCTCATCTCTGTCTCTCTATTTAGAGAGAAACAATGAGGAGATGGAAAGATCGAACAGACGGATCTTTGTGAAACAACAAAGAGGTACAGTGGGGTCCTGGGGCTGATGGAGGGGTGGAGACTGCCTCTGGTTTGCATTCCTGGCTCAGGGGGTGAAAGAGAGAGGGGACCAGATGTGGCAGCTCACAGGAGTTGGAGGGGGCTTGCCCACCTCCCCCTGTTCATCCCCTAACTCCAGCTGTGGTAATGAGCTGCTCTTTGAACACAAGAGGGTTCCACTTAATGTATCTTCTCCTGATGTTGCAGTTGGTGGTGCTGATGTATGGGGAAGGAGGGAATGATAGGGAGATGAGTCACACAAAGATCTTGTCTTTTAGTTTTCTTTTACAAATTTGGAGTGAGGTCATGCTTGGTGGCTCATATCTCTAATCCCAGGACTTTGGGAGGCCAAGGCAGGCAGATTGCTTGAGCTCAGGAGTTTGAGACCAGCCTGGGCAACATGGAGAAACCCCATCTCTACAAAAAATAACAAAAATTAGCTGGGCATGGTTGGTGCACAGCTATAGCCCCTGCTACTTGGGAGGCTGAGATGGGAGGATCAACTGAGCCCAGGAAGTCAAGGCTGCATTGAGCTGTGTTCACATCACTGCACTCCAGCCTAGGCAATAGAGTGAGACCCTGTCTCAAAAAATAAAAAAGGGAGGTGAGAAAGAGATACCAATGAAGAAATACTACCACAACCAAGGAAAAGATACCTCGATAAATGAGGGACTAGAGCCCAAGCCTTATCTGAGTCATTCATGCTAAACATCCTATGAGAAGTCACATTTAGAGGGATTAAGAACACACACTCTGAAACCAGACGGCCCAGCATGCATCCTGACACTCACACCTACCAGCTTTATGATGCTGGGCAAGTTTCTTAACCTCCCTGCGCCTCAGTTTCCTTTCTCTTTAAAATGACGGTGAAATCACACCAACCTCCCAGTATTGCTTCGAGGGTCATATGAGAGAAGATTAACATAAAGCAGTCAGAAGGTTAAGTCTCAATACACATTAGCTATTATTATGGTTAAGCAAGTTATAGAATTATTTTGTACCTTGGTTTTTCTTTTTTTTTTGAGATGGAATCTTGCTCTGTCACCCAGGCTGGAATGCAGTGGCGCAATCTCTGCTCACTGCAAACTCCGACTCTCGGGTTCACACCATTCTGCTGCCTCAGCCTCCCAAGTAGCTGGGACTACAGGCACCCGCCACCATGCCCGGCTAATTTTTTTGTATTTTTAGTAGAGATGCGGTTTCACAGTGTTAGACAGGATGCTCTCAATCTCCTGATCTCATGATCCACCCGCCTTGGCCTCCCAAAGTGCTGGGAACACGGGTGTGAGCCACAGCGACCGGCCAGTTTTTCAATCTGTAACATTGAATTTGTTTTTATTAAATCAACTCTATCGTCCTTAGAAAAGTTAGGAGGGAATTATAGAAAAGCTTAGAAAATATGACTAGCATGTCAACTTGGAAGACATACTTAGAAAGGCTTCGCTACTTAGTCACCAAAGTATGTAACAAACAAGAAAGAAAGAACCCTGTCAACACTTAACATGCTCTTCTTTTCAAATACATCCTCCTAGAGCTATCATTAATTCCACCCGCTCTACACAATAGCAGGCTGACAAAAACAATCATCTGACTTGGGAAGATAAAAATGGAGTTTCCCCATCAACCTTCCAAGTTCCTATGAAAACCAAGTCCAGAAGAGAGGCTGAGTTTTTTTATGTTCTTTGGGCATGCTGTCTGAATATTCAGAAGTTAATAATTAGCTAGAATTTTTTAAGTACATACTATGTGCCAAATAATGTGTTAGATATTTTACATTCCTATTGATAAGAATCGTAGGAGTAGAACTATTATTATCCTATTTGACAGATGAGAAGACTAAGGTATTAAAAGGTCAAGTAAGTCGTCAAGTCTGTCTGACTCCAGACCCTGTTAGCTCAATCACTGCATTATGCAGCTTCTTTTGATCCTAGGTATACTGAATAATGTTTTTCACCATATACTTGCAACATTTGATGTTAATATTTTTTTTTGTTGTAGACTGGGTCTCACTCTGTTACCCAGGCTGGAGTGCGGTGGTGCCATCACCGCTTACTGCGGCCTCAACTTCCCAGGCTCAAGTGAACCTCCCACCTCAGTCTCTTGACTAGCTGGGACTACAGGCACATGCCACCACGTCCACCTAGTTTTCTGTATTTTTAGGAGAGATAAGATCTCGCCATATTGCCCAGGCTGGTCATGAACTCCTGGGCTCAAGTGATTAGTCTGCCTTGGCCTCCCAAAGTCCTGGGACTACAGGTGTGAGCCACTGCGCCCAGCCCCATCGTTAATAATTTTCAATTATTTTTTTAATTGGCAAATCCATATTCTAAAAAACATTTCCAGATTTACTAAATGCCCTTTCCTGGAAGACCTGTCATTGTGAAATGAAGTTTTCCTACTTTAGGGGATTAAAATGTCCTTCTGAAAAATGAAATAAAAGTGTTGGTAGATTATATATTTTCCCTCTTTTTTTTTTTTTTTTTGAGACAGAGTCCTGCTCTTGTTGCCCAGGCTGGAGTGCAATGGCACAATCTAGGCTCACGGTGACCTCCGCCTCCTGGGTTCAAACGATTCTCCTGCCTCAGCCTCCTGAGTTAGCTGGGATTAGAGGCATGTGTCACCATGCCTGGCTAATTTTGTATTTTTAGTAGAGACAGGGTTTCTCCATGTTGGTCAGGCTGGTCTCGAACTCCTGACCTCAGGTGATCCACCCGCCTCAGCCTCCCAAAGTGCTGGGATTACAGGGGTGAGCCACTGCTCCCGGCCCTATTTTCCGTCTTTTTAAAGAACAAAACAAACTAAAAAAAATTAAAAAAAAGGATGGATCTTGCCAATTTTTTTCTTTTAATTGATGGACTATGAAATTCACACATCTAAGCACATTACATCATACTTTGCATAATGGTTTAATGTTTGCAAACAACCATTAGTTGTTGAGACTGGAGATCTCATCTCTGTATCATGGCTGTTTTCTGAAATCACAGGAACACAGTCAGTCGTCTTATTAAAATACATGCTTATAATTTGACGTGAAAAAACAGCATGAAGAAAAGGTATTTTGAAAGCAATTAGGGAAATTAATTATGGACTGACTCTTACATGATGCCAGGGAATTATTGTTAATTGATTGGGTATTGTTGTTACTTTTTAAAGTCCACGTTTTTTAGAGATGGATATTGATATAAGTCGAGGTAAAATTATACATCTGGCACTTGCTTAAAAATTCTTCAGCAAACTGAAAAAAGTAAAAGAAAAGAGAGATGAAGCAAATATGTCAGTCTTAATAATTGTTTAATCTGAGTGATGGGAAGAATGAATTACAGTCATCCCTCAGTACTCTCGGGGGATTAGTTCCAGGATCAACCCTCACCCCCACCCCCTCCCCACAGCCCACTCCCCCATGCCAAAATTCAAAGATGCTCAAGTCCCTAATATAAAATGGGGTAGTATTTGTGTATAACCTGAACACATCTTCCCATATACTTTTAATCATGTGTAGATTACTTATAATACCTAGAACAATGTAAGTGCTATGTAAATAGTTACTATACTGTATTGTTGAGGGAACAATGACAAGAAAAAAAGTCTGTATGTGCTCAGTACAGATGGAACCATCCTTTTAGTCTTCTCAAATATCTTCAACCAGTGGTTGGTTGAATCTACAAATTTGGAACCCATGGATACAGAGGGCCAACTATACTACATTTGAAATTATAGTACATGACATTCTTCATAATAAAGATATATATGATCATATGTAATATTCAAATCCTGTCATCAAAATTTTTTTCCACTATTAACTATGTGGACTTGAGCAGTTTTCTCTTCTGTAAATGGGATGAGGATATCTAATCTGTATATTGTTGGGAGATCATACGAGATGCCTGCCCCAAAAGATATTCAATCATTGTTGTTGCCTTTCTCCCCAACTTTTCTTCTTCTCTCACATGTTCTGGACAAATTCGGAATTACAAAATGATACTTAGGCAGTAGCTATTCACATTTTCCCAAATGAGTTACCATAGACTTTTTTTTTTTTTGAGACGGAGTCTCACTCTGTCACCCAGGCTGGAGTGCAGTGGCGCGATCTCGGCTCACTGCAAGCTCTGCCTCCCAGGTTCACGCCATTCTCCTGCCTCAGCCTCCCAAGTAGCTGGGACTACAGGTGCCCGCCACCATGCCCGGCTAATTTTTTGTACTTTTAGTAGAGATGGGATTTCACCATGTTAGCCAGGATGATCTCAATCTCCCGACCTTGTGATCTGCCTGCCTCAGCCCACAGACTCTTTAAAAGAACAAATTTCTCTAGTGCACCTATATGATTCAATTTATAACAATAAAACACAAAGGCAAATTTCAGACACAGAATTTGTGTGAAGTGAGATGTAGTTGGAAGAGGAAATGATAGTCATTAGAGACAGTGGTTATAAAAGTGTTGCATGGCAATTAAATTTTTAGAAAATTCTGCATCCTTTCAATGTTCTATTTTATTAAGTTTTTGATAAGAAGTATATTTCACTAATTAACATGTTTATGCAACTAGAATACAGCTTATATAGCACTAGCAAAGTCCTTCGATCTACATCACAATTCAATTGCTTACATTTCTCAACTTCACACAATTTAATGGAAATCTTTTGAAACTGTGATGCTGAAAATTCAGCAACTTTTTGTTAGCCAACAAAAAATTAGGTTTCTTTATTAGTATAAATAATGATGTAATAATTTTCCTGGGCATATTCACTCTTTTATTGGTATAATGTGGTACAGTTCTCAATCAATAAGAAATAATTATGTCTAAATTACAGAAAGAATCTTTGAAGAGTTTGATGAATCACAGCTACAAAGAAGACTTTTATAAAAATACTGGTCCAGAAGGCAGATTATTCTAACTCATTCCTCAGATCACCCTAGTATTGCTTATTGAGTATCAATGTGGTGCTACACAAGGCACTCATTTTTGAAACTTTTGCAGAAGAGCAAAAGCATTCACTATGCTTTGCCACATGGTTATATCAAAATTTCAATTAAGAACAAACATTCATCATTTTCCCTAGCAAGCTTCTATGCCCAGACCGTTTGAAAGGGCAGGAGAACAATTTAATAAGTTAAATCCTGTCAAAAATAACCTATCAAGCAGATGACAAAAGGAACCTTTGCTTTGAAGCTTGAAAAAAAATTGCATTTCACTATGAAAAATCGCCTGTCTTTAGGATCTGTTTCATGTTTCTTCAAATGATTCATATCAGCCTTCCCACAGAGCAAGATTTGAGATGAAGTTATGTAATTTATTGTCATGCTTTAAACATATTATATTTATTTGTCCCTTTGATAGCTTTTTTCTCGTAGGTCCTTGGAAGCAATGAGAGTACTGTGAATTGACTCTTCCTGTGGTTAATGGAAAAAGTGGCAGGATTTGCTGAAAATGAGGAAGGTAACGAGTACGACAGAGGAGATGGAATGAAGAAAAAAAAAGGTAATGTTGCAGAATGAAAGTTTTGTTAGTGTAAGAGTTGAAATCTGAAGGATTTTCATTCTGGACCTAAAAATGGAAGACCAACCCATAGGTAAATATCACAAATACCAATGGGGTGGAGTCTTTGCGTCTAGTGTAGCTTCACCACCAAGTCCAACAGTCTGTATTGTGCAAGAGAAGGGAGGAGGCCGGGCAAGGTCAAGAGTTCAAGACCAGCCGGCCAACATGGCGAAATCCCGTCTCCACTAAAAATATAAAAATTAGCTGGGTGTGGTGCTGCACACCTGTAATCCTGGCTACTCAGGAGGCTGAGGCAGGAGAATCGCTTGAACCCAGGAGGTGGAGGTTGCAGTGAGCCAAGATCGTGCCACTGTACTCCAGCCTGGGCAACAGCAAGACCTCGTCGAAAAAAAAAAAACAGAAGGGAGGAGAAGTTCTTGGGTGTCTCTGAGGTGCCATGAACTGCAGTGGGTAGGCCCTTTACATATTTATCTTGTGTCATCCTCATGACAACTCCATGAAGTAGATGCCCTTTCCCAATATACAGATCAGGAAACTGACACTCAATGAAATTACAGAATAGATTGCAAGTAACCTTTGCCACAGAGCTGAACTCTAGTCTGTTAATTCTAAAGCTCACAATTCTGCAACGGAAGTCATCTTGTGTTAATATGAAAATCCTGTTCTGTCTGTGGCCTGCCTTTTACTCAGTTATGGTCCCAAATCCATCAACAGCATGTAATGGAATGTGATGTGAGAGGATCCTGTCAATGGAAGTCTTTTAAGCCATAAATGAAAGTGAATCAATGAGGAAATGCATCCAAAATAGGACACAGACAAAAATCAGCAACTTTGGTGAGTTGGTTAAATGACACATTGATCATCCAAATTAATGGTTCTTTACCTTTGTTTGAATTATGGGACCCTTTGAGATTCTGATGACAGCTATGAAACTAGACATTTATACAACCTTTCAGAGGGCTGAAGAACCACCACTTCAGTTTAGTTAAAAATAATATTGTTTAAACTCAATATTATTCAAAGTGTAAAATGTATTTAAATATGAAAATGTTTAGGTAGGGTGGGCATCTGTAATCCCAGCACTTTGGGAGACCAACGTGGGGAGATCACTTGAGGCCAGGAGTTTGAGACCAGCTTGCGTAACATAGTGAGATCCCATATTCACAAAAATTACTGAAATTAGCCAGGTGTGGTGGCATATGCCTGGAGTTCCAACTGCTCAGGAGGCTGAGGCAGGAGGATTTCTTGAGACCAGGAATTCAAGGTTACAATGAGCTATGATCGCACCACTGCACTTCAGCCTGAGTGACAGAGCAAGACCCTGACTCTTTATTTAAAAAAAAAAAGTTATGCATATAAATGAAGGAATTTTTGGATACCTTTATATACTCTGCAAACATAAATTATCTGAAGCTTGACCACTGTAGTGACACAACTTTTTAAATTTTTATTTAATTCTTAATGTTTTTAGAGATGAGGTCTTTCTACGTTCCCCAGGCTGCCCTCAAGCTCCTGGGATCAAACCATCCTCCACCTCAGCCTCCCAAGAACCTGAGTCTACAGGTATGCACCACCACACCTGGCTTGTGATGACGTAACTTTTGAATGAACTGATCAATGTCAAGGGTTACTACTAGGAGCCTTGGATCAGAAATCCATCCATCTTCAAGAAACCACATTAGAAGGGAACCATTTAAGAAGGATGTTGCTGGCATGCAAAACCAACAGCAGTACCCTACTCCTCGCGGTTCTAGAGGAATAGAATCGAGCGTGAATGCTAATTCAGTTGATAATTTCATTTTCTCCCATTATATAAAGTTACATCCTATTACTTCATGTAAATTGATGCATGATGGATCAGGGCATGCCCAAGGGCCAGAGCCCGAGAGACCCCAGGGCCTGGATGCCCCAGCCAGCCTCCTCCTAAAGGGGAAGTTGTCAGAGGAATAGGATGACCTCTCACCACCACTTCCCTTCCCCAAAAAAGTGAGAAGCATGGAGAGAGGCACAGGAGAAAAGTGAGGCAGCAGAGAGAGACAACAAGACAGCCCACACAAGAATGAAGGACGAAGGTGGTGGTGAAGCAGATGAAGCACTTTAACCAGCTTCCCAAGCATGGTGCACTCTTAGATTAGAAATGCTCTGCAAGACATAGCATGAAAACACACTTCGGGGAAAATGAAACTGATAAGTTACAGTCCTTTACTTTCCTGCCTCATTATTAATTAGTTTTCCACATTTTTATACAAAGTGTTTATTAGTTAATGTTACAGACCCAGCAAAGGGGTTTCTATGGTTGGCTCTGCTGCCAATTTGCTCTGAAAACTCAAGAACTTCTCTCTGGCATGTGGTTGAGTCCAGAAGAGTGAGACTCTTCCAGTTTTCCTAATGCTCTAGGAGTCTGTAATGCACTGCAAATACACTTGGAAAATTGTCTATTGGTACAGCACAGGAAATAGGAAACTTCTGCACCCAGTTAAGATGAAGGATATTCCCCGTCCCTGCCTGAAATAAAGGGATAAATAAAAGTTTGTCTTCCTGGAGAAAACAAACTGGATGTTTGAATGGATCATTTTTCCCCTTCTAAACTAGAAATTAAAACCTTGAGACATGGTGAAATATAGACAAATTATCAAAGTGCAGTTTATTCCTTGCACTGCCCTAACTCTTTTGCTGCCCCTCTGTGCCAACTTGGGAGCCTCACGTGATGTATCCTTCTCTCCAGTTCTCTCTGCCCCCCACCAAAGCGTGGCTACTACTTGGCAGGCTCGGCATTCCTTGGCTTTTGAATTACCTCACATCTTAAAATTCTTCCATAACCCAAGCAAACTTGGCAGCTTTTATTTCTTTTAGGTGCTTTAAGAAAAGCAACTTTATTGAGCCTTACACTAAGATATAAATGACTAATAATCCTTGAACATCCCAAAGATATTTGCACTTTTAATAACATCTACAGAGAGAGAGTGAGATTTTTAATTGGTAGGAAGTTGAGGAAAGTAAAATGAAATTTTAAAAGAAAAAAAAAATTCCTTTAGGTTGAGAGAGATCTGAACGCAGGGACAGACCAGGTCTCCTGAAGTCAGATTCTTACACTGTTTTTGCACAATTTCTTTCCTTTCTCCTGTTCTGAATCCAGGGAAACTAAATGCTCCTTCCTCACCCCTTCCCTCTGGCATGACAGCTTTTATGAAAATGACTGAGGCTCTAGCAGTTGAGAGAAGGGATAAACATTTATAATTTTATCACTTATTTATAAGTCAGGAAATGTTTATATTGATAAAATTTCTAAAATCCCACAGCTAAAATGGTGACAAACTCCTTTCTCAAATATCAAGTGAATGTTTAAAAATCAAATCAAGAAATGGAAAACATCCTTCTTTGAACCATTTTGCTCTTACATTGTTTCTGATCTTCTGAAAAGGCCAAAGTGGGAGGGTAAGAAAATACAAAAAGTAAAAGAGATTCTTAATATCCACTTACTTAAGAACTGACAAGCACATGATTTGGGAGATTACCAGAAACTGCAATGTTTTCATGTTCTTTTGAGCTTTGCAAAATGTGATTTTGAAGAAATTAAAACAAGAACTGCAATTTTCCAGAAATTGCTCAATATTGGAGAAATATGTATATACACATCTATATGCACATACATACACACATAAATATGGAAATTATCTAAGTGTATATGAATTTATGTATATATGCATGTGTGTATGTGTGTATACATACATATGTCTATGTGTGTACATAGGTACACATGCACACATAGTTTTTCTAAATCCGTATACTTTATCATCCAACTTACTCACTCATGATAATTGAGGAGATCATTTTGTAATCCTTTGCATTAGAATATTAGCGTTTTTATACTGCTGGTCACAGAAGATCAAAAACAGCAAATATGGTTAACATTGGGCTGAAACTGAAAGTTACAGCTTTCGTCCTGTACCATGCAGTTCTGTTAACACCAAAACTTTTAAACTATTATGTAAATAACTTCCAAAAGAAATAAAATATGCAATTACTCTCTCTCATGGCTGAATTTGAGATCTGGGTTAACAAAGGTTATTTCTATTATATGCCATGGCAACAATAACCAAAATACCAAACACATATTCTTCCAAATATCTAGAATCATCCTAATCTAAACTATTAAAGGGTCTTCCTTTACTGGCTCAGCAAAAGGTCACCTAGACAGGAAACTGTTTAGGTGGTAGAGACCCCATCAAAGACTTGAAAGAAGACTATATAATCTTTCCTTAATAGTCAATTTTTTTGCAGGGCCTCTTCCTCACTGTTGGAAACTACCTTAAGGAGGTTTAGGAAATTATTAATAGTAGGCAAAAATCAACAAAAGGGGAAAGGGAAATAGAAACATCCCTGTGCTTCCCTTTGCCTAGGAAAAGCTGTACTTCTCCAGCGATGTGACCTTCCCCCTGCCATTGGGCCAGATCACCATTTAGTGAATATGCAGTCTTCTCTCCAACAGTCATGCGCTCTGAAACTCCGTCTGTCAGTACCAGGAAGATGTATGTTTTCTCTGTACAATTCAACCACAGGTTGAATCAAGGGAAGAAGGGTTGGATAGTAGAGTCTGGAGTCAGATATCGCTGAATTCCAATCCTACTTTTGCCACTCATTAGGTCTGCGGCCAAGGGTACATTTCTGAGCCTCCATTTTCTCATCTGTGTAATGGGAATAATATAGCCTGTCTCATAAGTTGTTGGTGTGTTATTTATGTGATGCACCTAGCATACAGCAGTTAGGGTGGCTGTGGACCTTACTAGAGTGGCCATAATATAATGACCCAAGAGCTCCAATCTACCCTAGTCTGCTCTTTATAATCTGGGAGGATTTTATGGTTTTTGTGCATTAAGACTGTTCTTCTGGGTAAAGTGTCATGTGACAGAATAACAGATGCCTTTTATAAGCTCTTCAGACAAGTAGGATTCTAGAATAGAAATGGGACAATGTAATAGTTGAGTTTGAACTTTTACCTAATAAGTTAACATTTTTAAACATTAGCAAAGCAATTTGGTGAAAACAGTATGGAATTTGTTCCCTCTTCATTGTCTCCCATTAGGAGCCCCTGGATTAAGCCCAGTTCCTCCACTTATTAACTACACGGCCTTGAACAAGTTCACTTACATCTTGAAACTTCAGTTTCATCATACGTAAAAGTATCTTACTCATCTCTCAGGGTTGTTGTGGGCATTAAAATAACATAATGCATATAAAAGAGCTATGTAAGCTCTACAGTTCTAGACAAATATGATCATATTTGTTATGAAGATTGAAGTCATTCAGTGACAATATTCAAACCTTGCTATAGAATGACTAATCACATTATTTAATATAAGGCAGATCTTTCTCAGAGCTCAAAGATAATTTACATAATGAAATCTCTCATTGGCTTCACTTTAAGGGGACATGGATATGGATAAAGACTAAAGATTATTATATTATATTATATTATATTATATTATATTATATTATATTATATTGGAAGGCTCCAAGCTTTCATGTTTTCCATGCCATGGGACGGAAGTCTTTTTCATATTTGTACTTTTAAAATAATTAATACAAGCCCAATAATGAACACACTGAATATGATTGTTAGTTAAAACGATTGCCTTTTAAAAAATGCTTTCTGTCTTATTTCAAAAAACCTATATTTATGTTACGTGTGTGACTCTCACTACGAACCTAAAATGTGAAAGGACTTTTCATGCGTGACATGGTATTTTAGGTTACAACTTTTCTTTTTAATATACTGTATATCAATGTATAGAGAAAAATATCAGCTATAGAACTTACAAAAGTGTTATCTAAACTTTGTTTCATGTCTTTTTCCTTCAAGAATATGCCACAAATATTTCCATGTCTTCAAAATGACATTTTAAGAGCTTTCTAATATTCTGTTGAGGACACATTCTATTATTTATTCAACCTAGCCTTTATGTGAGATGGTTTTTGTCTCCATTTCTTTCTGTTTCGAACAGAAATGTCAAGAACATTTTTGCAGCTATATCTTTCTACATATCCCTGATTATTTCCTTGAATAAACTGCTAAAAGGGAAATTACTCATTCAAGTGGTATGTGAAATAATAAGAATTCTGATAAATATTGCTAAATTTCCCTTCATATGATATGCCAACTGATGCTCACACCAGTATTTTGTTAGTACCTATTTCTTCCTATTATCTATTAAATATTTATTGAAGTGTGCTTTAAAAACATAAACAGAAAAAAATTAAAGCCTCCATAATCTCACTATGTGATCAACCAGTTAGCATTTTTTATATCTATTAAAATATATTTTAAATATTTATAAATATTTCTTTTATAATGTGTATTTTAAAAAATTATTTGGTGAATTATCTTTCTTATTACTTTGTAAAAGCTCATACATGAAACATATGTTGCAATTTTTTTCCTTTTTTTATCCTTTAATTTTTGTTCCTGGGATATTTTGGTGTGCGTTATTTTTTTATGTTCATTACTCAAATCTATCCTTTTAAGACTTTTGAAGGGAGGGATAAAAGAGATTTGTTAATGGATACAAAATTGCAGCTAGACAGGAGGAATCAGTTCTTGTGGTCTACGGCACGCACTTTAGGGTTACTGTAGTTAACAATAACATATTGCAGTTTCAACATAGCTAGAAGGACGTTAAATGGTCCTAATGTAAAGAAATGATAAATATTTGGATGATGGGTATGCAAATTACCCTGATGTGATCACTACACATTAGATGAAGTGAAATTTCGCTATGTATTCCATACATATGCACAATTATTATTTGTCAATTAAAAAATAAAATTTTAAAAAGAATTTTACCCGGTGTGTCATGCATGAAACGGCCTTTCACGTTTGATAAAATTTTCATATTTGCTGATCTCTTTTTACATTTAGCTCCTTAATCTACTTGGAAGCAATTTGGCATCTAGTGTGAGGCTGAGAATCCTTTGGTTTCTTAAACAGCTAATCAATATCCATAACACATTGATTTTTTTTTAATTATCCTTTCATGCTCAATGGGAAGTTCATATTCCTTGGACTTTTATGCAATCTTACTCTGTTTAGTTTAGCTCTCTTAGTAAAGGAACAATACCACACCGTTTAAATTATTTTAGCTTCATGATAAAATTGAAGATAGAAGCACAGCAAATTCTGCCTTGTTATTTCTCTGCGAGAATGCTCTTGGTTTTCCTAGAATGCTTATTTTACCAAAACAACAATTGCCTTTAAAAATATTTTGACAGGGTGTTTAGACTTTTATCAGGTCATGCTTAAAGAAGATTTTTGTTTGTTTGTTTTTTATTATACTTTAAGTTTTAGGGTACATGTGCACAACGTGCAGGTTAGCTACATATGTATACATGTGCCATGTTGGTGTTCTACACCCAGGAACTCGTCATTTAACATTAGGTATATCCCTCCCCCCTCCCCCAACCCCACAACAGTCCCCGGTGTGTGATGTTCCCCTTCTTGTGTCCATGTGTTCTCATTTTTCAATTCCCACCTATGAGTGAGAACATGTGGTGTTTGGTTTTTTGTCCTTGTGATAGTTTGCTGAGAATGATGGTTTCCAGCTTCATCCATGTCCCTACAAAGGACATGAACTCATCATTTTTTATGGCTGCATAGTATTCCATGGTGTGTATGTGCCACATTTTCTTAATCCGGTCTATCATTGTTGGACATTTGGGTTGGCTCCAAGTCTTTGCTATTGTGAATAGTGCCGCAATAAACATACGTGTGCATGTGTCTTTATAGCAGCATGATTTATAATCCTTTGGGTATATACCCAGTAATGGGATGGCTGGGTCAAATGGTATTTCTAGTTCTAGATCCCTGAGGAATCACCACACTGACTTCCACAATGGTTGAACTAGTTTACAGTCCCATCAACAGTGTAAAAGTGTTCCTATTTCTCTACATCCTCTCCAGCACCTGTTGTTTCCTGACTTTTTAATGATCACCATTCTAACTGGTGTGAGATGGTATCTCATTGTGGTTTTGATTAGCATTTCTCTGATGGCCAGTGATGTTGAGCATTTTTTCATGTGTCTTTTGGCTGCATAAATGTCTTCTTTTGAGAAGTGTCTGTTCATATCCTTTGCCCACTTTTTGATGGGGTTGTTTGTTTTTTTCTTCTAAATTTGTTTGAGTTCATTGTAGATTCTGGATATTAGCCCTTTGTCAGATGAGTAGATTGCAAAAATTTTCTCCCATTCTATAGGTTGCCTGTTCACTCTGATGGTGGTTTCTTTTGCTGTGCAGAAGCTCTTTAGTTTACTTAGATCCCATTTGTCAATTTTGGCTTTTGTTGCCATTGCTTTTGGTGTTTTAGACATGAGGTCCTTGCCCATGCCTATGTCCTGAATGGTATTGCCTAGGTTTTCTTCTAGGGTTTTTATGGTTTTAGGTCTAACATTTAAGTCTTTAATCCATCTTGAATTACTTTTTGTATAAGGTGTAAGGAAGTGATCCAGTTTCAGCTTTCTACATCTGGCTAGCCAGTTTTCCCAGCACCATTTATTAAATAGGCAATCCTTTCCCCATTTCTTGTTTTTGTCGGGTTTGTCAAAGATCAGATAGTTGTAGGTATGCAGCATTATTTCTGAGGGCTCTGTTCTGTTCCATTGGTCTATATCTCTGTTTTGGTACCAGTACCATGCTGTTTTGGTTACTGTAGCCTTGTAGTATAGTTTGAAGTCAGGTAGTGAGATGCCTCCGGCTTTGTTCTTTTGGCTTAGGATTGACTTGGCAATGTGGGCTCTTTTCTGGTTCCATATGAACTTTAAAGCAGTTTTTTCCAATTCTGTGAAGAAAGTCATTGGTAGCTTGATGGGGATGGCATTGAATCTATAAATTACCTTGGGCAGTATGACCATTTTCATGGTATTGATCCTTCCTACCCGTAAGCATGGAACATTCTTCCATTTGTTTGTATCCTCTTTTATTTCATTGAGCAGTGGTTTGTAGTTCTCCTTGAAGAGGTCCTTCACGTCCCTTGTAAGTTGGATTCCTAGGTATTTTATTCTCTTTGAAGCAATTGTGAATGGGAGTTCACTCATGATTTGGCTCTCTGTTTGTCTGTTATTGGTGTATAAGAATGCTTGTGATTTTTGCACATTGATTTTGTATCCTGAGACTTTCCTGAAGTTGCCTATCTGCTTAAGGAGATTTTGGGCTGAGACGATAGGGTTTTCTAGATATAAAATCATGTCATCTGCAAACAGGGACAATTTGACTTCCTCTTTTCCTCATTGAATACCCTTTATTTCCTTCTCCTGCCTGATTGTCCTGGCCAGAACTTCCAACACTATGTTGAATAGGAGTGGTGAGAGAGGGCATCCCTGTTTTGTGCCAGTTTTCAAAGGGAATGCTTCCAGTTTTGGCCCATTCAGTATGATATTGGCTGTGGGTTTGTCATAGACAGCTCTTATTATTTTGAGATACGTCCCATCAATACCTAATTTATTGAGAGTTTTTAGCATGAAGCGTTGTTGAATTTTGTCAAAGGCCTTTTCTGCATCTATTGAGATAATCATATGGTTTTTGTCCTTGGTTCTGTTTATATGCTGGATTATGTTTATTGATTTGCATATGTTGAACTGGCCTTGCATCCCAGGGATGAAGCCCTCTTGATCATGGTGGATAAGCTTTTTGATGTGCTGCTGGATTCGGTTTGCCAGTATTTTATTGAGGATTTTTGCATCAATGTTCATCAGGGATACGGGCCTAAAATTCTCTTCTTTTGTTGTGTCTCTCCCAGGCTTTGGTATCAGGATGATACTGGCCTCATAAAATGAATTAGGGAGGATTCCCTCTTTTTCTATTGATTGGAATAGTTTCAGAAGGAATGGTACCAGTTCCTCCTTGTACCTCTGGTAGAATTTGGCTGTGAATCCATCTGGTCCTGGACTTTTTTTGGTTGGTAAGCTATTAATTATTGCCTCAATTTCAGAGCCTGTTATTGGTCTATTCAGAGATTCAACTTCTTCCTGGTTTAGTCTTGGGAGGGTGTATGTGTCCAGGAATTTATCCATTTCTTCTAGATTTTCTAGTTTATTTGCATAGAGGTGTTTATAGTATTCTCTGATGGTAGTTTGTATTTCTGTGGGATCAATGGTAATATCCCCTTTATCATTTTTTATTGCGTCTATTTGATTCTTCTCTCTTTTCTTTTTTATTAGTCTTGCTAGTGGTCTATCAATTTTGTTGATCTTTTCAAAAAAACACCTCCTGGATTCATTGATTTTTTGAAGGGTTTTTTATGTCTCTATTTCCTTCAGTTCTGCTCTGATCTTAGTTATTTCTTGCCTTCTGCTAGCTTTTGAATGTGTTTGCTCTTGCTTCTCTAGTTCTTTTAACTGTGATGTTAGGGTGTCAATTTTGGATCTTTCCTGCTTTCTCTTGTGGGCATTTAGTGCTATAAATTTCCCTCTAAACACTGCTTTGAATGTGTCCCAGAGATTCTGGTATGTTGTGTCTTTGTTCTCGTTGGTTTCAAAGAACATCTTTATTTCTGCCTTCATTTCACTATGTACCCAGTAGTCATTCAGGAGCAGGTTGTTCAGTTTCCATGTAGTTGAGTGGTTTTGAGTGAGTTTCTTAATCTGAGTTCTAGTTTGATTGCACTGTGGTCTGAGAGACAGTTTGTATAATTTCTATTCTTTTACATTTGCTGAGGGGTGCTTTACTTCCAACTATGTGGTCAGTTTTGGAATAAGTGCGGTGTGGTGCTGAGAAGAATGTATATTCTGTTGATTTGGGGTGGAGAGTTCTGTAGATGTCTATTAGGTATGCTTGATGCAGAGCTGGGTTCAATTCCTGGATATCCTTGTTAACTTTCTGTCTCGTTGATCTGTCTAATGTTGACAGTGGGGTGTTAAAGCCTCCCATTATTATTGTGTGGGAGTCTAAGTCTCTTTCTAGGTCTCTAAGGACTTGCTTTATGAATCTGGGTGCTCCTGTATTGGGTGCCTATATATTTAGGATAGTTAGCTCTTCTTGTTGAATTGACCCCTTAACCATTACGTAATGGCCTTCTGTCTCTTTTGATCTTTGTTGGTTTAAAGTCTGTTTTATCAGAGACTAGGATTGCAACCCCTGCCTTTTTTTGTTTTCCATTTGCTTGGTAGATCTTCCTCCATCCCTTTATTTTGAGCCTATGTGTGCCTCTGCATGTGAGATGGGTTTCCTGAATATAGCACACTGATGGATCTTGACTCTTTATCCAATTTGCCAGTCTGTGTGTTTTAATGGGAGCATTTAGCCCATTTACATTTAAGGTTAATATTGTTATGTGTGAATTTGAGCCTGTCATTATGACGTTAGCTGGTTATTTTTCTCGTTAGTTGATGCAGTTTCTTCCTAGCCTCGATGGTCTTTACAATTTGGCATGTTTTTGCAGTGGCTGGTACCAGTTGTTCCTTTCCATGTTTAGTGCTTCCTTCAGGAGCTCTTGTAGGGCAGGCCTGGTGGTGACAAAATCTCTCATTTTGTCAAGCATTTGCTTGTCTGTATTTTATTTCTCCTTCACTTACGAAGCTTAGTTTGGCTGGATATGAAATTCTGGGTTGAAAATCCTTTTCTTTAAGAATGTTGAATATTGGCCCCTACTCTCTTCTGGCTTGTAGAGTTTCTGCCGAGAGATCAGCTGTTAGTCTGATGGGCTTCCCTTTGTGGGTAACCCAACCTTTCTCTCTGGCTGCCCTTAACATTTTTTCCTTCATTTCAACTTTGGTGATTCTGACAATTATGTGTCTTGGAGTTGCTCTTCTCGAGGAGTATCTTTGTGGTGTTCTCTGTATTTCCTGAATTTGAATGTTGGCCTGCCTTGCTAGATTGGGGAAGTTCTCCTGGATAATATCCTGCAGAGTGTTTTCCAACTTGGTTCCATTCTCCCCATCACTTTCAGGTACACCAATCAGATGTAGATTTGGTCTTTTCACATAGTCCCATATTTCTTGGAGGCTTTGTTCGTTTCTTTTTATTCTTTTTTCTCTAAACTTCTCTTCTAGCTTCGTTTCATTCATTTGATCTTCCATTACTGACACCCTTTCTTCTAGTTGATCGAATCCACTACTGAGGCTTGCGCATTCATCACGTAGTTCTTGTGCCATGGTTTTCAGCTCCATCAGGTCCTTTAAGGACTTCTCTGCATTGCTTATTCTAGTTAGCCATTCGTCTATTTTTTTTTCAAGGTTTTTAACTTCTTTGCCATTGGTTCGAACTTCCTCCTTTAGGTTGGAGTAATTTGATCATCTGACGCCTTCTTCTCTCAACTCGTCAAAGTCATTCTCTGTCCAGCTTTGTTCCGTTGCTGGTGAGGAGCCGCGTTCCTTTGGAGGAGGAGAGGCACTCTGATTTTTAGAGATTCCAGTTTTTCTGCTCTGTTTTTTCCCCATCTTTGTGGTTTTATCTACCTTTGGTCTTTGATGATAGTGACGTTCAGATGGGGTTTTGGTGTGAATGTTCTTTCTGTTTGTTAGTTTTCCTTCTAACAGTCAAGACCCTCAGCTGCAGGTCTGTTGGAGTTTGCTGGAGGTCCACTCCAGACCCTGCCTGGGTATCACCAGTGGAGGCTGCAGAACAGTGAATATTGCAGAACAGACCTCTCCTCTGAGCTCCAGCCCCATCTAACCATTTGCCCACGTGGATATCTTCTCGGGAATCTCAAAGGTATCTCAACATCAACACCTCTAAATCCAAACTTCTGATTACTCTCCCCAAACTTGATCTTCTTCCATTGTTCTCTAGCTCAATGACTGGTATCATCCACAAAGAAAGAAACCCAGGAGTGACCTTTGAAATTTCCCTTGAAACCTGTTGTTCCCAATATCCCATCCATCACGAAAAACTACTATCTTACTTCCTAACTATTTCTTGAATCTGTCCAATTCCCTCCACTCCCAGCAACCAAGGGATGCACCATACCACTCCCTGGATCACCATTCTCATAAGCTATCACAGAGTGACCCTTATGGAGTTGGGCAAGGTTGTGATCCTGTCAATGTCGCCATCCTAGTAATATGATTATTGTTTCTTGCCTAGCTACTGCGAGGGACTCTCAACACTCTCCTTATTTCTCATCTGGCCCCATTGAATCTGTGCTTCATACTTCAGATGAATTTGCAAACCCAAATGTACCTGTGCGTGCTTCCTGGCTGAGATCCTTGTGAGATATCCCATTGCCCTTAGAAAAAAGACTCAAGTCTTTAACATATTCCATCAAGCTTTGCAATGTCCTGTCCCTACCTACCCAGACCCAGTGCACATCATTTCTCCAAGACGTTTATGATCCCTCCACAGGTGTCTTCTATCAGTCCCAGGAAACTGCCATGCTCCCTGTTCACACAAAGATTCACACATGGCAGAGCTCTGTCCATAAAGTCTTTGTCTGGTTAATACCTACTCATTTGTATCAGTTACCTGTTGCTGCTAATAAACACTTCAAAACTCAGTCTCTTCAGACAACAGACACTGATTGTAGCTCACAGATCTATGGGGCAGCTGGATGGGTCAGTGGCTCTGGGCCAGGCTTGGCTGATAGCTGGGCTTGATCATGGGACTATGCTCACCTAGCAGGGCAGCTGCAGCCTGGCTTTGTCTTGGATGGCCTGTCTCACATGTCTGGCAGTTAGGTAGCTGTTAGTGAAGATGTCAGGGGCAACTGGACCAACCATGTGTCTCTTTTTATCCAGCAGCCTAGAACAGCTTATTCCCATGGATGGCAGTGTTGGGCTTTTTAAGGAGTGAATGGCCACACACTAAGCCTCTTAAGGTCTACATTCAAAACTGACAGACTAAATATCACTTCTCCTGCATTCTATTGGCTAAAGTAAGTCACAAAGTCAGCCCAAATGTAAAAGATCATGAAAAAGAGTCTCCTGATGGCAAGAGTTAACAGAGTCACCTTGTAAAGGGACGGAAAGAGTCAGGACAAGTTTTGCAATCAATCTACCACATTATCTTTCAGATATTGGCTCAAGGTAAGATACCTCAGGAAAGCCTCTCACAAGCTACTTGCCTAGACTACATTGCCCCATTATGCCCCTTATGGACTCACTCTGTGAGTCACTTCTTCATGGCACTTGGCGCAGTTGGAATGTCCCATGTGTTTCTGTGATTATTTGCTTAAGGTCAAATCCTCCCTTCCATACACCTCTTCCCCCAAGACTTAGAGGTCAACTAAAGGCCAATGTCCCCTTTTCCAGCACCTGGCACAGAGTAGATGGTAATCCACGAATATTTGTTAAAGAATGATTTCACTTCCCATTGTGTTATTTTGAGAATATACTTTCTGTTCCCTGATACAATGCTTTAATTAAAAAAAAAAAAAAGACCTTTTGCTTTTTGGGAGGAGGCAGCGAGAGGATATTGAGTTCTGTGCACAGCAGAAACCCCAAGGGATAAAGTGATGATCATTGCCTCTTTGGGACCTGTGGCAAGGAAAAAACTGCATGGGTTGGCCACTGGGGGCTGGAAAGTAGCTTTAGGACTTAAAATACAGAGACTCATGTGGGGTCTTCTCAGGAATTGAGACCCACGAACGCAAAATTTAAAAAAATCATCAAGTTATTAGGAAAAAAATGGGTTTCATTGTAGATTTGTTGAGTTTGAGGAACATTTATGAATCTAACACTTGGAAAAGAGCTGGAGATTGGACAAGGAGGTATTAGTTCTCACATTGCTATAAAGAAATACCTGAGATTGGGTAATGTATAAAAAAAAGAGACTTAATTAGTTCACAGTTCCTCAGGCTGTATAGGAAGCATGGTGGCATCTTCTTGGCTTCTGGGGAGGCTTCAGGAAACTTACAATCATGGGAGAAGGCAAAGGGGTAGTTGGCATGTCTCGTGGCTGGAGCAGGAGAAAGCTGGGTGGTGGGAGCTGCTACACACTACACAACTAGATGTCATGAGAACTCACTCACTATACAGTACCAAGGGGGGATAGTGCCAAACCATTCATGAGAACTCTGACCCCATGATCCAGTCACTTTTCACCAGGTCCTACTTCCAACATTAGAGATTACAGTTCAACATGAGATTTGGGTGGGGACACAGATCTAAACCCTATGAAACATCTAGAGTTGGGAGTTCACAGTGTATACACTTAAGAGCAATCTCAACCATAGAAGTAGATGAGAGTGGGCAGAGTAAGAAGAGAAGGCTAAAGATGGAACCTGAAAGAGAATCACATTTAAGAGGCAAGAGGAACAAGTAGGGCAAGGGGCAGTGAGGACTACTCAGAGAAATGAAAGCAGAAGTAAGAAAGAGCCAGTCTCAGAATTAGAGGACGGAAGAGTTTCAAGAAGGAGGAAGTAACCCCCAACACCAAACATAGCTAACAGGTCAAAAGATAAGACACAAGAAACACTCAATTCAAAATGACATATGCTGTGAGTGTTATGAATTACTTTTCCTCAAAGGATTATTTGTAATGATGTGTATGTCTTAAAATTCTTAAATGTAATATGGCATAAGTTTCAGGAAGGCAATTTATAAGGCTAAAAATCCAGACACAGTGTCCATTTTGTATTTTAATTTCTACTTTGAATGATTTTTAAGCCCCATTCAGATTCTTGTCCTCTTCCCACAATGCTATTTGGCCTCTCATTTCTATGCATATGTAGAATTAGCTATTTTGGTAATTTTGACTGCCACTCATATCAGTAAAGAATACCAGTATAGGTTAAGTCTAATTTATTCCCATATTCTACTTAACTAAAATGAAACGTTAACCCCAATTTCTTAAGAGGCTAGAATAGCTAATTAAGCAAATGGGACACGCTAGATCCCTATTACTAACTGAAGATGTTGCTCCCAAGCCTGGAACAAATTCATTCATTTGCTAAATAAATGTTGATTATTGAGCTGATCAACTAAAACATGTTTAGAATTACCTCTGGGTTCTGTCTTTCAGAGAATTATACATAAAAGCAATCAAAAGGGAGGAAGAATTAAGCAAGAAAATACTGAATGTACCAAATGTTAAGGATGCCTTTCTCTTCCTCTGTAGTTTTTTTTTTTTTTTTGAGATGGAGTCTTGCTCTGTTGCCCAGGCTGGAGTGCAGTGGCACAATCCCGGCTCACTGTAACCTCCACTTCCTGGGCTCAGAGATTGTCCAGCCTCAGCCTCCCAAGTAGCTGAGATTACAGGCGTGTGCCACCATGCCCAGCTAATTTTTTTGTATTTTTAGTAGAGACAAGGTTTCGCCATGTTGGTCAGGCTGGTTTCAAACTCCTGACCTAAATGATCCACCCACCTCAGCCTCCCAAAGTGCTGGAATTACAGGCATGAGTCACCGCACCCAACCCCTTTGTAGTTTTCTAATGTTGAGCTAATCATGAGCACAATTGTTTGCCAGTTTCTCTCTTCTTTGTCTTTTAAACAACTATTTTATTAAAAGGATTTCAGAGCCATCATTTCATTTTATCATATTTTTAATTAGAATTGAATTGTAACAAAATAGGAAATGCAGTGAACTAATCTGACTTCTGCCTATAACCGGGTAGATACAGGTAATTTTTTTCTATAATTTTTATTAATTGAGACTCTAGCTAAAGGTTTGATATTTCTATTTTGATATATACCCTTTTTTTTTTTTAACCATAGATGTATTCCTTAAAAGAGAATCTGTAATTTTACTGCTGAATGAAACTTAGAGATGTTTTTCTCCAGAACATCTATTGCACAGATGAAGAAATGAGCCTTCAGAAGATTAAATAATTTGCCTAAAATTACAAAGGTTTAGAGAGAAAACTAAGACAAGACCCCAACTCTACAACCTCGTGCTTTCCCCTACCATACCATGAGCGTATTTACAGTAACATGTAAATAAAATTTAATAAATTTAATATTATTTTAATCTAATAGGATAATCTATTGCTAAGAAGAATCAATTTCTAAACAAAGAAAACTTTTTATAATATTAACAATCTTTGTATGTCACTTTGAGATACTGGTTGTTTATTTGTTTTATTGATGCACATCAGAAAAACATTATATACTATTTGTATTTCACAAAGTCTCTTTGGAGGAAATTCAATATTTATATTCAACCAGAGATTCTGATAACATAATTTAGCAACAAAAATGTTAATGAGAGCTTGGTGTTATGGCAAGTAATACTCCATATCAATGTAATGTTAGTCTTTTTTTTTTTTTTTGAGACGTAGTCTAGCTTTGTCGTCCAGGCTGGAGTGCAGTGGCATGATCTTGGCTCACTGTGACCTCTGCCTTCAGGGTTCAAGCAATTCTCCTGCCTCAGCCTCCCGAGAAGCTGGGATTACAGGCGCCCACCATCACGCCAAGCTAATTTTTGTGTTTTTGGTAGAGACGGGGTTTCACCATGTTGGTCAGGCTGGTCTTGAACTCCTGACCTCAAGTGATCCACCCGCCTCGGCATCCCAAAGTGCTGGAATTACAGGTGTGAGCCACTGCGCCCAGCAAATGTTAGTCTTTTACGACATGAATGGATTGTAAAAATAGAAACAAATGTGTCCCCACCCTGCATCTACAGCCTTGTGAAGTGACTTCACAGCTTCCCCCATTGGGAGGTAGAGTCTGCTTCTCCACTCTTAATCTGAACTTGACCATATGACTGGCTTTGGCCAATAGGACATTAGCCAACATGACACAAGTAGAGACTTGGAAGGCACTTGTACGTTAGAACCTGCTCTCCTGCAGCTCCTGGGGACTCTTCCACCACCATGTGGAAATGTCAGGGATAGTCTACTAGAAAATGAGAAACTAGGTGCTGTGGTTCCAGCTGAAACATGAGCTATCCCAGCTGAGCCCCAGCTAGCTCCCATTGTAGCTGGAAGTTGACCACAGACTTGTAAGTGAGCCAAGCCAAGATCAGAATAACTCAAGAGCAGAAGAAATGACTGCTTTTTGAAGCCACTAAGTTGTAGGGTGGTTTGTTACACAGCAAAAGCTAACTGATACAGGGAGAGAGAACAAAAAAAACCCTTCAGAGATATATTATTAATGTTTGATAAATGGGGCTAAATGGGAAAAAAAAATTAACTTTCTTATCTAAGTTATAAAATTGAAGCATAGTGAAGTCCCACAATTTTCTCAAGGGTCATTTTTTTGTTTTTTTGTGTGTGGTTTTTTTTTTTTTTTGAGACAGAGTCTCGCTCTGTCGCCCAGTCTGGAGTGCAGTGGGGTGATCTTGGCTCACTGCAAGCTCCGCCTCCCAGGTTGACACCATTCTCCTGCCTCAGCCTCCAGAGTAGCTGGGACTACAGGTGCTCACCACCATGCCCAGCTAATTTTTTTGTGTCTTTAGTAGAGACAGGGTTTTACCATGTTAGCCAGGATGGTCTCGATTTCCTGACCTTGTGATCCGCCCACCTCAGCCTCCCAAAGTGCTGGGATTACAGGAGTGAGCCACCGTGCCCCGCCTAAGGGTCGTATTTTGAATATAATAAAAATTGGGGGCAAAACATTCTAAATATCTTAAGTACCAGCTATGTTCTAATTACTGTTCTGTAACTTTTCCAGATGACCTGAAATCCTGTGATTCTATCAGATTATTAAAAGCTGATTTGGATTTTTGTATGTTGATTGCTATCGTAACCAAGAATTCTAGATCATCTAGGCCATAGCCAGTTGCACTGTGAAAGGGTCAAAGGGAATGCTCCCTTAGTTGAGGGAAGATGTTACTATATCTAGAGTGAGGAATCTTTAGTCTTCATTGTTCTAAAATTACAATGGGAATATGGAGGTTTATCCTTACTGACATTTTGAGTATTTTAGAATCTATATATTCCTTTATGGAGCTTAATTCTGAGAGACACGTGAAAACCTAAATGTTACTGATTTTCAGTTATTTTAAACAAAATAAGCATTATCAAGAAAGTGAACAATGTAAAGTAGCAAGAATTTAATTGTAGGGTATCTGTCTGTAGCAATCATACAGTCTTTGAATGCTTTTGCATATTGAACTCTCATCCTCTATTGACCACTGAGGGCCATACAACTGTTAAGTAACAATGCGAAATTCCTGGCTGTCTCTGCAATTTAGTTAAACAATCGTCTAATATTTATGCAGAATCCTTAACTTAACTGGACAAGCAGTTTTCATGATGTTACACACTCTGAGTTGAAGAAAATTGTCCACCTAAAACATTCAACATAGCAATGTAAAAGTGTAGGCAAACAGCACTGGGTGAATATAAACTTTGAGGATGGATTAATTTTTTTCTCCATAGGGTACTATATTAACAAAAAAGGTGCAATATAGTAGCCACTGGATTAGGAGTCAGATTTAGGGTGAGAGGTCACATTGTATTACGTGGGAGTGATTCCAGAAGTGCATGGAACTCAGAGGAAATGAAAACAAAAAGCAAATGCGTGTGTGTCCTGAGTCAGCCACGAGGGTGATTAATAGGGCTATTCCTGCATTAGGAATAGTCCTCACAACTAAGCTCCTTCCTTGTCCTCTTGTTTTATTTAGCACTGGGCAACACTGTCTTTATTTTATTTATGCATTTATGTATTTATTTATTTATTTGAGATGGAGTTTCACTCTGTCACCCAGGCTGGAGTGCAGTGGCACCATCTCGGCTCACTGCAACCTTTGCCTCCCGGGTTCAAGCGATTCTCCTACCTCAGCCTCCCGAGTAGCTGGGACTACAGGTGCTCACCACCATGCCTGGCTAATTTTCCTATTTTTAGTACAGACAGAGTTTCACCATGTTGGCCAGGCTGGTCTCAAATTCCTGACCTAAAATGACCTGCCCGTCTCAGCCTCCCAAAGTGCTGGGATTACAGGCATGAGCCACCGTTCCCTGACCAACATTGTCTTTTTTTTTTTTTTTTTTGAGACAGAGTCTCACTCTGTCACCCAGGTTGGAGTGCAGTGGCGCAGTCTCGGCTCACTGCAACCTCCACCTCCCGGGTTCAAGCTATTCCAGCCTCAGCCTCCCCGAGTAGCTGGGGATTACAGGCACGTGCCACCACACCCGGCTAATTTTTGTATTTTTAGTAGAGATGGGGTTTTGCCATGTTGGCCAGGCTGGTCTCCAACTCCTGACCTCAAGTGATGCACCAGCCTCGCTCTCCCAAAGTGCTGGGGTTACAGCTGTGGGCCACCGCACCTGGCCACTTTGCAGATATTCTTATCACCCTCTTAGAGCATTTATGTAGGTGAAGAGGCCCAGGATAGCCTCCTTTAAGATGAGAGACCACGTGGAGAGAGAAGTCCAGCTAAGAGTCAGCTCCAACAGCCAGACACATGAGTGAGGTTCCAGTCGAGCTCCCATGTGACTGCACCTGAATGAGTGGTCCCAGCAGGACCAGTGGAAGAAACCCCCAGCTGGGCCCAGCCCAAAGAGCTGACTCACTGAGATATTACACAATAATATGGTGGCTGTTTTAAGCCACTGGGGTTTGGAACAATTTCTTATGCAGCAATATATAACTAATGAATACAACTAAAGTACATTTGAATAGGAAACAGAAAACAAATCCAGTGTTGCTGTTTGCAAGAGTTACAAAAAAAATAATACAGGTAATTTGAAAATAAAGGAACAACAACATGCTAGCCAAAAAGCAATATTAAAATAGAAAATAAATTGAAAAGGTGAACATTTCAAAAATAAAGATATTTTATATTGGTAAAATGTACATCTTACCAGAAAGGTACAAAAGTCATATACCTTTATACATACACTTAATGATGCAGTTTCAAAACATGTTAAGTAAAAACTGTTTTAATATGAAAGGAAATAGGATAAAACAACTTGGAAGTAAATAAATTTAAAAATAAGTAAAAAATATAGAGGATTACAGTTACACAATTAATAAACCTAATTGAAGAGTTATGTTTTAAGAAAATCTATGCCAAACATATAGGAAAATGCATTAAGTATTCTTATTTATCTTCATTTTTATGTATTATTCCCAACATAAAAAATACAGAGAATCATATCACAACATATACCTGCCACTGAGATTTTTTTAAAGGTTAACTTTTTTGCATATTTATTTAGATCTTTTCGCTTTTGGAAAATAAAATGCTACAGATACAATAACCTTTATTATCACATTTACCTCTGTCGCTCTCTGAAGGGCACAACTATTCTTATTAAAATGAGAAATTTCCCACCCTGTTTTTATACTTTTTTTACATATATGTGTTTCTGTAATTAATATATAGGTTGATTTTTTTGTTGTTTTTTTGGAGACAGGATTTCTGTCACCCAGGCTGGAATATAGTGGTATCATCTTCGCTGCAGCCTTGAGCTCCTGAGCTCAAGGGATCCTCCTGCTTCAGTCCCTCCTGAGGGACTAGAGGCACTCGCTACCATGCCTGGCTAATTTTTAAATTTTTTGTAGAGACTGGGTCTCACTATGTTGCCTAGGCTGATCTCGAACTCCTGGCCTTGTGTGATCCTCATGCTTTGATCTCCCCAAGTACTGGGATTATAGGTGTGAACCATGATGCTTGGCCTATTACGTGCATTTTTAAGATTTACATTGTACGGGGGAAGAGGGGAAAGAAACCTTTTTTCTCTACCCTCTTAGTTTGGGCATCTGGGGCCCAGAAAAGTAAACCGACATAGAGCATCTTAACAAAGAACAATAAATTTGTAGAGAAGTGAAAAGACTAAAGGAAAAAGGGTTTAGGTTCTTAGGGGTGGCAAACTACAAGAAGATAAGTATATAGGGGAAATTAATGAAGGATGAGGGTTGTTCTATAAGGTTTGTCATGCAGATTCCTGTCTGTGCTGATACTTAGAGTCTAGAGTCATCTCTAGTGACTAAGACTTCTGGAGATTAAGAGTGGTTCTCTTCCTGATAAGGGAGACGGAGACACCTTAACAAATGGGAATTTATGTTCTGCTTTAAGTCAGATAGGGGAGGGCAGGCAGCTTTATTTTCTTATGTCTACTGCCCTCTTAGCTACCTTTGGCTCAAAATAATTCTTATGCCACAATGGCATATTTTCAGCTGGCATGTTCTGATCCCCTACAACATAAAATTTAAATTTACATAAATATGTACCTTTCTGCAATATTTTTAAAATTCAAAATAAAATAGCCCTGCTGTATTCACATGAAAGCATATGATGAAGTTCATTCATTTTAGCTGCTGTGAAGTATTTAATTCAGTGGTCCTGTCTCCTACTACTGACCGCTTAGGTTGCTTCTAATTTTTTGCCATTATGTAAGTCTGCAGTGTGCACCTTTGTATACACTTTTGTGGATGTATGTAAAAGCATTCCCAGAAAACTGGAATTGCTAGGTCATAGGTAATACAAACCTTGAGCTTTGCTAGATATTGCCAAACTGTGCTAAGAAGTGGCACCAATGTTATCGCCATACAATGTAATCACCAATGTATACTCCAATAGTGGCTGAGAGTTCTGATTTCCCTATATCACGACCACCACTTTGTATTGTTAAACTTTTTAAATCTGTGCCAATTTGCTGAACGTGATACGGTATGGTTTAGTTTAGAACTGGCCAGGTGGGTGGCTCACGCCTGTAATCCCAGCTCTTCCAGAAGCCAAGGCAGAAAAAGATGGCTTGAGGCCAGGAGTTTGGGACAAGCCTGGGTAGCAGTGAGACTCTGTCTGTACAAAAACACTTTTTTTAATTAGCCAGGAGTGGTGGCATATGCCTGTAGTCCCAGTTACTTCCGAGGCTGAGGCAGGAGGATCACTTGAGCCCAGGAGTCTGAGACTGCGATGAGCCATGACTATGCTTCTGCACTCCAGCCTGGGTGACAGAGTGAGATTCTGACTCAAAAATATAAATAAATACAAGAATAGAATGCTAAGTTAATAATGGCGTTCCCATTGTCATCTGGCATCTAATGTTGCAAATGATAAATACACTATCAGTTTACCTGTCATTCTTTTTTGGCACCTTATTTCTGTTTTAATATTTTGTCTTTGTTTTTGTCATTGTGCAGCTTACAGTCACATCATTTTGTATTTTTTGTTGCTGTTGTTTTTGAGACAGGATCTCCATCTGTCACCCAGTCTGGAGTGCAGGAGTGTGATCATAGCTCACGGTAGTCTTGAACTCCTGGTCTCAAGTGGTCCTCCCGATTCAGCGTCCTGTGTAGGTGGGACTATAGTCATGCGACACAACACCCAACTAACTTTTTTAAAAATTATTTTACTTTAGGAGGCTGAGGCGGGTGGATCACGAGGTCAGGAGATCGAGACCATCCTGGCTAACATGGTGAAACCCTGTCTCTACTAAATATACAAAAAATTAGCCGGGCGTAGTGGCGGACGCCTGTAGTCCCAGCTACTAGGGAGGCTGAGGCAGGAGAATGGCGTGAACCTGGGAGGCGGAGCTTGCAGTGAGCTGAGATGGCGCCATGCACTCCAGCCTAGGTGACAGAGGGAGACTCCGTCTCAAAAAAAAAAAAAAAAAAAAATTATTTTTGTAGCGACAGGGTCTTGTTATGTTGTCCAGGCTAGTCTTGCACTCCTGGTCTCAAGCAGTCCTTCTATCTCAGCCTCCCAAAGTGCTGGGATTATAGGTGGTATTGGTTTTTAAATTAATTCTGTTGAAGACTAAGTATCCTTCCTAAATTATATTCTAAATCATTGTCTTTTTAAATGCTGGCTCCTGACTTCTGTTTCCAGCAATTTGGTAAACTTGGTGTGCCCATTCAAGTATAGAACCATTTTTAAAGGACAGATAAAAATAGGAAAACAAAATATACTTCAAAAAATGTTTTTGCAGCTTTCTGGAAAGTAAAGGAAAATAACTAGGGGCTGAAAAGAACTAGAAATCATGATTTCATAAGCACTCGAGCCAGCATGTAACCTGAGGGCGTCTGCAGATCCCTGATGGCCCAGTATCTGAGACTCAAGTAGAGTAAAGGGTCAGAAGGAGGCTGCCCACAAAAGCCACGATCTTCCACTGACAATGACATCAGAAGTGGGTGAATAGAAAAGATACCCACTGAAAAAGACTCTGGCTGTTTTGACCTTGGCTCTGGGTAAACAGAGAGGGGCAAAAAGTCTCTTAATCAATTGTAGCCACAAGTATGCACTCATTCAGCTTGGGAGGCAAATCCACAATATTTGTGAGGCACAAAAAGGCCCAAGCTAAAAATCCTCCCTAGAGGAACATCCTTTAATCATAGGCCTCAAATAACTCCAACATATAAAGTTCCAAGGAACATATTCTCACAATCAAAAATCCCTACATGCATGAGGAAACAAGCCACAATGAATGAGAGTTATAAAGAAAGATAAAATATAAATTCAGACACACGAAGAGTACAGAAATTAAATATAGTGCAGAGGAAAATCCTTAAGAGAAGATAACATTTGGGCAAAGACATGAAGAAGGTGAGAGAGTGAGCCATCCAAGTATCTCAGGAGAGGTGACCTTAGTGGAGAAATCAGAGTTCAAAGGGTCTGAGGCAGGAACACGACTGAATGTTTCAGAAACAGCATGCAATTTGACCTACACTTCTAAAAATATCTTTCTGGATTCTATGTTGAGAATATAGAGGTGAAGGACAAGAGTAAAAGCAGGTAAGCCAGATAGATTATGAATTCATGTGAGATATGGTGGGTGAATTAGACCAAGGATGTAAGGGATAAAACTGAGATGTAGACAGATTCTTGAAGGTAGGGTAGACAGGGTCTGATGATGGATTGAATGTGGTTGAGAAAGAGAGAGGAATCAAAATCACTTTTCACCTACAATGGGAAAGAAGAAAGATGAAGCATAATTGGGAGAAGGGCGGGAGTTTTTTTCTGAACAGGTTGTGCTCAGATCACCAAATTGGGAAGTTAAATAGACAGTTGGATATATGAATATGGACTTCAGAAGAGAGGACTTAACTGGAAGTTTCATTTAGGGGCTGACATAAAGATGAAACTAATGAAAAAAAAATCTCACATTCAAGAAGAGCAATGCATCTCTAGAAGAATTAAAAATAGGATCTGGGACATCAGGTTTTAGCTCCAGTATGTAAATGGATTGGAACTCATCACTCCCATATACACAATAAGATAAAAAGGTGAAGAAATGGAAAATCAACCACTTTTTTTTTTTTTTAACTCTTCAGAGAATTGATGTTGCAGAGCAAATGGGCACCCTGAAATCTGGAGAGAAAGACAAATACAAAGAATCACAGCCAAGATCAGCTTGCTGAGTTTTTGAAAAGGTAAATAAAATTGACGAATCTTTAGCTAGACCAACTAATAAAGAAAAAGAGAGAAGACTCAAATAAAAAAATTATAAATGAAAGAGGAGACATTCCATCTAATATCACAAAAATACAAAGTATCATAAAGAAGAACCATAAACTGTTATACAGCAATAAATTGGATCACCTACAAAAAATGGATAAATTCCTAGACACAGACAACTTACCAATCATGAAGAAATAGAAAATCTGAACAGGCCAGGTGCAGTGGCTCATGCATGTAATCCCAGCACTTTCGGAGGCCGAGGCGGGCGGATCACGAGGTCAGGAGATCGAGACCATCCTGGCTAACACAGTGAAACTCTGTCTCTACTAAAAATACAAAAAATTAGCCGGGCGTGGTGGCAGGCGCCTGTAGTCCCAGCTACTCGGGAGACTGAGGCAGGAGAATGGTGTGAACCCGGGAGGCGGAGCTTGCAGTGAGCCGAGATCATGCCACTGCACTCTAGCCTGGGTGACAGAACGACACTCCGTTTAAAAAAAAAAAAAAAAAAATCTGAACAGACCAGTAACGAGTAAGGAGATTGAATCAGTGATTAAAAACCTTCCAACAAGTAAAAGCCCAGGGCCCATTAGCTTCACTGAGGAATTCTACCAAGCATTTACAGGATTAATGCCAATCCTTCTCAAACTCTTCCAAAAAATTCAAGAGGAGGTAATTCTTCCAAACACATTCCATGAGGTCAGCATTACCCTGACATTACAGCCAGAAAATTACATGACAAAAGAAAAGGAACAATGTTCCTAAATGAACATAGATGCAAAAATCTTCGACAAAATACCAGCAAACCAAATTCAACAACACATTAAGAGAATCATATACCATGATCAAGTGGGATTTATCCCTGAGATGAAAGGATGGTTCAAAATACATAAATCAATAAATGTGATATACCGTATTAATAGAATGAAGGATAAAAATCATATTGTCATCTCAATAGATGCAGAAGAAGCATTTGACAAAATTCAACATAATTTCATGTAAAAAAAAAAAAACTTTCAACAAATTATGTGTAGAAAGAAGGAACCTCAACACCATAAAGGCAATAAGTATCAAGCCCACAGCTAACACCATATTCAATGATAAAAAGCTGAAAGCTTTTCTTCTAAGATCAGGAACAAGACATGGGTACTTCTATTCAATGTAGTATTGGAAATCCTAGTCAGAACAATTAGGCAAGAAAAAGATATAAAAAGCATCCCTACTGGAAAGGAAGAAGTATAATTATCTCTGTTTGCAGATGACATGGTCTTATATATAGAAACTGCTAAAGATTCCACAAAAGGTTGTTGGAATAGGCAAATTCAGCAAAGTTGTAGGATAAAAAAATCAGCATACGAAAATCAATTGTGTTTTTGTACACTAACAAATAAATAATGAAAAATAAAATAAAAAAAATAAAAACACAGAGATTTGCAGAGTTAATTTAAAAAAATACCCAACTATATGCTGCCTTCGAGAAACACAGTTAAGATAGAAAGACATGGATAGGTTAAAAGTAAAGCAAAGGAGAAGGATATTCCATGCTAACATTAAGCAAAGAAATGTTGGAGCAGCTATATTAATTTCAGACAAAACAGATTGCAGAACAAGGAAACGTATTAGATAAATACCTTCACATAATCCAAATAGGCCTATATCTATTAAAGGAATTGAATCAATAATTAACAACCTGGTATTAAAAAAAGCAACAGACTCAGATGGTTTCACTTGTGAGTTCTACCCAGCATTTAAGGTAGAAATGATACTAATTCTCTACAAGCTTTTCCAGATAATGGAAGAGAGAATACTTCTTAACTCATTCTATGAGACTGGCTCTATCCTAATATCAAAATCACATAAACACCACAAGAAAGAAAATTTATAGCCTAACATCTCTCATTAATATGGTTGCAAAATTCTCAAAAAATATGTTAGAAAATTGAATTCAACGAAGCATAAAAAGAATCATACACCATAACTAAGTGAGTTATTTCAGATATATGAGGATGGTTCAGCATTCAAAAATCAGGTAACCTAATCCACCACATCACCAGGCTAAAGAAGAAAAATCATACAGTTGTGTCAACTGATATAGCAAGAGCATTTGACAAAGTCCAACACCCTTTCACGTCAAAAACTCTCAACAAACTAGGAATAGAGGGGAACGTCCTCAATCCCATAGAAAGCATTTACCAAAAAATCTACAGCTAACATGATACTTACGGCAAAGAGTTCGCCTCTTATTACTCCCATTCAACATCATACTGGAAGTTGTGGCTGGTGCAATTAAAATAATAATAATAAAATGAAACAAAAGACACATGATTAGGAAGGAAGGAACAGAACAATCTTTGTTCACGGCTGGGATCTATTTAAGTAGAAAATCCCAAATACAGAACACTATTAATAGGTATAAAAGATATTAATTTACAGGAGAATACAATGTAGAAATTTATATCAATAAAATATGAAAAAGTGGTTACTTTTCTAGAAAATATTTTATCAAAATTGACTCAAGAAGATGGAAAAATGAACCAATAAATAACCGTCCCCAAACCCTGAAATAGATGCTATACCTTTAATGAACAGATGACTAATTTTTATTTAAATAATTCCACAAAGAGAAAAAACATATAATGTTTTCCAACTTATCTGTTACCGAAACTGTGCAAGAGTTATTGATAAGAATATCACTATAAACCAGTCTCACTGGTGAACATAGGTACAATAAAATGCTAGCAATGAAACCCAGCAGATTCATAATATATTCCCTCAGTGGAAGAAAAGACATATTCTATTGACAAAAGTGGGAGGGAGAAGCAAAATACTTGAAACTTAACAAGAAATGTGTGTTACCTATGTGAAGAGAACTATAAAGCTTTACTGAAGGTCATAAAAGAAAACTTCAAAAAAATAGACAAATGTATTATGTTCATAGATAAGAAGTTTTAGTGTAGAAATATCTCAATGTAGTCTGTAAATCTAATGCAATCCCAATAAGACAAGTTCATTCTCATGTTCATAAGAATGGAAACATGCTTCTTAAGTATATTTTAAAAATTTGAAAAAAATTGTGTGGGAAATTTGACCAACCAGAGAGCCAAATATAAAAATACATTGATTTTTGTATGAGGTATTAAAAAAAGAATAGGCTGGGCTCAGTGGCTCAGGCCTGTAATCCCACCACTCTGGGATGCCGAAGCAGGCAGATCACCTGAGGTCAGGAGTTTGAGACCAGTGTGGCAAATATAGTGAAACCCTATCTCTACTAAAAATACAAAAAAAAAATTAGCTGGGTGTGGTGGCACACGCCTGTGATCCCAGCTACTCTGGAGGCTGAGGCAGGAGAATTGCGTGAACCCAGGAGGCAGAGGTTGCAGTGAGCCGAGATCAACACTGCACTCCAGCCTGAGCGACAGAGCAAGACTCCGTCTCAAAATCAGATCGCTGGAATTGGAGAGTCAAGAAATATTCCATCTAAATTAAAATTTAAATTATCTTAAGTATGATCTTTTACATCAGTCTATACAGACTAGTCTATTAAATATATGGTGCTGTGATATTGCCTCATACCAGGAACAAAAATTAACTCCAGAGCAATTAAAGAGCTACACATAAAAAAGATAAAAGCATAGAAATATTCAAAGAAAACAAAATATTTTTATAATCTTGGAAAAGGGAGATGGACAGTTGTGACCATATTGTAACAGATCTTTAAAATAAATGACCCCTTAACAAAAAAGGCCAGCAGTAGACTGAGATACAACACAGTATATTTTGCAACATATGTAACATACAAAGGATTAATATCCAGAACAAAGCCCCACTACATATCAATGAGGAAACAGAAAGACTGTAAACAGGCAAATTCACAAATTAATTCACAAATTAATAAATACGATCAATGTAACGCATGCTGTGCTGTGCTCCAGTACTGAAGGATTTATTCTCCCAGCTGCTGAGGGTGTCCATCCTCTCGTCAGTGGAAGGGACTCACCTTGCCCAAAGGGCATGCCTCCTAGGGCTGCCCTCATTCAATAACCGGGGACTCAGGGCTATGCTGGCATCATCACCATGCTCTAAGTTGGACAACTGGAAAGCACCATTCTAGCTTCAAAGATCACCAGGAGGACAGCTGAGGCCTTAGTTGTGACCAAACAGAAGCCCAACTTCTTCCTCTGCCCAGTCCTGCTTCCTTCCCTCCCAACTTGGATGTTAATCAAGAGAGCACTTCCTCATAACTTCCTGTACCCTAATTTCCATCTCTCCTCCCGCTTTCTGGGACCTGACCTGCAATAGTCAGTGGACATAAAAAGATACCTTGCCGGCCAGGTAATCCCAGCTCACATCTGTAATCCCAGCACTGTGGGAGGCTGAGGTGGGCAGAACACGAGGTCAGGAGTTCGAGATCAGCCTGGCCAACATAGTGAAACCCCATCTCTACTAAAAATACAAAAATTAGCCGGGTGTGGTGGCACAGTCCTCTAGTCCCAGCTGCTTGGGAGGCTGAGGCAGGAGAATCACTTGAACCCGGGAGGCGGAGGTTGTGGTGAGCCAAGATCGTGCCACTGCACTCCAGCCTGGGCAACAGAGCCAGACTCCGTTTCAAAAAAAAAAAAAGTACTTTGACACAGTCCTAATAAAATCGAAGGTTCTATTTTGCTTATTAGATTGGCAACATTTTCAAAGGCTGATAATATCCAGGGTTAGTGAGGGTGTGAGTAAATGACCATTTTCATACATGGTTGGAAAGTAAATTGGTAAATCATTTTTGGAAAGCAATTTTCCATAGCCTCTCAGTTCCGCCTTTCAGTACCTATCTATAAGAATTACTAATGCATCTGCATAAAAAGACATATATAAAGCAGTTCGCTGAAACTTCATTTTTAATACAGAAAAACTGCAAACAGTACATGTGCTGTTTTATAATCTGCTCAACATTTCCTGCTTTGGAGAACCACCTCTTTCCATCTTATTATGAGATGGTGGGACTGTTCATCCCAATAGCTCCTTCCTCCATCTGGGTACAATGGTGAGCACAGAACGCAGCCCTGGCCAATCACAGCATCTCATTTCCCTGGACACAGTGATAGGGCCAGGGGTGGGCACCTGATCCCAATAGGGCCAATCTCAGAACTGCTGCAGAACTGACAGACGGATACCATCGCAGAGAAACTTTCTTTGCAGAGTGGTGAAGCCAGGGACTCTCAGTGACCGTCTTCCCTGGGATGTGAAGAAAACTTGTGTGTGACATGAAAGCAACGCACACACTGAGGCTGATCAACAGCTGGGAACATTGATCTTTAAAGCAATTGTCCAGTCTCTAGATCCAGAAAATGTCTGACTCTTCCATTTCAATAAGCCAGCAATTTCCCCAATTTTACAAAAACTAGTTTAAAACAAATTTCTAAACCTTGCAACTAAAAGAATATTAATGTGATTTGTTGAACATTAGGGGATTAAATAGTTAATATTACCTGTATACTAGAAGCTGGCAATTTTTCTTTCTTCCAGAGAGAGCCAAAAAGTAGTTATTTTAGGCTTTGCAGATCATGTGGTCTATCTCAGCTACTCAGCTCTGCTGCTGAGGTGTGAAAGCAGCTATAGACAATACATAAATGAATGAACGTGGCTGTGTTTCTGTAAAACTTTATTTACAAAAGCAGGCAGGATTTAGCCCTCAGGAAATAGTTTGCTGACATGTCCTAGACAATGAAATCATGAAGAAGCTTAAACATTATGTCCTTTATAGATAAAAATGTAATGAAGTAATATTTTGCAACATAAACCCATGGTTTTTGTTTTGCTTTGTTTGAGAAAGGGTCTTGCTCTGTCACCCAGGTTGGAGTACAGTGGTGCCATCACGGCTCACTGCAGCCTCAACTACCTGGGCTCAGGTGATCCTTTTGAGTAGCTGACGCTACAGGTATGTGCCACCATACCCGGCTAATTATTTTATTTTTTTCTAGAGACAGGGTCTTGATATGTTGCCCAGGCTGGTCTTGAACTCCTGGCCTCAAGCAGTCGTCCCACCTCACCCTCCCAAAATGTTAGGATTACAGGTGTGAGCCACCAGACACAGTCAACCCATGGCTTTTCTTTCTTAGTGACTCCTTTTAAGCTTTCTGCATCAGAACTTCTGCACTTGCAGGTACTTTGGCTGGAATCTTTTTCCCACAGGTACCTGGATGGCCTGCTCCCTTCCAACTTTAGGCCATTATCCAAATGTCTCCTCCTCAAGACTTTTGCTGGTCATGCTATCTAAACACCTTCCTTACTTTATGTTTCTCCTTATTTTCCCCATCAAACATACTACGTATTTTTTTACTTTGAAATCTCCATGAGGACAGTTATTTTAATGTTTTATTCACTATCCCAGTCCTTAAAACAGGGTCTGGCACATAGCAGATGCTCAATAAACATTTGCTAAATGAATGAGTAGAAAGGGTAACGTTTACTGACCACTTACTATGTGCCAGACACCATTGAAAGTGCTTTCTATTAATCATAATCCTCACAAAACCATTTCTAGCAGGTGCCACTATTATTTCTATTGAAGACAATAGTCTTGGAAGACAAGGTTTTTCCTTGCAAGATCTGACCTTTTAAAAATAAAAATGAACAAAAGCTTTCTGTATGGCCAAAAGCCAAGTACCCAAAGGATTTTTGAGCATAAAGCTTATTCTTAAATGGTAGATTGTGATGAATACTTGGATGGTCAGTGGTACCTTTTAGAAGGAGAGGTAGGGAACACTCTGGGTGCAGCTGGGAGAGTTTCTGAGAGTTGGACAGTGGCAGAATTGGCCCTGGTGTGGGCCAGGAGGTGTCCCACATCAGAGCAGACCTAGGCCTTGATTACCAGGTTTGTCCCAGGAGGCTGAGCTCCACTGAGAAGAACCAGAGCAGGACCAGAGCATGCAATGTTACTGGCTGACTGAGGTTCCAGGAGGAAGGGCCAAGGGCAGCCCAAAAATCCCCATGATCTCTCAGGGAGGCAGAGGTGGCTGAGAGGGGAGGGTAGACCCACAGGGAACTGGAGTCAAGCTGAGAAGTTTCCAGAGCACAGGGGCCTCGGTAGAAGAGACCGTGGTGTGATGGAAGTTACCTGGGGGGGGGGGATCTGAGGAGATCAACAGGCCAAAAACACATCCACGGTCTCCATCCCAAAGCCACAATACATAAGCCTTCTACCCCCATCTCAGGTTGCTCCTAGTGAGAGGGGACTTGACTTTCATTAAGTATTTCCCTAATAGGGGCTAAGGAAAACTCAGAATTTGACCGAGTTTATCTAGAAGAGACTTGATCAAGTCCTCTGCTGTTCAGCTAGCAACTGAGCTAATGCTGAAATGAAGTACAGGATGGATGAAGAAAATTATAATTTCGTATGGATGAGATTTGTGATAATTAAGATTTGTCCCTGTTACTCTGATATGGAAAGATCTCGAAGGTACAGTGTTGAGTAAAAAGGCAGCAAGTTGTAGAACAATATGTACAGTATATTTCCGTTTACATAAAAAGCTAACATATGGCGAGGGGTGGTGGTTCAGCCTGTCATCCCAGCACTTTGGGAGGCTGAAGTGGGAGGATCCCTTGAGCCTAGGAGTTGGAGACCAGCCTGGGCAACATAGCAAAATGGTGTCTCTATAAAAAATAAAAATTAGCCGGATGTGGTGGTGCATACCAGCTATTCAGGAGGCTGAGGTGGGAGGATCACAACCCAGGGGAAAAAATAGTAAACAAAAAAAGTAAGCATATATTAGTGCATGTACATATATGTGTAAATACATAGAAATGACCTGACCCCACTCAGATATAAACAGAGGGGAAGGGATTGGAGGGAAAGTGAAAGGATCTAAGAAATGGAAAGCAGGAGTGGAGGAGAGGGAGGAGGGACATTCCCTTTTTAGTCTATGATGCCATTGTGTGCTGTTTGGGTTTGTTTTTTTTTTAGACAGGGTCTTGCTCTGTCATCCAGGCTGGCGTGGCAGTGGCGTGATCACAGCTAACAGCTCACTGCAGCTTCCAACTCCTGGCTCAAGTGATTCTCCCACCTCAGCCCCCTTAGTAGCTGGAACTATAAGTGCACGCCAGCACGCCCAGCTAATTTTTAAATATTTTTGTAGAGACAGGGTCTCATTATGTTGCCCAGGCTGGTCTCCAACTCTTGGCCGTAAGTGATCTTCCAACCTCTACCTTTCAAAGTGTTGAGATTACAGATGTGAGCCACCACACCACATGCTAATCGTGTGCTTCTTCCTCCCTCTAAGCATTTACAGCCCTATCTCTATTGTCTTGCTATAGAAGGTACCATATTGCATTGGAAATGGCTGGCTTACAGCTTTATCCTCCCTACTTAATTATGCACCCCTCAAGGGCAAGGGACGTGTCTTACTCACCTTTATGCTCTGAATCTTCTAGGACCTCAACACATATGTGATGAATGAATGAGCAAAAATGGTAATAAACGTACCTCTGATTTCAAGTTAGTCCCTGAGTTCTAGTTTATCAAGTGTTTAAATACCAGTAATATGACCTACTTAAAATTTGAATTTGAAAACTAAAATGGAAGAAGCCTGAGTTAGTAAAGGAAAAACAGGACTCTTCGTTGAAAGTTAGTTGTGACATCAACTCTCTAAGGAGGAGCCATCCCATAGTTAAGGTGAAAGCACAAACCTGGGGCATGAATATTGTGAATAATCAAGAGTCCCCTATCTTTAAAAATTCAGACCTAGAATTTTATGTAACAACGATTTTATCTGTAACTTCCTTTTAGTGCAACACTCAAATGTTAGCTAGTGCTAAAAGTATGGAAGGGTGTTTTTTTGAAAAGGTGTTTTTCAGAGTCTAAAAAACCCTCAAGCCCAATTCCATCTCTTCTGAGATTTTATGAGACTTTCCAAACTGACTAGGGCCATGTCTGAGGGTGACAAGATGAGCACCAGATTATTAATTGAAAATACCCAGCACTTTATATCAGGCAGTCAAATCCAAAACTAAGAGAACTCAGGAGGCTGAGGCAGGAGAATCGCTTGAACCCAGGAGGCAGAGGGTGCAGTAAGCCGAGACTGCGCCTTTGCACTCCAACCAGGGCGACAGAGCGAGACTCTGTCTCAAAAAAAAAAAAAGAAGAAAAAAGAAAACTCATGGGGTAGAATTTCATGATGTTTGCACACGTGACAGGAGAGGGTTCCGTGGGTTTGCAGACTTCTATGTAACTGGGGTAAAACTGGATAGGCTCCCCAAGTTTGGGAGCACAGGTATGGGTGACAGACGGATCTAGGAATGCCTTTGCAGTGGGGGCCTCCTGAGCGATTGCTCTGGGGCTGCTTCTGCAGGCTACAACCGCAAATTTCAGGAACTGAGAATGGTGAGGAGGAAGTGGAAACAGCCTGGGTAGCACCAGGAATCTCTCTGGGACCTCTTGTTCCTCTCACCTACCTCAATTCTTCCTCCTGGGTTGATGAACAGGAACCACACAGGGTTCACCAACTCATACCCTCAGCGCTACCGGGAAAGCAAGGCCTTAGTCCCTGGCTAACTCTCAAAGCTGTTGTTCTGTGTCTTCCATTTGGTTCTCGAGGACAGTGGAGACCCTGGGAACTGCCGCATCCCTGACCACTGGACACAGCAGCATGAAGAAGACTGTGATCCTTTTCTTACGCTGATCTCAAGTCACAATTTTTTAGATGCTTTTCAAATATGCACATCAATTATTTCTCTAGGTTTTCTTCAGTGTAGCATCAGTACAGTGTATACTATATTTTAGAATTAAAAAACTCCATGAAAGCAGACTGTAGGTGAGATTTCCCTCTAGGTACCTTCCCATTAAGCGCAGTAGGCACGTAAATTAAGAGTGCCCCTTGATTGCAGAAATGTGGAAAGCACAAATAAGGCCAGGTACGGTGGCTCACGCCTGGAGCCCCAACGCTTTGGTAGGCTGAAATAAGAGGATTGCTTGAGCCCAAGAGTTCGAGACTGCAGTGAACTAAAAAAAAAGGCACAAATGAAGGTGTGGCTGAGATCTTCCAGCATGCACTGCTCTAGGCAGGGAAGCTAGTTTGAATTTTCTCCTTGCTTCCTGCTTCTGGACTTGTCCCTTGCCCAGGGCAAAAGGCTCAAGCTAAAATCTTCTGATTCCTTTGGTTCTTGGTCTTTTGGCTAAGATCAAGTGTAAAATCTCCTAATTCCTCTGGTCTTGGCATTCAGTGTTGGCTTCAGGTCTGAAGGTCACACCAATTTGTCTGGACCTTGTTGATCTACAAAGAATAGAATCTTTCCTCCCTGCAGCCATTTAAAAAACTCTCCTAAGGGCTGGGCATTCTTCTTTTTGGAGGCTCCAACCCTTCAGTGTATCAAACATATGAAAATGCATTCACAGTCCACATTTAATTCAACATTTTTGCTGTAAAATACATTAGAAAAGATTTTTATGATTTTGCTCTAAAAATGTTTAGCTATGACTTTTTTTTCTTTTTCTTTTTCTTTTTTGGAGATTCAGAATCTCAATCCACCCAGACTAGAGTGCCACTGATCACAGTTCACTGCAGCCTCAATCTCCCAGGCTCAAGTGATCTTCCCACCTCAGTCCCTCGAGTAGCTGGGACCACAGGCACACACCACTATGCCTGGATAATGTTTTGTTTTTTGTAGAGGCAGGGTCTCCCTATGTTGCCCAGGCTGGTCTCTAACTCCTAGGCTCAAGCAATCCTACCACCTCAACCTCTTAAAGTGCTGGGATTACGGGCAAGAACCACCACGTCCAGCCAAACATTTAATTTTTGATTGACTATTTACTATCTTTTTTATCAATCATTATGCATACTTGTAACATAAGAAAAGCTAACTCACAAATTGTTTATATACGTAATGACTTTTTAATTACTAAATTTAAATTTAATAAACTTGGCAGTATTATGTTTTGGCAACATTTAGTCAAATGTTATTATTGATATCACTTTTGCGGTTTTCTTTTGTAATCAAAATTTTTGTTTTCACATCTCAAATTTTTTTTAGGTCCCCGAAAAACGCATAGGCTCTATGCATTGGGAAGATGATGCCCAATGGGTAAACAATTTGTAAACTTGCATAAGCACTCTTTGCGAGCACGGGAGGTTCCTTTTCTCCTACATATAAGAAAATGGTCTGTTCACCACAGGCTTAGTTCGCCATTGCCTAAATCATACAACAACTACTATAAATAGCAAGGAGCAAGTGAAAATGCTGGTCTCTTATTGGAATTGGGTTAGTATGTTAAATGATATTACTGTGTTACTTATTTAACTAGGAAAGATAGTTGCATTAAAAAAATTATTATAAAAGTAACACATATGCATCTTATAACATTTGGAAAATGCAGAAATATATTTTAAAAATCATCCATAACCCTAACTGCACCCCGATATAGCACTGTCAAAAGTATGCTCTGTTTTCTTTCAGTGTTTTACGTGCACACACATTTTATAATACACTTTTTACTTTTTAAAAATTTTTAATTTTTATTTTGTAAAGATAGGGCCTTGCTATGTTGCCCAGGCTGGTCTTGAACTCCTGGCCTCAAGAGAGCCTTCCACCATGGCCCCCTAAAGTGTGGAGATTATAGGTGTTAGTGCTATTTGGAAGCTTTGCGCTTTTTAAAAAAAGCTTTGTGCTATTAAAACCATAGCTTATATACGATATGTATCCTATTTTTTCACTTATATTAATATCATGATTATTTTATGTCATTACATTTTCTGTGAAAATATCATGTTTATTGTATGCACTATATCCTGCCATGTGATCTCCCCATGTTGAAATTTCCATTTCTATAATAAAGAAACTTTCATATATATAAAGATATATATGATCAAGATATAATGTCCTTCACACAGCTTCCTGTCTTCCAGCGGGGGAGGCTAGCTCAAGTTCTCATGTTGCTGCTTGGGGAGTGGAGAAGGTGGGGTGGTCTGGGGAATGGTTAGTCTGCGCATTACCTGCTTTTCACTCCATCTCCTCCCAGTCCAATCTCCCCAAGTCAGGCTAACCAGATAGGTGTCAACTAACTGGTAGATTCCTGGAATGGCTGCCACTGTCCAGGAAGTCCCAGCCAGCTACAGAAGCCAGAAGAATCACCATCGAAATTTAAATTGGAGTGGAAAACCCCAACTGGCTGGCTCCAAACCACAGTCAGTCCAGGAAGGGTTTGGATAGTTTAGCCAGACCCCTGGAACTCCCAGAAAGCAAGCTGTGCTGCATCATGTCAATAGCTTATCTCCCCAAAAGTAACTCACTTGTCACAGTTGAATTTTTAGAGCCCATTTATTGCATTTGTAGCTTGCTTATTGCCTTTTGGCTAGATTTGACAGCTTATGCACTTTAAGAATGGTCTTCCAACATAATAATTTTCCATGGCAAAGCTCAAGGTGACATTGTAGAAGGATGAATGGAATTGTCTCACATCTTGCTCTGATCTCTTCATAAAGCAAGGAAAAGCACAAAGCTTCCAAACAGCACTAAGTCAAAAAAGCTACCAGTTTCCTTTTCTCAAGGAAGAATTGGAATTATTCGATTGATAGTATTTTTTATTAAAAAGGGTAATATAAAAAATCAGAGCATCTACCCATTCGACCTCCACTTCTGGTCTTGTATACCTTAGGCAACATAATATTTACACCATGTAGTTTTATACTAAATAAAGTTGTTTATACTAAAAGATACTAAATAAAGTTGATTATAGTAAATGTAAGCAAAAACAAAACCACAACAACAAGAAGCAGAAACAAGTCAGTATTGGGGGCTGTGCACAGTGGTTCATGCCTATAATCCCATCACTTTGGGAGGCCAAGGGCGGGGATCACTGGAGGCCAAGAGTTCCAGACCAGCCTGGGCAACATAGCAAGACCTTGTCTCTACAAAAAAATACAAAAATTAGCTGGGCATGGTGGTGTGCACCTGTAGTCCCAGCTATTAGGGAGGTGGGAGGCAAGAGGATCACTTGAGCCCAGGAGGTTGAGGTTGCCGTGAGCCATGATTATGCCACTGCACTCCAGCCTGGGGCACAGAGTGAGACCCTATCTCAGAAATAAATAAATAAATAAAACCAAGTCAGTACTGGGAACGTTTTAAATCTTCTTGACATGTCCTTCTTTCTTCTTAGTGAACTTGGCTGCTGGAGCCTTTCTTCCATTTGTGATGGGTTTGCCATCTGGATGAGTAACATCCCACCAGGCCAAATGCAAAAGGATGTGGCTGTTGATGAGGGCATGGCATTCCTCTTGACTGACACAACCACATGCTCTTCTTGAAGTCACACTCCCTTGCTCTTCCTTCTAGAGAAGGAAGATCTATGCCTCTCTTCCAGACCTTTGGCGAATGTTGATGGTTTGGGTTCTTCAACCCTTGACAAGGTAAGCAGCTTGAACCAGGTGGGCTGAACCAAGAACAAGCAGGACATACACTTTGTCTCATTAGCATGCAAACTCCAAAGGCAAACAGTGATCAAATTGCTAAGTGGCTAAATCCGCATGTAGTATCTAGCCCTCGAGTTTAAATATGATGTCTAACCTAATTTCCTAACAAAGTATTTCTGAATGGAACCTTGCACAAAACATTTTCTGGCTATGCAAACTTTACATGTAACTTTGTTATGAGAGATAAAATATTCCTTTTTTTATTCACCAAAATTTCACCACAGGTGCTATGGGAAAGGGAGTATTCAGGGTTCACTGAGATGCCCTAGAAGGGGGTACACCATGGTCCTTGCCTTCAAAGTTTCTTATTGCCCAAGAAATTACTTATTACATTTCTCTAGACCTCAATCATCTATCGAATGCATACAATTTGAGAATTGGATTACACATTTTGAGGTCACTTCATTCCTCTTTCCTTTTCTTTCTTATTTTTAGAGACAGTCTCACTCTGTTGCCCAGGCTGGAGTGCAGTGGCACAATCATAGCTCACTATAATCTCAAACTCCTGGGCTCAAGCGATCCTCCTGCCTTGGTCTGCCAAAGCTCTGGGATGACAGGCGTCAGCTAAGGTCATTTCTGTGACTCTAGACCTCTTGCATCACACATACCCTCCACAGAGCACAAAGCTAATGTGAAAGGTTATTGGCAAAATCATTTAATGAGGCAGGAGATGGCTTGAGGTCAGGAGTTCAAGGCTGCAGTGAGCTGTGATCTTGCCACCGCACTCCAGCCTGGGTGTCAGACTGAGACCCTGTCTCAAAAAAAAAAATAAAATCAATCAATCAATCAATCAATCAATCATTTAATGATGTATTTGTGAATGGCATTGTGTTAGATGCCATTCAAAACATGTTAAATCACCAGAAATTCTGTCCTTTGAAACCTGCAAATCTCCTCATAACTACCTAAAAATACCACACTATGCCCCTATCTGTCCCTCACATGGTGCTATCGGCCTCTGCACTCACCCACAGATTGCTGCTTTCCTAAGGAGGAGCCTCTCCTGATAACAGGTATCCATCTCCTCTTCCTCTAGGCTCATTCAGCACTCTGTCATCACTAAATTCAGTTTTTTGGCAGTTGCAGCAAGCCTATTGTCTTGCATTATTAATATAAAATTAAGTATAATATAACTATTATGAAACAAATAAATGCTATGGAAGCACTGAGGTGGAAGGAAGGATTAATTTTAATTAGGAGGATCAGGAAAGCATCAGGGAAGAGAGAATTTTTGAGTCTAATTGTTTTCAAGGGCAGGATCCTGTAAAGGAGTTTAGGTTGGGTGGTGTGAAAAGCAAAAATTGATGATGATGGTAAGCCTTCAAGCCTGGTCAATGAAAATTTGTTAAATAAAAGAACTTCCAGCAGGGTAACCGAGTGATATGAATGCCATTTCCAATATAATACAAGAAATAAAGTAACTTGTGGATGGGGAAAGATGTCAAACTTGGTTTTAGATATCTTTTTTTTTTGAGATAGGGTCTTGCTCTGTTGCCCTGGCTGGAGTGCAGTGGTGCAGTCATAGCTCACCCCAGCCTCAGTGATCCTCCTGCCTCAGCCTCCCAAGTAGCTGGGACCACAGGATGCATACCGCCATGTGCAGCTAATTTAAAATTTTTTTTTTTTTTTTGGTAGAAATGAGATCTCACCATTACATCCAGGCTACTCTTGAACTCCTGCGCTCAAGTGATTCTCCCACCTTGGCGTCCCAAAAGTGCTGGGATTACAGGCGTCAGCCACCATGCCCAGATGGTTTTAGACACTTTTAAAAGATGCCTGTGGAAAAATGATGTACAAATATGCAACCAGGCACTTCTCTGGGGTGGGGGAAGAGTTTATGAGTTACTTGCAAGCACTCTACATTTTCTATTGTGTTGTCTGGTTTACAAAGGGCTTTCATCGCCATTATCTACTGTTGATTTTGATTCTAACAAACATCCTATAAAGTAGGTAGGGGAGGATTATATTACTAGGTTCAAAATAGTTCCTAAAGTGGCATTTGTGTCTGATGGCACTTATTTTTAACATAAAGAACCCGAGGCTGGGAGAGGTTAAGTGATTTGCTCAAGTAAGTGGGAGAGCTACAGCTCAGTCCCTGTGATGTCTCACTAAAAATTTAGGTTTTGGGCTTTTTTAAACCACTAAGAGTAGTGATGGTTGATGCTGGAGAAGCAGATATCATTTTGGATGAAAGCAAGCAGGAAATTACGACGAGGGGATTTTGGGGTAAACTTGTGTTTAAAAAACAGTCAAAGAAAGAATAGGAGCAAAGGAGACTCAAGATCCTAAAGGGATAATGGCCTGTCATCCTTCATCTCCCTGACAGGACCAAGCAGTCTGCCAAGGGCACAGAAGGTATCTACTATATTTGAGTGGAGTAATAACGACAACAGACAACTTACAGCGGGTCCTCAAATACTGTCATTTTGTTCAATGTTGTTTTGTTATAATGTTGATGAGAAAAAAATGGATTTCTAGCCAGGACTACTTTTGTATTTGCAGGTTCTCCTCGTGTCTGCAAGAGTTTTCTTTGGGTACCCTGGTTTCCTCTCACATCTTAAAGACACGCACGTTCAGATCATAGGCTTGTCAACATGATACCAGTAGTTTTTCTTTTCTTTCTTTATTTTTTTCTTTTTTTCTTTTTTTTAAGAGACGAGGTCTCCATCTATATCACCCAAGCTAGAGTGTAGTGGCATGATCACAGCTCACTGCAGCCTCCAACTCCTGGGCTCAAGCAATCCGCCTACCGCAGCCTCCAGAATAGCTGAGACTACAGGTGTGTACCACCATGCCTGGTTAATTTTTGTATTTATGGTAGAGATGGGGTTTCACCATATTGCTCAGGCTGGTCTTCAACTCCTGGGCTCAAGCAGTCCACCTGCCTCATGCCTCCCAAAGTGCTGGGACTATAGGCGTGAATCACTGCCCCCTTCCTAAATGGTCCCAGTTTAAGTGAGTGTAGGGTGTGTGTGTGTGTGTGTGTGGTGTGTGTGTGCGTGTGTGTGTGTGTGTGTGTGTGTGTGTGCGTCTTGCAACAGAATAGCATCCTATCCAGGGATGGTTCCCACCTTTTGCCCAAGCTGAGCTGCTGGGATAGGCCCCCGCTATCTGTGACCTTGAACTGGAATAAATGAGTTGGAAAAATGAATAAATCCTGAAACAAATGACTGTAAAATAAAAATATGTAAGTGTACATTAATCATAAAAATGCACGACAATAAATGAGATAGGAGCGCACTCAGCTACCATATTTGTGATTGTTTTTTGATTCTCATGGTAGCAGCAGGTCCCACAGGCAACTTTTGCTTTGCAAACACTTATTCCTTGATTTAACCCAGCACCACAGCAACCATCGCTCACTGAATCACCAGAAATTTGGCAAACCATTATCCTGTTTTTATCAATCTTTAAAAAATGTAGGTAGGCCGGGTGCAGTGGCTGGCGCCTGTATTCCCAGCACTTTAGGAGGCCGAGGTGGGCAGATTCCCTAAGCCCAGGAGTTCGAGACCAACCTAGGCAGCATGGTGAAAACCCATCTCTACCAAAAATACAAAAAGTTTATCCAGGCTTGGTGGTGTGCGCCTGTAGTCTCAACTACTGGGGAGTCTGACGTGGGAGAATCACCTGAGTCTGGGGAAGTAGAGCCTGCAGTGAGCTGTGATTGCACCACTGCACCCCCAGCCTGGTTGACACAGTGAGACCCTATCTCAAGGGAAAAAATAAAAATAAAAAAGAGGTATAGCTCACATTCATTTTAATGTTTAATGTTAGAAGTGTTTTGAGTCTTTACTTTGAAGTTCGGTGATGTTTTTGTAACCGGAAATAATGCTGTAGGAACTTAACTCTTTTTTTATATGTCAGCCTATGGCAAATTTGGTTTTGTTATATGTTGTTTTGCTTAAGGTGACAGTTTCCAAGAACCTATTCCGTTAGGACTGGTGAGCTGGGTCATCCCGGCACAGGATGACGACTGCAAGGACGATATGGGGGCAGCAGGGTTTTAGACATACTTGGAATGGCAGCTTCCTGAGGTAGGCCAAGTATTCTCAACATAATAAGGGCTACATTTAGGTGTATCTGGAGGAAGACGGTGAACAGATTTCCATGGACGGTGAGTGCACTGGAAAACAGGCAGGGATGGCAAGTACCATAGTGATAGATTGGAAGAAGGTGCACTTTGGGGCATGATTCTGGGCTCTCGATAAGGTCCCAGGTTCCTGTCCCGGGAACGGAGTGGGTTGGCAGTGACAGCCCAGCCTATTAGGTGGGAGTCTCCCTCTTCAATGACTCCAGGAGGCCCATATCGAGGGTCTGAAAGGCCAGACGGTTAACAGCACAAAGGTATTAAGTTCGTTTCAGGGACAGACCCGGCAATGTGTCCGGGTCCTTCCCCTCGGTGCTGGGAAGCTCTAGTTTCCCTGCAGCATTTCACACCTGGCTGGGTCTCCTGACTCGCGGCGTGGGTGAGCGCATGAGCCTCCCTCCTTCGCCTGATCGACGCCTGGGGGCTCCTCTCCCCAACCTCCTCACTCTGCCCACTCTGTCCTCTCCCTCCTCGGGGAGCGGCAGGGGACGCCTGACCGGGGTCCCCAGGCTCCCCGCTCGCAACCCACGGCCTCCTCCGCGGGCAGGGAGCGAACGCGCGGAGATCGCCCGCGCACAGGAGGCGGCCCGGCTGCAGCGGGGCCGGGGCGGGAAGGCGCAGCCTAACGGTCCGGCTGCCGCGCCCCGCGCCCCGCACCCAGTGCCCCGCCCGCGGCGCCGCAGCCGCCTCCCGCCTGCCCGCCCGCCCCCTGCGTCATGACGCCGGCGCCCAACGCGGAAGCCGCTCGCCGCGCGCCGGGTCCAGCCGCGGGCTGAGCGCGGAGCCGCGGCGGGCGCAGGATACGGGCCGGGGCGCGAGCCGAGCGCAGTCTGCCGGGCCGAGCGGGCGGAGCGAGCCGAGCGGGGCCGAGCGCGCCGGCGGCGGCGGCGGGCGGAGCGGAGCGCGGCGCGCCGGGGCCGCCGCCGGGGGGATGCGGCTGCCTCCCCGGGCCGGGGTGTAGAGAGGGCGGGTCCCCGGCCTCGGGAGCGCGGCGGTGGAGGGGACATAGGAGGCGGCCATGGCGACCCCCGGCAACCTAGGGTCCTCAGTCCTGGCGAGCAAGACCAAGACCAAGAAGAAGCACTTCGTAGCGCAGAAAGTGAAGCTGTTTCGGGCCAGCGACCCGCTGCTCAGCGTCCTGATGTGGGGGGTAAACCACTCGGTAAGGGCTCGGCTGCGGCGCGCGGTCCCCTTTCTCCTCCTCCTCTTCCTCCTCGTTCCCCTCCTCCTCCGGCTGCAGCTGCTGCGGGGCGGGGAGCCGGAGCCAGCCCTGGCCCTCCGGCTGCTCGCCCGCCTCGAAGTCCCCAGCCCCGCGGCGCGTGCCCCCAGCCCTCCGGGCCGCCCAGGCACCACCGCTTGCGTCCCCTTTAGATCTATGGCCGGGTGCGGGTCGGGGGTCCCTTGTGCATGTGAGTCTCACGGTGGGTGCCAGTGCCGCCCCCCGTCCGCCCGCCCGCGGGTCGGTCCCCGCAGCCTGGGAGGTAGGAAGTTTGTGCGGGGCACGGCGCCTCGGCTGTCAGCCCCAGCGGGAGCTGCTGGGGGCTGGGTCCCGGCGACCGCTGCCGGGTGTGGGGGCCGCGCGGCGCCCGCGTCTTCCGCTTGCGGGCAGGTGTACCTGTCCTGGGCTGGGCGCGTGCGAGCCTCCCACTGGGGCACTGGGGTGAGGATACCGGAGCGCGAGCAGATTTGGGGCAGCAGCTTTAGTGCTTAGGTCCTTTCTTTTTCCTTTAAAGGCAATATTACTGGGCACAGGTCGGCTTTTTGGCAAAGCAGCAGCCGATGTAAATATGGCTCTGGCGTCGGGCGGCATCCCTGCGCTTCTCCCGCATCGCCCTGCCGCTGTGCGGGCCGGAGAGCCCTTGGTGGGGAGTCTTCCTTCGTCGCCTCCCCCCACTTTGGGGAGTCAGGCAGAAGTCACCGACTGCGGAAGGGCGGCCGGGACCGGGACAGCAGGCGGGGGTCCCGGCGGGCGCGGGCAGAGGGGGTCCCGAGTTGGTCGCACCCGATGTGGGGGGTGTGAGAAAGGCTGGAGAAGAACGCGTGGAAAGGTTAGCGTCACGCACAGTCGGGGGTTGGAGGATGCGCCGCTGCGGGCTATGCGGACTGCGGTTCGAGGGTCTGAAATAGCCTCCTGCTGATCTGACAGCGAGAAACTCCTGCAGTTTTAATCCACTTAGATAGGATCAGGAAGCATGATCGGAGCTGTTGGCTCAGCCAGGAAAGTTTAAACGAGCTGTGAATTTTGACCATGACCTTAGCCACTGCAGTCACTTAGCATCTGGGGAAAAGTGTAAGTCCTCTTTCCCTGCTTTTGATTTCGATGGATGTCTGTATGTCCTTTTCAGCGTAATGGAAATGACAGAAAACCATGCTGGTTTTTTGGAAAACACACACACACACACTCTCTCTCAATGTAGTGAAGTTGTTTAAAATGCCTAAAAGCATCGTTTTTGTATTTTTCTTCCCCAAGCTGAGCAGGGGGAAGGGCGAAACAGTATCAGGATCGATCGTGTTTGCATGGAGTGAGTGTTTTTGAAAAAGTTGAGAAATGATTATTTTTATCCAGCTTAATGACTGATTCACTGAAGTTCATTTTAACTTCCTGACAACTTCTTTAGCTATTTGAGAATGTAAGTTGTTACAAGAGCATGCATTACTGCACCAAAAACTCCTCTCTCAAGTTTTATTACGGAAAATGAAATGCAATTTTTCCTAAGTAATAAGTTTACAATGTAGAGTTATGTATAATTTTGTTAAGCTCTTTTATTATTTATGTTAGTAGTTGTTGGGTCCCTTATTACTAGAATAGAAACTTACAATTTAAAAAAAGGATGAATACCGTAGTGCTTACTCATTTATGGTGCTTTTATCTCCTTTGGAGTTCTGGTGTTTTGGTCAGGAGAGTGTTTCTGTCTCGGGGTTTAATTTAGTAAGGTAGTGTCAACAATATGCTGCCGAAAAAGAGTGTGCTTTCTGGGAACTCGTCTGAATTCCAGTTTGCCTTAAAAAATCTTGTAATTGTGTATGTTTTACTGTAACCACTTACGTTGCTACCTTATATTTATGAATTGCTACATTTGTTTTAGAGTTTCTTGCTAATTGGAAATATTTTGAAACTACTTAAGTGTTCCATAGTGTATGACTTGTAAATAGTACATTTGGTGTTATTTTCTTTTGCTCTCAAGAGAAGTTGGCAATTCTAAGTATCCACAACCAGAGGAGTGAAGTTTCCATTTCATATAAATGTAAGCATGTTACTCATTCAACAGATCTATATTGGGCACATACAGTGTCAGCTACTATGGGAAGAATTGCTAAAACACCTCTAATATTTTTGTCCAAATGTCTTTATTTTGAGGGCTCTGAGTTGACATAAGAAAGGTCTGTTTCACAGCCTTCTTTTTCAAAATGTCTATTTTTTTTACTATATTATTTTTGAAGAAAGAATGGAGGTGTAATATAAACATGAAATCTAAACACTTAGATGCCATGTATTTCTGGTTTGATTTCATTTTAGGTGGCAATGTCTGATATTAGATAAATGTTTTATATGACCTTCTGTGCACCAAAGTTTATAGTATAATGTGAGAATAAATATGTCAGCAGTCTTAAGAACAAACAAACATGGTGTATATGAGCATCTTCCACATACTGTGGTAAAACGCTCATTATATCTGTGCTTTAAGTTTTTCTTAAATTCTAACTGTTGACCTTGGGCATGTTAAGGTCAGGTTTTGGCATCAGTGTTTGCACCTGTGAACTGAGGTGGTTTGGATGATTTCCAAGTCTAACTCAAGATTTTTTTTTTTCAGTCTACTAGGTGCACAGTGTTATACTAGGATTTGTAGAATACTATATATAAAAGTTGTCTTACTATTATAACCTTCCAAATGCAGCAACATTCAGGGAATTTTCAAGACCTTGACTAGAGGGGAAGGAAATCTATGGTGATTTTAAGAGACTGTGAACTAAGAGTTTGTTATATTGAATGTAGCTGAACTGCATTGCAGTCTATTAAGCCAAAGTCGATTTGACTGAAACATAACAACTTGCAATTAAGGTGAAATGTTCAAGTCCATTGAGGTGGTAATGAAAATCTTGATTTGGGTAATGGTCATAGTCGGGAGTAAGCCTGCCATTGTGTGGTTAATTTGATATGTTACTGCTTTCTAACTTAAAATACCCATCAGTGAATGGATCAGTGCCAATTTTTAAGTATTTTAAGCAGAGAATATAACTGAATACATAAAGGAAAAGACTTAAGGCAGTTTTGTCTTGTTACATTTAGAATTAAACTAAAAATGATCAAACAGTAAGCGTCTTAAGATGATATTTTAATAGTGTGGAGAGGATGTTGAATGATATGAGCCAAGACTTGTTTTAAATAGATACTCTAAAAGATTTTTACCCACAGTGAAATGTGAGCCTTTTAGAAATTAGTATTTTAAAACCTATTTAAATATCCAAAGGAAAACATTATCTGTATAGAAAAATCTTAAAGCACATAAAACTTGTTTAAAACATGTAGCATTTAGAAGTAGCTAAGTATTGATGTTAGAGGCTTTTGGTTTAAAGCTGTAGAAGTTCAAATGAGCTTTGGCAAAAATGTCAGGTATTTAGGGGTTTGGGGGGGCCTATCAGTAGAAGGAAAGGCTGGTAATGGAACCATGTGAAGAGCTGGGTGCTTGAGTGTGTGGCTGTGTGAGTGCTTGGGACTTTTCTGTACCCTTTGGCTCAGTTCTCCTTCATAGCTGGCTGGTTCCTTCACAGAGCAGGGAATGAACGGTTCCTGTATTTCATATTTTGTCATTTCTGCTCCCCCAAAAGGGTTTCCTGTCTCTAATTCAGTTATAAAAATACCGTGGAAGGATTCCACTTGGGATTGGTCTGGCCTTGGTCATTTGTGGCCGTCACTTGGACTAAGCAGTTATAAAAACATGGCAGCGCTTGCCTGTTGACGTTGGGGAAAGAACAGTCCCCAGAGAGGCGAAAGGGCCTGCCAGGCAGTGTCAGGCAGGTCTCTGTCCTAGTAATAGAGCTGGATGGTTCTGGACATCCGTGGGTCTTTACCATGGGAATCTGTGAGGGCCAGCCTGATGAGCACCGTGTGCTGTGTTGTGTGTGGATTGGAGAATTCATGGCGCCCTTGGTGGAGCATCAGTAGCTTTGATTATATTCTCCACAGGCTCTGGTTTTTGGAATAGATAAAGACCGTATTGGATGCATCATAATTTTTTTTTTTTTTTTTGGTTCATGGGTTTTTATTTGGGCACTGAAAGAAGATAAGGAAACTAAGTTTTAAAGTGATGTGAGTGACTGTGAAATGACTTTTGACTGAATAGGACATAATAAGGCAATTACATTAAAATTAAAATTAGACATTAGATGAAATTATTGAGTGGAACCTGGCTACCATTCATTCAAGAACTGGTCTCCTCAAACTATTTTTTTGTTCTTTTTAATCTTCAGAGGAAAGAAACACACCAAGCAGACATACAGAAAGTTTATTAAGGAAGTCATTTTATACTCCTTAAAACTTGGGATTATAACCAGAGAACAGAATACATTTACCTCTCCATTTGTCAGATACTTTAGAGTGAACTTTAAGTATTTATACTTAGAGTGAACTCTAAGTATTTATACTTAGTACTTAGTGTTACTTAGTACTTACAGTTACTAAACTTCAGTACTGAGAATGATGCCCCATGTCAGGTCAGTGATTTCTATTTCCAGGGTATCCTGATCTGCTGTGCCTTTAGAAAGGTTGCCGGCAAGAATTATAGTAAACCACCAAAATCTGCCTTAAGTTGATTAGAAAATACAGTCAACCAGAGCAATTAATTCTGCCAGCATAGCCTTCGAAATACAAATTTTGGAATTGAAGGGAATTGGTGCAATTTGGCAAAAAAGGTTTGTGGTTGGACAGATGAGGTTCAAATGCTAACTTTGGAACTGATGGGCTCTTTGAGCAGGTGATTTAGTCACTTGAGCCTCAGTTTTCACATTGTTAAAATGGAGATAATGATATGACTTCCCAGGGTTGAGGGTCAAATGAGATAGTGTATTTAAGGCCTAGCACTGTAATTAGCACATCATAAGGACTCAGTAAATGATGCCTAAAAGTAATAAAGTTCAAATGCAGTTTGGATGGTGATATATTAAAAGAACCAGATCCCTGTTTCTCAAAATCTAAGGTGTTTATCAATCACTTGGGGACTTTTTAAAAAAAAAAGTCTGCTAAATTAGGCTCTGCTGCTGGGCAGGTGGCTCATGCATGTAATCCTAACCATGCATTGGGAGGCTGAGGCAGGAGTATCGCTTGAGGCCAAGATTTTGAGACCAGCCTGGGCAGCATAGCAAGACCCTGTCCCTACAAAAAATGTAAAAACATAGATGGTTATGGCGGCACACACCTGTAGCCTGAACTACTCAGGAGGCTGAGGTGGGAGGATCATCTGAGTCCAGGAGGTCCAGGCTGCAGGGAGCCATGGTTGTACAGTGCACTCTAGCTTGGGTGACAGATGGAGGCTCCCACTAAATGTGAAACAATACAAATTAAAATGCAGTGTCTAATTCAGCACATCTGGTGGGGGTGCTGCCTGAGACTGTGCATTTATCATACTCTCGGGTGGTACTGATGCTGCAGGTCCACAGGCTACATAGCAGTAGAAGGAAGAACTTTACCACTAAGGATTCCTCCCCCAGCCCCAACTGTATGTGATGAGCCCTTAGAAGAATGGTGGCCCCATGATAGATTAGAAAATTTGGGAGAAGAAATTGTAGGTTGGAAAGGGACACAAGCAATTTAGATTCAAGAATGTAGAATTGCAGTTGGTGGTGGTGGGTGGATCCTGCAGTTACAGTACCATGCAGGATGCTGGAAAGGTGTGATTGGAGCTCGGGAGCCACTAGGGCTGGAATAGACCATTGAGACCTGCCCGTACAGAATCGGTAAGTCAGATCTCCACTGGAGGAGCAGGGACACTGGCGACACTTGGCTTTGAGGGAAGGACAGAGGAAGAAGAAACAGGAGGAGAAAACAGGTCGGCAGAATTAGATGTTCCCAAGTGCTTGAAAGTCATGGCTGTGCTTGTGCTAAAGTGGTTGATTGGGGCTGGGTGTGAAAGCTTAAAGACTTAAGGAGTGAATGAGTGGAAGTAGAGGCAATTCCTCTTTTTTGGAAGGTAAGTAGAAGGAAGGTGAAGGATGCATTTTGTTAGGAATACCTGGGGAGTTTCCTTGAATCCGTCTCTTCGTTTCCATTCTCACTTCTGTCATTCCTAACCAGATTTGTTTCCCTCTTTCCTAGACTGATATTAAAACCCCCTAGCTTATTTCCCTGTGTCTGCCTTTATCCTCATTTCTTTTCTTTTTTGTACTAGGGACTCCTATGGCAGTCCAGTGAAGGCCATAGACTCCTCAGAATGAGGCTTTTAAAGGAATAAATGAAAATACAGAGGATATGTCCTAGCAAGTTCAAGGATCCCTCTAATTCTATCCATGGACCACTTGGGAGTTCATGGAACCCCATCAAGAACCCTTGCAAGAATAAGATGGGGATAGTGTGGGGTGAGAAAGTGGGGAGAGCACGCAGCAGCCAGGAAGAATTCTTGGGGGGGAGCACGCATAGGCTGAATTGATTACCCGCCTGGGTCACAGTGCCTAGTACTTGGGATTCACAGCTGTACCCTTAACCACTGAGCCGTGCTGCCTGGCCCAAGCTCAGGAGTCATTCATTTCTTTGAGTTCTTTTATTTTCTTAGTCTTGAGAGCTGTTCTTGGATGGACAGAGTATTAGCTGTTAACATGAGAGAAAACTACTTGAAAAATGGTTTTTCCCTTTATAGAAAGAAAATCATTGTTAATGTTCAGAGCATGTAGGGAGAGAACCAGTACATAATTTATTTAAGAAAAATGTTGTAGGGAGTTTTAAAACAGTAACTTGCCTAAAGCTAAGCCTCGCAATTCTAAATCTTTATAGTTTTTCAGCTACCTGGGCACAGTGATTAAGAGCTCTGGAGTCCGTGTTCGGTTGGCTCTGTGACCTTGAACAAGTTATTTTGCCTCTCAGTTCCTTGTTTATAAAAGGAGGTAATAATAGTACCTACTTTGGAAGTTCGTTATGTGGATTAAATCAGTTCATACTTGTAAGATGCCTAAATAGTTGCTGGCACATGGTAAGTTCTTAATATGCTAGCTGTCATTATTACTATTCTTTAAAATAGAGACAGGGTCTTGCTATATTGGCCAGGCTGGTCTCAAACTTCTGACCTCAAGCAATCCTCTCACCTCGGCCTCCCAAAGTGCTGGAAATAGAGGCTTGAGCCACCATGCCTATCCTATTTTTTTTTAATATCTTAAATGCTAAGAGGTAGCAAATTATCAGATTGTATGCTAAATCAATGGTTACTTTATCCTGTTTTGTAGTAGAACATCACCGTTGTACTTGGCATCCTTGTGTGTTTTTGAGTTATGAATTATCATTTTAGAATTACCCTTGTGCCCTTGATTTACTTTCTGTATCTATTTTGTTATGTTCTTTCTTGTATTTTTCACACTTCCGCTAGCGATTAGGTTCTTTGAAGTGTCAGAAATCTAATTCACATCCATTAGTTGCAAGTTATGTCAGCTATTGACTTGATATTTCACCTTGTCTTTAAATATGGAGACACTGCAAGATACTTCAGATGCAAAATGAATATATTGTGGACCTTGCTCTCAAATTGTGCATAACTACAGGAGACACAGACGTAAAATAAATATATGTGTAAATAACTACAGTGTCCAGAATGCTAGGGGTGGAGGGTATTAAATAGACTGTGCAGAACATTGAGCAAAGGCATGACGTCGGCGAAGGGCTTAGACATGAGGCAATTTGGGAGAAGAGCATTTTAGGCAGAGGGGTCAGCTGGTGCAAAGACCCTGAGGCTGGTGTTTGCTTGGCCTGTCATGGCAACTGCAGGAAAGCTGGCATGGCTGGAGCACAGCAAGAGGGGGATATAGTGGTAGGAGATCGGCCAAGGTGCTAACCAGGACTGGAGCATGATTACTTCTGCCTGGGGGACTTGGAGAATCCTTGAGAGGAGGTAACAATGAGGAGGACCTTGAGGATTAAATAGAATCTCCCAGCTGCAGAAGATGGGTGACATGGTTCAGCTGTGTCCCCACTCAAATCTAATCTTGAATTGTACCCATAATCCCCAGGTGTTGTGGGTGGATCCGCTGGAGATAATTGAATCATGGGGGCGGTTTTCCCCATCGTATTCTCATGACAGTGAGTTAGTTCTCACGAAACCTGATGATTTTAAATAAGGAGCTTCTCCTTTTGCTGGGTGCTCATTCTTCTGCTTGCTGCTGCCATGTGAAGAAGGATGTGTTTGCTTCCCCTTCTGCCATGATCGTAAGTTTCTTGAGGTCTCCCCAGCCCTGCAGAACTGAGTCAGTTAAACCTCTTACCTTTATAAATTACCCAGTCTTGGGTATTTCTTCATAGCAGCATCAGAACAGACTAATACAATGGGGAAAGGCACATGCAGCCGGGTGTCCGACAGCTGGCCAAACCAAGCAGAGCGGAGAATGTGAGTAGTTGGCTTTGGGTGTGGCCACAGTGGCAGTACCCAGTAACATGTTAGAAATGCAGAGCTTGGGCCTCTGCAGACCTGCTGGAGCAGAATGTACATTTTAACAAGACATGGTGATCATCAGCATATTTGAGTCTGAGAAACACCCATCAGGGTAAATCTTTCGTTTCAAGCCGTGAGGTTCCTTAGATGTGCCTCAGGGGCTGGTGGGAGGGGGCCGAGCTGGTAGGGGAATTTAGTCCTACCTCAGTTTCCTCCAGAACAGCCTTGTTTTTGTCCTCATTGTCATCTCTCTCTCCTTTTTTTTTTTTTTTTTTTTTTAACTGGGGTACTGAATATAATATGTAAAGGGGGTAAAAAAGATCCTGCAGCCAAGAAAATTGAAAACCACAGAGGAACATGAAGGGAATGTCAGGAGATGTTTGAAAGAGTAGTTTGAGGACACCTTTGAAGGGCCAAGTGGTTGATGTTTGCCAGAGAAAAGCCAGCAGTTCTGACCAGGATTACTTTAAAATTTGCCACAAATCTCAAATGACACTCGACCCGGAAGTGTTACTGCCTCTTTTAATATGTTCTCTACTCTGTGAAGTCATTTCTTCCTTTTCACCTCTCCTTGAACTTCACCTAGTGTCCTGTCCCCCACTCCCCCCACCCCATCCTCCCCTCAGCATATAACTTCATTTAGAAAGCATTGAACAAATAGAAGCCGTCAGCTTCCGCTCTTCCCACCATCCCATCTAAATTTTGGACAGCTGGGTCCGTCAGTCTGCAGACATGCTGGAGGGGCTGCCCTGCCTGGTTTTGTAGCTGCTAGCTACATATGGCAACTTAAATTTCAGCTAATAAAACTTAAAATTCAGGTTCTCATATCAAGTGCTCACTAGCCACATGTGGTTAGTGGTTACTGGATTGAACAGTGCAGATATAGATGATTCCCACCATTGCAGTATCTTCCACTGGCATGGCTCACCATTCCGGGGCCTCCCGTCTTGAAAGCAAAATAAACTACAGTAACAGCAGAAGCTCTCCTTCACCCTTAGTCTCTCATTTTAGTGTCTTCTCGTGTTTTCTGTTCCTTTTTTTTTAAGATGTCTTGCTTTCTGGCCTGGGCTGGAGTGCATGGTGCGATCACGGCTCACTGCTGCCTCAAACTCCTGGTCTCAAGCAGTCCTGCTTCAGACTCCCTAAGTGCTGGGATTACACATGTGAGCTACCACACCTGCCCTGTTCCTTTTCATAGCAGGAGTGAAAGGCCTTGTCTAAAGCTGAGGTCTCCTATTTCTATAGAGACACCGTACCCCGCAACCCTCAACTTACCTGCCATGATCTCCTTAACTTACCCCAATCTAGCTTTCACCTCCAGCACACCTAGGAAACTGCTCAAGTCAGCATCACTGGCAGTGCTCACGTTTTCAAATGCAGGGGGCTCCTTTTTTTTTTGTCTCTTGTTTTCCTTCTGCTTCACTAGCCACTCCTTAGGCGCAGGCTCCTCGTCTTTTGCTCAGTCTGGAAATGTTGGAATGCCCCAGGCCTGTGTCCAGGATCACCTACAATTACATTTACTTTACCTACATGATTTCATTTAGTCTCTTGGCTTTTTATACCATTTTACAGTGATGATTGAGAAATTTTTAACTTCAGCTCTAACTTTCCTCTTGGGCTCTATATGCAGTTTCTTACCAGGTATCTTCACATGAATACCTAATAGACATCTCAGATGTCCCAAGCAGGCCTCTTGATTTCCTCCGTGCACTCTGCCCCATCCCCTGTCATAACTTAAAACTGGCTTCTACCGGTCTCAGAAAATGGACCACCATAGACCCAGGTGCTCAAGCTTAAACGTAGGGACCAACCTTGATTATGCTTTTTCTCCCTACTCCTTCTCCACATCCAATTTTTGAGTCCGGAATCCACATGCTTCTTTCTATTTGAATCTTCTTTCTCAGGAACACTGTGGTAGCCTCCTGTTTGGTCTCCTGGTGTTCAGTTTTGCCCTGTTTCAGTCCGCCTTCTCTGCAGCAGTGGCAGAGGAATCTTGCTTAACTGTAGATGATTTCATGTCATGTCCTCAGTTAAACCTTCCAAAGGCTTACATTGCATTTAGAATAAAATCCAAACCTTTTCTGACCTGCAGGATCTTACTGGCCTGGGCCCCACTTTCCTCCTTGCCCTCATCCCATAACACCCTCTTCATGATTCCTATGTTCCAGCCACCCTGCGCTTTTTCTGTTCCTAAAGGCAAGCTCAGAGCAGCCACAGTTCTTCAGTCTTTATTTTTCTCTTTGTCAGGAATGTTTTTCCCTCTTTTATTTATTTTATTTATTTTTTTTTGAGACAAGGTCTCGCTCTGTTACCCGGGCTGGAGTGCAGTGGCACGGTCATAGCTCACTGCAGCCTTGAACTCCTGGGCTCAAGCGATCCTCCTGCCTCAGCCTCCTATGTAGCTGGGACTACAGGTGTGCACCACCATGCCTGGATAATTTTTTTAATTTTTGTAAGAGATGGGGAGTCTCACTGTGTTGCCCAGGCTGGTCTTCAACTCCTGGCCTCAAGTAATCCTCCTGCCTCAGCCTCCCTAGGTGTTGGGATTACAGGCATGAACCACCATGCCCAGCCTGCCCTCAGATCTTTGGATGGTTGGCTCCTATTAGTTATTTTAGTCTCCTAGCTAAGGGGTTGCCTCCTCAGATGGCCTCTCTGACCTCCTAAGCTAAGGGAGCCCCTCCACTGTCATACTGTTATTTTCTCTGTGACACTTAACACTGTTTGAAACTGAGTTGTGTACATTTTTATTGCTTATCTCCCTCAACTAGAACAGTAAGTTTCATAGCAACTGAGACTTTTTCCTATTTACTAGGTGTATCCCTGCATCTAGAACAGTGTATTTAGATAGTAGGTGCTCAGTACGTATTGTTGAACGAATGAGTGGGGCTGGGATTCTAAACCGTAGGCCATTAGTTCTCAGGTGGAATACCATGAGGCCTCCCATATTCAATTTTCATAAACATGTAAAGTTTACTTTTGTTATAATCAAGCATAGAACATTTTAGAGCATTTTGCTGAGCGGGTTGTGCAATGCATTAGAGAGTGGGGAAAAACTTGCTGCAAATTGGTGATAAGAGGTATGGGGTAACTGCAAGCCAGTGCCAAAGAAAGAGGTTATGTTTACAGCAGCATGCAAGAACTGTGTCTTGTGAACACGACAGAAAAGGTTCGGAAAGTAAACAGCTTCTTTCAGACAGTGTCAGATGTTGAAGGGCTGCCAAGTGAACTGTGTGAAGACTATGAATGCATTTCTAAGTAATCTGAGATATTATGTAGAAGAGTGTGCTGCAGTGTTATTACTGACTTGTTCTTTTAATGGCTTCAGACACGCCTCCAAAAATTGTAGTATTCAGAAGTGTACCATGAGTTAAATTTAAGATTGCATAAACATTGTAAGAATAGTGATAATGTCAATATCTCTGTCCTTTGTGGGTCTTTTTCTATTGTGTATTGTTTCTGCTGGTTCTTCTTCATGGTGCCTTGTTGCCATTTATGTTTGGTTCATTTTGGCTCTGAGCTGCTCACTTCCCTTGGATAGTTATTCAGGGAGCATTCTTCAAGTCTTAGGATAAAGATGTATCCTTCCAGAGAGAATTGTTTGTTTTTGCCACATGGCTATGGGTACTAGAGACCAAGACCATTTGAAACTAAATTCACAGCTTGGAATTTTTTGGACCTCATGGTGATATAAAATTGGGCTGCAGTCCCTGGGGTGGTATGGTTTTATTTTTGGTAGACCCATTGTAGCCTTATGGAGAAAAGGTTTCCTATTAGACTTCACAACTTGGGTGGGTCCTAGGCTTTGTCTTCTGTTCCTGTCAACCCATGAGACCATCAAAGCCCTTAGAGCCAAAGTGGCTTCCATGACTAACTTACTCTTCCTGCTTCCAGTTTTCACTAAGATCTTGGCAGGCCGACTTCTCTCCTCCCTCTTCCAACTCTTTGATGCCTTCAAGAAGATGTTTAAGAACATATTTTATTCAGGACGCTTACTTATTTTCAGTGCAGAGCTGACCTGAATAACCCTGTCAGCAGAAATGCAAATCAACCTCAAAGTTTCAAAAGAGGGACTCCAACAGTAAGTGAGACAGTGAGAAGCCAAAGAATGGTGGCACTTCTGCAGCCTTCCAGGGATGGATCCCTGAGGGGAGTCAGTGCGACAGGAGGTGGGACTGCAAGAAGGAAGGATGCCATTGCTGTCTTCCAGAGGTGATGGGAACCTGAGCTTGGGCAGGGGTACAGACATTGTTGGATAACCAGGTATAGATGTGGTAGAAGCTGTGTTGTCTAAGTGGCCCATAGCCTAAAAGGTTTGAAGATACTGCTGTAAACAAGCAGACAAAGGATGTGCTTAGAGAGATTACAGGTAGAATCAGCTGGATTTGGTGACTGTTAGGTAACAGGAAGGAATTGACAGTGACTCACCTAGGTCAGTTTCTTACCATTCACACTCTCCATTACATTATTGTTATTTGGGGGCTGTTAGCTTCTGGCGGGATACCCCTGCCCCGCTTGCCGCAACTGGGATTGTACACACAGATACTGTGAGACAGCAGAGGATTAATAAACTGCCCTGGGAGAGTTAGTGGTAGGCTCTTGAAATTCTTCAAGAATTGAATTAGCGTGGTGGATGGAAAAGCTGGAGAAAACACCTTACAGGCAGAATAATGCATACAAAAGCATAAAGGGTATGTGGCATTTCCAGGGAACTGCCAAACCCTTCTTCAGGTGCTTCTATACTTCCCTCCTTCTGATTTTATGGTTTTATCCATTTCCATTCTTATGGACATGTTCTTATTTAAATTACTTTTGTTTGTGTTTCTCCAGGCTTGGTCATTTAGGCTTAGAAACATATTTGCAAGTTGCTAGATACCCTAACATTCAGAGCTTAGTTTATTTGTAGTTGTAATAAATAAGCCTTGCTTTTGTTTTTTCAACGTGGACTTTGAGGAAGGTGTTAGGTATTAGTCAACCCGAGAATGACCTCTGTAGCATTCCACATGACCTGCACAAAGGCTCCAGGTGGTAGGGGCAGGTGGGGGCTGATGTCAGTATTGCCACCTGCACACCATAGCAAGGGGCTGCATTAGCGGGAGACAGGCACCCTTTTTGTGAGTTGTCCGCACATAGGAGGCTCATTTTCTGATGTGCACAGAGGTGCCTGTGTGCTAGCAGCTGCCCTGCTTTGCCTTGCTTTTCTCGGGTCATGCATCCAAAATTTCTCATGTCACGTTCCCGATCACTGGTGTCTTTGGAGGAGCTTTCAGGTGGTGTTCAGTCTGGACAGAAGAAAAGAAAGTGGGGTTTATAAAGTCCCCTTATAGATTTGAATCTGCTTTAGAAAATGCACCGTTGTGCAGTCTTTGCTGCTGCTACATACATGCTTCTATAATGCAGATTCACTTGTATGAGTTCGGTGTATCGGGAATGTGGCATAGGATGTATGAATTGGTCCATATGCAGTTTTCCTTGAGTACACCACTGCCTCCAAGTATCAGCAGCTAGGTGCAGAGTACACTAATACAGCTCAAGGCAGCAAGCCAAATTGGGAAACAGGACTGCATACCTTGCTCTTGTATCCGTTTTCTTCCTTCTGACTCCAGCAGCCTTCTGCTCTATCTCGGTAGTACTCATTTCAGGGTTCTCTCCAATCTTTGGACATTTTCTCCTAGTCTGTGTAACTTAGAAGCTTGGTTACTCCTTATATTCCTTCCATCAAGTGATCCTCACCTTTGTATTTCTAAAGTCCATTATATATCTATTCGAAATTACACTAAAATACTGTTTATTTTTCTATTTTTAGGATTTTTATTTTTAAGCATTCTGGTGATAGAGTTTCATAGTTTTTGAGTGGTCTGCCTAAAATCTGGATTTTAGTGTCTATGTAGAACTTAGAAATTTTTCAGAAATACATATATTGCATTACAATAAAAGCGTTTGTATTTACAATGTATTTTGAACAACTATATGCCCAGGCTGCAAGTTTCCCAAAGAAAGATGTAATCGTTGGTTTTTTTGTTTCCAAGGATAACCAGGTATAGATGTGGTAGAAGCTGTGTTGTCTAAGTGGACCATAGCCTGAAAGGTTTGAAGATACTGCTCTAAACAAGCAGAACATTAGTTTCTTTGTCTGCTCTTTGAGTATTCTTACTAATCCTTCTCTGGCCTGACCATGTGTCCCTCCCAAGTTTCACACATTCCCAGGTATCTAGTGTGTTCGGTTGTCTCCCTGTGCTACTCAGCAGCTGCCTTTTCCAGCAATGGCCCTAGCTTGCTTCTGTGCTCAGGAACAGGAACAGAAGTTTTCTTCTCAGCTGTCCCCTGTCTCTCTTAGACCAAGTCCACAGGCTTTTACTACATTAGGCCTTGGAGTACATTTCCTGTAGAATCAAAGGGCCAACTTACAAATGAATGTTTGGAACACAACCCATTCATAAATTAGGTTCTGCCTGCACCCAGATGGAAAGTTAAATGCTTTGGCATCAGAAGAACTGTTGAGAAACAGATATTGTTTCTGAAATTATGATAAATCCATAAGGCACTTGCTTTTTGGCACATTGCACCAAAGTAGGAGGACAGGAGCAAATTTTAGGGACATTAAAAAAAATAGGTTAGGAGAAGCTAATCTTTTTGTCTAATTCACTTTCTCTTGGAGTTCTGGCATCAGATACTTACCGATTTAACACATGCCAATGAATATTTGAGCCAGGAAATAGCCAATAGTGAATATTTTTATTATGTGTTAGATAAAGCTTCTTTCTTCTTATGCTTATTTAGGTGAACTAGAAATATGGTTTCAGTGAAATTTAAGTTCTAATAAGTACAGATATATAGCATATTTTCTGAAAAACTTGAAAAACACACACAAATATAAAAAATTACCGTAACCATTCTATCAAGCAACCAGTGTTAATGTTTTAATGTGTTTCTTTCCAATATCTTTTTTAAAAAATCTCATTGAGACTATTCTGTCTATCTTACTATGTATTCTTCACAATTATTTTAAATTTTTGATCACTGCTTAATAATTAGGTTGGTGCAAAAGTAATTGTGGTTCTTGCCATTACTTTCAGTGGCAAAAACTGCTATTACTTTTGCACCAACCTAAATAGTTTAATGAAGTTTAATTGTCCAAACATTGGTGCCAGTATTTTGCCACCACAAGTAATGTTGCTGTCAGCATCTCCCTGTATGAAACTCTTTCTTATTTGGGATGATTTCCTTAGAACAGATTCTCTTTTTGGGGAATTTACTTGGTCAAAGGGTATGAATATTTTAAGGCTCTTGGTACATGTTGCCAAGTTGCTTTCAAAAAGGGTTATACCAGATTATAACCCTAGCAGTGTGGCTAAGAGCCGCTTTCCCACATCTTCTGCCTTCAGGGTTCTAAATTGAACAGCAAAGATTGCAATAAAAAGATATCCTTTTTTTCCATATGCTTTTAACCCATTTAAATCTCTTTATAGAGATTTTCAGCAGTTTGACCAAAGATGTACACACATGGGCAGTGTGGGAGTATCAGGTCTGAGGTTGGAGGATGGCTCCTACATAGGCTGCCTGGCCCGAGTCTGCCCTCTGAAAAGACCTGCGTTCAACTGACCCACTTCTCCCAGTTTTTCTTCATCGAACTCTAGGCAGAGAGTGCCTGCATCCCAGAAGCAGGTCGCTGTCCACTGTCTGTGGTTGGTTAATTTCTGCTGGCCATAGCCCACATTATTTATATTAAACCCAATCCAATAGCATTTAATGGCAGGCAGAATTCTTCCCATGTAAGTAGACTAGCCAGGAATTTGTATTTCATCATTCTCAGTCTGACTGCTTAACGTTAGACTCTACCTATGGACGATTTACATGAACCATGTCAGAAAATGTAATGTGACATCTGCTAGAGTCCACAATTACAAGGTGTGTGTGTGTGTGTGTGTGTGTGTGTGTGTGTTTAATTTTTTAAAAAAATTTTTGAGATGCAGTTTTGCCCTGTTACCCAGGCTGGAGTACAGTGGTGTGATCATAGCTCACTACAGCCTCGAACTCTTAGGTACAAGTGATTCTCCTGCCTCAGCTCGTGTAATAGCTGGGACTATAGTTGTGTGCCACCATGCCCCGCTAATTTTTAAAAACAAATTTTTGTAGAGATGGGGGTCTTGCTATGTTGCCTAGGGTAGTCTCAAACTCCTGGGCTCAAGTGATCTTTCTGCCTTGGCCTCCCAAAGTGTTGGGATTTCAGGCATGAGCCACCACACCCAGCCTTGCTTTTTAAATGTTGGATGTTACCCTCCCTCTACTGTGGTCCTATAGTTTGGCTTGAAGCTTGATTCTGTGCGCTAGCCACTCTGTCAAGCATTATGTAGTATAAATAATGCCGGTCACTTGCGCTGACCTCACAAACATTCCGAAGCCTGGCAAGGCAGGTGTGGAAGCTCAAAGCTTTGCCATCTAACTGTGAGTACTCAGGCTTCTTTCCATTTAGATAAGACACTCAGAAAGCAAAAGCAGTGCAATTTAATTTTTAACTCTTTTACTTAACATACAAAGTAGCCTTTATTTTTTTTAAGCTGAAGGAAATGAACTCCAGAGAACACTGAAGAAAATTGAAGGAAAAAAGCAGAGCTCTTAGAAAGAAAGGAAAGGTCACACTTATAAACTGTAGCCATCTAGATAAACTGTTATTTCCACTTTATGTGGATGTATTTTATTGTGACAGTGCTAACTACAGTTGCCAATTTTCAGGAGGCCTAAATTACTGACTATTTTAGATGAATTCAGGCTTTAAAATTAGCCCTGGGATAATATATTTCTTTTAAAATGGAACCTTAATTGATCCTTATTTTTTAAAGCTTGAATTAAGTAGAAAATTAAGGGTCTTTTGTAAAAGATGATAATATATATTTAACTTGGATGATTACCTAATAGAGAATTATTCCTTGTTCTAGTATTTTAAAATATTAAATGTTTGACACAAAAACAGACCATTCTGAATAGGCTTTAGGAAGTAGGTGACTTTTCAGTATGAATAAACTATATGTAATTTTTCATTAACTTCAGAAAAAGAACTTTAAAAATTATGGATATAAATTTTTATGCCCTATTTTAAGAAACTACCCTTTTTTTCTTATGTGAAAAATGTCTGCAAGATTGAAAAAAGATTCCATGTAGAGTAATGTATTGAATGAAATGAGTTGTTTTCCACTTAACCAGAGTGGCCAAAGGCTATTTCAAAACAAATTTATTCCCATTTCTGAACCTGCAAATCAAGAGACCACTTAAGGATTCATTTCAATTTGGTTATTTATAGGAAGAAAAGACTATTCTGATGGCATGTAGGATGGTCCTAAAGTAATCGGCTCAGCTAAAAACACACTTAATAACTGTTGGGCATGTCAGCTGAGGAGAGACCCTTATAGCCTGTGTTTCCTACAAAAACAAAAACACAGTTCTTTTATGAAAGTAGACAAGTTGATGGTATATTTGGGCTAAATAAAATACGATGTTGACATGTGTTGAAATATTCTGTAGTTGTTACACATGTTGGCTGAGGTTGTTGTACTGATCTAGACACATGGCTGATACTTTGAGTGGGAACATAGCCAGTGTGCCTTTAATATACTATGTCCCTCTGAGGAGGGATTACAGATGATTTTTTGCTTCCTACTTACACCTTTTTATAGGTTTCTTACAAAAATATTGAGCATGCAGTCTTCTTACAATTAGGGAAAAAACCCAAGACATGTTCTAAGGTGAGATGGGTGGTGGGAAGAAATCTGTATACAGTCAGCCCTCTGTATCCAAGGCTTCTGAATCTTCAGATTCAACCAACCACGGGTCAAAAATATTAAAGGAAAAAGATAAAAAATAATATAAATAAAAGCACCAATACAGTATAACAGCTACTTACTGTGACCATTACATTGTGTCAGGTACTTACACATGGACTAGAGATGATATAGAGTATATGGGAGGATGTGTGCAGGTTTTATACAAATACGACGTTTTGTATTAGGGACTTCAGCATCTAGGGAGTGTGGTATCCTGGGGAGTCCTGGAACCAATCCCCCAAAGATACCAAGGGAAGACTGTATATTGAATTCAGTGAGGCAGAAATGACTTGTACATTTTGGTTTGTGAGATAAAATATTCTCTTGATATAGGGGATTTTTTTCTCTGTGTAGCTATCCTAGGAAATCCCTTGATTAAAAGAAATGTTGATTGTACTGGGAAAAACAAATAATAAATAATTCTAAAAGTTGTCACTTTTGGTGAGTTTGGGAAAAACAAGGACAAACTGCAGTGATGACCGCTAATTTACCTACAGGTATCCAAGTTTTTATTGCATCTTAGCAGTGAAAAAAATCAGAGCATGTGCTCTCAATATATGAATTTTTATTTATAAGTTTTCCTGTGTGTTCTACTGAATTATTTTGTCTTATACACAGAAATTTTAAAAGGATGCATTGACGGTAAATATTAGTAACTAAAACTTGTTTTGTTAAAAATTATTGATATCGTGAAAAATTATCATTAGTGTGTAGTGGATTTTATTTTTTCAAATGAAGGTTATGTGGATGAGTTCGTATCACTGTTTTTAAAAATGGTGAATATTTTATGATAAAGCAGTTTGAAGGTCTGGTCCTATATTCATTTTGCTATTTGGTTTTAATAACTCAAAAAGTTACCTACAAAGATACACTGATCCAAATGGGTGAAGTGCATTGTTGACTGTGCTTATTAACTGGTGATTCTCATTTTCACACTGTCCACCAGTTAGATAAAAATTTTTCTGGTAAATTTCTATTTTTGTGGATAGCACTAAGTTCTCATAAAATGTGTTCCAGTTTATATTAAGGATGAAGAGGGTTGAAAATAAAAAACTTTTTACATTTATTGAAAATTTTAAAACAGATGAGAAGTATTTTATAAGTTCTTTGTACGAAAGATACAAAAGCACATCTCTTTTCGAAATACTTTCTGTACAGTCTGAGTTTCTTTTCAAAAAAGCAGTTATTTTCTTGCACTTCTTAAAACCTCATCTTTACTTTGAAGGGACTGATTAAGTAAGGTCATTGAAGAAACATCTGCCCGGTATTACTGACAGCCGCTTGTGATCACAGAGTAGGTCAGTAGATTTGGAGCAGATTGTATTCATGTAAGGGAAAATGTGTTAATCATTCTTAAAACAATTCTTCTATGATTTTGCCACAAGACAACTGGAACACCTCTGTATGGTACAAAACAGTTTTGGGGTCACGCCCCACCTCATTACTGAAAGGTTTTGTTTTTTATACTGCATAGATGGTAGCCCTACATGAATAAATTGAACAGATGACAAAGGGGCCCACTGCCACATCTTGAGTTATTTAAGTGGCATGTGACATCTAATCTGTGGACCCAAATAAGGGCTGTCAGTGTTGGTAAAAGCTGCATTTCTTACCTTTTAAGGTAAAATTAAGTGTAAGTAGACATTCTGACAGTTTCTTCTTGCACTCAGTAGATTATCTTGCTTACCCCTCCCCCATACACATCACTTAGATTTTCAGGTACAGTAACCCCTTTGTTTCCCCGGGGGATTGGTACTAGGATCCTGCAGACACCAAAATCCTCAGATGCTCAAGGCCTTGCAGTCAGCCCTGTGGCACCCAGGGGTATGAAAAGGTAGTCCGCCGTGTCCACGGGCTCTGCATCCAGCCAGTAATGTGTTTTTGAATCGCCTTTGCTTGAATCCGAGGGCTCCGCATACTCAATGAGGTGTGTAAATGAAGGAGAGAGTGACTCTGGACTTAACACCTCTTATCAGGCTCTCTTCATTTCTTGGATTCCATTAAAAAAATCATAAACCATCAGAACCAGATGGTAGTTGTGATTTTTTTTTTTTCCTAATCCCTTCATGTTATAGATGAGAAAGCTGAGACAGTGAAATAAAGAAACTGCTCAGTGATAGAGCGAGGACCAGAATTATGCCTCCCAACTCAGCACCAGGCTGGATGTGTGTGTTAAGGTCATCTGTGGGTAGTGTGTCGATGACTAAGCTCCCCAGATGGGAACTAGTGGAGATCTGTTGATATCTGACTTCCTAAAAACTAATTTCTCTCTCAGATCTCTTGGCTCTGTTCTTTGTTTCCCAAACATATGGCCTTGAAATCATCTTTAGTTTTTGTCTTTTTGCTTTCTTCTTGTAGACACATGCTTTGTCTAGCTATTACTGAAACATGAAGAATACTCATAAATAGATTCTCATTTCCTGAGAAGTTGCCTTCTAAGTGAATCAAGATGCCATGTAGAATCACTCTTGGACTGTTTTTAGTGATGGTGGTGAAATCCTTGTATGTATTACTCTCCAAAAGCCTTAAAAGTGTTAACAAAGAATGCATAGGTAAAATAAAGCAAAATGCAATCAGCTAAAACAAAAAATCAAGTTGTAAAGATGGGGAGAGAAAAACACATTTACCATAAAATTTTTCACAGTCCTGGTTAAGGAAACTGACATTGGAACTTGAAACTTAGGTCTGAATTTCTTAGCAACCATGACAAGTCTGATCTAACTATCCTTGTCTAATGGGAGGACAGATACTGGTTTATTTTCACTCCCTGATTCTAAGGAAAACTTATGACCCCAATCGATTAAAACAGGACTAAAATTAATGGATATGCAGAACTATTTGTTATTGAGTCCCATGAAAGCCAAGGCAAAATGCGACACACACCAGATATCAGAGTGAGGCAGCCCAGAGGTACGGCTTTCTCCCAGCCTGGCTGTAAACAGAGATCAGTCTTGAATAAATGATTCCTTCAAGAATATTTTCCAGTCCAGCTCGGTGAAAAATTGAGATCACTATTGAGTGCCTAAAGGACATGTTTTCTGCATTGTTGACTGAAAGAAGATTCCTATACCATAGTTACCTTGGTATGTAGGTAGTAAAGACCTTGTACCATTGGGTCAAATGAGAACCTCACTTGTGGTCTTGTATGAAGGGCTGTTCCATCTCTAAGGGAAGGCCATAAGTGGGGCCTGGATATTTCTGAGAAAACATGTGATGGTAGTACTCTATTGAAGCCCCAAATTCTAAGCTACAGAGCAGAAAAGACAATGTCTAGGAAAAGACACACCAAGTGCCTACCCCTTTCACGGAAGAATCTAGATGCAGCTTCTGTAATATGTTTATTTAGAATCACATCCCACCCTGTCCTAGTTCTCAAATAATCTAGTGTGGATTTTAGACAATTTTCTGTTGTCTAAGATGGATCCCCAACCCCTGCTCCACAGATGGACCAGTAGTGGTCCATGGCCTGTTAGGAACTGGGCCACACAGCAGGAGGTGAGCAGCGGGCAAAGGATCAAAGCTTCGTCTGTATTTACGGCTGCTCCCCATTGCTCACATTACCCCCTGAGCTCTGCTTCCTGTCAGATCAGTGACAGCATTAGATTCTCATAGGAGCACAAACCCTATTGTGAACTGTACATGTGAGCGATCTAGGTTACTCACTCCTTATGAAAATCTAATACCTGATGATCTGTCACTGTCTCCCATCACCCCCAGATGGGACCATCTAGTTGCAGGAAAACAAGCTCAGGGCTCCCACTGATTCTATATATTATTGAGTTATATAATTATCTCATTATATATTACAACGTAATAATAGAAATTAAGTGCACAATAAGGGTAATGGTCTTGAATCATCCCAAAACCATCCCCACACCACCCCAGTCCCTGGAAAAATTGTCTTCCACGAAACCAGTCCCTGGTGCCTGAAAGGTTGGGGACTGCTAGTTTATAAGATGGTTTTCTATTGCACGGTCCAGACTGACAATGACAAGGAATTTAGAATCTCAGCTATTGTTCTATTTCCAGCAGCTCTTCCTATTGAGTAACTATGAGAAACATATTTTTAAGAAGGCTTATTTTTGGGAAGTTAGAGTTGTGTTGTTTGAGGTGTGCTCCTGAGAGCTGTTTACTCACACCTTCATGGGTCAAGTTTTATGCTGGGAGCAGGGTTTCCCTTGTAGTCAGGAGCTTATGCCTGGAAACATAGCAGATGACACAATGGGAAAGCCACCTCACTGTGGAATCAGGTGGGGCATACATACAGAAATGAATTTTAAATGTTAAAGTATTTCTATTTTACACAGATGATCATGTGAGGACTTATATTTTATGATAAAAAGTAAGGAATAAAATTTGAAAAAGCTTTATAAGAACTTCTGGAAAACAAAAGCAAAAACAAGTCTCCTCTGGTATAAAGATGCATATGCAGTGGAAGGAAATGTACTGGGGCGGCAATCGAGCATCCTGGGAGGAGGAGAAGGGGCAAGAGTCAGAATAAACATAGGGCTCTGTCATGTATAGGTCTGAAGAAAAGAGGGCCGGTGTATGGATGAGCATTTCAGGCCTTTTAACTACAGAGCTGGAAGATAATGCAGGTTCCCAGGAGGAAGGATGACAAGGACAAAGGAGGGCAGGCCTGAACTATTCAGGGGACGAGCTCTGGGCTGTTCTGAATCGCAGATGCCATCCTGAATTGCATTTGTGTAAAATAGGCTGCAGTGGTTCATGCATGCCGTTGCTTCCATTTGGCACACACCGTCTGAACCTCAGGCATTTCTTAAGACTTTACCAAAACCATTCAGTTTTCTTATTTGTAAAATCGGGATACCACCACCTCTTCTGTCTCCCTTAGGGTGTTACATGGGGGACCAAATCCTTTTTTCTACCCTGGAGCAAGTGCCAGCACAGGGAGGTGGTAGAAATGTTTGCTCAGGTGCCCACAGCCAATTGATGCCCCACTGCTCTTGTGTTTGTATTGAATCCGTTTGTTAATTTTTTTCTTGTTTAGAGGAAATACATATGGTGATTTTGCAATCAATGCAGCATTGCATAATAATTAAAGGGCTAGCCTTGGGGCCAGACTATTTCAGATTCTAGCCCTCCCATTTGCCTTGCATGATTACTTATCTCAAGCTCAGTTTTCTCCTCTGTAAAACGGTTATTTCTTGCTATGCTATTAAGAGGACAGAATGAGGTAAGGACGACCCAAGTGTCAGTCCACGTGCACTCAGTGAATCTTAGGATTTTTCCTCCCCTTCTTTGGTATTTGTGCTCTTTGAAGAAAAATCCTCTTGAAAGAGGAGATATGTTGGGTTTTTGTCACTCTCTTCCACAAGAGGAGATGTAAAAACCTTTCAAAATTTTATTTAGTATTTCAGCTTGTGGAAAACACATTAAGATGGCAAATAATCTTAAAATAAATTAGTGGAGTTCATGATTTCCAAGTAGGGGGAACCCTAATGATTTAAATATGTCCCGATGCTGTATTAACTTACAGAGCGTAGCATAGTGCCTGAGTTCAGATTTAGGAGCCTACTGGCTGGACTCAGCACTTAATTAGCTGTGTGACCTTGGGCAAGTGAATTAATCTCTCTGTACCTCAGTTTTATTATTTATACAACATGGGTAGTATTAGCACCTAGATTTTGGGATTCCCCCAACCTCTATTCCAAAATAGGGTATTTTTGAGGTTTAAATGAGTTAATATACATTAAACCCTTAGAACCGTGCCTGGCCCTGTTTGCTGTTATTTATTATTGTTACAATGCTGCTGCTGTAGTGTGAATAAAGTCAAGAGTAATTTAAGTTTTGAGAAATACTTAATTATAATAAAATGTCTTTGTCCAAGCAGTTATAAGGATTTTTTTTTCCCCCTGCAGGGCTCAATAAGGATTTTTTTTTTTCTCCCCTGCAGGGCTCAAGTGTTTGGAAAGAGTAAGTACATTCCAGCCTTATTCAGTGATGTCCTTACAGGGACCCTGCTTTTGTGCATCAGTCTTTTGTGACATGAAAATGTTGCTAAAGAAAAACTTGAGCAGTTAGTAAAGACATCGCAAGGTGTTAGGGCAACAACCGTCAGTTTGCAGTGATTATGCTATGGTTGGTTGTTCTCATATGCTTCCACTTTCTTTGCAGTAATACCTGTATGCATTATTTACAATTCCAAATTGAAGCCATTCATTCCTTTACTGTCATGCACCTTGAAATCTGTGTACAGTCATCCCTCAGTATCTGTGAGGGATTGGTTTCAGGACCACTCCCCATACCAAAATCCTGAAGATGCTCAAGTCCCTGATATAAAATGGCATGATGTTTGCATTTATAACTGTGCACATCCTCCTGCATGCTTTAAATTCTGTCTCTAGATTATAGTACTTAATACAGTGTAAGTGCTATGTACATAGTTGCCATACTGTATTGTTTAGGGAATAATGGCACGAAAAAAAGTCTGTACATGTTCAGTATAGCTGCAACCATTGTAGGCCTAGTTAAATTTTCCATCGGATGCGGAACCTGCAAATGTGGAGGACCTGTTGTGTGGGCTTCATCTAGGTGATTAATGACATAGCAGAGCAGTGTTTTTTTTGTTGTTGTTTTTTAAAAATATTTTTCAATGTACAGGCCTTTATTAACTGAGTGCTCAGGAGTAAGCTCAGTGTGTGTCACAAGCATGGAGATGGGGGATTGCTCCCAAGGAGAAGAGAGGGGGTGAGGGGCAGCTTGGGGAGTGAGGAGAGGAAGGACAGGGGGACCAGGGCTAGTCCCCCACCTCCGACACCCTAGCTCCTGAAGGGTTCCACCAGACCTACCCTTGTGCTCCTCGAAGAAAAATCTGCTAAGGAAGAAGAAAAAGATAGGTTAGTGTTTTTAATGTGACAGACGAATCTTTAAGTGATTCCTTGCATGAATCTAATTCTTGATGATAGCCAATTATTTGAGACGTGTGATAAATTATAACAAGCCCAGACCTTTCCTTTTACCCTTGGCTCTGGGTGTGCATATATGTAAGGAACTTAATGGTAATAGGAACACCCCATTATCCAGTCTAATAATAAACCACTAATTGTACCAGATAAAAAATATTATGAACTGAAGACCTAATATTGTTGAAATGTCACAACTTCTGTGAGTAAAACATTTTAGCTGGGCACGGTGGCTCATGCCTATAATCTCAGCACTTTGGGAGTCTGAGGTAGGAGGATCACTTTAGCCCAGGAGTTCAAGACCAGCCTAGGCAACATAGCAGGACCCCGTCTCGGTGAAAAATAAAAAAATTAACCAGGCATATTGGTGAGTGCCTGTAGTCTCAGCTACTCGGGAGGCTGAGGTGGGAGGATCACTTGAGCCCAGGAGGTCAAGGCTGCAGTGAGCCAAGATGGTGTCAGTGTACTGCATCCTGGGCGACAGAGGAAGACCCTGTCTTAATCAGTCAATCAGTATTTCATGCTTTTAGATACTCTATGGTTTTCCCACCTGATACTATCACTACTATCAAAGAACCACATAAGGAAATTCTGTAAATGGTTCTTAACTTTGTGCCGTACACCTGAGAATGTGCACAGGTTTATTAGCTATAGTCCTTCATCTTGAGTCTGTATAGAATCCTGTCCTCTACTCATAAGTTACTCAGTGTTACCAGTTTTCTTTTTTTTCCTGTTGCTTTCTTACTGTATTCAGAAAATTTTCTTCTTTAAAAAGTTTCAGATTATTGTCACTTTGGTGGGCCCTTTACTCGTCTCTAATAAAATGTGAACTGAATACATTTTCAGGTGAGATGTTTCAGTTCATGCTATGGGGTCTCCTGTCTGTGTGAAGATCTGAACTATGGTGTACTTTCTCTTCATTTTTTCCCCTATTTCTTTTTCTAAAATTAATTTTATTCTATATATTTGAGGTTTACAACATGATGCTGTGGGATTCACAGAGATAGTAGTGACTGTAGTGAAGCAAATTCATCTATCAATGATCTCGCACAAAGTAGGCCCTGTGTATCTGCATGTTCCACATTTGCAGATCCCACCAACCACAGATCGAAATTACTTGGGAGAAAAACAAATAATAATATAACAATGAGAATAATACAGATTTTTAAAAAATGCAGTATAACTATTCACATAGCATTTACATTATATTTGGGATTACAGAAATGATTTAGAGTATCCAGGAGGATGTGTGCAGAATATATGCAAAGCTGCGTCATTTTATATCAGGGACTTGATCATTGGGGATTTTGGTGTCCTGAGGGATTCCTGCAACCGGTTGTCCACTGATCTCGAAGGATGATGATAGTTAATTTGTGTGTGTGTTTACATGTGTATGTATGTGTGTGTGTGTGTCTGCGTTTGTAACAAGTAACTGAAACCTACTTAACAAAAATCCCCAATACAGTTTTATGAACTCTAGGCCTCATGTTAATACATGAGGTCTACATTAGACCTCTAAACTTGTTCATCCTCTTTATCTGCTATTTTGTATCTTTTGACCTCCATCTCTTCATTTGGTCCTCCCTCCACCTCAGCTCTGATAACCATTGTTTGATTAAATGCATACCTGACCTTTTTAAAAAGAGTCCACATATAAAATCATGCAACATTTTTCTCTCTGTGCCTGGCGTATTTCACTTAGCATAATGTCCTCCAGGTCTCTTCATGTTGTGGCAAATGGCAGGGTCTCAGGAAGGGTTTCTCTTTCATCTGAGGTCAACATTTCCTTCATCCTTCTTTTTTTTTTAATCTAACTTATTCTTGCCTACTTGAATTGCAGATTAGTATAGTGTCACATAGCATGCTGCATCATGAGCATATCAGAATATCACATTTAATGTATAAGAACTTAATCCAGTAAAACAAATAAGGTCTCATTTGCTATTACGAGTGAGCATGTATGTGCTAAGTACCTGTGGAGCAGGAGACAGAATGTGCGCGTTCTTCGTCTGCGGAATACCTCTCATAACAGATGGCCCTAAATGCGCTTCTGGCGTCTCCAGACATGAAAAATTCAAATGGTCTAATTTAGCTGTGTCAACATGAGAAATTTAAAATGTTGAAATGTTACCTACTTTGTACCATACTCTACTTTATTCCTAGATTAAAGAAAAAAAATAGAGGCTGGGCACGGTGGCTCACACCTGTAATCTCATTCCTTTGGGAGACGAAGGTGGGAGGATTGCTAGAAGCCAGGAGTTTGAGACCAGCCTGGGCAACAAAGCAAGACCTCGTTTCTACTAAAAATAATTTTTTTAAATAATTAGTTGGTGTATGCCTGGGGTCCCAGTACTCAGGAAGCTGAGGTGGAACTTAAGCCCAGGACTTCAAGGCTGCAGTGAGCTTTGATTGTAACACTGCACTCCAGCTTGGGCAACAGAGTAAAACCCCATCACTTAATTAAAAAATAAAAATCCGATAAGAAGAAAATAGAGCTTGCTTTCTTCAATTATTGAGTGACTTCTCAACCTAGTATAACTAACAGGAAGAAAAGTCTTTTTGATGCCTACTGATGTCACTTTTCAGAACCCTGAAAGGAATCTAGGGGTTTAAAGTCACCTCTCTCAAATGATTTGTGGGGTTTAGTTAAGACGTAATTTGTGGAATCTATTGGGAGATTAGATTTCCTTCAGGAGAGAAGAACAACTATCTAGGAGTTCAAGTTGTCCAAGGATTTAGCCAACTGCCTTTGGGAATAATGAGTTTCCTGTTCCTGAAATTATCCGAAATGTGCCGGTTCAGCATGTTTCCAAGTTGTTTTCCACAGTGATAGACAGGATGGATAAACACTCACAAGCACAGCAGACTCCCATGGGCACTGTCGGAAGTTTGCAGCAATCTTGGCACGCCCACTATTACTCCATCCCTGCCTCACTTAAGGCGAATATTGGAATGAGAGGGAAAGGATGGCATGGCATTGAATCTACTCACATTTATATATAACAAGTAAATTAGAGAGCTATAATTGTTATTAAATTGCAAGCAACAAAATAGATAACTGAGTATTGCAGTCACCAGTGTGAATGACTGGAGGTGTTGTCTGCTGACCTCATGGCCTACCATTGCTTGAGGGGCATGGCACCAGCCGAGTGATAGGACTAGGTAACTTTTCTCTTTCTCCCTTCCCCCCCCCGCCCCCACCCCCACTTCTTCTCTTCTGTTGTCTCTTTTTTTCTGAGACAGTATCTGTCACCCAGGCTAGAATGCAGTGGTGGGATCATAGCTTACCACAGCCTCAATCTCCTGGGCTCAAGGGATCCTCTTGCATCAGCCTCAGCCCCCCTGGGTAGCTGAGACTAAAGGCACATGCTACCATGCCCAGCAAATTTTTAAAGTTGTTTTTGTTTGTTTGTTTGTTGTAGAGATGAGGTGTCACTTTGTTGATCAGGTCTGTCTTGAACTCCGGGCATCAAGTGATCCTCCTGCCTCAGCCTCCCAAAGAGCTGGGATCACAGGTGCAAGCCACCATGCCCAACCCTTTTCACTTTCTTAACCCTGAGATTTTGATTCTGTCATGACCAAAATTTCACAAGGAAAATTTTCTTAATGATTCGCCTTTCTTCTGAAATTTATTAGTATTATGGTTCATTAATAGTATGACTTGATGCTAGATATCAAAAACATTGTTTAATAAAATCAGTTGAAGAGTATACACTGGGACTGTTAAACTCCTTTTAAAAATTATCTGGATATAATCTCTTATGCTGTGTAATTATAAGTAGTACTTTTTATCTCATAACTTTAAATACTCTCCAATTCAAGCAGAACCATTTTCAGAATCAAAGTGCTATTGAATATGTAAACATTAGACTTCTTGAAAAAATATATACATGGCAGATCTACTGTGGTTGAAATTAAATGACAAGAGTGTCACCAGTAATGCGGTTTCTGTTATTGCACGGGTTCCACAGGTGTAAAAATAACCCTTACTAGCCCCCTGTTTTACTAGCTGGACACTTGCCGAAATGGCCAAGAACACAAAAGTGAAGCAGCTGTGTATCAGGGACAGCTGTGGACAATATGTCCATAAGCAGTGCTATAAGGACCCACCAAAAGCACAACTTCAGATGACCTGGCAGCAGGGCGGTGACATGCTGGGAAGCAACAGTCATTGGCTGTGCATTTTCACAGAAGTATTCAAGGAACTCCGGGGTAATTTACAAAGGGCCACTTTGCCATATGCCTGAGACATTGGAAAGATTTTTAGTGGGTGGCATCCTATAGACCAGGGATCGTTTTGATGCCAGGGAGCTTGAGCTGATACTGGACATTGGAGGGTGTGTCAGGTTTTCTGATAGACAAATTATGTTTCAGTAATAGAGTGTTTTGTTTGAGGTAGGGAATATTTTTAAGAGGGCAAGGAAAGCCAATAGGTATGTTTTTAAAAATTACGAACATATATGTATAAGAAACAGTATAATGAAACAAGCGCATTACGAAGAATAATGGTAAAACACATTGTGTGTTAGCTTTTGGCAGAAGGAATATAAGCTTAAAAGTTTTTTAAACAACTTTCTTTGGCAAAAGAAGTGGAGGCAGTGGCAATCAAAGAAAAAATAAGGGATTCAGACAAAGCGTACCTAGTATTAACTGTTAGTACCACAGATACTAATGCTGCTTTTTAATTAAAATGACCCAATCAGTAATGTCTTTGAGATTGCCTAAATTTACATTTTGCTCTCAAGTATTTTTAAGTCATAAAACAGCAAGCCAGTGGGAAAAATAAACTGAAAGATGGCTTGCCACAGGCCTGAAACTGCGAGTGGGGAAGTTGGCATACTAAATTGTAATACACACAAATGTGAGGTAATGCATTTAAGGGGGGAGGGGGAAAGACACATTATACACACAAAGTAACGGGCTCCAGGCTTTTTGTGAGTATTTCAGATAGGAATCATTCAGTTTCTAATGGGTATTTGGCCGATGTGGTGCTTATTGTAGCCAGGAACGTTCCAGGCAAGGAAGTACTGGGCGATTCCAGGAGAGAGATAAAGAAAACATTTCAAGATCTGACACACTTTGAATTGTGTGTGGTGTGTGTGCGTGTGTGTGTGCGTGTGTGAACTGCTTGGTAGGAAAGCTACAAGAGAGACTGGGAAAGGCTAAGGGAGGGGCGACTGAAAGAGGTACCAAACCATGAGAAGAAATTACAGTCAGGAGGGACGCTTCAGTCTCGAAAGATGAAGCTGTGATTAAAAACCATAATAAACACAGGCTCAACAGACTTCTTTATCAAACCCTGCAGAACGGAACAGAAGAAAGCAGTTGCTGCTTGAGGGGGAAAGTTAATGGAAGAAGAAAATAACTTGTTTTCAACAGTCGACAAAGCAGTTTCACCTTTGTCATCTCACCTGACCTGTACCCAGCACTGAGAAGGGTGGGGACAAGTCATTATTCACATTTGACAGATGAGCAGACAGATCAGAGTGAGGGACTCGGCTAAGCCCACACTGTCAGCTCTGCAGTCAGGATCAAACCTGGCTCTGACTCGGGTCCCCTTGCGCTTGTCCCACCTCTGGGTTGCGAAAACTTGGGGTCTGCACCACAGCGTGGAAGACTTAGGATCACTGTGAAAAACAGCAAATGCAAATACTGTTAAAGTCTTTAAGAAAAGCCTTGACTCGGTGGTATGAGCAGAACTCGGAAGAGTTGAGTCAGAGAGCAGTCCAGTTGTCTTCAGCTCAGATAGCTGCCCTTGCTAGAGGCTGCTGGTTGAACAGTAATTTATCAACTTGATCCAACATAAAGTTTCTTCATTTTTATTTATACTGTAGTATCATGTATCAGCTGTTTTTTTGTTGTTGTTGTTTTTCTTTTTTTTTTTTTGGCTTCAGAAGTGGCCTCAGCTACGCAAAAATAAAGAAGAATCCGAAAGATCAGTCTTGTAAAGAAGATGGCAGGTGACATGGTAGATGACTGCACATTGTTCATTCCCAAGGTCATGGGTAGTGCCAGGATTTTCAGACGCAAATGATGCATATGTAAAGATGACTGGACCATCTGTGTCTCTTCAGATCCTGTTGCGATTACCAAGTGTTCCCAGCAAGGGTTAATGTGGTGTGTGAACCTGACTAACCTCGGGTTCTAGTTCTCCCTCCCTGAATAGAGAGTCTAGGAGCCAAGTTCAGACTGGCTCAGTCTGGAGGAATTCACAAGTGAGGCAGGTTTAATGGAAGAACAGATACTCTGAGGTTTTGGAGGGCCTGTGATGTGCTTGTCAACAGGTTCCTCCTTCTGCCACCGCCACCACCAAGCACCAACCATGTGGTTTGTTCTTTGTGTACTTTGTTAGCTAAACTCTCAAGTGTCAAGTTGATGGCACTTTTTTTTAGGTTCATGGACACTGTTACTATCCAATAATTTGTTAGTCACCAATACTTTGTTTTATCAGTAAAATAAAACACTATATTAGTAATAGCATGATCAGAACAGGATTGTTTCCTGATTTTTAGATTGCTGGCCTTTTCTAGAAAATAAAGGCAAGGTGTGCATACTTGAGGTTTGAGGGCTACGATTGCCTCCTGGCAGAGGAAATGAGTAGGCCCCACAGTTGCTAGGTTAAAAAGCAACAGTAGTTGAAGTACTGAGAAAAGTTTAATGAAAAGTAACTTTGGCTCTTAAGTAGAACAGTTTGAGGACAGTGAAAAATTCAGTAGCTAAGGGTTGTGTGGTCTCTACACAGGGATGGTGTGTGGATTTGTGGATAAGGTATGCAACAGAGTACTCCTCTTTGGGCATTTTTATATCTTGAATTAACTATAGCACAGGAGTTGGCAGACTATGGCTTGTGGGCCAGATCTGGCCCGCTGCTTGTTTTTGTGTTGCCACGAACTAAGGATAGTTTTTATGTATGTACAAAAAAAAAATGGTTTTTTAAAAAAGTATTTCATAACGTGAAAATTCTGTGAAATTCAAATTTCAGTGTCCGTAGATAAGTTTGATTGGAACACAGCCACACTCATTTGTTTGCCAGTTTATAGCTGCACAGACAGCAGAGGTGAGTCATTGTGACAGAGACTGTGTGGCTGCAAAGCCTAGAATTATTTACTGTGTAACCCTTTACAGGGAAAGTTTGTCAGTTCCTGCTACAGTAAAATATTGCTAGTAGCTGAAATTAGGAGTTTTCACCTCTTTTCCTGCATTTTATTTTTTAATTTAATTTTATTTTATTTATTTTATTTTTTTTTAGAAATAGGGTCTTGCTCTGTCACACAGGCCAGAGTACAGTGGCGCCATCATGGCTCAATGCAGCCTCTATCCCCCAGGCTCAAGGCATCCTCCTACCTCAGCCTCTTGAGTACGTGGGACCACAGGTGCATGCCACCACACCTGGCTAATTTTTAAAATTTTTTGAAGAGACAAGGTCTCACTATGTTGCCAAGGCTGGTCTCAAACTCCTGAACTTAAACAGTCCTCCTACCTGGGCCTCTCAAGGTGATGGGATTACAGGCATAAGCCACTGTGCCTGGCTGAGAAGCCAGGTCTTGAGAAGCCAGGTGGCCCAAAAGGCCTAGCTGACAGTGTAGGGGAGACAGAAGTCCCCTCTAACCCCCCTTTAGCTCTTAGTGGGCTCTTCAGCTGGATCTAGAAGTCAAGTTGACATCAGGCAGATTAACAAGAGAAAGGTATACAAATTTTCTTAGTGTTACATGTACCTGGGAATATTTAAGAGTGAAATCTGAAGGAAGTGGCCAAAGCAAGACACTTTTATGCTGAGAACAATACATTTGAGAAGAAATGACAAGACAAAATCTGGGGCAGTACATTTCTAGGGGAGTCACTGGGAGGATACATGGGGAGTATAAAACAGGTAGAAGATAAGGGCTACTTCCAGAAATTTCCTTATTCAGGTCAGTTGCAGCTTCCAAACTCCAGTCTCTGGGATAAGGGCTATTTTCTCGCCCGAATAGGTGAGGGACCCCTCCCAAAGGAATCTTTGTGGCTTGCTACATGCAGGAAGAGCCAGGTCACCTGGCTTGTTGGGGTCAAGTTGGAATCTACAACTTTTTCAGTGTTTTCAGCTCACATTAATCAATATAAAAATCCGGCATATTTTGGGATGGCATGTCCTTCACTCTTTCAACAACATCACCAAGATCTCAATACATGTATAGGATCACCTTGGATCACCAGCCCTCGCTGTGCTGTCGCAGGAACACAATGTTGAGCCTCCTTGAGTTCTTGACCCATGTCATTATGAGCCAATAAAATGGCAGTGGTTTTAAGCCATGAAGTTTTGGGGTGTTTTTTACGCAGTGTTACTTAACTAAAAAGGACTAGGGATGTATGCTAGCCTTTTTATTGTCATTCATGACAGAGAGAAAATATCCTCTCATCCAGGATGTTAGTAAAGAATGTAGCTAAATCCTTCTGCCACTTGAGTTCCTGGTACATGTGGCTCATCTAAGACACTAAATGGTGTTTTTATGATTATAAAAACAATACATGCTTATTGGAGAAGATTTAGAAAAGGATAGAAAATTCTAAAGCACAATATTTAAATTACTCATAATTCTGCCATCTAAAGATAATCATGATTAGTACCAGCCTTTTCTTTAAAAATATATTCTTGTTTTATAAAATTTATTTATAGTTTTGTACTCTGCTTTATTCGTGTAATAAACAATTAAGCATATTTCAAAAACATAATTTTTAATTACCACAGCAGCCCATTTAAGTGGATTTAAAAATCCACATAATTCAAAAGTAGTGCGTGGTCTTCATTTTCTGTTTCTAGGTTTGCTAGAGTCTTTTTTTTTTTTTTAAAGGAATCCTTTTTTAAGACAGCTTTATTGAGATATAATTCACATATGATGTAAAGTGTACAATTCAAATACCGTTTAGAATATGCAATTCATTGCTTTTTAGTATATTTACTAAAATGTATATATTTTTATATACTATTTAATTATAGGGGTTGTATAACCATTCTCAATCTAATCTTAGAACATTTTCATCCTCTCTAAAAGAAACCCAAACCTTATTTTTCCCCAACCCCTACCCCCAGCCCTAGGCAACCACTAATCTGCTTCCTGTCTCTGTAGATTTGTATGTGGGCTTTTGTGACTGGCTTTGTTCACTTGGCATAAGGTTTCCAAGGTTCATCCATGTTGTACCTTGCAACAATTCTTAATTCCTTTTTATGGGGGTCAAGACATATTCTATTGTGTGGATAGACCACATTTTGTTTATCCTTTCACCCATTAATGGACCTTTCGATTGTGTCCATGTTTTGGCTATTATGAATAATGCTGCTGTGAACATTTGTGTAGAAGTTTTTGTGTGGACCCATGTTTTTATTTTTCCTGGGTACATACCTAGTAGTGAAATTGTTGGGTTATATGGTACCTCTGTGTTTAATTTTCTGAGGAATTGCCAAAGCAACTGTATAATTTTACATTCTTACTAGCAATGTATGAAGTTTCTAATTTCAGTGCATCCATGCCAATACTCGATATTGTCTGTCCTTCTTCTTATGGCCATCCTAGTAGGTATGAAAGAGTAGTATCTCATTGTGGTTTTGATTCACATGTTCCAAAGGACTAATGGTATTGAGTATTTTTTCATATGCTTATTGGCCATTTTTATATCTTCTGGAGAAATAACTATTCCAATATTTTGCCCATTTTTTAATTAGGTTGTCTTTTTATTGAATTGTAAGAGTTCTTTATATATTTTGAGTAAAAATCACTTGTCAGATTTGCAAATATTTTCTGTCATTTTATTAGTTTTCTTTTCACTTTGATAGTATTGTTTGCAGCATTAGGTGTAAATTTTGATGTAGTCCAATTCCTCTCTTTTGTTGCTTCTGCCGTTGGTGTCACATCCAAGAAACCATTGCCTAACACAAGTCACAAAGATTTTAGAGAATTTTTTAAAATGTTATTTTATTCATTTATTGTACACTTTATAGCTCATTCTGCTGTATTTTTAAAAAGGCAGATCCTTCAAGGACAATACGTAGGGAACACATTCTTTTTCATAGCTGTCTAATACTCTAGGTATAAGTAGACCTTAATGTATTCAGCCATTTCCTATTGATAGACATAACCTATTTCCAGTTTTTTGGGTTTTGCCACAAATAAGACTGCAAAACTGTGTACATTTATTATTTTGTTCTGGTGTCTTTATTCCTACAGGATACATTACCTAGGGCAGAATGGGAAGCTTCCTTCAGAATCTAAGTACCAAGATTTGTCTGACATTAGAATTTGAGCACTCTAGTCAGCTGGCTAGGAAAAAAAGAATAGGAATCTGCTGGAGAAGAGTTTTCATCACAGCAAACTCATTTCATAAAGCTGGGTTGCCTTCACATTCTGTTGCTCTTTCAACAGCTTATTTTTATTTATTTGTTTATTTATTTATTTTTTACTGTCTTTAAGGAAGTAAAACAGACTTTTTCCCATAGAACGACAAAGGAAAGAAATGCAGAAAGGTTTGGGAAATAGCCACTAAGAAAAGTATGCCGGTATTCATTCTCAGTCTTGTATTTAGAGTGTGTGTGTATGAATGTGTGTTCTTTTTATCATGCACTGCTAAGAAGAATTCAGGGACCACATGAAGACAAGCACACGTGTGGAGCTGTATCTGCTGATGTATGAACCTAATGGGATCACCGAGAAAGCGGAACCCTCCTGGCTCTGCTCTGGTCCCTGGTGTCTCATTTCTGTTGTTGAAAGGGGGTTGGCAGAGGTAACACTGAGAAGACAATTGTGACGAAATAAAGATATGTTTTTAAAAAGTCCAGCAATTAAAATTGAACATAATTTTTATATCATTCATTCCTCATGGTTTAAAAGGAGTGAAAAATGTACAGGAGCTTTAACTGATGTCTGCTCTGTAAAATCTGTGTTAATGTGATTAATGGTCAGCTATTCATTTAGAGGAGCCAAAGTAGCAGATGAGTGTTTTCATATTTTTAGATTCTTTTTAAGAGCCCTTAGTGGCCTGTTACATCAACTCTTCCTTAGACCACACGCAGCCTCCTTTTAGCAAATCTCCGAATTGTTACTTTCATTTAAACTTCAGCTAGAAGGCCACTTTAGGACCTTACCGACTGATTGAGATGCTAAATTATATTTTAGCTGCATCTTAGAAACATATTCTGATGGTTTGAAGGATCTGTGTTACTGCTTGCCATGAACTAAGTAAGCTAAGTGAATAGTTTGTAGGAAACTGACAAGTGGAAGTGGTTTTGAGGACTTTTTCTTTTACCTTTTTATTGAGGGAAACTTAAAACATTTCAAAAGTAGAGGGAATACGCATGAACCCATCACTCAGCTTCCACATTCATCCTCTCAGAGCTCATTCTGTTTCATCATTCTGCAGGATCCCGCATGCAGCGCGAGCCATGTGTGGCTGCTGGGTGCTTGCCTTGTGACTGTCTGCAGGGAGTTGTGCCCCAGTGTAAAATGCAACCTGAGAGCCTGTTCCAGCAGCCTACTCTCCCTCTTGGGGGCTCCTCATAACTAAACCGACCGTCGCCCTAGCCCTATCTGTGTATAAGCCCCTCCTTTCTTAACTTTAAAACACTTTTAAAGTGCCACTGTTTAATTATTTGGCGTGCCCATTAAGTCTCAGTCTGATTCCCTATGATAATACAGTCTCTAGGAGGGGTGGGGCCTGGTGTGGAATCGGTGCCCAGAGTGCACCCAGTGAATGAGCATACCCCAGTAGGAATTCTCAACCCCATCTGGGCCCAATACCTTCTTTGCCATGTGATGCAAATATGCACATGCAAAACATGTACATGGTAACCTCCTTTAATATCTTGATAAGAAATTCACAGATGATAGGTCTTAAAAAATGAATATAATGCCCTAAGTATAACAGGAAAGAGAAATATAAGGAAAGTAATTTGCAATAAAATCATGCTTTTTCTTCTCCTATTTCTAGTATTGGTGGCACAGATTGTGCCAGACTAACCTACCAGCAGGTAATAAATAGTTGTAAGCCTCTTAGGCAGAACAGCATCTCCCAGTATTCAGCTCTTGCCATCCCTCTGAACTAAGCCTTTCTCCCCTGTAGCACTTAGTACTGAGTAACATTCTGGTTTTTTAATGGACGGCTTCCTCCTCTGCTAAGAAGCTCCATGAGGGAAAGGAATGTTTTCTCTTTCGTTCAGCACTGTATCCTCAGCACCCAGAACAGTGCCTGGACTATAGCAGTTGCCCAGTTAAGCAGATGTACCTTTTACTTCTTGTTCTCTAATTCATCAGCAGGAAGAGCCTATGAAAGGTCTCCCTTATCAGCCCATCACTGAGCCAGATATTCCCCCTGGTTAGTCTCTTGCCCTTGCTCCTCTCTGCTGGATGAGATGATGTAGCAGATGAAGACTCTCCACCTATAACTGTGTCGTGCCACATTCAGATTTTTAGAATGCCCCTCTTGATCTGGCCATATCTACATTAAATGCTATTTTCTTCAAGCAGTGAGACAAAGCTGAGAGATGATAGGCTTAAAGATTGGTTACAAATTCTGATGAAGGCTGGTCCTTGAAGTCTTTGGGCTGTTACGTGTCCCTTTGGGAGCAATAGGTCATCACTGTGAGCAACTTCTGTAGGTACTGGTTTCCATACGAAGGAAAGACATTTTGATGACTTTAGATGAAGTCTTAACTTTATTTGCTGTTTAATGCAAGTTGGTCAAAGGTCTTATTGAGCTGAAGAAACTTGGGAAATGAAAGCACTGTTACTGGGACCACAGTTTTTGAGCCTCTGCTGTCAGTGGAGACAGACACTTCAAAAGCGCTGTCCACTGAGGCTCGGAAGAGATGAAGAGACAGGAAAAGGAGCCGAAAAGATGAAAAGACAGGAGAAGGAGCCGAAAAGATGAAAAGACAGGAAAGAAAAGACAAAAAGGAAAAGGAGCTCCTTGTGCCATCGTGGAGCACAGGGACAAAGAAATGGCAACAGTGTGTCTGTTTACCTGTTAATGGTTGTTGAGAAATACTAGCCACAGTTTCCAAAGTATTTAAGGAATAGAAAATGTGCAATAAATTATGTGATTTTTTTGTGGATCAGTTTCCTTCTTCCAAGTTGGGAAATGTCAGAGAAACACTGTGTTGTTCAAGGATGACAGCCAGCAACTAGTCAGGCTTCAGCACCTCCTGCCATTGCCCCTCTTCTCTGAGCATTATGTAGAGTGGATGTGAGGGCTCATTCATGCACTGTGTCAGGAGAATTGTACTACACTGATCATTTAAGGGAACCATTTTGCTTGTTCAGGAGAGTCTTTTCATTACTTACAATGGCTTGTTTATTGATATTTCTTATTTACTGTTTCTCCTCAACAGTGTTGTTTGTTTGTTTGAGACGGAGTCTCACTCTGTTGCTCAGGCTGGAGTGCAGTAGCGCAGTCTTGGCTCACTCACTGTAACCTCCACCTCCCGGGTTCAAGCGATTCTCCTGCCTCAGCCTCCCGAGTAGCTGGGATTACAGGCACACGACACCACGCTCAGCTCATTTTTGTATTTTTAGTAGAGATGGGGTTTCACCATGTTGGTCAGGCTGGTCTCGAACTCCTGATCTCGTGATCTGCCCACCTCGGCCTCCCAAAGTGCTGGGATTACAGGTGTGAGCCGCCGTGCCCAGCTTCTCCTCAACAATGTTCTAAGAGATAAAGCAAAAGTATCAGGTAATACTTCATTATGTAATGGTACCTAGGATAGAAGAATTTCATTTGCTTGCTAGTATCTCCACTCTTACGTGAATACAAATGTTCCCAATTTTTAGTCAATGTACCAATCAACATTGAATGAATGATATGTAAATTATAAGAATGAAGGGCCAGAAAGATGTCACATATGAGTGATGACTGTTCTGAGCTATGCTCTCTTAAAGCAATAAAGTAAGTTCTCTTTGATTAATAGTTACATTGGCTACCTTTTAGCTGCCCATGAAAAATATAGATGGACTTTTTTTTTTTTTTTTTTTTTTAAGACAGAATCCTAAGGTCTTGTTTTGTTGCCCAAGCTGGAGTACAGCGGCATTATGATAGCTCACTGCAGCCTCAAACTCCTGGGCTTAAGCAATCTTCCTGCCTCAGCCTGCTGAGTAGCTGCGACCATAGGCACACCACCACTCCTGGCTGGGTTTTATTTATTTATTATTTATTTTTATTTTTATTTTTATTTTTTTTGGTAGAGACTGAGTCTTGCAATATTGCCTGGACTGGTCCTGAAATCTTGGCCTCAAGCATCCTCCCACGTTAGCCTCCCAAAGTGCTGGGATTACAGGCATGAATCACTGCATGGCTGGAAATTTCTTAGTAAAACAAAATTCGTTAGTGGTTCAAATATATTTTCAGTGCTATAAAGAATATAAAATTCCATTTCCAGAAAACATTTTTACCTATTGTCAGCTAAAGCTAAGAGTTAAAGAACTACACCTAACATAGTGACTGGCATAAAGTAGATATACAATAAGTATTTGCTGAATGTGTAACTGGATGGCTGGAATGAACTTTTGAGTAGGAGAAACAGCTGGTCTGGTCTTCCTTTTTTTTTTTTTTTTTTTTTTTTTTTTGCTTTTTTGCTCCCAAGTCTCTTCTTGCGTTTCTCTGATCACCACAGCATGGTTCTTAGGAGTCAAAGTGTCTGGTATATATGGAAAGAGTGTTTTTGGAGGGAGAATTCACCAAAAGAACATGATACAAGCCCCAAAGGGGTTATTAGAGGAGAACAGTGTTGATATGAAGGCTAACTAATACTTTGTGAATACCCACTATGCACAAGACAGTGTCTGCTGGTTGCTGGAAGTCCAAGATGATCAGTTTGTGTCCCTGTGGCTAAACATTTGGTTGTTAGTTTGCGTGAAATAGATATGACACCAAATTAGAAGTAGGAGAAAGCAGAAGAAAAGCAAAGGTTCTGTGTATAACCAAGGCAATGGGGTTAAAAAAACACACACACACATTTCTGAAGAAAGTAAGTTAAGTAAGTTGTGCTTTCATTTGCAAAATGACTTTTTATTTGGCTGTAATATTCCTCTGGGATGGCTCTGTGAATTCAGTAAAACAAAGCTAAAGAAAAACCTATTCTGTTTGAGGGACCGTATAATTAACCATAGAAATTAGTGCCATCCAGTATATTACTGAAGAAAAAGGATTAAATAGTGGTATGAATAAAAATAGTATCCCTTCTTGTTCTCCCTAGGCTAAAATTATAAGGACTGTCAGTCATTTTGTTGAGGGTCTAGTTTATTATTGGCTGTGTTAGGAATAGTGCTTTCTATCTTCCTATTATGTAATAGTCCACAATTACATGAATAGTGGGATTTTTATTTTTTATTTTTTATTTATTTATTTATTTCCTCAGAAGAGCCTGGTGTTGAGGAGCTGCAGGAACAGAACAGGAAGTTATGGTTGTTTTGGAATTGTGTGTGGTGTATGTTTAAATTGTACTAGAATAATTTTTATTCCTTTTAAACTGTCTTTCTGGTTGTCTCATGCTACTTTGAGTTTAATATACCCCGGGCTTGATGCAAGACCCCTGGGCCAGGGCCAGGGCACCTGGTTCTAGTTCTAGGTCTACCTTTGACTGTTGTGGTCATTTTAATTAATTCATGCATACGTATATATTGCATTTACCTGCACTGAGTCCTGGGCATACAAAAATGAATAAAACCCAGTTCCTTCCTATAAGGAATCAGTTTAGTTGGAGGATCACAGAGATCAGCATAATTATAAGACAGCTTAGAGATGTGTATGGAGTATTTGGTGACATAAGGGAAGGAACCCAAACCATCCTTGGCGGGAAGTAATGGGAAAGACTTCCTGGAGGAGGTGATGCCTGAATTAGGTAGAAGTCGTCACCATGGGGATCAGGGGCTTTGTAGGGCATTCCGGCTAGAGGTTATCAAATAGCAAGGCAGATAGACCCCAAGTGTGTTCAGAGCACTCACCAGTCCAGGAGGCGGCCCTGGACAGGGAGACGGGAAATGAGGCTGCAGGAATGAGAGAGATCACTGGAGCTCCGTTTCCTTACCTAGAAGTGAAGCTCTGTTAATACTAGAAGGCTTCTCAGGAACTCACTCATTTTCTGGAAAGCTTTCATATTGCTGCTTGTTGGAGAATGACATGTTAACCTCTGCTCACCTTTTTAGGACGTTGAGGGCTGGGTATTAACTGTTTTGAGTTAGGCAATATTTTGAACAAGGACATCCTAAATTATGGGTGGTGTCTCATTTGAGTTATCAGATTTGTATCTTTTGGTCTTTTTCTCTGCATCTGTCTGGTTGTCCAGGCCTTTATGCTTCTCCACCGCTTCTTAATAGGCCCTTCTGGAATTGATCTCTGCATCCATCTCCTTTGGACATAAATGTTCGTTTCTCTTTTCTCTGACCCTTCACCAGCCCCCATGCCCTTTGTGTGCAGATGCCCCACAGATCTGGCTGGATTTTCTCTATCCCTGTATGTATTCACAAGTACACCTGTGACATTCAAATATTGTAATTACAAAAATCGGCATTAGCAAGAAATATGCACATATCAGAAACTGAAGTGGGCGTGTTCTCCAGATTAAATCACTATAGACAAATCTCTTTATCCATTTCTGTAATTCTTTGGAAGTGGTTATGAAGGTGTGAATAGTTCATTGTTCAAGGACAGTGCATTGGATTCTGTTTTTTAATCTCATCCGCCTCCGACAATCCCCCCCCCACTGCCCCCCCGACCCAGAGCTGTCAGGGCAACCAGAGGGAACCTTGTTTTCAGGATGCTGATGCTGATATATTATTCATGATGTAGCAGCAATAAATGTGTTAGATAGCTGGCCTCCTTTTTTTCCTTTAACAATAACTGCTTATTGTACATTGGTCTTTTTCTGTAATAGGATAAGAATTACAAAGAGTCTTTGGAGGAAGAATCAGTGCTTCAGGTTGTGATATACCTTATATTGTTTTTGTTGTTAGGGGCTATATGTAAAATATAGCTGCATATTTTTCTAATAGCTTTGACTTAGACTGAAACATTGGTTGCCAAAAACAAATTATTTCACATTAACAAATATTATATTATTAGTTATTTTAATAATTCCTCTCAGTGGGTACTAGTCCAGACATTTTTTGTGTTTCTTAGTGGTAATGGGCCTGTCTACTTCATGAAAGAACAGAAGCATCTCTGCATTTCACTAGAAAAATATTCTTGGGAGAGTCCTAGACCACCAGTTTATGTGTGGGTGTGTGTGTGTATTTTCCAAGTAAATCACAAAATTCAGGCAGTTAATAGTGAAAACTGTCTTCTCAGTAATCTTTTCTTCAAGTCTTAACATAAATGACATTTCTTTGAGAGGGCCCCCTAGATCTGGTTGTACCCCTTTGCCTCCCAGCATCCTGTGTTCTCTTAGGATGCCCCTAATGACTCGCACAGCCTCGGAGCTCCATGTGGCCCACGCGGCAGGACCCAAGTGGGCAGTCTTGTTTATCGCGGTGCCAGGCATCAGGTTCCACCTTCCGGTAGCCCACCCTAGGAGTGTGGTTCTGAGGATTCAGTGAGATGGTTTAGGCAAACTCTTCGGAGCAATGGCTGACCAGAGCAAGTCATTAATAAGTGCCAGCTCTTTTTAAAAATTCATCAGGTGTACTCTCTCCACCCAGAAGAGACTAGTAGTTTAGGCTTACCAGGTCTTTCGTCCCACTTCTTTCTCTGCATTGTTATTTATTCATATTTCTTTCTATAATGGTTTATTGCCAAAGGCAGTCAATAGTATGTTGAATTAGCTATTTCTATAATATTTTAGACTGATATGTGTGTGTGTGTATATATAAATATATGTAAAGGTATATATATGTGTGGATGTGGGTGTGTGAATTATATGTATATAATATATGTTCGCTTTCCCTGGCTTTTCACTAAGAAACATGAGGATTTACCACAGTGTCTCTTGGGTACTCAGTGAAGGGAAAGGCATTCACATCATAGCCAGTAGTTACTGGATGCCCAATGGGATGATGCCAATATGATGACTACTTCTCTGCTCTTTCTTCTCTGAGCCAATTTATTCCAGGAACTTTGTGCTCACTGCAGCTGTGACTATAATTGCAATCAAATTATAGTTTCTAGTGTCACACTTACATTTGCTGTTTTTTTAAAAAAGCTAGAATTACGTTACTGTCCTTAGCAGGAATTTTTAGTGGAAAGAGATAATCAAGTGTTTGTAATGATTAATATCAACTGGTTGTAATATGTGAAAAGGCCACAGTATTTTTAAATATTTCTAGGGTGTGTGGTGAACTGTTTTTGAATACTATGGAAAAATGTAAAAGTTTTTACTAAATTAGCTTTAAAATTGTGTAAATAACGTATTATGGAAAATGCAGACGATATGGGTGAGAAAACATTTTTGAAATTACTATTATTAATTGCACTATTAGCCCCTGGAATAGATTTTGATACACAGTATGTATGCAATAAATAATTGCCAAATAAGAGGATGAATAAATGAACCCATGTCTTTGTAGTGAACACCCCATAGAAGTAAGGTCACAGCTGTTTACATATGGAAGAAGTTTGTCAGTCAGGTAGACTTTAAAGAGTGTGTTGGCTATCATACTGTTTTGTTTTTGGTTTTGGTTTTTGCCCAGGCTGGAGTACAGTGGTGCCATAACGGCTCACTGCAGCCTCAACTTCCTGGGCTCAAGATCCTCCCACCTCAGCCTCCCAAGTAGCTGGGACTACAGGGGCGCATCACCATGCCTGACTAATTTTGTAGTTTTTGTAGAGATGGGATTTCACCATGTTGCCCAGGCTAGTCTTAAACTTCTGGGCTCAAGTGATCCTCCTGCATTGGCCTCCCAAAATTCTGGGATTACAGGCTTGAGCCACAACACCTGGCCTGTCATACTTTTTAGTTGTCAGAATGAGTTGTAAATTACATGTGGTATGATTATTAAGACTGCAATTAATGGAAGCACTAAGAAACACAATAGGTCATGGTAGCCTGGGGCTCTAATTTATGTATGGATCATGTTGAGGTCCCATAATGTCCAGATGAGGTGCTCTGCTTCTAGTGGCTGGCTCAGCCTGGCTTTCTGTAATCATGGCCAGCTTGTGAACTAACAGGTCATAGTCATTCATTTTCACTGAGATTCTGCAAATAAACAAATATGCAGACTAGAAATCAGAAAGACATTCATATTTTTTGCTAGCAAAAAATGTTTGGTAAAAAAGTGATTGCACAAAGTCTTCCAAGCTCCACTGCCCCAGTGCCTGCACCTGGAACTTGGCAAGTCGCAGATCGTCTGTATCCTGTGTCCGTGGTGTCCTCTGAGTGTGCATGGCCTCTCCAGTGGGCACGCCCGCAATAAACCCGGTGTCCGTAGCCTCAGCTGTGTTACCCTACAGGGTTTGCTGTCTTGACTCAGTGGAGAGGACTTAGTGGGGAGGAGTGCTCGTTTTCCTTCTTTCTTTCATAGCTTGGTTTTTGCTTCTGACAGTTTTGTTGTTTTTTTTGTTTGCTTGTTTTTGTTTTTTTTTTTCACTTATACATAGTCATGTGTTGCTTAATGATAGGGATATGTTCTGAGAAATGTGTTGTTAGGCGATTACATCGTTGCGTGAACACCACAGAGTGTACTCACATGAACCTAGGTGGTGTTGCCTGCCACACACCTATAATCTTATGGCACCACCATTGTGTATAGGCTGTGTCCTTGACTGCAGTGTCGTTATGCGGCTCATAACTATACATACCTTTCTTTCTTTCCTTTTTTGATCTTCAGTCTCTTCTAATTTCCTTTTTACTCATTCTCTTTGTGAGCCAAAAATCTCCCCTCATTATAGTTGCAAAGCATATGGCTAGTACTGTGACACTTCCCTATCAAAGGATTTCAGAGCCACATTATTTTTGAAGCAAAGTGAGACTTGAATGTAGTGTTCTTAGTCCCCAGAGCTCTTGAAAGCTCCATAGACATGTTCAAATTATCAACTAGCAACAAAAAAAGAGTATTAAAACCAGGAGTGTTTTATTAAAAATGAAATGTATTAAAACAGAAAATTGAGCTAGCAGAAGCAAAACATGAAGAAATATCCCCAAAGTTTACTGTTAAATTATCTTATTTGGTATTTTTTCTTTACAAAAACAGCCCAAACTATGTTTTGCTTGAAGCATCAGGCTTCAAGAGAAGTACATGTTTCTTATATAAATTCCCATTCGTGTTTTGTTTGGTTTAATGTCTACTGTTGCTAGTAGACTGTGTATTGCAAAGGAATATTTTCTAGTATTTTCTGCATTGATCCACATGCATAGTATTTCATTTACATTGTGGGCCATATAGAATTTTTCAGACTAGTTTAGAAAACCAACTTCTATTTATAACATTGAATTTTCAGGAAAATGCATTCTGAGTTCCAAATAATGAGCTTAGAGCTTCACTTTTGAAATACAGCCCAATTGTATGTTGAGAGCTGCCTACCCTGTAAGCCAACGAAGGGTTTTTATTTTGTATGATATTTAAATATGATCCAGAAGTATCTAGTTTATCTAGCATACCATTAAAACAAACAAACAAACAAACAAACCAACAAAAAAACACTGTGCTACTTAGCAGGAGAGGTCTTAGTTTTGCTTTGACTTCAGCCCATTGTCTTTTTAGTTGGTGATAGTCTGTGATGAAAAGGCCTACAGGGAAACGTTGAGAGAATCTTTTAAAATTTTAATGCAGGGAATTTTAAAGACCAGTTTAAAAAATAGTACTTAGGATTGGGCGCGGTGGCTCACGCCTGTAATCCTAGCACTTTGGGAGACCGAGGCAGGCAGATCACGAGGTCAGGAGTTCAAGACCAGCCTGGCCAACATAGTGAAACCCTGTCTCTACTAAAAATACAAAAATTAGCTGGGATTGGTAGCACGCGCCTGTAGTCCCAGCTACTCAGGAGGCTAAGGCAGGTGAATTGCTTGAACCTGGGAGGCAGAGGTTGCAGTGAGCCAAGACCATGCCATTACAGTCCAGCCTGGGTGACAGAATGAGACTCTATCTGTCTGTCCGTCTCTCTCTCTCTCTGTCTCCTTCCCTCCCCCTCTCTACACACATACACGCACACACACACACACATAGAAGTTCACTGAAAACTTCAGGATTTTCTGTGGCTAAGAGTCATTTCAATCATGAAGGTATTTACTTCTAAAACTTTTTGGAGGAGTTTTAAAATTGTTACCAAGTTTTTTTCAAAATCCTCTTTTTACAAGTGTTAGTTTCTGGGAAAAGTTGGAAGACACCTATTTTCTAGTTAAAAAATAAAGGCAAAGGATTCATTTTCTAAGAGAATTTTAATTTTATAACCTCCCAGATTAATGTCTTGGTGTATAAATGTGTATCTCATGGAATGTGACATGAGAAGCACGTCATTTGTTAGGTGCTAAATTTGTTTTTACGATTATCGATTTTATAAGTGATCTTCAGTTTGTTGAAGAATGAGTAAAACCACATAGATATTACTTTCCCACTTTAATCTTTTGGATGAAAACAACACATTCAAAGCCAAAGGACTTAGAGTGAAATCTTAAGGTGTTTGCTACCGTAATTCTAATTTGGTATTCATAAAAAATTATGTAATATTTCAAGACTTAATGTGCTCTGTTTGAATACACACATCAAAACTCTGTGGTTGCTTTCTTTTTTCCACTTGAGAAACTAAATTAATTTAAAGCTAGTTTGTGGAATATAATTGAACACTAGTTATTTTAATTTCCTTGCTACTTGATCAAGATCTTGCTCTTTTAAGCATCATGTGAAACCATTAGTACCCACTTTCACCTGGCAAAATAAGGCATTTTACATGATCAGGGCAAATATTATTCTGACTCTGATGAAGGACTTCTGTGCCAGTCAACACATTATTATTTTTACAAAGTTATGGTCTGTGAGTTGGAAATGTGGGCATTTTTTTCTTTCCATGTTATTTGGTATAGTTATTAATATTAATTGGAAAGTAATTGTTATTAAGTAGTGAGTAGATTCACCTGCCCTTTTTACATGTGCCTCATAGAATGGCATCGGCCAATGATTAATTTTCTTGCAGAGATGTGGATGTTGGTTGTTCTGATGCTATATTGGTATATTATTCCTATCAGTATAGGACTATTAAAAACTTTCTACAAATGTAATGGGAAAATGTACGTTCCGGGAGCAAAGGGGTAGTAGGGCTTATCAAATGCAAATGACTACTTGGCGAGTGCTGTTTCAGATGAGGCCTGCAGAAAAAAAAAAAAAAAAAAATGTAGGTGCCGTAAACAGTGCAGGGAGAACTTAAGAACCGCAGTTGGGGTTTGTGCAGGCTGAAGAAAGCATTTGATGATAAGCCAGCTGCAGGATGTTGACACAGGGGCTGCGTTAGCCTGGGTGTTTGGAATTGCCTTCTGAGTAGAATTTTAGAGCTGTTCCATGGTTCTACTTAAGTATTTGATAATATCTTTTGGGATAGATAATTTTTCAAAACAGGCTTCCTAAATTGATGCCTTCCTGCTGCATAAAAAGCTGTTCCTTTTCTTTGGTAGAAAAAGAGCATTGAAAGGTCATGGTTTCTCCCGTGACTTTTATATGAAGGTACGTTTTTCTCCCCCTGTAGTTTAGATGGCCAACATAAAAACTGGTTGATAATTAGTAAGTTATACAATATACTTTAAAGGCATTGTAGCTCTCAACATTTCTCAGATATTTATTTTGAAATTTATAGTGGAAGAATTTGTGTAATGTATTCTTTTCTGTGTTTCCCTATGTAATATTGGTAAAAGCGTTATTGGGAAACAAGGAGAGTAATGAAAGTAGCATCAAAACTTATTGGAGTTAGGGGAAAATAATTAAAATATGTTGTATTAGATTTTTTCCTCAAGATAGGTGGCAAGTGTCCTTGGTCAAGTTTATTAGAAACCTATCTCAGACGTTGAAGAGAATGTTGTATGTTTATATAGCATTCCTGGAAAGCCATCTGAAAACAGTAATCAAAATTAATATATAAGGCCTTTGATCTCACGGTCCCACTTCTGATAATCTATCCCACAGAACTAAAAGTACTGGTTAGTAAAATTGTGTGTGCATATATATATATGTATATGTCTGTGTGTGTATGTATATATATGTATATGTCTGTATATATAAATATATTTATAGCATCATTGTGTATTGCATCTAAACATTGGAAACAGGCCAGGTGCGGTGGTCTCACATCTGTAATCCCAGCACTTCGGGAGGCTGAGGTGGGAGGATTGCTTGAGCCCAGGAGTTTGAGACCAGTATGGGCAACATAGTGAGACCCCATTACTTTTTTCTTAAAAAAAAAAAAAAAAAAAAAGCCAGGTGTGGTGGTGCACCTCTGTAGTTTCAACTACTTGGGAGGCTGAGGCAGGAGGATCTCTTGAGCCCAGGAGGTTGAGGCTGCAGTGAGCCATGATGGTGCCACTGTACTCCAGCACAGGTGACAGAGTGAGATCCTGTCTCAAACGAAACACTGGAAACAAAGTGAATGACCTTCAGTAGTGGAACAGCTAAATAAATTATAGTGCATTCACTCTCTGAAGTAATATAATTAAAAGTGAGCTAGACCAGTTGTGTAGGAGGGATCTGTATGACGTAGTTTAGGAAAAGGCAAGTTCAGAGAAATATATGTAATAGGGTTTCATATTTTTAAAATGCAAAGCATTTCTCTTGTTGCTTTTGTCATCACACATACCAACCAAGCTGCGCACCTTGGCTTGTGAAGGCTTGAAAGTCACAGGATGGTTAGAGGGAAAAAAGTAAAGTGATGAAGACAGACATTATAGAGCCAATTTTTCGTTTATGTAAAAATGTATGTGTGTGTGTGTTTGTATATGAATGTATTAAATATATGCATAAAGATGTGTATACAAAAATCAAAATATTGTGGTTATCTTGGGTATTGCTATTACAATAATGTTACTTTTTTTCCTTATTTTTCTCTATTTGAATTTTTTTCAAGGATCCTGTATTTATGTAATGTGAAAGGAAAATAAAACTTTTCATGGAGTGAGGGACAAAAGAACAGTGATGTCCAGTTTTCCATTTTGTGTTATTAGTATTTTAATACAAACCTCAAAGTTTGAATGAAATCTGCTAATTCACCCAAATAGAGTTCTCACTTTCAAATGTAATGTATTTTAAGACCTAGAAGATATCTGTGGCGCTGTGGTAGTACTTCATACTGAAAGCATACAGCTAAATGTTTCTTTTATGTTGAAACTCTAGGACATTATTTATTAGCATTAAAAAATAAAAGTAAAACATTTTGGATTGTAGAATTTTTGTTTAAAAGCATGTATATACCAAATAGAAAACAAAGGGCTTAGAGACTAATAGATTTAACCACATAAGAGTGAAAACGTCTTTTATCAATGCTTATCATAAGTAAAATCAAAAGAAAAAAATGGAGAAAAATTGGCAAGCATAAGGGCATACTATCGTGTGTGATCAACAAGAAAAAGTAATTCTGTAGAAAATGGAATTAAAAAAACCATGAAGAGGAAAAACCACAGATAAAAAAAATAGCCAGGAAACATGAAAATATGTTCAGTCACAGTAGTTATCCATGTAAATTAAAACAACAGTTACACGTTGCTGATGAGAATATAATTTAATAGTCTTTCTGAACAATAGTTCGTGTGTGTGTGTGTGTGTGTGTATGTGTATGTATATATATGGAGAGAGAGAGAGAGAGAGAGAGAGCTTTAAGTGGGCATACCCCTGACCCTAATAATTCTTCCTCTAGGAATTTATTATGATTTAGCTAATTAGAAACATCTTTTTAGAAGAATGTATATGCGGTGATATTTATCATGCAACTCTGTTTATAATGGCCAAAATGAGGGGAAAATTGTAAATGCACAACAGTGAGATTAAATGATGGTGTAGTTACACAATTGAGTCCTATGTCATTACAAATCATGTGACTGTGTATTTATGTGGAATATTAATGAAGAATTAATTTGCAAAATAGTATGTATAGTATGCTTTCCGCTTTTATAAAAATATTTATAGAACATTGTGTAGAAAAATGTCTAGAAGAATATATATCAAAAACATTTATAGTGACTATCCCTAGATGATAGTGATTTTTATTTTTTTCTTTTCGTATTCTTTTAGCTTTCTGATATAAGCCCCAAACTTTTAATGAAATATGCTACCTACATACATTTCTCAGTTTACAAATATGTAATTTGTTCTTTCTACAGTGAACATGTGTTACTTTTATAATTAGAAGAAAGTTGAATTGGCTTTGTTCATTTGAGATATTATGAAAAAGCCAAACAACCAACCATATGGAAATTATATCCAAAAGATTTCTCCAAAGTTAGAGAGGAAGAAGAGAATCAAGGTAGTGAACATTTATTAGGCTGTAATTGTATGCCAGTTCTTGGCATACATTATTTCAACTAAGCCTTGATTTACTAACTTAGCAAATATATATCAGATACCTCTTCTTCCTATGTTACAGTCACAACAAAGAGTCCTTTATGCAGAAAAATAGTCTCAGAGACGTGACCTTTGAGATCACACAGCTAGTTAAGTGGAAAGCCAAGAATTTAAATACAGCTGGAATTGTCAGGATCCTCTCAATTTACTGCTGACACTAAGCTCAAATGACTGATGTACCAGAGGTCACCATACTGTCACTAGGAGTGGCAGAACCCAAAAGAATGTGCATCTAATTCCAGATTTTTTGATTCATCAGTTGCCTCCTCTCTCTCCTCACCCTGGGGCGACACACACCAGACGTTGCAGAACTGCGTGGGGGCTGCATTGCTGCATTACCCCATGTAGATGTGTGCATATCTCTCTAAGCCCAGGCTTGGAGTTCTCTAACTCCAAGCTGATCACCCTAGCTTGGCCAGGTGATCAGATTTTATGGGAAGGGACAATTTGTATCATAGTCTCTGGGTGTCCTCACCATTGTGGTGGGGGGAGTTTTAGTTAATTCTTCGCCCCTGTGGTGTCTGTAGATATACTGTGCTAGTATGATTTCTCCATTTTCTGGTGAGTGCCTGTGAGTTTTTTCAACCATTCAAGCAGTCATCGGGCTAAAAGTTTATTTTATATTACTTGACTCAGCAAATAAGCTTTTAAGCTAGCTCAAGAGTATCTTTTTCTCCCGGATAAACAGTGATGTACCCTGCATATTAAAGGGCAAAGCTGAACACTGAAGGCAAGTACCCTTAATTATGTGCAAAACGTTTTCAATCAAATCTATTGTCATACACACAAATATCAAATTTTGAGGTTGGCCTTTGGAAAACTCACAGCACAACATTTCAGAAATCTTCAGCATTCAGCAGAATCTCCCTGAAATGTTACACCCAAACCAGAGAGAAAACTCTTGTGATCTTACAAAAGGTTCTTGATTCTTTGAATTATATTTGGGATAAAGGAAAAGAAGAGGAGTTGGAGTGTGGGAAGATAGATGTAAGTGATGGAAGAATGCAGTCTGGTGGAAGAATGGGGATGCCTAGATTAAACAATTGACATTTGTAAAAATGAAAATGAAGTGGCATGGGAGCGTACAGAATCTGGCAAATAATAGGTGATGCAAAATTCAGTATCAAAAATAGAGACAGCTTTTCACCTCTGCTTCTATAAATGGTGGGTACGTTTTTGTTTTCTTGTCATTCATTCCTTGCACCCCACTTTTCAGAGTTGGATTTATAATAAATGATCAAGGGTGTTGTTTTGACTGTTAAGATCCATTTTGGTATCCATCTAATTTTTACAGAATTCCTTTCACATCACAATCTTGTTCCTCATGTTTCACAGTGTTTGTCTTTGCTGTCCCTACTGAGACTTGTTTTCTAATTTTCAGCCTCTTCTCTCTGGTCCTTCATCCTAGAATTTGCATCTAGTGTTTCTAACTTCCTGCTCAGAAACTGCGAAAATAATATATTCATTTACCGATTGATTCATCCAAACGATAATTGGGTACACACTACATACCAGGTATCAGGGGAATAAAGAGCAATGAAAAGCAAGTCCCTTGTCCTCAAGGAGCTTAGTTTAACTTAAAAGTGTTCTCCTATTTAAGGCCAGTGAGTGGCTCACACCTGTAATCCCAGCACTTTAGGAGGCTGAGGCAGGAGAATCATTTGAGGCCAGGAATTTGAGAACAGCCTGGGCCACAAAGTGAGACATTGTTTCTACAAAAAAATTTTTTTAAAAACTTAGCCTGGTACAATGGTGCGTGCCTGTGGTCCAGCTACCCAGAAGACTGAGGCAGGAGGATCGCTTGAGCCCAGGAGTTCGAGGCCGCAGTGAGCTGTGACTGTGCCACTGCACTCCAGCCCGAGTGACAGAACAAGACCCCATCTCTTTAAAAAAAAAAAAAAAAAAAAAAGGCAGCATGATCCTCACAGATAGGTATAGACTAGTATATACAAGTCTGAATCAAAAACAAGATGAATTTGGAGGATAAGTGTTGCTTTCATGGGAAAACTCCATCTGGTCAATGTTTAGGCACTTGGAGTTAACAGTGGTTTTTGTCACACTGTGCTTTGCAACTGCAAAGATGAATACATGGTCTAAGTTAAAACATTTGACTCTTTAACAATGTGGATTAACTGATGTGGTGTTCACTTTTTAAAAATCAGCTTTATTTTTAGAGCCATTTTAGTTTCACAGCAAAACTGAGTGGAAAATATGGAGAGATTCTGTATAACTCCCTGTCCCTGGACACGCACAACCACCCTCCTGTTGTCCCACACCTGAGTGGCTTGTTTGTTACAATTGATGAACCTACATTGACACGTCGTGATCACCGAGTCTGTAAAATGACCTTAGGGTTTGCTCTTGGTGTTATATGTTCTGTGGGTTTTGACAAATGTATGACAGGTATCCACCATTGTAGTTTCATATAAACTTTTTTTTTTTTTTGCTTGAAAGTACTATACATTTTCTTGAGTTCTAGAAGTACAGTGTATTGAATTATTTCTTGATGTCATACAGTTAGGAGGCTGTACAGACTATTAAAGAAAAATGTAAGGAAAGGCTATATTTGAAATTAAGGTTAGGTTCTTGGAAAATATTAGCAAGCTGAATCGAGGTATAAATCTCATCTTTTGTGCAAAGTGAGATAGGGCTGTGCTTGGTATTTGTTTAACGGGATCCTGTGAGTCATAAAGCACATGGATCACCTAGATTCTTGCATCTTCTTTCCTGCCTGCCTTTCAGAAAAAAAAAAAATTCAGGATACAGTAAGCGTTTATTTATTTTTTATTTTTTTGAGACGGAGTCTCACTCTGTCACCCAGGCTGGAGTGCAGTGGCGCGATCTCAGCTCACTGCAGTCTGTGCCTCCCGGGTTCAAGCAATTTTCCTGTCTCAGCCTCCCAAGTAGCTGGGATTACAGGCACGCACTTCCATGCCCGGCTAATTTTTTATATTTTAGTAGAAATGGGGTTTGACCATGTTGCCCAGGCTGGTCTTGAACTCCTGAGCTCAGGCAATCAGCCGGCCTTGGTCTCCCAAAGTGCTAGGATTTCAGGTGTGAGCCACCGTGTCCGGCCTCAGTAAGCATTTATAAACACTGATTATGCACCAGGCACGGTAGCAAGGAGTAGGTGCTGGGGATATAGGGGCAAGTGAGATGGGTTTCATGTCTACCAGGGGCCAACATCTATCTAGCAAGGCAGAAAGTCCTGGAAACAATCAAAGTTTGTAGGGGTGGTTAAGGACACAATGTCTGTACCTTGCAGCCAGGAGGGACCCAGAGCTCTGCTTCACAAGACAAGTGGTAAATGACGTTTAAGCTAAACTAAAGGTAGCCAGCCCTGCCTCAGTCTGAAAACAGCCCTAGGAAGAGATTCCTGATAGACTTGCCCTTTAGACTATTAAATCAAACCCTATTTTTTTGTTGTTGGGGGTGGGAGGAGGGGCGCGGGTTGGGAGGGTTGGAATCTTGTTCTGTCGCCCAGGCTGGAGTGCAGTGGTGCAATCTTGGCTCACTGCAACTTCCACTTCTAGGTTCAAGCGATTCTCCTGCCTCAGCCTCCCGAGTAGCTGGGATTACAGGCGCCTGCCACCATGCCCTGCCCCCATTAGCATCTTGGGGGTATCAAACCAAGAATCCACCAACCCGTAAGGGGCAAGTTCCTGTCGATCTGCTCTACGGAGCATTAATGTCTCAGTGACCCCAGACTTTGTTGCCGTCCTCCTCTCAACTCCTGTGGCGCGTTTAATGAAATAATACAGAATTACTCCTAAGTGTTTCTTCTCATGTTATTGTTATTACAGGCACCACGCCCAGCTAATTTTTGTATTTGTAGTAAAGACAGGGTTTCGCCATATTGGCCAGGCTGGTCTCAAACTCTTGCTCAGGTGATCCACCCACCTTGGCCTCCCAAAGTGTTGGGATTACAGGCGTGAGCCACTGCACCCGGCCAAATCAAAGCCTTTTGTCTGTAGTCCTTATGGTGCTTGAATCCTTTTGTGGCCATAAAGACATGTGTTATGAGTATATTCAGTGGTATGTGCTTAGGAAAAGAAAAAGAAAATGACTGAAGACTGGGTAAAGCTGGTTTTTTCCTATGGAATCCAAATGTTAGCCAGAAGGAACCAGGGTGCATTCAGTCCAGCCTCTTCGTGTTATGCAGAGGGACCTGAGGCCAGAGGGGTAGTGGTTTGACGAACCAAGATTACCAGTCCCAACCTCGGAGCCAAGGCAGACCCAAGTTTCTTGGATTCTGGTGGGGGTACATTCCGCAGCCTTGAGCTGCCCCAAGGGGCCTGGAGATTTGCTTAGGAACCCTATGGAGCCCTTATCAGAAAGATGTGAAAAGCTCCAGGCTTTGTCATCTGATAGTCATGGGATTAAATATGACCTTGTGACCTCAGGTGAGTTACGTAACTTTTCTAAACTCAGTTTTTTCTTCTATAAAATGGAGACAAAAATTCATATCCACCAATGGAATTGCTCTGCAGACTTTTTGAGATCATATATGTAAAATGCCTGTGACATTCCTGGGCTTAGGATAACTGCTGGAGAGATGTTCTCATTCTCATTCTTATGGGATCTTTTGCTGCACAGCAACCATATGATCTCACTGGATTGATGAAATAGAGATTTGGCAAAGATCTAGTCTAAGAAGCTTTACATTTTTTAAAAAAGCAGGTATAGAATAGCTTCTAATTGCAGTTCTTGAATTCACTGTCTCCCTGTATTTTGAATGTTTGGTAGTTTAAGCCTATTATCCTTCCTGCTTTACTTTTCAATTTATTTGTATCAGTTTAACAGGTAGCATTTTAAGTTCTCAGATTCTTATAGTTATATGAAATATTAATATACCGTGGTCCCTTTCTCCACCAATACATGTACCTCAAGTGTTAGAGATGGTGTTATTTTGCAGAGTATTTCAGTTCTTTCCGGTAATAACCTTGCTTGTTATCCAAGTATTTCTTCTGTTTCAGTTTATGTCACATTCAACACTTTTAGTCTCCTTTTGTTAACTATTAACATTTTCTAATAGTATTTTTCCAAAATGATTTGTATTGTGGTGTGACATTTTGATGCCACATATTCAAAGTAGAGCAAACCTTGAAATGTCTAATTCTGAGAAGATCAACGAAGCAAGTTTTTAGGAAACATTTTCCCTGTGGGGTGAGTAAAGTATTCTTGCGTTTTATTCATAGCTGATTGCTTAGAAAAAAATTACACGTTTCTTTTCCTGTCTGTACTTCTGGCGCCACATATTTCTGTAGTAGTGATCTCAGTAGGGTTTCTAGCCTGAAAAAAATAGGTCCCACTTTCTACGTCCAGCTAAAAAATGCTTTCACAATAGCATTAGTTTATATCCAGAAAAAAAAACTACTAGATGTGAAGTTTAGCGATTGCACCCATATTAAAAATTGATGGGGTGTTTAATAACAGTGTTTTTATCTACTGTCTCTAATTCCGTGCCTGGGCAAAATGGGTTTTAGTTTTTCAAGTGGGCAGGCCGGCTACACTTCTTGCTTTTTCAAGTAGTCACATGGATAAGGACACATTTCCAAAATTCAAGCTATGACATCAAGTCGTTGTTTTATTTGGTTAGGGATATTCTTTCAGAAGATTTATATCAAGGCTAAAGACTCTTTGGTTTACCATTGTAGAATCTAAATTGGTTTCAGCCTGTTTTTTTCTTGTCAAAGCAGTGTGTCTGTCTTTGCTTTGGAATAGAGAGTTGAAAGGCATCCTTTTGGAGATCCTTCAGGTGAAAAGAAAAATCCAAAATTGCTCTAGGAAGACTTGTTACTGACCCACAAGAGTCAAAAATAAAATTGAAGAAGTTCCTTGAAAAGACAAATATTAGTCCCTTGAAATATGGAGCACCTTTTGATAAGGGCTGATGGAAGACTGGTGCTTTGTTCCTAAACATCATTCATTGTCTTATGTGCTTTGGGGTTATTCCCAGCTGTCTCTCATGGATGTCTGGAGGTGGAGGCATCCCATTGCAGAGGGAGGAAAAAGTACTGCATTGCCAACAGAGTTATCTCCACCAGCTGTCTGGGGCAGTTGGTGCTTCTGAGAATGTTCTGTTCCAATTGGAGGCCTGAGTTCTACAAAGTAAGACACAGATGTTTGATGTGTCAATCACAGTATTAGATGTTGGGGCAGATACAAAGCAAAATAAAATACGGCCCTAGAGCCAAAGTGTAGATTAAATGCTGAACACTGCTCTTGGCCCTGTTGGGAACTGGGAGAGGCTTCCTCAAGCTCAGGGAGGTTAGAATCTAATTGGCGAATCATTTAGGACTCTGTTTTGAAAATCAGTTTTGAAAGTGACATAAAATAACTCAAACTGACTTGATCAGAAAGAGAACTTCAAATAGAAAAAAAAATCCAGGTGTAGTTCTACCTAGAGTCTCATATAGTTTACCATGGCCTGGCTCTTTCTTTTTTCTTTGCTTTTTTTTGTTTTTTGTTTTGTTTTGTTTTGTTTTGTTTTGTTTTGTTTTGAGACGGAGTCTGGCTCTTGTCTGTCACCCAGGCTGGAGTGCAGTGGCACGATCTCGGCTCACTGCAACCTCCGCCTCCCAGGTTCTAGCTATTCTTCTGCCTCAGCCTCCTGAATAGCTGGGATTACAGGTACCCACCACCACACCCAACAAATTTTTTACTTTTAGTAGAGATGGAGTTTCACCATGTTGGCCTCAAACTCCTGACCTCAGGTGATCCACACGCCTCAGCCTCCCAAAGTGCCGGGATTACAGGTGTGAACCACCGTGCCTTTATTTGCACCCTTGTAGCAGCAAGATGTTCTCAGCAGCTCCAGCCTTACGTGTTCACCACTGAGTCCAGCAAGACAAGTGTCTTTTCCCTTAACAGTGGAATGAAAGTCTTAGGCCTGACTGTCTTTGCCCCAAATTGGGTCATATGTCTGTCCCTGAAGCAGTTGCCATGTCCAGGGGAATGGGAAGTGCTTATTTTTTTAGACACAGTTCCCCTCTCCCACTTCTGGAGCTGGACTGGGAATTCGAGAGGGGCCGGTGCCCCAGGTGGCGACACAGGACACTAACCAGAAGGAGCTGAGTAGATGTGGAGAAGCGGGAACAGCCGGTGTCCCTCACACGGGAGTCAGAACTCATCCATGAGGAAACAATAACATGAGATGAAACACTTAGGAGTAATTCTATATTATTTCATTAAATGTGCCACAGGAGTTGAGGACGGCAGTAAGGTCTGGGGTCATTGAGGTATTAATGCTCTGTAGAGCAGATCGATAGGAACTTGCCCCTTAAGGATTGGTGGATTCTTGGTTTGATTCCCCCAAGATGCTAATGGGGGAATGCCTGGAGTCGGAATTGATGGCCACTCCAGCGCTTTGTGCCCCTCCAGTGGAACGATGCAACACTACACAACACACCCAGCTCTTAAGGCTGACACAGGAACCCAGAAACTCCACTCTTGCACAAATCACGGATGTACTAAAAAGCCAGGGTATGCTTCAGCAACAGTCAATAAATGAGTAAGTAAGCGAATTATGGTACAGATGCATGTCGGAATGTTTTCTAGCCATCCAGTGATGTTTACATTTTAATAAATAGTTGTTGAGCACCTACTCATTAAAATATTTGGAAGAATTTGTAAATGAGAAAAGCTGAGCTGCAGAATTGTTTACAGGATAAGTTCAGCCATCTGCAAACAACTTAGAACACAAAAGCCTAGAAGGAAATACATCAAAAAGATATGTGGTTGTCTCTGTTCTTTATACTTACCTGTAATTTTAAGACAAATGAAAAAGACCGCACAGCTGTGAACTGGCTAAATCAAGAGACAGCATTTGAAACATGGGGCGTCAGGCTTGTGCAGAGAAGAAACATAAATTACCACGGTTCTGGAAGGCAGAGCAGCAGTCACAAACAGACCTCCACCTCCTGCCAAGGGCTCCAGCTCTGAAGATCACATCTCTTGCACGGCTGCATGGACAGGGATCGGTGCCTGTTACACTGGGTTAAGAGCTTCAGCTTTTCTTAAAAATCTTCAGACCTCTGCCTTAGAGATGGTATTTTGCAAAGTGTTCCAATTGAGTCAAATTGTTATTTTTCCACTGGGTGGTATCCCAGGGCTTCTATCAATTTACCTTGTGTATGTCCTCTGTCCCCCCTCTTGATGCACCATTTCCTTTTTACATTTTTGTTTTTAAATTTTACATTTTCTTTTTTAGAGACAGAGTCTCACTTTGTTGCCCAGGCTGGTCTCAAACTCCTGGCCCCAGGTGGTCCTCCCTCCTTGGCCTTCTAAAGTAGGGATTACAGGTGTGAGCCACCCTCCTGGTGCACCGTTTTTTCAGTCGGCTCATTTCTATCCCCTGCATTTTCCTTGGGTAAAGCCCCAGGCCCACTTTTGCCATAGCCTTCTTTGATTTGCTTTAATTTGAACTTTCACAGGTAAAACCTTTCATAGGTTTCAAAGCAGTCTCACACATCTCATTTGCTGCCTTGCGATATAGCTGGATGATGCCATAATCCCTATTAAAATACGTGTGGGGAGGGCTCAGAGGTGTTAACTGCCCAGAATTTTACAGCCCCGGTCTCCCCAGTCCAGCTTGCAGGGCTTCCCCACCATGACCAGCAGCTGGACCAGACCCTTCCTTAGGAATGCACACTTGACTACCCCTGAATCACTTTAAAACTCACCTGTCTCTGAAGACACTGTTTCTCAGAGACAGCTTCACTAGCACTGTTCGGTCTTGTTAACCCCTTTCCCTCCTGTTGCCCTTTTGATCCTGAAATCTTTGCCCATATTAAGAACGCCTTTCACAGATGTCGTTGCTACTAAGATTCTCCAGTTTTTAGCTTTTTGTACTTATGATTTGGATCATTTGCCCACTCTAAGTATCTATTTTTACACGTCTTTTTTTTCTCCACACATGGTAAATTCTTGGAAGGTGAGAGCTGTGTTTTCCATTTCCTTAATAGTGGATATTTCTGGTGGGGGAAGTTTAATCTGAGTGAGTGTCCAGCTGACCTTGAGGAAATAATTCAACCTTGAACATTTTCATAGCATTTTTAAAAATTATGAGATTAAATTTTCCTGAAAAATTTACGGAAACATGTGTTTTTCAAAATTAAGTTGGAAATATTAATGGCCTTGGGCATCTGCAGCCAGCAAAGTCATTTCCATTCCAGAACCCCTCACTGCAGGGTTTCCTTTCGTCCATTTATTAAATCTAAGCCCCATAGTGAGGAGAGACACTGCTGCACTCACCAAAAAGCCACTATTTATAAAATGTTCGGGCACTTCAGAGACAGCAGCTGTTTTCTCTCGGCATTAACACCGATCTGCAGATTGCCAGTTGTTCAGAATACCGACCTTCCCCAAATCTCCACTAACTTTGTTTATTTATTTATTTATTTTGAGATGGTGTCTCACTCTGTCGCCCAGGCTGGAGTGCAGCCGCACAATCTCGGCTCACTGCAACCTCCGCCTTCTGGATTCAAGTGATTCTCCTGCCTCAGCTTCCGAGTAGCTGGGATTACAGTAGAGATAGGATTTCGCCATGTTGGCCAGGCTGGTCTCGAACTCCTGGACTCAAGTGATCCACCCACCTCAGCCTCCCGAAGTGCTGGGATTACAGGGGTGAGCCACCATGCCCGATCCCAAATCTCCACTAACTTTAGGTGTGTAGGATGGACTGAGCAATTATGGAAATCCCAGAGCACCAGGGCCCTACCTTCTTTCTTCTGTCTGCCTCCCCCGCCTTCCCAGTGTGCATCTGCTGAATTGAATCATTAAGAGAAAGATTAAGATGAGTGGAAGGTGAGCCTGTTGTTGTGGACAGTTCACTTTCCCCAGTGAAACTGTCAGGAAGACAAAGAGATGTTGAAGTTTTAGAGTAAGTGGCCCAGGGTCTTATGGGATCCTGCAGTGTGACACTGGGTAGAAAGAGGTGGAGGAGAAGGAAGGAAGTGGCCTGGCTTGGCTGTCATGCACTGCCTTCCTTCATTTCCTTACCTCCCACGTACTGCCCCCAACCTGAGGCAAGAGGGGAGGAGTTTTCACCTTTTCCATATATTCTTCTTTATTCTTTGAAACTATTTTTCTTCTTAGAGTTGTCTGTGGTGGAGTGGCCCTTAACTTAGCGTACAGTATGATTCATACCCCTGGGGATGGTCCTTTCTCATAAACACTTCTTTCTTTTTTTTGAGATACTCTGTTGCCCAGACCGGAGTGCAGCAGCACCATCATAGCTCACTGCAACCTCAAACTTACGGGTTGAGCCATCCTCCCACATCAGCCTTCTGCGTAGCGGGGACTGGAGGTGTGTACCACCACTTCCAGCTTATTTTTGTGGTTTTGTAGAGATGGGAGTCTCATTGTGTTGCTCAGGCTGGTCTCGAACTACTGGGCTCAAGTGATCCTCAAGCCTCAGCCTCCCAAAGCTCTGGGCTTGTAGGCGTGGGCCACTGGGATGCCCTCATAAACGTTTCAAGCAGCATCGAACCAGAACAAGGAGCAGCGTTTTCAGTTGGGAATTCATTGTGTATTTTTCATTAAGAACATAACATTTCTTAACTTAGATGTTTATGTAACCTGAGTTGCAAGATGAATTTACCACACAGTGACAGACTTTAAATTTTTGGTTTTAATACACATTTGCGTATTTTAAAAGCAAATGTACCTTCAGCCTGTGAAATAATATGCTAGATAATTACAGGTACTTTGACTTCAGTTATGTCTTAGATTTATTATAACTACAGTGTTGATTACTATGAAGACATTGCTTTGCAGAGGGAGATGTCTCAAAATGTCACAATTCAGTGGTTTATTATCAGACAGTTGCTAAAATGGATAGTTAAAAATTGAGGCCTGGCGTGGTAGCTCACACTTGTAATCCCTATACTTTGGGAGGTTGAGGCAGGCGGATCACTTGAGGTCAGGAGTTCAATACCAGCCTGGGCAACATGGTGAAACCCTGTCTCTACTAAAAATACCAAAAAAAAGTCATGGTGATACGCACCTGTAGTCCCAGCTACGCGGGAGACTGAGGCAGGAGAATAGCTTGGCTTGAACCTAGGAGGCGGAGGTTCCGGTGAGCCAAGACCACGCCTCTGTACTCCAGCCTGGGTGACAGAGCAAAAGTCTGTCTCAAAAAAAAAAAAAAAATTGTGTGCAGTTTGTCAGTTATTTCATGACTATTAGTGGTTATTCAACACAAATTAAGCACTGTATCGCTTACAGGGTTCAGTTAAATAATACAGAATCTACAGGAGCTGATTTAGATAGCAAGGCATTAAATGTGCTAGTGAGTATTAATAGTGGCTCAGTCTCTGCAAATGCTGAAAAAGCAGCTCTGGACAGTGCTAGCAGGTGGGGAATCATTATTTTATATCCAGATCACTAGTAGCAAGGAAACCTTAGAAATTAATTTTTAGTTCCCCAGCCAAAGCAGCACAGGAAGTCGCACAAGCAGTGAGCGGTCGCCCATGCATCTGTCCTTGGCACCCTGCAGCCGCTGAGCTGCCTCCCGGGAACCAGCACAGACCTCAGTAGTCGTGGCCTTGCTCTCACCGGTTCCAGTGTCCAGGAGACAGATGTCAGATACATCATACAAATACCAATGATGACAACTGCGTGAGGCTAAAAGACAGGTCCACAATGCTTAGAAGTAAATAATAAGGGGACAGAGTCTAAACTGGAGGTGAGGTGGATGCCTACGAAGTCTTCTGGAGGAAGATGCGTCTAAGCTGAGAGCTGGCCAGGAGAAGCAGAGTGAGGGAGTGAGAGAATTCCAGGCAGAGGAGCCGCGTGGGAGGCCCCAGGCTTGCTGGGAGAACAGAGCAAAGGCCGGGGTGATGGGAGTGAAAGGCCACAGGGCATAGAGTTGGGGACAGGGTGGGTCAGGTAGGGCTTTGAGGTCACCAAAAGGATTTTTCCTAAGAGCAATTGAAAGTCATCTTTTGAGGCTGGGAATAGTGGCAGATGATTGCTTTTAAACAATCACAGCCGCCGCAATTTGGAGAAAGTCTTGGAGGAGGGACAGAGTGAAAGTCAGGAGACCAGTTAAGGGTCTGCTTGGTGGACAGACTTAGTGAATCCAGATAGCTGGTGGGGCTTAGGAGGTGGAGAGAAACTAGAGATCCACTCACCCAGACTCAGGGCATGGTTTTCTGGCATAATTAACTTTGTGGTAAGAGTGCCTTTTTAGCCCTCTAAGTGGAGATGTTAAGAAAGCCATTGGTTGTGGAAGTCTGGAGCTCAGAGGGTGGGTAGGAGCTAGAGCTACAAATCTGGGAGCTGTCACTTCCAGATGAGATTTAAGGCCCGGTAGTGAACCAGGTAGGTTTGAGAGAGGCTGTGGCCTGAGGTGGCTCGAGCCAGACCACTTGGACATTTAGAAGCAGCCTAGAACAGGAACAGCCAGCCAGTAAAAGGTAGGGGGGTGAAAAAAAACAAAACAGTAGATTTCCGAAAAGAAGAAAGTCTCCATCTAGTTTAGGAAGGAATCTTTTTATGTTTGGAAGTAGACCATTTCTAGAAAGTATAGAAGTTGGTTCATGTATCTCATCCTGCTAGCAGCTAGGCTGTGCCTGGAGAAGTTAATTTAAAATAAAGAATGAGTTTATCTCTGTTGAGAACATTAACTTTCTTGCTATACCGCGAGTGACACGTAAATGAGAGTATATGTTGAAGCCAGAAGTCCAGCTTGTTCACAATATCACAGTAAAATTGAGCTCAGATATGTCCTCTTGTTTATAGAGTGCTATGTAGAGTGTTCTGATATTTCATGGTGAACTACATAGGGCAGATATTCCTGTTTCCATTTTACAGTTATGAAAACTGAGGCAGCCTGGGCAACATGGCAAAACCCCATGTCTACAAAAATTAGCTGGGTGTGGTGTCATGCCCCTGTAGTCCCAGCTACTCCGGAGGCTGAGGCTGGAGGATCCCTTGAGCCCAGGAAGTCGAGGTTGCTGTGAGCTGTGGCCATGTCACTATATACTCCAGTCTGGGTGACAAAGGGAGACCCAGTCTCAGAAAAAAGAAAACTGAGGCTAAAAGACAGTAAGTGATGTGACTGTAAAACCTTCACACGTGCTTGTAAATACCTCTGATAGATATCAGAGCCCGGTCACCTGGGGAGTCCCTAAGGGAGTGGCCCACAAGTCAGGCCACTTGTGATTCTGGAATAGCCTAGAAGATTTTTGGACACACACTTAGTTTTATTGGTCAAATGTTTGAGCCAAATCCCATGGATGGGTTCTGGGGAGATACACAGTCCCTGTCCCCAAGGAGTTGATGGACCAATGAGGAAGGCAGATAGAACCATGAACTCTGGGTGTTCCTGCCATTCTCTTGCAGAGACACAGGGGAACTTTTGTGACCCAGTGGGTCGGGTGGGGGATATGAATGGCCATAAAGGAAATAGCGGGAAAATAGTAGGGCTGATATCATTTGCTGAAGAATGAATCTACATAAGTATTTTTCCTGGGGCAGGTCCTTCCACCTGCCTGTGCTGTGTAATTTAGCGAGGAGACTGATGTGGGTATGGCCATCCCTCTTACCGAGTAAATCTGTCCCATTATGTGGCTGTCCACCTCGTTCCTGGTCTTGTCCCTGAGGGAGCATGCCCCTCCCTTGGAGGTGAGCTAAGTCAGGATGTTCGGGTTAACGATGAGCCTGTGTGTGCTAATGCTTTCAGACTTCTTCCTTCCTTGTGTCTGCAGTGTCACCCACTAGTTACTTTATTAGCTCCTGGAGGACAGGGAGCATGTTTTCTTCTCCTGCTCTTGGCCCCTTGCACTGTGCCGGGTGCAACTTGGCGCTTAGGTGGAAAAGAGATGGCCATTTGACATGTGTTTTGGCTCAGGGGTTTTTCTCAAGTTCAACAGTAACTCCACTCACTCAGCCCTTTTATGTGGAAGATGATTCATTTGACAGCCAAGTTAATATTTTAAAAGTGTGAACTTAAAACAATAAAGAAACTTTTGGGGAGCTGGAAAATCTATAGTCAAAGGAGAAAGAAACAGACATTATAGACCCATCTGATTGTGGAATACAGGAGCATGTTAAATTATTCATAAGTTGCTTGATAATTGGTGAATAAACGTATGATGGAACATTTAGAATTTGGCAAAACCTTCTAGAGAATCCATTAAACAAATGCATGCAACAGCAAGTTTTGGATAAATTTTTATTCTTATAAATTGGATGACATATAGCTAAACTCAAATTAGAACTATCAGTGAAAATATTCTAGTACCCAGATTAGCAAATTATTTTTACTAGTGCTTTCTGGCTCTAAAAACTGGTATTTTATGGGAAATTAGAGGGTTAATTCTTGAAAGTATGATATTGATGTCCTAGAATGTGCTTTTCTGCCCTCAAGCAAATGGTATGGCTTTGGACTACGTTCTGATGATCGCAAGTATCTCTGAATTGCTTTCTGTTTCAGGAATGTGTATCCTCTCTAGTCTTCATTGGCCAAATTGATCTCTTAAAGACCTTGTGGTCTGGCAAAGCCGCTTCTTGCTCATTAAGCTTGGGAGTATGTTTTCAATAGTTACATTCAATTGTTTCCTTGAAGCGTGTGAAGGAAATGTGCCTGTTTCAGACCACAAGAGCCAGGGAATTTTTTGTAATGTTTGATTGTGGTTAATCAGTTTTCTGTTCTTCCTGGAGATAAACTGCATGTTTCAGGGCCCCTCCTGCAAAATCAGAGATAATATGAAATGACAGGAAGAGTGTTTTCCAGTCTAAGGAAAATACTTGGAAAAGGCAAAATGTTCATTATCTGCAACAAGTGGTTAAAGATTTTCAAAGACATTCATAAAAATTGAAGAATAATAGTGAAAAGAAGTTGTCCCATGGAAGAAATATTCTTTAGATTACTTTTCCTCTTCTTTGCTACTACAATAACCAGAGGGCCATTTAATGTCAGCTAATAAAGGATTCACAGAATAACTACTAAGCAGACTTAAGGAATTAACTCTCCCCACACCGTCCTTAACTGAGTTTTTTGGTTGTTTAAATATTTTCTGTACGTATTCTCACTCATTATTTGGCACTTTTTTTTTTTCTTTTTACTTAGTATATTTTAAGATACAACCTTTGCAGGAAAGAAGAGAGAAAACTGTATATTTAAACAGAGTGAATTGTGTGTTAACTCTGAAAGGACAGAGACTGGAAGGAAGGTAAGTCAGGGCTTGAATATTCCAGGAAGGGTTTGAGGAGGAAGGAAATAAAGTCTGAACAGCCTTGAGGGAATGGGTAGACGTAGGAAAGGATTCACGAAGGTCTTTAGATGACAAAAGTAGAGATCCAGTGGCTGAGATGTTGTCGATATTTTATTTTTATCTTCTAAATGCTTTTCTTGGAAGATCTTATTTCTTTTCACACATTGTTTTTCTTCTGTTTTTCCCAGCTGTCTGCTTCCAGGGCTAATGGTGAGTTTTCCTGCAACTCACTGGAGATTTTGCTGTGTAAAATCCCAAAGGGTCGCTTGCATGTATTTGTTGCCAGTAGCCTGTTTTCATTGGGTCATTTACTGTGGTTTAATATGCCACTTCCCCAGTGGACCTGATGTGAAGAAAGTCCCCACAATCCTGTCTTCTGTGACCTTTCTGAGGCCTTTTCCTTGTTACTGGGAACAAAGATGTGATAGCTGATTGGGAGGAGAGTGTTCCATGTCATCTATCACACCAGTCACTATGTTTTTCCATGTTGTTGAATGCAGATTGAGTTACTGTTGTGGCCTATGTTATTGTTGTCCACGTTGTGTAGATCCCATGACTCTCTGATGGTGTTTAAGATGGGATGCCTCTGCCATCAAATCCCAGGAGAGCCTGTTTTTCTCCACCTCAGTCCTTTCACTTTCTTATCTGCTTCCCTGCCTCCTCCTCTGTCCCACAAGCCTTTCACAAAATAGTTAACATATTTGCTTTAAGACAAAGCTTGAAAACACACACACGCGCGCACACACACACACACACACACAAAGTATTTAGAGACTAGATACTGAATTATCTGACGAGACTTAGAATTTGATTCTCCTACCCTGTATCTTGCTACCAAAAATGGCACATGGGCACACATACACGCTTTTAGTAGGCAACTTAGAGCCCATGAAATAATGAGAATAATAATAATAGTAGTTATGAAGCCTTGCATTTCCTATTCTGCTTTGGCCAGAGAGCAATAAAGCCTCATTTAAAAAGCAGCTTTCCATCTTTCTTTAAAAAAACTTTGTAGTAGAAGTAAACAATTCTGTTTGTTTCAATGAGAGAAAACACCCGTGGATCAGCCAGGTTCACAGCGTAGTCAGCTGGCATCCTGGTTTGTTTTTTTGCTTGTTTTTTGTTTTTTGTTTTTTGTTTTTGTCTTGAAGAGTTTTTGCTGAAGGAAGCATTAGAGTTCTACTTAATATGCATACAATAGAAAGCAGTAATTAAGGAAAAGGATATATCAGCCAACCTATCTTAAGAAGGATCTAACTAGATAACTTTGTCTTTAAGACAGTCCTAACCCTCAGACGCCACAGGTGGGTGCAAACAACAGTGCTCCCCACTGGAGATCCTGGGGCCCACTTTGGCTTGGCTTCGAAAAGGGAAGACAAAGTGTCCCTCCCAAGTTACAAACACAGGTTGTATACTGTGGCTTTTGCTCTCTGATAACCAGATTAGCCTTCTAAACAACTGTTCTCAGCAGAAGTAAGGGTGGTCTTTTTTTTTTTTTCTTTGCCATCCATACTAGTCTGCTTCCTGTCTTTCAGAGCACAAGGCTGTTTGTAAGAAAAATGTGTGAACTGAAAACCACCACTGCCACCTATTAGATAAGTACAAGATAACCAAAAACCAAATACAAAATGAGCTGTCAGAGCTGTTGATAAGTTCTCTTGTGTGAAAGGAAAGAAAAAAAATGCAGCAAAAGACCATGAGAATTATTTTTAAAAGTAAGACTATAGACAAAAGTCCAAGGATATCTTAATCTCCCTTTCTCTGTTCCTCTTGTCTCATTCTCCAGCCAACTTTAGGGACAAGCAATGTCTTCATCGAGAAGGCACGTCACGTCCCCAAAGGTGGGTTCTTGGTGACCAGAGTACCTGCCTACAGAAAGCAGAGAAGCCTGTTTTCTTCCTTGTGTCTGTAGGAAAGTTGTCTTTCAGATATAGTCTTCTTTGTTCATCTGTTACTGTGCACTGCCAGGCTGACCCCTTTTCTCAGACCGATTGATCATGAAATTAAAAATGGTTTACCTGAGTTAATTATATTATTAGGCCGGGCACGGTGGTACACACCTATAATACCAGCACTTTGGGATGCCAAGATCGGGTGGATCTCTTGAGCCCAGGAGTTCCAGACCAGCCTGGGCAACATAGGGAGACCCCGTCTCTACAAAAAATGCAAAAAAAAAAAAAACCAACAAAAGAAATAAATAAATTAGCTGGTGTGGTGGCTCGTACCTGTAGTCCCAGCTACTCAGGAGGCTGAGGTGGGAGGATCAACTGAGCCTAGGAGGTCCAGGCTGCAGTGAGCCCTGAACTGAGATCTCACCAGCTTAGAGTGTAGACCCTGTCTGAGTACCTGAGTGAGACCCCGTCTCAGGAAAAAAAAAAAAAAAAAAAAAATTAAGTACTATCTTCATTGTTTTCAAGACATTTTCCACTTGTTACTTTAGCAAAGTTTACAGTATTCTACTTGTTTTCAGTCCTTCAAAACTAATCTTTTTCTCTCTTTCTTTCTTTCTTTTTTTTTTTTTTAAAAAGAAATACAGTCTCTCTCTCTTACCCAGAACTGTAGCACAGTGGTGCAATCATATCTCATTGCAACCTGAGACTCCCAGGCTCAAGTGGTGCTTCCATCTCAGCCTCCCGAGTAGCTGGGACTACAGGTCCTGCCACCATGCCTGGCTAATTTTTAAAATATTTTGTAGAAACAGGGTCTCACTATGTTGCTCAAGCTGGTCTTAAACTCCTGGGCTCAGGTAATCCCCTCACCTCATCCTCCCAAAGTGCTGGGATTATGGGCATGAGCCACTGCGGCTGGCCCTAATTCATTTTTAATAACTAACCAGATACACTAGTGGTGTTACACATAAGCATTAATTTTTTTTGTCGTTGTCACCCATTTAAAAAAAATTGTGTTTTCAAAATGAGTTGCTTCAACCTAGTGCGGAGAATCAAAATTTTAAAAGATCAAAATTTTGGTATTTTAAAAGTCAATTCTGACCAATTATAGTGATTTGGTTCTACCTGATAGTTTAATATTTCTTTGCCCTTTTAGTAAGTCCCCAGCAGAGGGGGAAGGGAGTAGGCAGTAAGTCTTAGAAAACAGTGTCTTGTGAATTTACTGACTCTTATGGATTGGGAATTTCTAGGGGTATCTGGAAATTAACCAAAGCAGTTCTTTTTCTTCTCCAGTTAGGGGAAGTTGCCATGAAACAAATAATGGTGACTTGGTTGGTTCATTTAATTCATTTATTTATTGAATATTTATGGCCTGTCCACTAATTACCTGGCACAAGTGTAGGTCCTAGAAGATACACATTGGGAAAAAGTAGACACACAGACTAGATCCCTACTGTCCTGTCGTACATTCTAGGAGGGGGAGAGAAAATGTTAAAAATGAGCAAAGTAAGTTGTCAGGTCAGGTGCTACCAAGTGCGAGGGAAGGAGATTAGAGTGGTGGGTGCCATCTGGATAGGGTGGTCAGGGGAGCCCCATCTGCTAAGGTGGCATTTGAGTGGAGACTTGAGGTGAGAAACTGGGAAGTGAGGTGGGGACTGAAGCCTGATGGACTAGCCATGGGCAGACCAGGCAGGAGCTTACGCAAGGTGAGGACTTGTAGAGGAGTTGGGCAGGGATGTGAAATAATTAGCTTGATGTTCTACATAAGATGCCCTGGGCTGCAAGGTGTGGAACTGATAAGCCAAGACCTCCCAGGAGGCTTTGCCGCCATCTGCAGAATCATGCTGATGGCTTTGAAGAGAGAGGCAGTGGTGGAGAGAAGTGGCTGATTTGGGGCATGTTTTGAATAAAGAGCCCACAGATTTGCTGAAGACTTGACTGTAGGGTGAGAGGGGAGTCAGAGTCAACTCCGGGAGTTTGGGCCCAAGCTACTCTGTGCATGGAGGTGCTACTCTGTGCATGGAGGTCCCACTGGCTGAGAGAGGGAGGGGTGAGCAGGAGCTGGTTGCAGGCCAGGGGAGAGCAGGACTTCACATTTATGAGTTGTTTAGTTTTGGGGATGCTTGTTAGAGATCCAGCTGGGGATGGTGATTAGCAGGAGTTTAGAATTCAGTGGAGAGATTAGGGATAGAAATGTTTTAAAAAGTGAGAGCCATTGCACTGCAGATGGTGGGGCAGGCTGCGTTCTGCGGGATGATAAATCCTCCAAGGGAAGGGGAAGTGGCCAGGAGCCTTCCAAGAGGCAGAGGCGTGGTGTAATGTGATGGTAGGTGCTTCAGAGGGGATGATCATTTCAGGGAGGAGGAGGAAATGGGGGTGTGGGATTGGTCAGGAGGAGCACAGGGCACCTACCCCATCTTCTGGTTCTGTGGTTCCTACACAGAAGAAAAAATACTTGAGGGGGGCTGCAAGGGAAGTGTGGTCCTTGGGGACAGTCAGAATTTGGCTGGCATGAAAAGATAAAGGTTCAGCGATAGGTTAATTTTTGCTGATGAGAAATTGTGACTCCTGGAGAGCCCCATGGAGGGATTTGGGGGCCTGGGATGGCAAAGGTTCAGGTCAACTGGGTCAGGTTAGGCAATCTTTGGAGCGGAATGGAGCGAGCTGGTGGCTAGAATTCTTGTAACATCTGAATTAAACAGGGATGGAAGGCCTGGTAGGATTAATCTGCCTTCCTAAGACAGATCTAAGGGTGAGCAAACTTTTTCTGCAAAAAGATAGTATTTTAGGCACTGTATTTAGGCCATACAGTTTCTGTCAGTGACTCAAACTTATGTCATAGCACGAACACAGCCATAGGTAACACAAATCAATGGGCCTGGCTCTGTTCCAATAAAACTTTATTGACAAAAGCAGCCAGCGGCCAGATTTGCCCATAGGATGTAGTCTGGCAAACTGTAGGCAAGGGAGTTAGTAATTGGTGAGAGAGGGATGAGGAGATGGGTGGGAAGAAGGGGCCCGAGACTTGGAGTTGGGAAAACTGGAGTTCCAGGAGCCAAGTCCTCAGTCTGTCGCCATCCTGATGAGGTGTCCATCACCCACAGGGAGAACTAGGTGTTTCCACTCCTCCTCCTTGGTGCTGGAGCCTTTTGAAAATTGCTTAATGAAAGAGGCAGGTAATCCCAGGTCTCATATTCAGGAGCGTGATGAGCTTTTCCTCATCTCCACAGCAGACAGACTAGAGGAAAGAGACTTAAGACGTAATCGGAGATGTTTACATTGACAAAAGAGAACTTCTTGGCAGGAATGAAGCTAAAATACACGAATTACTATCTAGGAAGATCTGAAGATTGTTGGAGGTTAGAATGAACAAGACCAATTTCCTTCTCTTACCTGGACCACAGAGACTTTGTTGGTCTTTTCCAAGCCCTAGATCTTTTCATGTGAATGTGTCATTGTCTTAACTCTATAGGAGGCAAATCTGTTCTAAATACCGTTTTGATGTGCTAAAAATACACTGTTCTATTATATATCTGTTGTGTGTATATGTTTATAAACAGATCAGTGTGTGTGTCTGTATATACGTACACACCGATCTGTTTATAAATGCATAAATATACATACAGATACACATAATCTGTTTATAAGTACACTGTTATAGATACTCCTAATTTAAGAATATATATTTAAAATTTCTCAAGTTGCAAGTGGTAAAGTTATGTTTCATTATTTATCTTAATAAATTGAATACCTATTAGTGACATTCTGAGTGACAAGGTTGATTTTGCCAGCCTATCCTAGTATTCTTTGTTGGTATGATTTTATTTGCCAAAATAAATTGGTTTGCCTCAAACCACACACTAGGTACTAAGTATCTTCAAAACAAAATTCAGTGAAACTCGAAAGTGCTATAGGATGGTGGCTGTAAGTGACAGAAACACAATTCAGACTAAGCAGAAAGAGAGCTTTGTCTCCAGGATCCGAGGGTGCATTCTGGAGGCCCGAGCTAGGATGTGGAGCAAGGGATGTGGCGCAAGGGATGTGGCTGAGCCCACAGTGCAGCTGGAACCAGGGGTGCAAATGCCGCCAGGACCTCTCTGTTTCTCACCTCTGCTTCGAATTGCATCTCTGCCTCCTCCAGGCCAAATTTTGGTGAACAGTGACTGTGTCCATTCTTTATATCTCGTCATTAAATTATGGGAAGAGGCCTGTGTGAAAGTCTGAAGGTCAGATCCTGGAAAGAAAACTCATTGGTCTGCTTGGGCTTGGGGCCAGCCTTGGACAGCCCTGAACAGTTCTGGCTGCAGAGCAGGGAACCCTGTGATGGCCAGAGAATAGGGTCACAGCCATATAGAATCATCACTCCTGTGGTAACCAGGTAGATCTGGGGTTCAGGGAAGGGTGAGATGTAGGTGGTGAGCTGGGCATTCAAAGAGAAGGTAGGCCGGGCATGGGGACTCATGGCGGCTCATGGCCTGTAGTCATAGCCTTTGGGAGGCTGAGGTGGGAGGATCGCTTGAGGCCAGGAGTTTGAGACCAGCCTGGGCTGATCTCAGACCCCATCTCTACAAAAATTAAAGAAAGAAAACCTAGCTGAGTGTAGTTGCACGTACCTGTAGTCCCAGCTACTTGGGACATTGAGGTGGGAAGATTACTTGAGCCCATGAGTTCAAGGCTGCAGTGAGCTATGATTGTGCCACTGCACTCCAGCCTGGGTGACAGAGCAAGACCCCATCTTTAAAAAAAAAAAAGTCAGGTATACGTTAAGTAAACATGAAATCTATATAAGAGAACAAAAATTCACTCTTAATGTCAGCACGTTAATGTAGATCCATTTACTGAGACAGACTCTGTAGTGGCAGAGAGTGGCCTTGTTAAGCCAGCACCCTGTTCTGCAGGCTGTGGGTAGAAGCTAGGAAGTCCCTGGAGTTTCACCCAGCTTTTCCCATGAATGACCTTGGCCTCAGTCTCTTCATTTATAAAATGAGGGGGTTAGATTAGTTGGTCTCCAGAGTACCCTCCGAGTCTAAAACTGCTCTGTCTGCAGCATCGTATGTCATAGGATATAATAGACTTTACAAGAAGGTTTAAGATGACAAATTTTAAAAATACTGCTGCTACACAAGCATATATTACCATTTGTTGAGTTGATAAGGCTTAATAATGTAATTGGAGGCATTAAATTTTTTTTTCAAAATGGAATATGAATAAAATTTTATATTTCTCCCAAATCTTTCTCTCGGTTCTTAGAACTGTTTATTACTTTTTTGCCTGTTAATTTCCCACTAGGTCTCATTGGGCTCCACATCCTTGCTCTGTGTTTATGTAGAATATTAAACATCATTCCCTTTCATCTCACTGCAACTGCGTCTCTGTTTCATCTGCACTTTATTTCCACTTTGCATTAGGGAATACAAAACTGAGCCATGTTTAAGCAACGTAGTGTCAATCACCCAGTTTAGATTCCATTTTCCCAGGCGGAGGAGAAGGTAAATAAATTGGATCCAGTGAGAAGCCTGGATATTAGGATGTGCCCATCATTGTCTCTTTCAGCAGAACTCCACACAGAGGACAGGCAATCCCCTAGGCTCTGCACGGGTCACTGGGCACGCCACCCTGCTACACAGCATCAGCATAATCCCCTCCCGGAGCCCTTTGTGGGACGGTGGGTCTTGGCCAGCCTGTTTTCCCCACAGCTGCTGTCCTTAGACCCCTTCATGCTTCACATGCATTAAAAGGACCTGGTGTTGATAAACAAGCTGAGGCTCCTGTGGGATGAATCTCCCAACTGGGAGGTGCTCTTCTGTGTGCAGAAAGAGCACCTGATTGTTGCCAAGGTTTCTTTTGGTACCAAAATAGTACCTGGTGCTACCAAGGGAAATACTGAATTTTCCAGATGCAATACCCATCATCCTTCTTTGATGATTTATGAATCCCTGTTAAGTCAAACATTTTCTTTCAATATGCTAAAATTAACAATTTCAAAAATCTAGTAAGCTTCATGTAAAGGATTGTGTTTTAATAAAAGTGATCATTCAAAACACCTGTTTAACTCATAGCTTTCAATTCCAATCAAAGCTCTGTTAATCCTTTGCTTGGGATGTCTTGATTTTTCTTTTTCTTTCTCCTTAAAAAAAAAAAGAAGACAACGCATCCATGTCAATCCAATGGATTGACAACGCATCAATCCATTGGATTGATATTTGATTCTTCTTGGTAAAACCGCCAGTTTTAATTAAGTTTGAAAATTGAAATCTGGCTGGAAATTGGATGAAATTCAGCATAGTAATTTCCTTCACGTGTTCTTCATGTTCTGCAGCAGGGACTGTGAATTTACGTGGCTGAAGACATTATGTGACTTTAATTACACCTGCTTTTGTGAATTAAATACAACTTTTTAGTTTTGATGGTGTTCATAAAAATCCTTTTATGCTTCTTGAAGGGAAGGGATCAGTAAAAGGATATTCAGTGTTAAGCTATGGCAACTTCCTTCTATTCACTATAGCAAATAAGTTCACTTAGGAATTTTAGTTAGGAAAGCTTGAGGCATTTTGTATTGTGAAAAAAATGTACTCTAATTTTAAAGAAATTTCAGGGTATTCTGTGAATTGTGCACACTCTATGTTCTTGACAATTTGTATTCTTGAGTGTATTACCCACTTTTTTCCCACTCATCTTTAAGTCAACTTGAATCTAAGAAAAGTTGGACATATACATACCTTAAAAAAAAAAAAAAAACCTCTTAATTCTAACTCTCAAATGGAGACATTAGAGAACTATATTTATTTTGTGTCTCTAAGTTAATCAAAATGTTAATTCTTTTTTTTTTTTTTAGCTTCTTTTGATTTCTCAAGTATAAAGCAAATGGGTGTTTCTGGCAAGCTCAGCTGGTGTTTCTTTGAGCACTTTTTGGTTTTGTTACGTGCATGATAAACATGCATGGTGAAGGTTGACAATTACCTAAATGGCTTTTGGTATTCCTTCTTGGCTTCCTTGGATTTTATTGGCTAAATGATGTGCTTTAAATGTTTTTTTCTGATGTCTTTGATTTGGTGGTTGCTCTTTACTGAGGATTCTTTCTGCCCCATTTCCTAACCCCCACCACATCTTGACCATGAGTCATTGTTTTTCCAATCAGTGTAGTCAAATTAATTTGATTTTGTTGAAGGTATGGGCTAGGGCTTCTGGTGGCCTTGAGAATATACCTTCCAGTTTTGCTATCGTGGCGCTGTTAGCCAATCACATGCTCAGGGCAGTGCTAACAAAAACACTGTCAGAAGAAGACTTTAACCAAGTGCTAATATTAAGATTTTAACCAAGTAAGAATCACTACTGAGATTCTTACATGGGAATAGTACTTTTAATCTGACAGAAGAACTGTAATAAATATTCTAAGGCACCATGATTTTTGGACTTTGTCCTTCACTGAACTTCAAGGTCCTACATACTTAAAAGCCAAAAAATATGTCACTGAATTTCTTTCCATCAAACATACAATAACAATAGAAAAGTGGGTTTTTTCCCTCCCCCTTTAAAAATTGATCTCTGTTCACTAGGAGAATAGAGATAATTTCCATGTAAGATACTTATTTTGAAAATTACTTAGATGGGATCCAGAAAAAGTAAAGGGAAAAAGAAGAAAGAAGAAAGATGAGTAGTTCTGTTGGACTCTTCCTGCTCTTTCCTTTTGATTACGTATTTAGTTTGAATAGGAATACTTTAAGACATACTTAAGTAATAATTTAAGTCAGAAAGACTAATTCTGGGAAGAGGAGAAGAGAAGAGTTATTGAGAGAGGCTATAAATTGAGGTCAGATTAACCAAAGAATATGGCCATCCATATTCTTTGGAGATCGTCTCCAAATATGTCTCCATAATATGGAGACAGAAGAGATTGTTCAAAGAAAGGGGAGAGTGTGACAGAGGAGAGTGGAATTAATTTACTGTGATATACTTAATTTTATATAGGTTATTTCTTTTCATCAAAACCCAATGCTTTCTATATTTATTTTCATTATAAATTTTATTCATTCATTCTTAGCAAGTACACTCAACCAGGATGATCAAACCTGCTTCAACATGCAAGTTATTATCCAAAATGCAGCCTTCCTGGAGCCCCATTGGGGATCATTAGTGCAAATTCCACTGTGTTCTTTGGTCCCGGGGGACTGTTCAGGAGGCAGGTGATGCCAGAATTAGCCGATCGAATTGCGGCACTCGGGATCTCCAAAGAGCAGATTTTCCAGAGATAGTATTCACTTATACGTCCATTACAGAACTGTCTTCATACTTACTTTCAGATTATCCATTCAGAATCATTCTGTGACTCTGAAAAATCTGTTTCAGAGTATACTTGCTGAGATCCTTTTAAGTAAACAAGTACTTTTTACATTGTGCAGCTTGATGGCCATCAAGACTGTTGAATGAACACGTTTTGTGGGATTTTACACTCTTTGTGGCCGAGTTGCTTTGCTTTGGTGGCATGTGTCTGAGTTCTGGTTTCGTCTGGGCAGCATGGTTGCTGCAGCCTTTTGGCCGGTGCACTTTACGCTCCTTGTCTTGCTTTGTGCTGTTTGCCACCTGGATGATTCCATCCAGCCATTGAATCTCACTGCACAAAGAAGAAAAGAACAAATAACCCATGTGTGTTAGGGCATGCAAGAGGCTGCCTTTCTTGAGGATGGCAAATCTATGAATAGAGTCTGGATAGGCTAAGTTATGCAGCATGTATTGTTATGGTTGGGCAGGTTTGCATAGTCCGAGGCACATCAGCTGAGCAGTAGCAGGTTTAGCTTCTGGTCTTGATGCAAACAGTAATTTCTTGTGTTATTTTAGTAATAATTCACTTATTTGGCTTCAGTTTATTAATCTTTTTGTCATCTTTAGGTTCTTTAAGCTCTTAAACTATGGAATCTGTGTCTTAGATCATTATGGATGGGAGCAACAGATGAGGATATAATGGTTTGAAAAGAGCCATACTGAGAAAGGTGCATAGTTCCAGAGAGACCAACCTAGGTGTCAAATCATGGGGCCGTTTTCACTCTTCTGTGGGTTTTAAAATACGCACTTCCATTCCAAACCTAAAGCTTCCTTGACGTTTGCTCTTCCTTGCCACCCTTCATACACATACGTTGCCTCCATCTTTAAAATGCTTTGTAGTACTTATTTATTGCTATTAATATATAAGTGGCCTAAAACAAGTCTTTATTTGCTGGGGATTCTGCAATTTGGGCTGGGCTCTGCTGGGCAGTTCTTCTGGTCTCACTCACGTGGCCGCAGTCACCCCTGGAATCACTGGGTCTGGGCTGTTGTAACCACCTTCCAGAAGAACAAACCCAGGGCCCAGTGCTTGTCAGGCTTGTGCTTATGGTCTTGTTTGCTGATTGCCCACTGGCCAAAGCCAGCCTCGTGGCCAGCACCAGAGTCACTGTGGGAAGGGGCTGCATAAGGGTGTGAACACCTGGAAGTGTGATTCATCGGAGACCGTTAATATGCAGTCGACCACATACTTACACCCTGAGCTTGTATTTTGAAAGTCTGTACTACAGACTTGAAGGACATGTCTGTATTCCCTGTCCTGGGCTGTAAACTTTCAGAAAGTTTTGTTTGACAGTATCTACACCCCTACAGCGAATGAGGTGAGTGCATAATAAGTTTTGACTGTGTATGGCAGCTCATACCTATAATCCTACCACTTTGGGGAGGCTGAGGCAGGACAATCGCTTGAGGCCAGAATTTCAAGACCAGCCTAGAGAACATAGTGAGACCCTGTCTCTACAGTGTTTTTTTTGTTTGTTTGTTTTAATTAGCTGGGTGTGGTGGCACACACCTGTAGTCCCAGCTACTCAAGGGGCTGAGGTGGGAGGATCCCTTGAGCCTGGGATGTTGAGGCGGCAGTGAGCTGCGATCATACCACTGCACTCCAACCTGGGTGACAGAATGAGACCCTGTCTTTAAAAACTAAAAATAAATAAATTTGAAAAATAAATCAGTTGTGATGACAGAGGTGGGTGGTGTCTGTACTTCCCTGAGTATGGCCAGGAGAGAACATTTCCTGTTGCGTCTGGTTCTTTCTCCAGTTCCTTTTCAAGACTCCATTGTGGAGTCCTCTTCCTGAAGATTTTCACTATTTTTTTCTCTCTGAATCCCTTTGTGACATTATCAATTCCTATAGCTACGCTCTTCCTAAAGCTTTAAATAAAATCTCTTTGCTGATTACTTCTAAATGTTTTCAGCCTCAGAACCACATTTGTGGCTGCATGTTAAACATCTCCACATGAATAATCTGTGGACATACGAAAGTAATGCATCTTCTATGTACCCTAAATCTTTCTGCGTTTCCTGTTTTAGGTAATGGCTTCACCACTCTTCTAGTATCAAAGGCTTGAAACCTCTTAAGCATTCCTAGCACCCGTTGCTTGGTCCTGCATTGTGATTCTGGCCTCCAGTCCTCATCCTTGCTTCAAATTATATTCCACACACTGAGCTCCTTAGAGGGTCCTCATCGTAGAACCCCCCGGCCCATAACTTGCCGTGCTTCCTTGCTGCCCACAGAACTCAGCCTGGCACTGAAGATCCCCATCAGTTTGGGCCTTTGAAGTTCTTCAGTCATTTTCTGGGTTTAATGACGTGCTCTCTTGAATAAGAATCCAAATCCAAGTGTTTTCCCTCCTTCAGGGTCTGGCTCCAACATTTCCTTCTCCTCAGACAAACTCAGTGGGTAACAGTCTCTTCCCTCTCAGTACTATCACAGCCTTTCGTGCTGTTAGCAACTTTTCTTTTTATTTAAAATAGACATTATTTTTTTACAGAAGTTTTAGGTTCACAACAAATTGAGAGAACTGTACAGAGAATTCCCACAAAGCCCTTCCAGACACACACATTCAGCTTCCCCACCACTAACATCCCAGTTGGCACCAGAGCAGGACGGTTGTTACATTCGATGAACCTGCCATAACATTTCATTGTCAACCACAGTTCACAGTTGACATTAGGGTTCTCTCTGTGTTGTACATTCTGTGGGTTTTGGCAAGTGTGTAATGATACGTACCCACCATTATATTAATAGTATGATACAGAATAGTGTCACTGCCCCCAAAATCTGTCATGCTCCACCTCTGCCTCCCTCCCTCCCTCCACCTAAATCTGCTGCACTTCTCATACTCACCTCACTGTTTCTGTCACTCACCTATGACTCTCTCCACCCCATCGTAGTCTTCTGTCACTATATAGATCTCTAAAAGATGTAGATTACATCTTTGAAATCCCAGTTAAAGTGCAGTCATTATCTCCTAAGGAAGACCCAGGTTTTACACAAGTTGGAAATTTTCTTTGGGGACACAAGCCGCTAAGGTTAGTGGTTACTTAAGATGAAACTTGACAGGGGAGACATTTTACAGCCTAGTAAAGGTCAATAAGTATTTGGTGACATTAGAGATGATTTTTGCTTTATGTCATAGTTGTGTGTGCTCCCTCCTAAATGGTTTCTCTATAGATTAAAAAAATCTATGCTTCCTAAAACACTTTACACCTCTGCTATAGAGAGGGAGAGAAAGAGAGAAGAATTGGACCTTGGACAGGAATACTTAAGTGGATCCTTCTTTAAGGCAGTCTCCATTTCTAATGTGAATAATCACCTCTTAATTGGTTTTCTAAATTTGGACTTTTAAGGATCCTATTACAAGAAACAAACGAGTAAATGCCAGACAGGTTAACAGTAACATATGCAGAATATGGTATAATATGGCTACAAAGAACTCGGCCAAAACGGATACAGCGTTCTAAAGTTGTTTGAACAGCCTTGTCAGCAAGTGTCTAAATGTTCCTCCAAATCTGTAACCACTAACGGAAACAAACTTGAAAATAAACAAGAAGTACTATAGGAAAGGAAGGTGATACACCAGAGCAAGACATTTAGTTTCCTATAGCAAAAGGTGTGATGCATGGTAGCGTTAGATTGGCCAGTGGTAATGAAACAGGCAAGGCCACTTCTGTTCCATGCTGTCCTCTTTGGCTGGGCTCTGTGGTCTCTTCTGTGATTTGTGGACACAGATTTCACAGGTGCTCAGGGTGGCATTGCCTCTTAGTTGCTCTGTGAAATATCAGCTGCAGGTTCTGTGTTGAGTTCATGTTCATAATGACTCCAAGTCACATAATCATATTTTGATTTAACTACATTTTGTTTTCAATAAAAGTCAGCAAAGATTTATTAAGCGTCTACTCTGGGGCAGCCCTCTGGGGACAGTGATGACAATGACAGTGAAGTGCCTGAGCCAGGTACTGTCGTGGACTCAGTTTGTCCTCACAGCAGCTCCACGCTCCTAGCACTGCATCTGAGATGCCTTGAGAAGCCGACGCTCACTTTTCTACCTGTGAAGTCGCTTGCTTGGCCTCCCGCTTGCTTATGCCCTGTTGCCTCCATACTGGGGCAAAGATCTGAGAAAACAAAACTACATGTGAGTGTTTAGCATTTATTGTTTCCTTGGTGACCAGTTGTGTGAAGCATTTTTGGAACATATTGCAGACAGCTCTGGGTGTGGCAAGAAGGAATGACGGTCCAGGTGAGAAGGACTCAGCACCTGCCATGTCTCGGATCCCTTTGACCTGGGTTTCTTGCCCCAAGGTCCCCTCCCCTGCCTGTACCCTTTGCTCCTGGCTCCAAGGAGCACCCCAAAGTTCCAGCCTATCCTGAGTGATGAAGATAATTATATTTTTTCCCTCTCTTTACTGGTAGCTGGGACAAAGTTGGGATTTTTTTCCATGAAGGTATTTTTACTATGGGTGAGTGGGTAAAATAAAAAGAGCAGAGGATCGCATAGACTTAAAGAAAGTGAGTGTGTTCTGCAGAAAGGCTGTGTGTTTGTTTAATCTAGCTCCCATCTACCTTGTAAGCAGCTTTCCCTCCGGCTACTTTAAGTAGTTGAGCAGGTTTTTCTTTTTCTTTTAAAAATTTATGTCCCTTTCATTTATTTATGTGTTTATAAAACAAGAGGCAGTTGAGGGCCATGGCCAAGAGCCCAGGTTCTGGAGCTGTGTTGCCCAGATCTGAATCCCCTGCGCCATGCAAAGGTCTCTATGAACTTGAGCCATCACTTAACTCAGCCTCTGCTTTCCTGCTGTAAAGAGGGGGGCTGTGTAATAGTTGTGCCCATTTCACAGGGTTAAGGTGGTTACATGGGAGGCTGTTAGGGTGGTTAGCAGATACCAGATGTATACTAAGCCTTAAATAAAAGTTAGCCTTAGTGATGTATTGTTATGGGCCATTTTTAGAAATGATGAATGTTGAGGATGAAAAGGGGCCATACAAATAGAAAACCAAAGAATACAAAACAAAATATGAAACTCAACCGCTTTCTACAAGTAAGACTTTTTTTCTTTTGATTGGAAATTATTCATCAAATTTGATAATGTAAGAGAGTCAAGAATATTTTATGTCCTATTTCCCCCTACCTTTTTTTCCCCGTAATTTTTATTTCAAAATAAGCTCTAGAGATTCTGAGCTGGTTCAGCAGGTCATGGAGTAAAATTAAAAAATAACAAGAGGGGGCAGGCACTGAGCTAGGTGCCAGGGATATGAGTGTGCCTGGTGGCCTACACCAGAGGTCATGCTTCTTGCTCATGGAATAGAGCAGATGACATTGCTTATCCCAGTGGGGTGTGAGAGAAATACTCCAGTTAATTGTATGTAAGGTGCCTTATGTGGCATAAAAATGACAAATCGAGCTAACACCAACTTGTCAACTTTAGTAAGGATGGTTCAGATTATTAGGGAGAGAAACAATGTTGTACATATTATACTAAAAATACCATTTTAATGTTTGTTTTTATTTTCATTTTGAAACAATTTCAGACATAAAAATACAAGTAATACAAAGAACTCCCATATGGCCTTCACCCAGATGCTAACATCTTATATAACAAATAGTACAGTTATGAATATGAGGAAACTAACACTGATACAAGATGACTGCATAATATTAGAAAGCTCTTATTTACATTTCCGCACTCGTTCCACTTTTGTTTTCTTTCTGGTCCAGGATCACCTGATGCATTTGGTTGTCTTGTCTCTCAGTCTCCTTTAATCTAGACTATTTCCTGTCTTTGTCTATCATGACCTTTACACTTTTCGTGAAGACTGGTTATTTTGTAGAATGGCTCTCAACGAGAGCTTGCTTCCTAATGATTACATTCATTATGCAGTTTTCACGAGAATACCAGAGCATTAGTGTTGTGTCCATCTCAGCGCACGTATCAGAAGGCGCGTGATGTCCACTGATCTCATCACTGAAGCTGTTGACTCTGGTCAGTTGGTTACGGTGATGTCATTGTCAGCTTCCTCCACTGTTAAACCACTGTTGTTTCCCTTTGTTCTTAAGTATGTTGTGGGAGATACTTAGAGATTGTGTAAATATCCTGTTTCTCAGCATACTTTTGCTCAAAAAATTGAACATTTATTGCTGATTCTTAATGTGTAACAGTTATTACTGTGGTATTTGCAAATTGCTGATTTTTTATTTTCATTATTCTTTCTACATAGTTGAAATTGTACTATAAGGAAGAGTTTCCTCCTCTTCCATAGAACATGAACTCAGAGATTCTTATTCTATGGCTACTGTATTAGTCTGCTCAGACCCACCACCAAAATGCCATCAGTTGGACGGCTTAAATAACAGATACTTATTATCTCCCAGTTCTGGAAGCTGGAAAGTTCAAGATCAGGGTTCTGACAGGGTTCGGTTTCCGGTGAGGGTCTCTTTCTGGCCTGCAGATGACCACCTTCTGCCCCTGTCCTCACATGGTGGGCCTGGGCTGGGGATGGGGGCACTGAGCTCTTTGGTGTCTGTATTTAAAAGGACATTAATTCCATCAGATCAGGGCCCACCCTGATGAACTCATTTAACCTTAAATACCTCCTAAGGGCCCCATATCCAAACAAAGTCACACTCGAGGTTAGGGCTCCAACTTGGGGGAGACAAAAACATTGAGCCCATGACAGTTACAATCTGTTATTATCACTATTTACAAAAAGGTTATTAAAAAATATTTGGAAAAGGGATTATTGCTAAAGTAAAGAAACTCTGTATTGACCATCAATACAAAGTAAAACTGAACTTCGTATCCTGCGGTGTGTGTGTACTGTGTGTGGCCTGTTGTGCTGCTTTCTGGGCGGGGTACATGACTTGGCTCCTGATCGCGAGAAGCGGTCATTGTAGTTCCTACCTACTCTCTTGTCCCTGTTTCCATGTTCCTGTCCATTAGTATTTACTCTTGTAAGAAGAATAAGAGAATTGATGTGTCAAACCTTGCCTGAGTCTGCTGGCTTAATTGGGTTGGATGACGATGGAAGGTGAGAGGACCCAGAAACCTGTAGTAATTGATAGATGGTGAGTCATCCCTGCAATTTGCATATCCTGTCCCAGCTTTAGAGGACTGTTGGGGATTTTGAAACCAAAACTTAACAGAATATGAATTTTGCTGTTGCTGTTTTTGAGTTCGTTACCCTTTGTGGCTCATTCTGAAGCTTTTGCTGATAATCATATATTTGCTAATGTCTAAAAACAGAACAGTTGGGTCACTGCTGTAAAGCAGATAAATACAGCAGTTCTAGAACCTGCTGACTTGGTGGATTCACATCTACAAGGGAAAGCAGTTTTCGTTGTAAAAATCCCCATTTCATATATAAGAAAGATGATTCCTATCTAGTCATGTTTTTAACAGTCATCTAGTAATTCTGTATTTTAACATCTAAGTAGCTACTTATATTCTGAATAGCTACGAAGCAGAGCACTTGAAACAATCTTTAAAACGTAGGGCTAGAGGAAAAAATATAAACCACATGATTAAACTGTTAACGGTGATCATCAGGGACAGTATAAGTCATTATGGAAATTAGGTGGAGGAAATGTCATGGTATCATTACCAGCTTCATATCAAACAAAAAGTCTGTTTGGTATGAAACCCCAGCCTTCCAAATAACTGGGACCACAAGTGCATGCCACCATACCTGGCTTTTTTTTTTTTTTTTTTTTTTTTTTTTTTTGTAGTCGGGAAGTCGCCCTATGTTGTACAGGCTGGTCTTAAAACTCCTGACCTTAAGCATCTTCCCTCCTTGGCCTTCTGAACATGCTGGGATTACAAGCATGAGCTACTGCGCCTGGCCTTGGGTGTGCTTTTGGAGTCAGATGGAAACTGCTTGAGAAATACAGAGAGCATCTTGTAGCTAGTCCAGTCAACTGAAGACATTTTTGGAGAACTTCTAATACCGCTTCCTTTTGTCATCTAGTGAAAGTAAAATATCTTTTTTTCTTAATCCTGTTTTGAAAGACATCTTATAGAAAGGAGGGCTCCCCTGCTCACTGCCTCTTTAGAATTGAACACTTTTATTATCACATGTATCTACATGTGATAATAAAAACAAAAACTACAGCAAAGACTGGGTTGTCTTTGGTAGGAATAGGAAATATATTTCCTCTAGAGTATTAAAAAGGGTAAGAGAAAACTAGTGAAACTGATTAGCTAATTTAGTCAACAAATTAGGAAAATGACATTTCCTAAAATTCTGATGGGGTTAGCTCTTACCTCCTCAGTGGAAACAGTAAACCACCTGGAATTTTACTTTTAGTATATGTCATTATTTGTATTTTAAATTTATCTTCAGTGTTGTTTATATATTACTTTAAAGTCACTCTTAATTTTTGAAATTATAATACAGAACTTTATTTTCTTTAAAAAGGGCAACTTATAATTAGCATAGATTGCTTTCCTCGAAATAAAAATTGTCATTCCATTCTAGCATCCTCTGCCAATTGCAGTGTGACTCGAGGTATGACTGCAGTTGTCTTAGAATAATCATAGGTCTGGTGAGTGCTTTAGGCTTCCACATTTTTGAAAAGAATGCAAGTATGGTGGACCTTTAACCACATATAAGTAAAATATTAAATGAAGCATGCTTTTAATAGCTATCCTGTCATTTTTAAGGTTTCAATAGTGTATGTTTAGAGGCAGCGAATTTAAAAGTGTTTGTATATTAAAGCTTAATAATCCTTAAGCATTATTAAGTTTCTGGTAAATTGTTCTGTTTGATGGGCTGTCAACAAATCGTATGGAAATAAGAGAGGAAATTGTTGTTGTTTTGGATTTTTTTAGCATGGAAAGTTATGTAAACCAAAAACAAAATTCTAAGGTCCCCAAGCCATCTGAACGGACCCCTCCTGTAGGCCAAGGACATTGCAAAGTTAACCTGAAAAACGTGTTCAGGCCATGTTGGAAGAGGGGGTTGGACATGCCTCATTCTACCGTTTTCCCTTTTGGAATTCAGGAAAAGCCAACTAGCATTAACCTCAACACAAATCTTAAGTCTGATAAGAAGCATTTACAGTCTATTCTTTCTGAAGCTTGCTACCTGAAGGCTTTATCTGCATGATATAACCTTGGTTTCCAAAACCCTTTATCCTAACCCATACATTCCTTTCTATGGAATAACTTTCAACCAGTTGCCAATCAGAAAATTTTTCAATCTACCTATGACCTGGAAGGCCTGCCTTCCCCTGCTTCAAGATGTCCTAACCAATGTGAATCTTACATGTTTCTGATTGATGTCTCATGTTTCCCTAAACTGTGTGAAACTAGGCTCTGCCCCAGCCACCTTGGGCACATGTTGTTAAGATTTCCTGCAGGCTCTGTCATGAGCCGTTGGTCACTCGTATTTGGCTCCCAGTAAACCTCTTCACATTACAGAGTTTGATTCTTCGTCGACAGTTACTATTTCCTGAGTATACAGCAACAGTTTAAAGCATTTAGGGTACCACTTTTTCTGTGATTGAGACTTTTTATAATGACCAAGATTCATATTATTAAAAAGGACTTAAATAATGGATATGAACTTTTTTTAAGTTTGAAATACTGTGCACATTTACAAAAACAAACAACTTCTTCAAAAATTGCTCAGCTGGTGGAATTAGTCTGTGGAGAATATTTTATTGCATTTATTTTATGGCAGTAAAATAATCTTTTAGTAAGTCATCTTGTGTTTAATCGGTCTAAACTTTGGTAACTTGGTAAACAGAAACTTAATCATTGGCATTGTAGCTTTTGGGTTTCTGAGAGATCAATATGAATATCAGGATTTTTCTTTGCTAGATATAATAGTAAAGTCACTTTAAAAGTTTATAACCCAAGGAATGAGTTTAAAATTCGGTCAACAACTGTTTCTTGTAGTTGGTTCCCGGGATGGACCAAGTGTGCAAAAATGAATAGATCTAGTCCCCACCCTTAAGGTAGCTGTAATATTGTATTGAATAATGACAACCATAGGCCAACTTTTCTCTCACTGGGAAAAATTGTGTTTTATCCTGTTGTGACAGCTAATGCTTATATTCTTACATTCTCCCTAGACTGTCTTTACATAAGAAATTACTAGAGTCCTCAAATAAAGAATATCATGGGGATTCTTAAATTTGACGGTAAAAGGCCTTGCATACAGGCAAAGCCCTTGTGTAGTGAGATGGCAGCAATGAAAGCACAATGTGTCATGTATCCCAGCAGGTTTGTACAAAGCCACAGCCACTGGCTTTCCATATATGTGTGTGTATATATATATATATATATATTTTTTTTTTACATATTAGTTTTTGGTTAAACAAATGCAGGTCTATTTTCAGTATTTCTTAGATTTCACATTCTTGATGAGCAGGGAAAGGCAATGTATTAGAGTTTATGTAAAAGAGATATTTGTGAGAAAATATTAAAGAAACTAACACGCTATTTAAGATCTGTATTATTCACCTAATAACCTTTGAGAGATCACTTAGGGCAATCTGTGTTGTTCCTAGGAATATGTTTGTGATGCTGGGTGGTTTGGTGGGAGACACTGTGAGAGTTAAATACTCACAGTCTGCATTTTATCTTGATGAAAACTGTTAGCCTCAAATGATTCAGAAGAATTTTTAGAGGTTTCCAGGTTTAAAATGTAGTGAGAACTGCCTGGATTAAATCTGGGTAGATTGCATGCTTGATTCATGTTCATAGCATATGGAGAATCAGAAATTAATGTTAATTGATCTAATTAGGAATTAGGATTCTCTGACATCTAATTCTCTGGTTTATTTTGCTCATCTTTTTTTATAGTTGATAGAATACATAGAATGCGTGGGAAGAGATGGGGAGAAGAGAGAATTATTTATGCAAAACTCATGTGATGGCAAATGCCCTTTTTCCTAAAGTAATGAAAACAACTAGTAGCAGTTTTGTTCTCTTGACAGTTTGTGAATAGGAATATCTGTGGGTAGGAGATATATATTAATTGGCATGACATATTTTTGAAAATGAGTCATGAAACTGTGACAGTTGTTTTTTACTAGGTTAAAAGAAAGTACTTGTTATTTTTGTTATTTGTAAAGCTCAAGTATTTTTTTGTGAGTATACATGCATCTAAATATAGATGAAAATATCCTGTTTTCAGCTATGAAAAAGAAATTGAGCTAATGGTTGTTTTATAAATCACACCCCTATACTTTGCATTAAAATATGAAGTAAATTTGTGTCTATACCGGGAAGTGATTTTCTGCACTTCAGTGTGATGATGGAAGTATAGGTGTGCTAAAACCTAAAGTGAAAAATCTTTGTAACAACTTACTGTACTGGGTAGCTCATTCTTATTCTCCTCAATTTTCAGAAACATTTTCAGGCACAAAAGAAAATTATGTAAGAAATGTAGTGTGGTATGTCTTATAAACAATATCCTCATGTTCTGAATACAATAGCTTTGAAATATTATTTGCTAAACAGTTATTTCTTTAGACAAAACTTGAGTTGCCTCTTGGCTTTTATTTTTTTAAAAACATGCATTTTTAGAAATAATCTCTTTGGCTAAAGAACATAACTCACCAGGAAAACATGATTAATTCAGTATATGAGAAAAGCTCTGAACTCAAAAGCAAGTTACTCTTTTTTTTTTTAAGCAGAATATGTCTTAGAAATTTGGATAGGAGAAATTAATATAGAAGATTGGGATTTAGATATCAAAATGCTGAGTACCCCATGCAGTCATCTGATTTATATTCCCAACTTCCATAGTTTTTGCAGGCTCCTGGAATGCAGCCTCCCACCAGGCCATGGGAAAGACTCAGCGGGACCACGCAGGATGGCTATAATGTCATCTCTGTCCATGTGGCACCCACTTCAAGACTCTAGAGTCCAGCTAGAAAGGACTCTGGAATCCTTTGTGTAGGTGACATTGGTGTAAGCACAAGCCTTTATCAGAAGTCTGAATCTATGTTTTCTTCTTATGACCCAAGAGATAAGAAAGGCCATTTCCCCTCCCTGCTGAGTTATTTAACTTTATTTCTCTTCTGTTCAGTGAGAATAATCTTATTTCAGTGTTGCGAAAACCACGTCTATGTGAAAGGTTTTTGACAGTGTTTAAAACATGATGTTGCTGTGGCTAAGCGTGAATGCTGTGTCGTGGCCCTGCCTCCTGCCTCTGGCCAGCCTGAGTATAAGAGGATCACTTTCTTTCTCAGCAGTGCCAGCTAAATGCCAGGAGCATGTAGAAGAGGAGAGGATGGTATCACAAATACCTGGGGACTGTTGTGTTTTTTTAACTCCAAAACCCACCACCAAATATCCTGTTTCCTCATCCCTGGGGTAATAGATGCATAAAGATAGGTGTATTTTGAAAACGTCTCCCTTAGAACAATAGACTCCAGATTTTTTTGGATCACATAGCTGTGTTTATGTGAAATCAGGGCATACAAATAACATGTATTGTGATGTATACATTATTGTCATATATAAGTATTAATGTTCTATACATTTTAATGCATATTTAAGAACTGAAAAAGGTAATATTAAATATTTTCAGTAATATTAACACTACAGAAAATCTTTTGCTCTCCATTAGAGATTTTTTCATGAAAGCAGTAAAACTAATTTTTGAATTTTCTGAAAATGTTTTAATAATGATTTTTTAAAGCCTAGTTCTAAGTTTAGCATATTTTGATTGTCGGTTTTAATGGCTTTCATTGCTGAAAAATACACCCCACAAAGATTTGTAAATACAAGTGGAAGAATTGTATCACTGGCCATTTTTACCAAATCATACGAAATTATTACGCTCCTTTTCTCAACACATCCAACCAGTTATACAAAGGTTTTTAGTTGACTTTCAGATGGTAGAATTTTATTCTGAAACTTATTGGAAGGTTATTGTATTTTTAAACCTTTAACAAATAGATTGAAAAGCCATTAACAAATGGGTTTGAAACTCTCTGGCAAGATTTCTAATACTCTAGAATATTCTATTTCCAAGTTCCTAAGTGTGCTGATACAAAAGTTTTCATAGGTGACACAGTTTCTTTGTTTTTGGCAAAAAGAAAACAAAACTGGAAATATTTCCAAACATCTGTTTGTATAATACTCTCTTTCAAAGCTTTGGTTTATCTTGAAAAGCAGTTAATTTCTTACTCAATGTTGAGTCTCACCTTTACTTTGAAAGGAAGTGTAAAGTGTGCTGATTTTTTTTTCCCCCTGCTAGATAACATACTACTGAGAAGTACCTCTGACCCCTGCAAAGGTCCATGAATTTGGAACACATGTTTTGTAAGGGAAAAGTGCATGACTCACCTCCTAAATTCCACAACTTTTTTAAAGTGCTTGCGTTCTTCCCTCTCAGCCATGCACAGTAGTTCTTTGAATACAGGAAATAAGTTAGCAAATACCCAAAGCAGACAAATGTTAGAATCATCTTGACTTTGATGCAATTCTAAAGCAAACTTCATAGGCTGTGTAATTTATTCTAATCCTTGAGTCTTCAAATATTGACTGGTGTTTCTATGCCTCTGCCAGCAGTATTTGCTGACAAAGGAATTCATTCAAATTTGATGCCATATTGGTTTTTACATGCTTTAAGCCATTTTTGCCTTGGTAGAAATGGCAAGTGCTTCTCCAGTAATATGTGGTTTTTAGTCTTTTGCTAGCAAAGGAACCCAGAAAGAAGCTTCTACATGTTAATCATTAAATTAATAAAATTTTGTGACGTACTTAATTTGTAGTGTAGTACTGCACAATGTTAAACATAGTGAAAAAAACTAGAGTTATTTGTCTTCAGGTCCTGAGTGCTTAGATTTTAAATGACTTGCGCATTTTGATAGCTCTGGAGTATCATTAGCTGGTATCTAGGCACAGTGTACACTTAAGGAAGCTTTATCATGAACAAAAATGAATGGAAGCCCACGTTTTAAATAAAGTCTTCCCAGTCATTTTAATTGTTGTGAACTATTCTTTTCATATCTGTTGAAATCATCAGTGCTTTGACCTCATCATGTGACTGATAGCGAGAACCCTGGGAGCTCAGGGCTCAGTCTTAGGCCTGCTACGTGGCTTCTTGTTAATTGGTCCTGTGTGTTTAACATTAGCTTCAGCCCATGTGGTTGTTTTTCAGGCATCCTCTTAAGCACTTGCATGTTTTGTGAGTGTTGCTTTAGCTTAGTTAAAGCCAGATGGTATGATCTGCAAATCCACTTAACTGGGCACATGTAACCTACAATCGGTTGCAATGCACTGGACCTGAGCAATGCATGGACGTCCCCTGCCAACCACCAACCTCTAAGCTCCTACTTTTCCTGGGGGTACCTCCCTTCCAATATACAGCTCATGACGCTCACATTAGACTGAGGAGGGCATTTGTCAAACAAGCTTTGTAAAGGCAGCCTTTTAGTATAACGTACATAGAGAAGTTCTGCTGTCTTGTCCCTGAGGAGCACACTGCCCTTGTGGAAGACCATTGCGACCCTTGCCTTAGAGCTGTGGTCTGCCCCTGAGTTAGACGCTTCCTTCGTGAGCACTTTGGTTTTTCTCTCCATCATTAGTATGAAAATAACAAGTGATCAAGAATTTAAACAGTACAGAAGCTCACCATTACAGGTGAGCTTCACCCCCTACCCCAGACACCTAAACTTGATCTTTATGCTTTTTTTGTGCTTTCTCAGTAAGTTTCATAGACAAACACATGAATGTGTAACCTTTAAAAAAAAAAAAAAAAAAAAAGTCAGTGGTAGCACATTAAACACATCTCTATCTTGCTTTTCTCACTCCACACTATTTCTTAGAGAACGTTCCATGTTGGTTTACACAGCTATACATAATTATTTGCCCTAGTGTTTGCTAGGTAATATGCTTGTGCCATTATTTATGAATTTGTCATGTTAGGCATTTTCTATTTTCTGCCATGGCAGATGATGCTGGCTCTCTCACACCATCTCGTTTCTCCCCTCATCCTTCTTTTTTTTTGAAATAATGCATAGTTTTTTTGGTAAAATAATAGTATTCACCTTACTGTGACTCAGTTATTTTTAGTACTTTGTGAAGTACTAAATTTGGCGATTTAGTATTGCATGATGTTAAATAGCATTGAGAAAAAAATTATAGATTTGTTATAGTCTCCTTCATGCTAAAGGCTTTCCTCCCATGTCCAGTGGTTTGTTGCTCTCCAGTCAGGTTTTAGAACGAGGTGCTGGAAGACAGACGACCTGTCCTGGGTATGTGGAGTGGCAGTGCCTGTCCACTGACAGTGGGGAAGAGGCCAGCCTTTGTGCTGCCGCCCACTGGCGGAATTATTAATATTTCTGGGGCCTTTCCACCAGAATGGGAATCCTCCAGTGTCCCCTCGGAGAGTGACCCAGGCCAAAGGTGTGATTGCAGCAGAGCAGGGGACAGCAGCGGAGGGCCCAGGCCTCAGAGCACAGATGGTCACTGGCCTCCTCCCGTGCTCCGTGACGCCCAGCCCAGCCCTGTGTGAGCTGGGTCTTCCCGTGCCCGAAGCCTCTTGGGCTGGGGTCTCTGAGGAATCAGTCCCGTGCCTCCCATGCAATGGGATGGCGTGGACAAGCAACAGGCAGCGCACCGTCTTTCTGCCGCCTGAACCCCAGCTGTGGAGCCCCTCAGCATCTGGGAGCACACAGCATCAAGTGGCCACCGGCACAGAGGTAGCAGCTTTGTCTCCTCTTCTGTCTGCTAGCAATCCTCTACTTCTTTTCTGTCTTTAAAAAATTCTTTGGCATTTCTCCTTTTCTATTGTCTGCTCTCCAATGTTCTTGTCATGTTTGTTGGTGGTGTTTTTGTTTTTCCCCCAATCTCTAACTTCCTTTACTGTCATCTTAGCAGAGCTTCTGGAAGGAAAAGAGATAAAAATGCATGGTCAGGTCATCTTTTAAAATGGGAATCCGGGAAAGCAGTGTAAATGGCAGCATGGTACCCTTCCTCTCATTGTTCCTTCAGGATGGATGCTGGGCAGGAAAGCAGGCGGCCCCTCTGTTGTGGTCATGGAAAGGAAAACAAAAGTTCTGGTGTAACAGAATTAGGATTTCATTGCTTCCTTCTGGAATCTTAACGAAGGTCCCAACCGTGAAGTCTGCTGAACACATCTCAGTTCACAATGCTGAACTGTACATGCCATCCCCTTCTCCATTGTCTTACAGGTTTTATTAATGATGTCTTTCAGTGATTGATTTTCTAAATGCACGGCTGTCACTCACTGCTTACTTTTTCAGTAGATGTGGTTATCTGGGGTACCCAGGGACACCTGTATTACATACCAAACTCCTCCCCATCTTCTCCATGGCTAGCCAGACCCTGCTTCCAAAGGGGTATGAGATTTAGGGCTTCTTGCCAGCTTGGTATCATCCAGCACCTTCTGGAAGCTTTGCCTTCACAGCTTACTTGGGGAACTCTAGTTTTAGAACATCCTTATCCCAGGATGAATGGAAAGAAAGATAACAGGAAGTATTAAATTATTTTAGCATATTAAATATCTGACTAAAAAGTAAAATGTTTATTTGAAGCTTTCAAGATCAGTTTCTTAGAGTGCTGTGTGATTGCTAGTGGTCATGCCATTTGGATGAGTGAAGTTCTTATTTGACATCCATTAAGTATTTGAGTGTCTTCAATTGCAAGTGGCAGAAATTTACCTTCCTCTAGCTTAGGGGATTGATTGGTTTCTGTCTCTGGAAAGGATGTTGGGTTAGGCTGGCCTCAAGATCCCCTGGGTCCAGAGATTCAAATGATGTCATCTGCACATGACTCTTATCTGTCTTATCCCATCTTTTCTGTGCATCAGTGGTGATGCTTACTTTACATGGCTGAAGACATGATTACAGGCAACTGCAGGCATATTAGCTTCATTTAGCATCTCTTCCCTGTCCCTGTGTCAGTTTCAAAGGAAGACCAGGAACCTGCAATGTCTTTGATTAGAATATTGGAGCTGTGGCTTCTCTTCCAATCTTTGTCCCTGCACTGCCACATCCACCTAAATGAAACACTTAAAGAGGTTATGTGTGTCTTCCAGGAATTAAGTGGATCTCTGGAAAGTTGTTTTGTGATTCATTTGAATTTGTGGGAATGTCTCCCAAGTGCAGGCACCAGAGCCCTGTGGTGGCTAAAGCCCTGGAATGGGCCAAGTTATCCAGGCAGGAGACTCCAGGGAGTGGCAGGAACTGTGCCCAGCTGGAGGGTGTATCCCCACAGCTACTCAGCACCAGATGAGTGATGCCGGGCCTGGTGCCAGGTCTTCCCATTTTTAAAAGAAGCCAGAAATCCAAATTTGTATGTAGATGTTCTCAAGTCTGAAAAGATTGGTGATTAATTCAAGCATTTTCTAAATCACTATCTGGGCCAAAGCACACACATCACTTGTGATCTCTTCTCAAACTCGTTTTTTAAAGTATAAAGCAAGATCAAGAATGCTGGGGCACTTTGCTCAAGGCCAGAGGGTGGTGACGTGGCTGACCAGGGCTCAGTCATAGGTCTCCTGACTCCCTGAGCCTGGGGCCCTTTTGAATGGACCACGTTGTAAGCTCTTGTTTTCATTGGCAATGTCTTTGTTTGAATTTTTTAAAAAGCCAATATTACCTCTGTACTAGATTATAAATTTTTGGCCTGAATTCAATAGTTTTATGTCAGATTCTGTGGTTCATGGGAGGTAGAATTTTAACATGACTACATTCTTTTGTATGAAGTTGACAGTGGGCCAGCCGGCAAGGATGTCCATAAGAGTCTGATTGAGCTTGCAGATACCAAGTTGACAGATGGGAGAGTTTGTGTCTATGTTATAAATTAAAGTAAGATTCTAAGCACGAGTTTAAATATTTCTGATGACATTTTAATTTTAGTCAAGTAGCCATTAATCAAAAGATTGACTTAATGATTCTTGTTTAATTGAAAGATCTGCTGAAGTGAATTAGTTTAGGCTTTTGAGTTTATGGACTCTGGAAAGGATGACCTTTGTGCTTTTATTCTCATTCCTACTCAGCTTTGATATCAGAATAACTTTATTTGGCTTGTCAAAGCATTTATTTTCTAGATATTGGAAGGTAGCTCAGATTTCAGAAGAAAATGTCAATTAAAATATACTTGGATCTTTGATTTTTGTCTTATCTGCAGATAGAAAGACATCAACTTTTGAGAAATGGTCTTAGGAAATGAATATTGGCTGGGCATGTTGGCTCATGCGTGTAATCCCAGCACTTTGGGAGGCCAACACGGGTGGATCACCTGAGGTCGAGAGTTCGAGACCAGCCTGGCTAACATGGCGAAACCCCGTCTCTACTAAAAACACAAAAACTAGCCATACGTGGTGGCACCCACCTGGTAGTCCCAGCTACTCGGGAGGCTGAGACAGGAGAATTGCTTGAACCTAGGAGGCGGAGGTTACAGTGAACTAAGATCACGCCATTGCACTCCAGCCTGGGCAACACAGCGAGGCTTTGTCTCAAAAAAAAGAAAAAGAAAATGAATATTGATGAAGCAGCTGTAGAAAATTGACCTCTTGCCTCAAGACAAATAAAAGTACATTTCCCAGACATTTTCAGCTGCCTGTTTTTTCCTGCCTCTGTAACTGATTCTAATTTGCCCTGCCTGTCCCTCTGAAACCTCAGAACTCTCAAATTGCTATTTGGTTTGCAGGGTAGGTTGTAATGAGAGCCACAGCATTCCAAGTGTGGGCTACATGCCTGAATCATATTAGAACTTCATTTTTTTTAAAGTTCTTAATTGTTTCAACCTATATTCATTGTAATATTATAAAAATTATTTCCAAATGAAAGCTGGTGCTCAAGTTGGCGATTTTTCCCCCCAGTACAAAATTAACAATTACACATGAATATCAGATAGTGAAAATCAGATAAAAAATGTTTAGGTAATCCCTCATTCTCGCAATAAGACACTTAGTAGAAAAAAGTAAGAAAAAATTATGCCTTTTTGATGGTCTTTGTTCTAAGTATGTTCTGGTTGCTACCAATACACATCAAAAATATGAACTTTGGTGTATAAATAGTCGTAGTTTCCCCATTTTACAAACAAATTGGACAAACTTTCAAGTATTCTGAAGGAGAGGTCGTAGGTATTGCACCTAATGTGGGTGGTTCTGTGTCAGCCAGGCAGCCTACTACTGTGTTCATGCGCATGATTCTAACCCTCGAAGCTGTATTGTCTCTGCTTCTCAGCTCCCACCCAAGCCCTCTGCACCTCTCCAGAAATAAATTGTGTGCAGATAGCTCTGGAGAAGAGCATGGTGTGGAGGGGATTGTGCAATGTGATGGCCTTTTTTAGGTGACATTATGGAAAATATTTTCTTAGCAATGCACCTGAGGTCGTTTTTTATACCTTTTTGGAGAACAAGTGAAAGTTCTGATCACAACTGCAGGGCCCTTCTGTTTGCCGGACAGGGACATAACAAGTCAGAACTTCCAGCTGTGAGTCACTTCAATAGCTCTGGATACCCTCAACTCTTATCTCTTAATAGTCCTAATTTTAGTTCTCTGTTCATTCACTTCTTAAAGCGAATGAACCTCAGGGCAGAAATTGTTCAAAGTCATTTGTTTGGTGGAAGGCATCCTTGTGTGCTTTATCACCCACAGAGTCACAAAGGAATTTTGTTTTCTTAGGATGGGTCCAGTAAGTGGAAAGTATCTATTTTCAGATACTGATAGGAAGGGATGTGAGGAAAGAGGAGAGATTTTTATCTGTAATGGTGAACTCATATCACATTTTAGGTCGTGAAGCTAGCGAGCATCCATTTGTAGAAGCCAGAAGCAATTGCAAAACTTGCAAAGTCTAGGGAATCTGGTATGACATATTTATTGTTTGATTTCCCTATGAAATTAATTAAAGTTAAAGTAGTATCCAGAATAATCATCATATCAAGTTATGCATTACACTTCTTCCTGTTGGGCCCTCATTGATCTTGAACCCTTTGTACTTACCTCGCTCTGGTTATTTTTGTTATTGAATTATGTTTTAAAATAGGCCCTCATATTTAAGTAGTAGAAATGTATCTTGGGAGATAAAGTGAGCCCTTTTTCAATCTGTGTCCTGAGATTTTTGAGGAGGGATGCACGGGCCTTTCAAGATAATTCCCAACCCACTCTCGACATCTCCTGTCTCCCCCCATGCTCATGCTGCCATGAAATAGCTACCCCTCCAGGCCCCCCCGCCACCTCTGCCAGCCTTTATACCCAACAGGGGCTCCACACAAGGGGTGCTTCCTGTTTCATCTCAATATGTCATAATTTGTAGGGAATTGTCTTCATTATAATCAGATTAAGTATCTCAGTGTCTCCTCTACATGTGAGAGGCTTTTTTGGTTCTTTTTGCATGTTCTTGGCTGAATGAAAACCAATTACTAATTATGTATTAGTCTGAGAACATAGTGTTTAGGGTGAATATATCTGAATTAATTAAGTGTCATTAATAATGCCTCTCAGAATTTATGAGCATATTCTTTGCTTGACTTAAAAATGGTATAAATTAGTGAGGTTTATTTTTTAAATGTCACACTGTGAGATGGCTTTGTGGGGACACCTCTGTATGCCTTAATTTCAGAACCGTTACCAGCTGGGTCTCACTTATTTATTCCTTGTCCAGTAGCTATTTAGTATTCCCATTTTTGCAGCTTAATTGCAACCTCTCTTTTCCTGCCAGTGTGAATTTAGTCTTACATCTGCAGGAGTGATACTCATTGCAGTCAGCCAATCTCACACACAAAAAAAAACCTGTGTGTTTTGCAGTGTTGGAGGGAACTTGCCTGTGATGTAAATTTCAATGCCTTGCTCAGGAGAGGAATCAAGGTACCTTTTCTGAGTTGGGCTATATAGTAATTTAAAAGGAAAGGCCCACATAAATGTTATGTGTTTTGCGTTAATTATATTTTTCATGAAGGAAACTGAGACAATTGGCTTTAATAAATAATTGCCTTAGAAATAGATTTTACATCCTTCAAGGATACTGTGTATGATTCATTAAGATTTAATGGAGCTTTGAGGAGTATTTATTTTCCCTTTTTTAAAATGACAAGAAATGTTATATGACAACTTTTCAGTCACACAGTTCTTTCCAGATTTACCACAGCTGGTGTAATTGTAGTAGCCCATGGTATATATTCAGTTAAGTGTATATTTCATCATCTGTCCTAAACATGTACTTAATTACTATTTTTTTTAAATAAGGAATCTTTTAGAAGTTTTTTTTAACACAATGAAGACTTAAATTTCACGCAGATATCTTATGAAGTTGCTAGGAATCTTATCTCACCGGCTGTTAGGAATTTGAAAGTATCTTGGGCTCAGCCAGTCCAGCTCCCTGAATTTTATACTCCAGGTAACTCATGTGAGTTATGTTGGCAGAGGAATATTTAAGATTGGGCTGAGTTCCAGGTACAGCCCTACTGTTTAATAGCTTGGACCTTCTCTAATCTCACTAAGCCTCAATTTCCTTATCTGTATAATGGGCATGATAATAGCACCTCAACCCCCTTGGGTTGTAAAGATCAGATAAGATACTGTGTCTGGAGTGCCTCACATGGGTCTTGGCACATGTGCACCTAGCATGAGCCATAAGGTTAGTGCCAGGTGTGGCAGTGAGTTAGGGCAAAGCTGAGCCAAGACTGAGGAGCTCTCCCCGGCTTCCTTCCTCCCCCTGCAACATGTCAGCTCCCCCTCTGCTCTCTCCCCTGCCCCAACTCTTGAGTCATACCATAATCAGGGACATTTTGGCGCTCTGCACTAGCCCTCTCCGCCCCCTTTGACCCTGTTTCTATTGATGTGGACAACAAAGCTGCTTTATTTTATGTCATCTTTGGAGCCCCAGCATGGGCAGCTTTGATGCCCAATGGCCGGGCAGCAAGGCAGTGCAGACCCACACCTGCAATTTGGGGGTGACTGGCACGGCATAAACAGGAACGGCATAAACAGGAACAAGAAGTCGCTCCCAGGACGCCCTGGGGCCCCAGCCTCCAGCTACTCTGTGTGGGGCGGGGAATTTCTAATACACTTGTTTTATAGGCCTGTGAGTGTGACCGGCAGTACAGAGAGAACTATCCTGTGTTTGCGAAAGGGGATTGACAACCATTAAGTATTTGACAACCATTAAGTATAAAGTGATATTGCTCTTTTGCTGTGAGAATTTTATTGAATATTGCAACCTGAAGGAACCTTAAATGTGGCCTGTATGTGATAGTATAACTGGTGCTTTCACTTTGTTCAGCTAACCTAAGAAAATTTTAATAAACTCAAAAACCACTTTCATCTTCATGAATTAAAAACTGTTTGGATTTCACAATGTATGCTTATTCCTATAGAGGGTGTATGATTCTTTCCTTCAAAATAGTAATGGTTAACACCAATCTTTCTGTTTCCTTTATGAACGTTATGTAACATATAGATAGAACTATGTGTGTGCGTGTTCCCAATATAAGTATCTTAGAAAAGTGTCAATTCTTTGTTTAAAAAATACTGATGAAAGGACAGGTGGGATGGTTCATGTCTGTGATTCCAACACTTCGAGAGGCTGAGGCAAGAGGATCTGTTGAGCCCAGGGATTTGAGACCAGCCCAGGCAACATAGCAAGACCTTGTCACCACAAAAAAATTTTTTAAATTAGCCATGCATGGTGGTGTGCGCCTGTAGTCCCAGCTCTCAGAGGACTGAGGCAGGAGGACCACTTGAGCCTGGGAGTTCAAGACTGCAGTTGGCCATGATCATGCCCCTGCACTCCAACCTGAGCAACCCTATCTTTTAAAATAAAATCCTGATAATAAGTGTAAAATAATGATGATAAACCACTGTTATCAATTTTAGGGTAGATCATATAGAATGGTTGGTCTAGGTAGGATGCCAAACTAATAATTTAAAGTTTTCTAAAACTGGAGACTTTGAAACCCAAGAATCTTTATTTTGAAGTCCGAAAGTTCACAGCCCAGAGCCCTATATAAAATATTGAAGTTAACAAATAGGATTAACTCAGCCTTCTTCAAGCTGGGAGCTCATTGCCATTACCTGCATTTGCACCAAAATTTGAACTAGAGACAGGGAATATATTTTAGTTGGGGTAAGAGCAAAGTAGCAGGCTAAAGGAGATAATTTTTCAGGAAGTTAAATGTCTTTTCAGTTATTAAGCAGCTCTGCAAGTAATCCATTTTAGTACAACTGATGAATGATCTCTAAGCCTCATATACAACAAAATAAAACGTGTTGTAGAAAAAATAATATAGGGGCTCATGGGTACACTATTGAAAAAATAGTTTACTAATTAAAAGCTTCTCTTTTAAGTAGTAGATCCTCTGTTTTGTGAAGTGTTTGTTTACAAGTCATTAAATCTAGCTACCACCTGACCAAGACATTTTTTGGGGGGAATCTGGAGGGGAAATAAAGCCGAAAGCAATGTGATGCAAATGTAAAGAATGAAAGGCCACCTGGAAGAAAGATAAAGTAGCCATAAAGTAGCTGTCAGATCTAACTCAGTATCCTACCCCACTACTAAATTATGAAGGTGTAGATACTGCTCTACCAGGACATATTACAATCTGCAAAATGAGAGGTTAGACTATATGATCTCCGAAATTTTCTTTTAATTTCAGCATCTTATGATTCCATGTAAACCAAGGTATAAGTGTAACTATCTTTGATTTTTCTTCTTGTCTCATTTCTTGTCTTCTTAGATAAAGAGGACCAAACATTCTCTACCTCTTGGGGTAGTCTGGTTTTGGAAGATGGGGAATAGCTAAAAGTTTGTGTTTCCCTGACATTTAAATGACACAGTAGTCAGAACTCTCCATCCCTCAAGGGCCATGTAGGGCTGCACTCCTTCCAAGAAGCCTGTCACCCACACCCGTGACCACGGGCTCCTGCTCTGTGCTTCTGTGGCACTTGTTGTCTGGCTTCAGCATTTCTTCTGTGCTGCTTGGCATTTTACTACATGTGAAGGTCCTTGCACCATCGACCACAGTGGAAAACTCCTTAACAGTCAGGGATCTTGTTTTGTACTGACTTTCCATTTCCAAGTGATGGTCCTGGAACTCCTTTCCCCTTTATGTCACACTCAGCCAGCAAACACCCTCCATCCTGAAGGACCCCTGTCATCCCCTGTCTCTGCACCTGCACCCTGGGGTCGAGCTCTGCCAGAATGAGGAATGTCATCCACAAGTTCGCTTGGTTCCTATACATGAACCATCACAAACTGTGGATGACGCTCAGCTCTGCCCAGAAGCCCAGCCTCCTGTCTCTATTTAAACTTGTCCATCTACATTCTGCCGTCCCTTTCTAAAGCTCCCTGTGTTCTCTTTAACCTTTGAAGTCCTCAGCCTGCCTCTCACTCTCAGCAGGTGGCCATGGCCCTAATTCCCAGAGAAAATAGGAGCCAGTGGATGGGAGCCCCATCTTCCCTCCATCAGTTCTGCCACCTCCCCATGACACCTATCTCTTTTCCCTCTTGTGAATAGGAAAGTTGCTTCCCCCTCAGAGCCTCTCCTTCCTGCATGCCTGGATCCCATTCCCTCCCACCTTCTCGAGAAGTGCTGCGGAATGTCCCTTCTCTCTCAAGTCCTCCCTCTGTCCCCCATCCCTCTTCATCTCGCTCTTGCCCTTCCCTGCCAGGCTCCTTAGAAATGAGCCATGTGCAGTGCCAGCATTTCCTTACCTCAGCTTACCTCAGTCTGAGTTCCATTGCTACACTCCACTGAAACAACTCTGCCAAGATTGCCAAGGACCTCCCGTGCTGTTCAATCTGGCTGACGTTTCGCAGTCCCTGCCTTCTCAAAAGCGTCATGTTCATCCCATAGCATGTTTGAACCCCCTTTTCCCTTCACTTCCATTGGGTAGCCCTGTGCTTTTACACTTCCTGCCTCGATAGCAGTTTTCCCCTTTCTCATCCTCTTCTCCAGGCTTTGAAACGTTCCTGTTTGTGAAGACTGCTTCTCCGCCCTCCTCCCCCTCACGCCATCCCCTCCCCAGGTTACCTCATCCGCTCCTCTGGGGAGCTAATGTCTGATGCACGGATACACACATTTTTATCTCCTGCCCCTGCTGCCCTTGGGAACTTCAGACCCACCTGTCCACGGCCTACCTGACATTGACACTTAGATGTCCCAAGAGCACGTGAAATTTAACAAGCTCAAAACTGAACTCTTCTCTTAAAATGCATTCTGCCAGTCATTGGACTCACCAGCTACCCCCGCATGCATGCAGCATTCCCTCCATCTTTCCCTACATTTCTAGTCTGTCATCAAGCCCGGTAGATTTCAGCACTTCAACATGCTAGAGTCTGTCTGCTTCCTTCGTCTCTGCTGCCTCCTCCACCCTCTGCTGAGCTGCTCTCCTCTGTCTGGTGCAATTCTACAGCAGCCACTTCCCAGTGCTCCTGGGCCTGCTGTTCATCCCTTTCATGCCACGCACCTTGGGTATTTCTGCATTATTTTCCCATTAACAGTGCCCCTCCTCTCCAGGACTCGCCTTCTCCCTGGAAGCCCTGTCCACCTGCTCTCTCCTTTCTCCACGAGCCATTGCTGCCCAGGGAAGCCTCACATGCCTCTCCCATCTGGCCTGGGCCTTTTCCATACTTGCTCATGGCCCAACGTGCTTCTCCCTCCTGACTCTGTCATTGTTAGAGTTCTACACTTGGGGCAGTTCTTCAATTAATGTGTCTGCCCCTCTGGACCATAAGCCCCAAGAGGGCAAAGACTGGTGTCCGAGCTGTACCCAGCACAGAGTGGACTCTTAAAGGTTGTGCTGACGCGAGGATGGGTGGGGAAGGAAAATCAATAAGGAAAATTCTCAGTTTACTCATTCCATGTTGGCTGAAGTTTTCATGTTTTCTCCACAAAACATGTTCCAGAGCAGGTACCATAAAGCAAAAGGATGCAGAAAGTTTCTGGTTTCCTGTTTCCTTTCTGAGAAGAGTCTCTTCAGCGATACTGATTTAAGCAGCCTGAGGAGGCATCAAAGCTTTGGAGGATCCGCTGAACGCATCACGTGCATTAAAATAATCAGTGTCTGATCCCACCTCCACGTTGGGTTTCGCTTTCTCTTGTTCCACAAGATATCGAAGTGCTGATTGAGTTGGCATCCAGCTTCATTCGCATTGTGTTTATTATCGCAGGACTTGGATTTCCATTATGATTTTCTTTTTCTGCTATTTTTCAAACTTTGATATTCCACTGATAGCATAAAGATATATAAACTTTAATTTTTCATAGATATACTCTGGGAATGACAGTATCATAAGATGCTTGAGTAAAGTGAACTGGAGAAGCTATATGATGTTAGATTCCTGTTTTCGTTCAGTGGGTTTGAGAAGCTAGCTGTCAGCTGTCACTATCATTCCTCTGTTGTGTTTGCCTTTTCTCTCTGGCCACCATTCCTTTCTTCTCTTTGCATTTGGCCTTCTTTAGTTTAACTACAGCATATCTAGGTGTGCTTTGAGTATTCTTACTTATATATTGCTTTGAGTATTCTGCTTTTTTTGTTTTTTGTTGTTGTTTGTTTTTTGTTTAACAGACATGGATCCACTCTGTCACCCAGGCTGTAGTGCAGTGGTACAATCACGGCTCACTGCAGCCTCGAAATCCTGGATACAAGTGATCTTCCTTCGTCAACCTCCCAAGTAGCTGGGACTACAGGTGCACACCACCACGCCCAACTAATTTTTGTTATTTTTTTTATTTGTTATAGACGAAGTCTGTTGCCTAGGCTGGTCTCAAACTCCTGGGCTCAAGCAGTCCTCCTGCCTCAGCCTCCCAAATTGCTGGGATTACATATATAAGCTGCTGTGCCCAACTGTATCTACAGATTTATAACTTTGATTAGTTGTGGAAAATTCTGAATCATTTTTTTCAAATATAATCATCTTTTGTTCATCTTCTATTTCTGTATAATTTCTCACAGCTTAAAAAATTCTGTATCTGATCATCTTAGTAACTAAAGTCTTGAAAATATTAATCAGTCATTGCTATCTCTGTGAGCTCATGTTTGATTGATCTTCATCTGTGGGAAGCCTGGAGGCCTGGCAGGGGTTGCTGTCCTCCAGAGATCATTTGCATTTACTTCTGCCAGGTGTTGGGGCCACTTTCAAAGGCTTCCTTCAAGGATCTCAGGTTAACGTTGAAGACTTTATTGAGCTCCCAGCTTTCGTTTGGCCCAAGTAAGTGTTGAAACTGGCATTTGTCCTCGGAGTCCCTCCTTTCAGGCTTGCTTAATGGTCCCCACACTCCCTGTGGATTAAACTCACTTTGGGGGAAGAAAGGAGCCTTGGAGATTCCCTCTACTGTCTGTGAACCCAGCAATGTGATTTAAAAAAACAAAAACTGCTCTATCAAGCAGCTCATTCTTTTGTTGTTTGCTCATTTTGTTTTTGTAACTGAGGATCCTTCAGCATACCTGCCTTCTATCCTGCTGGAAGCATAAATCTTTGACATGGTTTTTATTGCTAGTAACAAGGAAAGTCAATATGCAAAAATAGTTAACTAAGAGAAAGTTCAGGTTTTTCAAAATCATGTCCAAAGCTGTCCCTTTCATTCACTGGAACTTGATCTTACCCTTTATCCTTTGGAAGCACATCTTTGCTTTTGTTCTTGACTCATGTCCAACCCACCTCCTTCTCTTGTAGTCCTGGGACCACGTGTCTTCTTCCTTCCCTGAATGGAGGTTCTTCTTTTGGTAAATTCATGCCCCACCCCAATCTTTATTTTTAAACTTAGTTCCTGTAAGGGAAGTAAAGAGCACACAGATGAGTGTTGTTCTTGGAGTTCAATATATAAATCACATCCATTAATCCAACAAATATTTACATGAAAAATGTAAAAGCTTGCTTTCTCAGATAACGTTTTCTTTACAGAAGGAAGTTGTCCTGGACATGTGACCAAAGGGTCTGTGGGATGAGGTTCTGGAGGGAAGGTAGGGAGAGTGGATGGGCAAGAAGCAGGGACAGGTGGCATGAAGACTGAATCTCCCTCACCACTGCCGTCCGGTGGCCACCATGGACCCAGCATCAGACAGACATAAGTGGGAATGAGGAAGGCAGGAAGAGAGATTATGATGGCAGAGGGAAGGAGGGTGGGTCGGTGGGTGGGAAGAGAAGTTCCTGTGTCCACCATGTTTTTTTTCCCCAAGGTACACATTCAAGTCAAGTCCTCCTCACCTGGATAGTAATAACCCATGCTATTTATTTTCTATTTTTCCAGATCAATGAACTGAGCCATGTTCAAATCCCTGTTATGTTGATGCCAGATGACTTCAAAGCCTATTCAAAAATAAAGGTGGACAATCACCTTTTTAACAAGTAAGTACAAGTATGACCTTTCATAAGACTAGCGTGGCTGCTAGGAGTACAAGTTTTGTGAATTTTTGTAATCACATAATTTGTCAATGGGTGGGAGTAAAGTTTTGCTGATGAAGTTAATCCTGTGATAAACATAACCATCTGTCATTTTTAGAGAAGCAACAGCAGGCTCTCTGGGATAATATCCTTTGCCATATGGCATATTGTTCTCTATGAATATCTTATACGTTGAAAGTGATATTCTCATTATAATTCAAATTTTTGAAGCTATAAATTGCTTGGAGTTTTGAGCAGTTATGAACCTCTGCTCTTGTACACAGAACTTTGAAAATGATGATTTATGAACAGCAACGACTCCATCATAGAACAATAAAGACCGAAGGTACATTTTCATAAGGCACAATTAGATGCCATGTTGGGCATTGAGAACATTTCTCCTTCATTTGAATGTCGTTTTAGACGTCATTATGAAGCACCTATTATATGTTAGGTGGTCCATTGAGAGCTAGAGATGCAATGATATAGAAGACATGGCCCTGCCCTCAAGGGGCTCAGAGTACAAAAACTGACACATATACAAACTGCTATAGTTCAGTGTGCAAAGTATGATAAGGGAGGGGTATGTGCATATGTATAATTTATATGCATATCTGGTTGCGTGGGAACACAAAGAGGGAAACAATTCTGAATGATTAGGGTGAACCTCAAATCACTCCCATGTGAGGATCATTATGAAATTTTTTTTTGAGATGGGATCTTGCTCCGTTGCTCAGGCTGGTGTGCAGTGGTGAAATTGTATCTCACTGCAGTCTCAAATTCCTGGGGTCAAGCAATCCCCCTTCGTGAGCCTTCTGAATATCTGGGACTACAGGTGCAGGTTACCATGCCCAGCTGATTTTTTAAAAAACTTTTTGTAAAGACAGGGGTCTCACTATGTTCCCCAGGCTGGCCTCAAACTCCTGGCCTCAAGCAATCCGCCCACCTCAGTCTCCCAAAGTGCTGGGATTACAAATGAGCGGTGTAAGCCACCATGCCAGGCCAATTATGAAATTTCTTCAGGGGGCCATTGTCCTTATGTGAAGCTGATGTTAATTTTTCTTATAACAGTGTTTAGAAGCTGACTTTGAGGGAATTTTCTGTAAGCAAATTTAGAATGTGGCATTTATATAAAACAGGCCTTTTAGAGGGGTGAGGGAGTGGCCCTCCTTTCCTCGGCAGTAGCTGAGAGGGAACCTTGCTCCGCTGCCTCTTCCTGACTCACTCTCCCGCCATTGTGCTTTTCCCTCACTGCTCCTCCTGCCTGGCCCCTTCCTTCCCCACCTCTTGTTCTTTGAAGAATGGCTGCAGTGTGTGGCCAGGATTTAAAGAGGTCACATAGTCCAAGCGTGCCTGTGACAAAGGAGACAGACAGACATCCGTCTAGCCCCCTGTGTCTCCTGGATCTTCCTGCGGGTTGTACCTGGTTCTAGGAAGCACACCTGTCCTTTTGGTAGACAGTGAACTCCGAACCCTTCTTTGGCTACCTGTGGAACTCAGTGGTGGCAGATGCAAGTCTGATTGACTCTCTCTGAGCTTTATTCCACGCTGTGACTGTTTCAGAGAAAACATGCCGAGCCATTTCAAGTTTAAGGAATACTGTCCGATGGTCTTCCGTAACCTGCGGGAGAGGTTTGGAATTGATGATCAAGATTTCCAGGTAAGTTGCGTTTGTAACATTTGCTTCCAGTAGGAAATGGGTTTTGCCATGCCTTTTGCTCTGTAAATTAGGATCTATATTTTTTGTCAATAAAAGTATTATATAATAGTAATTTTCATTTTGTGTAAGAAGTTTTTAATGTTCATGCTGAAGTAAAGGGTTCTCTTGATTGGGGACCTCTATACATATGATACCGGTATAAAAGTCAGTAGGAAAATATATTACTGTTCTTTGGAAGGAGACTGAGCATGTGAGGGTTTTATATAATACTCTCATTTCCAGGTGGAAATTAACAGGCTAGCAGAGCCGCCTGTTAATTTCTGCTGTCAGACATGTCAGTAGCCTGTGTGAGTGTGCATGTTTTCTGTCTTTGTAGAGGCTACTTAGGACTCTCAGGAATCTTTATCTTGCTGATTTGCTGCTTTTCAAGTTGGTCAGACTCTTGCTGCAGCATTTTTGTCAAAGGGCACCCTTTGTGCACTGCAGTGCTGGACTGTGGAGTGACCATAGCACTGTGGTCAGCACCAGGAACCCAACATCCTGGGCGTGTCTTGTGGTGCGTCTTCCTCTTCATCTTGATTCCCACCACGTAAAAATGTGCACTGCTGCTCTCCTCCCCACACTGGCCTGATCCTTCATTCTAACTTTTAAACATCTGTTTTAACTCTTTAAATAACTGTTGAGCCATGATCATTTTTTTCTAAGAAAGGATTTGACATTGGTTACCCAAGTTTCATATAGCGAGCCAGATTCGTAAATGCTAAGGATTTTTTCTAAAAGTGGAAATCCAAGTGACAGGTTGAGCATACCAATCAGAAAATCTGAAATCCAAAATGCTTCAAAATCGAATATTTTCTGATCATCAAGATGCCACAAGTGGAAAATTCCACAGTTAAGTGCTCAACACAGCCTTTGTTTCATATACACAATTATTTAAAATATTGTATAAAATTACCTTTAGGCTATGTGGATAAGGTGTATATGAAATAGATAAATTTTGTGTTTAGACTTGGGTCCCATCCCCAAGATATCTCATTATCTATGCAAATATTCTGAAATCTGAAAAAATCTGAAATACGACTGGCTGCAGGCATTTCAAATAAAGGATGCTCAACATATACTGACTTAAGTCCCTTCAAATCTAGTCCTAATTTGCCCTCAATTTAAGATCTGAATTTATCCTGCATTAAGTGACATATTGCCACCCTGGGTGACTACAGATTGAGTACTGATACAGCTTACCCTGTATTTTCCTCTGAAGAATAGGGTCCCTGAGGCAAACTGAGATAGTTAGCACACTTTCCTAAAGATCTGTGCTCCCACTGCCCTCTCTGTACCATTGCCAAAAATTTCCAGGAATTTCTCATATGTTTACTCAGGCATGAGAGAGGCTGCCATGTTTGGAGAAAGCAGTGCTAACCAGGCTGCCAGTGACATTGTCTCATGATGGCCTGGGGTTGTGGTTTGCATGGAGGTCCAGACCCTGAGCTGAGGCTCTGTGTACACAGAAGAGCTGAGGGCTGGCTAGTGGGACAGGAAGGATGTGGTTGCTTATCTGCTATTAAAACTGCATGGGAGCCAACACTCCTGTTAGGGCATTTCTTTTTTTTTCTTGAGACAAGGTCTTGCTCTGTTGCCCAGGCTGGAGTACAGTGGTGTGATCATAGCTCACTGCAGCCTCAAACTGCTGGGCTCAAGTGATCCTCCCACCTCAGCTTCCAGAGTAGCTAGGACTACAGGTGTGCACCACCATGCCCAGCTAATTTTTTTGTTGTTGTTTTAGAGATTGGGGTCTCACTGTGTTACCCAGGCTGGTCTCAAACTCCTGGCCTCAAGCCATCCTCCCAGAGCATGAGCCAGTGCACCTGGCCTTGGGGCTTAATTTTGAAGGGAGAACTTAGATCACAATTATGGACTTGAAATTTACTGCTATAAAAATAATTAACTTTTAACAGATAATTATTAGAATAGTAAAAAGCGTTTCTCTGAAATTAAAATTAATAATTCTGTATCATTTTAGAACCATTACTAAATTTAAAGAGGCCACCTGAAAATGAACTAGGTGCTTTTTTTTTTTTTAAGGGAATTAACAGCAGGTACCTTCAGTGTCTTAAGAAAATCTCCTCTGCCTTAAGAAAAGCTGAACACCAGTGTGTTCCTCCTTCTGTCCACGTCCTTTTTTTGTTTGTCTGGGTTTTCTTTTAATAAAACAATTTCACTGGCATTTCACAGAAACTGACTTTTGAGGGCCCATGCATCTTATCTTGTTAGATTCCTCAATTCATTATTGAAATGAAGTCTTTCTATTTCTTGTCATAATCGATTCTGTCAAATGAGATCCAAAATGAACCCATTACGGTCTGAGTTCTGCACTGCAGCAGACAAAAGTAGTTTTTAAAATTTCCTCAAATGACCAATTTAGTTGCTGAAATGCAAAGACATGAACTGGTTTTCCTTCCCTTTTTTTCACCCTACAAAGAAAACTACGTAAGTTGATATTGAAGTCAGTGCAAACTGCTGAGTACAAACTTTGAAAGAAAATTAGGCAAGTGGAGGATGATTCACAAGTAACTAATTGGCAAGTCGGTTAAACTCTTCACATGAGAGCTCCCTGTTGGGGAGAGTGGTGTGAGTGTGATTAATCATTCGAACACTCTTTCCTTAGCTCTGCCTGCTGCTTTTGGCATTTAAATTGTTGCTTTCTCTTTGGCAACTGTATTTCTATTAAAAAAAAGAAAAAAGAAAAAGTGTGTATTCAGAGTCACTTCAGTACTGCAGAGGTATGCTCTTCTTCCCTCCTCAGTCCTATATTTCTTTCCCAGTGTCTGTACCTCTTAAAATTCTTCAGCAGGGTCAGGGACCCTGAGTTCCAACTGAAAACAGGATCGTAAATCTGGGGATGTATCCCAGTCTATTGGCTACTTGGTTTGGAAGAAAGGAGGGCAGTTGTGACAGCTCTGGCTCCAGGGTCACCTTGCAGGCCCCTGTATACTGCAGGGATTCAGGCGGCAGTCGGGAAGGGGCCAGGACCTGGGGCTTCAGCTGCCTGGCACATTGTTACTGCCCAGACAGTTCAATCCTCATGCCCAGTCCAAGTAACAGGTATCATTTGGCACATGTGGTGCCAGATGACTAAAAGCAACCTTGTTTTCCTCTCCCGGAGCTTGCTAAGGTGCCTTTGCTGAGTAGAGTCTCCCGCCGGCCACCTCTGTCACTACTGGGTACTGGCTGCTGAAGACTGTGTATATCGGAAAAAAACCAACTCTTGTTCTGAGCTTATCAATGTGAGCTGCTTTTTGAATACTCTTTCCCAACTGACTTGGAAAGTAGGATCAGTGACCTAGGCTCTCATAGTGTTTTGGAGGACACTGGATAGCAGAAGGGGAACAGGCATTGCCTGCTGTGTTTATTTTTCCAAACTGCTTGCATTTTGGACAAGCGACTCTAAATCAATGTGGTGGTTAGGGGCTCCATCGTCTGGTTTATCTCATATTCAGACCTTTCCATTCAGCCAAGTGGGTAAATGGTCCTGACTTGTCTTGGTTGTGTGACCACCTTTTTGCTACACCTGAAAAAAAGTAGGTATTGGTCCCTGGAGACCACTCTGATTAAAGTAGAGCATAGTTAAGTAACCTACGCAATTGACCCCTACTGGTGAATTTAAACTTCTTAAAAAGTTTTTAAGATAAATGAAAAGGATAATGAAATGAAAAATGAAAACATTCCTGCTTTCTCATTAAACATTTGTATCTTTACTCTGGTTTTGATTTCTGGAATATCTTTTAAAAATGACTTTTCCTTGTTAAAGACAAATTCAGAGAACAATTCTAGAATATTCATTGTTAATAATAGTACCATGTAACATACATATGTAAACCTCTGTGTGTGTGTGTGTGTGCGCACGCACGCTCGCGCATGTGTGTAACCAGTGCTTCTAGATTCAGAACTTTTTCCAGTTCATTAGGGCGTTTTTAAATTGCATGATTGGTTTCTAATATGCTCAGGGTTGAATCAGTGTGGCATCAGGGTTCTGATCATTGTTTGGCCAGCATGATATCCATCGTCATACTTTAAAGGTGTGTTTCAGGATGAATGCTGCCTGGGAGGCCTCTTCTGTGACTATAGCCACAGTCCTGCGTCTACCATTACCACTGCCCCCTTAAGCCCTGATCACCCTGAGGTCTGGGATTTCATGCATAATTATCCAGTCAGAGTATTTGTTTGTACCTACCACATGTCAGGCTCTGTGCTAGCCGTTTTAGGGAATGCAGAGAGAAGAAAGGGTGAAGCATCACTTTCATTAAAAACTATTGCATACCAGATTCTGTGTTAGATGCTAACGAGATTTACAGAAACCCAGCATCTTGATTTGTAATGTTCTTCATGAAAATCTGCACCCCTCTTTCCAGTCTCTTTATACTCATTTGATCGTCTCTTATGTTCATACCCAGAGAGACTGGAAAGAGGGGTGCAGATTTTCATGAAGAACATTCAACAGCCCTGGGAAGTCAAACAGAGGCTTCAGTTACATTTAGTAGCTGCCAGAGAGGGTTGCCTCCCAGAAACCAAAAAGTTATGCAGGAGGGAGCTGATGCTGTTAAACCTAAATAGACCACACATTTGAAAGTGAGGCCTCTTGTTCACTGTGGAGGATAATACCGGGTTTGCTTTTCCCCTACCGTGTCTCCTGAATTAGAATCCCTCATTATTCACATCTGATGCCCTTTCTTCTTTGTGTTTGTAACAGAGAGTTCTAATTTTAAAATAATTAATTTTAAGAGCTAACATTTTAAACTTTTGATGTTCTTATTTCAAGTTTAGAAATAAAATTCTAAAGTGTTAAGACCTTCAGTGTATACTAAACTTGAAGTGGGGCAGCGGGAATTCTGCCTTTATCTCTAGAATATCAAGTCTATCCTCTGAAACTTTCACTTGTAGATTTCTCACTTTGACTTTAAACTGCCTGAGGGCAGGAGCAGTGTTTGTGTTTCCTGGCTGCCTGTCCCCCGGTTAGCACAATGCTGGGCTCAGCAGGCACTTAAGAAATATTTGCAGTCAGGACAGTGGCCACACCTGTAATCCCAGCTACTCAGGTGGCCAGTGCAGGAGGATCTCTTGAGCCCAGGAGTTCGAGACCAGCCTGGGCAACATAGTGAGACACCATCTCTAAAAACATGAAAAATAAATAAGTAAATAAGAAATACTTGTGAAAGAAAGTGAGTGAGGGCTAATGGGGACTTTGAAGAGAAGTGAACCCTCTGGGCCCAAGCAGAAGGCGGGAGAGCCCATGAAATGTGAAGGTATTTGGATGGTGGCAGAGTGGTGGGAGATAAAGATGTTACAATAGCAAGAGACACAAAGACACCAGGGACACTGGGCCGATTGTGCTGCCAGCGAGCAGCCCTGTGGGTTTTGCTCAGGGGAATGGCGATGTCATGACGTCTGTATTTTCTTTTCTTTTTTCTTTTTCTTCCTTTTTTTTTTTTTTTTTTTTTTTTAAGACAGAGTTTCACTCTGTTGCCCAGGCTGGAGTACAGTGGCACAATCTCAGCTCACTGCAGCCTCCCAACTCCTGGGCTCAATCGATCCTGCCACTTCAGCCCCCTGAGTACCTGGGACTACATGTATGTGCCACTATGCCCAGCTAATTTTTGTATTTTTTGTAGACACAGGGTTTTGCCATATTGCCCAGGCTGGTCTCGAACTCCTGGGCTCAAGCGATCCACCCACCTTAGCCTCCCAAAGTACTGGGATTACAGATGTGAGCCACTGCACCCACCCGAGGTCTGTATTTTCTAAAGATAACTGCATTGTAATTTATAGAATGCATAGAAGGGAGATAAGGAAATCAAGAGGCTATGAAATCCCGGTGAGCCAAGCCTCTGTCACCCACCATGTAAAGCACGGAGCAGCTTCAAAAGACATTGAGAGAAGTAAACCCACAGGTTCAGTGGCCAGTGGCAAAGGACAAGAGCCACAGAGGCACTGGGACCTGAGAGGCTAAGAGAGCAGGGATGCGGGTCACAGAGGGAGGGATGTTTGGGGCTACAGGTGGATAGAAAGGAAGACGGAGTTGAGTTTTTGACCTGTTGACTGACCGTGGTGGTGGGATACCCGATGAGGCTTGTGGCCTGCATTGGGCATCCTGGGTCACAGCTCTGAATGAGGTTGGAGCAGAGGTCCAGCTGTGGGGAGGATTGGCACAGTCGTGCTTGTGGGACTCCTCTTTGGTCCAACTCTTAACACTCAACCTACACCATCACCCCTGTGCTTGCTCCTCGAATGCCTAAGCACTGTCATTCCTTTATCACCAGTTGTTGCCTGTTGGGTTTGCTCCGTTTGTCCTGACAGGTTAGCTGCCCTGGAAGGAAACTCCACCCCGCTCAGAGACGCACCGAGGCTGAGACCCAAGGGAGGCCCCTCTCTGATTAGACAGCCTCTTGATAGACTGGGGGAAGCTCCCTCACAGCCCGTCAGGGTCAGCAGGCATTTCTTGCACTGTTTCAGGTCCTGTTTATGAGCTGAGTAAATTACTGTTCCTACCACCACCTGCCCCCACCTGGGACCCCAGGCTTCCTGTTAGCCTGTGTTTCCCGTCTCAAACCTGCTTTGGGTTTTGCCTCGTGGCTTTTGACAGAGAGCTGACAGCCAGTCATCCTTGCCACTGGGTGCTTCTCTCCAGGTTAAACGGTGTGTTTACCTTGAGCCTTGGGGACAGGTCCCTGGTTTTTTTTTTTTTTTTTTTTTTTTTGAGACAGAGTCTCGCTCTGTGTCAGGCTGGGTCCCTGGTGTTTTAATCATCGTCAAACAGCAGCTGAGATTTTAAAAGATGATCTCATGGCACTCTGTGAAGTTTCTGCAACTCTGCTGCTTTCTCTGTTGGCATTGCCTTTCATTTTTATATTCTTTTTTTTCTGATAAGTTGTTTCATTATTGATAAGTGTTAAATTGCACTGTGTCTTACTCCCCTCTATAATGAAAGCTATTCTTCGCTTGAGATCACAGCTTAGATTTTCTTTGAAATTCCCCAAGAGCTTAACACAGGGCCTTGAACACAGTGGGCATTTAATAAATCCTTGATGATGATGTTCAAGTTCACACATTGGTCTTTAACTCTCTGGCAAGGTCAGAGGACCATCTGTGCTCGCTCAGATATGTCAAGTGCAGACCCAGAAAGCAGCCTTCTCCAGACAAGTTGCTCCTGTCTCCTGGGCTGTGTGATTCGAGGCATGTAATCGTAATCCTGAGCTGTCAGCAGGGCAGTGATTGGTTTCCAGATTTCAAGTCCATGAAACAGGTAGCCAGGGTTGGGGAAAAGAATATTTCCGGGAAGTTAGGAGGCCTGATTGAGTCTTGGATCTTCAGTGACTGATGCTGTGACCATGAGACACCCACTCACCCCTGGTGGGTCTCAGTTTCCTCATCCATAACATGAGGAGAGGGACACAGTGCTCTCTCCGGCCCCCCAGCTGTCAGGTCTCTGAATCTATTACTGTGCCACCATGAGGAGATGGCTGTCACGTGAGTTCTGTACGGTATTGGCATGTTCCCTTATACGAGGGTGGCTTTACACATTTGATCATGGCAAAGTTTAAGTGGCCCCTCCTTCAACTAAAAATAAAAACTTTTCATACATGATTTTTAGCAGAATGTATACAAACGACTATCAAAATGGGAAAAAAAAAAACAAATTATACAAGACTTACGTGATTAGTTCCAGAGAATTAAATATGCAAAATGCTTGGTTGTTTAAAAAATACAGGGAAAAGTAACTGTTACTAAATGAGGACACTTTTATGAGAGAGAGAAAAGATTGGCGGTAAGAATGAGCTAATTAAATTGACATTTGTGTTTCCTTCCCCCTTCTGGGGGCTCCACTAATCCTGGACCTCCGACTGCGGAAATAAACATCTTCAGCGCAGACGTTTAGAGGAAGGGGGAAAGGACAGCATCGTTAATCCTTTTCGTAAGGGAGAGGACAATAAATTGCCAGTTATAAATATAAAAAGGCATTAAAGAGGGAGCTTCATCCATCATTACCTTGCTTTATTTGCTGTTGAGAGGACCGAGATAGCACCAGAGCCTCAAACACAGCTTTTGTGGTTTGAACTAGGATAATGTAAGGTAGGAAAGGTATTTGGCTATGGGAAAAGTACATTTATTCACCAAGTTGCAAAATAGGTGAAAATGAACTAAATTGTTATACTCTTACCTGCCCTGCATCATACATCTTTGCCCTAGAACTTAAATGTTTGTCCACCTGTTCGTTTTTCTCTAGTTCCCTATGCTAGGAGCAAACTTAGAAGCAACATTTATTGGCTGTGATGTGTCCACTGCGATCGTGTATGGGCGCTGGCCTTAGTAGAGAGCACTTGCCAGGTCACCTCACTCATCCAGAGACAGCCTCATGGTGGATGAGTATGTCTAGGGCACTTGCAAGCTCAATGTTGGGGCCAATCACAAACACCTGTGTACTGTATAGTTACATCTATATGAAATGTCCAGAATGGGCAGATATATAGAGACAAAGATCAGTGGCCTTTCTAAGCTGGGGGATAGGGGAAGGAATGGGAGTGATTGCAGATAAGTTCAGGTTTCTTTTTGGAGTCATGAAAATGCTCTAAAAATGATTGTGGTCATGGTTGCATGATTTGGTGAAAACATTAAAAACTATTGAGTTGTATACTTTAAATAGGCGAGTCATATGATATGTGAGTCATATCTCAAGGAAGAAGAATGCTTGGAGTTTGAAACTAGTTTAATTTATTCAGTAAGGGACATTTTTTCCCAAAAGGTTGAAACTAGTTTAATTTATTCGATAGGAGACAGTTTTTCCCAAAGTTGATTTTGGCTCTTGTTTTTTTTGGGATGGGTTATGGTATCAGTATTTTTATTTAGAACAGGTGACTTTAAATAATTTCATAATTTATAATATGAAACTATCAAATGTATAGAAAGAAGAAAAGGAATAGCCAATGAAAAAAGTGTATTTTTGCAGTTTGTGCATGTTTATTATTAGATTTTTTTTCCCATAAACTAATAGTAAATCATCGTCCATTTCCTAAGTCTCTACAAACTGACAGCAGAATAATAATTGGAAGAATGAGCAGGAAGCTTAGAGACCATTAAGTCCAGCTGTCTTTCTTTGCAGATAATCAGATAACAGAGTAAGGGATGTGGGAAGGATGAGTTGGAGGGAGGACTCAAAGCCCTGACTTCAGACCATTGCTGTTGAGATGGATCACCCTGACACTCTGAGGCTACTTCCTGGGTCCATTCTGTTTTGTTGTCATCTATGTCCTTTGCCCATCTCTGGTTTGAGAGGTCACAGGGAAGTGAGCAGGGACCAGCAATAGAAGGAAGACCTTGTGGGCTGGGAATTTTCAATCTGAAACTTCCTTGTGAAATTTTAAATTCTCCTTTTAACATGTAAGTTATTATTGAGGCCTTTAGGAAATAACTTATTGTCACTTTTGAACTGATAGGTGCAGAATCCCCAATTTTGTCTGTTTTTATTTTTTAACAGAGTCTCTGTCTGTCAACTAGGCTGGAGTGCAGTGGTACAATCATGGCTCACTGCAGCCCCGAACTCTTCAGCTCAAGTGATCCTTCAACCTCAGCCTTCCTTGTAGCTAGAACTACAGGCATGCACCACCACATCCGGCTAATTTTTTAATGCTATGTAGACACAGAGCCTTACTATGCTGCCCAGGCTGGTCCCAAACTCCTGGCCTCAAGTGATCTTCCCACCTCGGCCTCCAAAAGCGCTAGGATTACAGGCATTAGCCACTGCACCCAGCCCCCAATTTTGAATTTAAATAATGTCACTTTATTGCAGACCATATAACTCTCCAAGTGTGTCCATGACAAGGAATTTGTTTTTTAATGAGAGATCTCTCCAAAGCCTGGGTGGATTTCACTGGGTAATTTTATCTGGCTGCTTTCTCATGAAGACAGACAGGTAGATAAGGGTAAATGTTCCAGAAAGTGAATATTTTACTTTGGAGATGAAGAGGACTAAACCAGCCCTCTAAAGGGTGTTTTTAAGGCCTTAGGTAGGATCAGCTTCATCTCAGATTTGCCCTTTTAAATTAGGTGATTGAGAAGAGAAAGAATTTTTCTAAATGGTGCCTTCTGCTAGGCCTTCGTTTTTCCATGCAGAGCTGGTCTTAACTTGCAAATTTCGTCTTAATTTCTTTTTTTCCTGTTCTCGTTTTTTTTAATCCTCCCAGCTTAGTAGTATAGAGAGTGCATATAGAATATAGAGTAACCCAGAATTCAGCACTCCCAGTACAAAAGATTACTCCTTTCAACTTTGGCATTCTTTGTGAAGAAAATCTATGGAGTTTTAAGCAGAAAAAGTGGATGGGGCAGTTTTCTAAAGGCAGAAACCAGTGACAGGAGGAAAACAAGAACCTCCAACAATTCTCAGACCACATAAACTAATTTAAACAGACATGATGCAGTGTGCCACACGGTCAGAAATGTGAAGAATTCTTAGGGTTGACATTGTTACCACAGTCAACAGGACTCACAGGAAATGCTAAGTGCTGGTCCTCCTTCAGCCCTGTGTTACGCTGTGTGAGTGCCTGACTCTGGGCCCAGGGCTCAGCAGCACGGTCTTCCTGTCCTGAAGGCTTATTCCACAAACACATCTGTCTCAGCTCTTGCCTGGAGAGAAGACAGCTCCTACTCTTCCTACTCAGTTAATGTAAAGTAATGAACAGTCCTAGAATGAGTCCAGATAGCTTTGTACACGTTAATAAAAGTGTAAATAACAGACTCCGGACTGCATTAGCACTGTGGCTGTTATTGATATTTTCTACACACTTTACTTGGCAAAATCGAAAACCTAAAGACAGGTTTGGTTTTGTGCCAGCTGGCTCACACTCTAAATTGGCATTAGAAGGTGTATGTCACTGTAGAAAAATGACTGTCCCTTCATAATGCCCACCATACTCTGGATACCAGGTAGGGAAGCAGCATGGCAGGGGGAGATGGAGGCTCTGGGCAGGGCCCCTGCAGGGCACTCCATGTACACCAGCCCACCTGATGTTGGAGAACTGAGTTGGGCAAGTCATTTCTGCTCTCTGGCTCTGTTTTCTTATCTGTATATTGAGTGGTTTGGAATCACCTCCAAGGTTGCTTCCAACTCTAATGCTCTTTGAGATTTATTTATACATGGAGGGACCCCTTGGGGGCACCTGAAGGTCACTCCCAAGCTCTGTTTCCATCAAGGGACTCCCAGCTTGTCCAAGCATCCAACATCATGCTGTGATTCCTTTTTCCTTTGCAACAAAACAAAGCACACTGAGGAGTTTCTTATTCAGTGTCAATGGATAGACTGTTTTGAGGCAGCACAGCGACTGTGTTGAAGATATAAGACCTCCTTCCCTGAGCTCATGTGCTTGTTGTAGCTGACGTTGTCCTGAATACATCTGGAATCTGTGAAGTGTTATTTTCACTGCATCTTCTCTTTCATCTCAGCCCAGGTGTCCTAAACCATCATTAGGCCCCTGCCGAGGTGATGGTTGTACTGTCTTCTGATCGGACTCTGTTTCTTGGGATGGTTGTCCTGAGTCACCTTCTGAGGCCCATGCTTTACAGCATTTCCTAGAGCAACGAGTTGTGTCTTCGAGTAAATCCCTTTTTTTTTGAGACGGAGTTTTGCTCTTGTTGCCCAGGCTGGAGTGCAATGGCACAGTCTCAGCTCACCACAGCCTCTGCCTCCCAGGTTCAAGCGATTCTCCTGCCTCAGCCTCCCGAGTAGCTGGGATTACAGGCATGCCCCACCACACCTGGATAATTTTGTATTTTTAGTAGAGACGGGGTTTCTCCATGTTAGTCAGGGTAGTCTCGAACTCCCAGCCTCAGGTGATGTGCCCACCTTGGCCTCCCAAAGTGCTGGGATTACAGGCGTGCCCCACTGCGCCCGGCTGAGTAAATCCATTTTTAGAGTCATAAAAGATCCAAGGTAGAGGTCTAATTCAGCCTGTTCTCTCCCCAGGCTTATTCTCCATCACTTTATAGACCCGGAAACTGAGGCTCAAAGAGACTAAATGCAATCTACAAGAACTGATGAATGTTCTAGATCCCAGACCAGTGCCCTCACCATTACACTGTGCTGCGGGGTTTTTTGTTTTGTTTTGTTTTTTGTTTTGTTTTGAGACAGAGGCTCACTGTGCTGCTCAGGTTGCAGTGCAGTGGTGCGATCTCGACTCATTGCAATCTCTGCCTCCCAGGTTCAAACAGTTCTCGTGCCTCAGCCTCCCGAGTAGCTGGAATTACAGGCATGCACCACCACACCTGGCGGATTTTTGTGTTTTTAGTGGAGACGGGGTTTCACCATGTTGCCCAGGCTGGTCTCGAACTCCTGGCCTCAGGTAATCCACCCACCTCAGCCCCCAAAGTGCTGAGACTACAGGCATGAGCCACCGTATCTTGCCTGTGCTGCCTTTAAAAACACACGTCTGCTTCATGCCGTGGAAGAAGGCAAGAAAGTAAATGATAATAAATAAAAGTACATAAATAATTTTACTTTATTTTAAAGGCTACAAAAAGTCTATGATTATAATGACAGAAGTTTAGTCTTATCTTTGTAAATCGCCCTTTTTGGTTAGTTCAGAGAAAGCTTTAGACAGGAATCTTAGGCACATTGCTTGGCTCCACTGTACACTAGTTTCTTTATCTTGAGGTGGGAAAAATGGATCTGACTTTTCCTCTCTTACAGGAATATTGTGAAAATAAATATGAAATAATGAGTTGGATTTTTCCAGGCCTTAGAATCATTCCAAGGATCAGGCATTTTGTATGGAATTGCATTAACTCTTTTGATTTCCTGCTTATCAGATAAGGCTTTTAATACACTTGATTTATGTATTTTTATATTCATAGTGATATGAAAGGTACATTCTATGTTTTGACACAGTGTTCCTAACTTCATTGGTTATTTCATATTCATGATCCTTAAAAATATTCAGATAGTGTGGGTTGGGGCTACTCGTGGATTATTAAAATGGTGATTTGAGACAGAATCAAGATTCGAATTTTTAAGGTTTTATATCCCAGGGTGAAGACATGGCTGATATCCTAATCCAGTGTCTGCATATATGATTATAATAATGCCTTTGAAACTGAAAGAAAAGGCAAAAACTGGGGAAGAGGTAGTATCTGAGCTAAGGAGTTCCTACATTATTTGGTTTTACGTTTCTAGCCCTTTATAAACCCATACGTTGGGCTGGGCATGGTGGCTCATTCCTGCAATCCCAGCACTTTGGGAGGCCAAGGCAGGCAGATAGATCACTTGAGGCCAGGAGTTCGAGATCACCCTGGCCAGAATGGCAAAACCCTGTCTCTACTAAAAATACAAAAATTAGCTAGGCATGGTGGCACATGCCTATAATCCCAGCTACTCAGGAGGCAGAGGCACCAGAATCACTTGAGTCCGGGAGATCAAGGCTGCAGTGAGCCAAGATCGCACCACTGTACTCCAGCCTGGGCAACACAGTGAGACCCTGTCTCAAAAAATAAAAATAAAAAACCCTGTACATTGTATTGGTACTTGTACATAGTATTGTTAAACCCTTCTTTAATTAATTAGTAAAGTAAATGCCATGAATTATTATTCTGAACTATAAAGTTTCCCACTTTAATTGAACTAGAGGTGTAGAGAATATAATGGGAAAGGCATGAGTGCTGGTAAGTCTGTAATTATAATGTACTTAATACACTAGACTTTACATGCTGCATGCCAGTAAAACACAGCGTAAACACCATTCTGTAGACCTTGGTTCTCACGTGTGGTCTGCAGACCCACTCCAGCAGCAGCATCTACTTCTGAAAATGCCCCACCCCTGACCTGCCGGATCAGAATCTGCATTTTCACATGATCCCTGGGTGATTCAGTTGCTTGTTAAGTTTGAGATGCACTGACTATGCAGCTTTCGATTTTATTTCACCCTGTTGGCCCATGAGAGAACGTTATACTGTCCTATCTAATGTGCATAAGAAAACGATCTATGAAACTGAGGCTGCTGGAATTCTATCCTGTGCTGAATACAGTTCTCCTTTACTATTCCCCATCCCCCCCAAAAGTTATTTTACACGTATTGTCAGTTTGACAGAGTTTAAGGTCTGTTCCACTTGGTCTGCTCCACCTGGCTTTCATAAACTTGATTGTTCCCACTTTGATTTTATGCCCGAAGATAATTTGCAATCTTACAGTTCCTAGAGTTCTTGTTTTATTTGGAAGCAGTACCCTTTTGCAAATTAGTGATTGCAAGAAAAAAGTAAGACCACTAACAAAGAGCAATAATTGCTTTTTTGGGGCTAGCATTTAAAACCCCACAAGGGGAAATTCACTTTGATTTTCTTCCTTTTTGTTCTAAGTGGGAAGTAGTATAAAGGAGATCTTGTTCATGTTTTAGGAAAAAAACAATGTAATTAAGAATTAAACTCTTGTTAATGTAGGCATTTTCATCCTGAAAGTCATTTTTATCATTCTCAGTCTATCTAATAAATTTCAGTTGTCTTAAGAATAACTGAACACTGCCAAGTCTTGCTGTTTAAAGTCATTGGGGATTATGTAGATTTTTTTTTCCTTCTCAAGTTTTCTAATAAGCTAAGGAAAGCAAATTCAGTTACTTGGTGGCCTGGACTCTGCATCTGGCAGGTGCGGCTGCTTGCCTTCAGATCAAGGTGTGCTATTGCAGAATTTGTGATCCACCACAGGGGATGCCAGGGTGGTGAGGTGAGAATCCTGGAAGATGAAGATTTGCTCATGGGCCACTTTTCTCTTCAGGTATAGGTAGGGCCTGCATGAACCCCTGCACTGCTCTAATTGATTCTACCTCAGGTGGTTCAGTCATGTTGATTTCATCTAGAAAGGAAGGAAAGGATAAAGAGACTGGAATATACTAGACAGAAAGGCACTCTTTCTTTTGCAAATCCATGGGCAGAGCTATCTATCACCTGCCTCTCTGAAGGTATCCATGTTCCCTTAACTTGACAGCATTTGGCCGCTGAAGCCTTTGAATGCCCACTTCAGAGAGTAAGTTAAAGAGAGAAAGCATCTTTGCCTTTGAATCCCACACAGGCCATCCCACAGGGCCAAGCAAGGAGTGAAAGTCACTGCTCAGGAGCAGTCGGCAAGGATGGAGACGAGGCTTCCTTGGGGCCAGGAGTTTGCTAGACCCCATGGCTGGATGGCCATTGTCAAGAGGTTGGGACAAGGAGGAGGCTTCTTGGAGGATGAAAGAAAGAGGAGATCTGAATGGAAGAGTCACATGGGAGGAGAAGGGTAGACCTGTCTAGCCAGTGTCACTAGCATGAACCAGATCTTGGAGTGAATGATGTCAGAAGAGCCCCTACTCAGAGCCCCTCCTCATCCACCCTCCAGGAGATCAGTAGTTCTCAAAAATGGTGGTAGGGAGTGGAGGATGGACCAAATTCAAATCGCCTAAGGAGGAGCTGTTTTAGAAGACACTCTCCCAGGCTCCTGCCTCCTCCTCCTGGGGCACACAGGTAGCATAGTCTGCAAGTTAAGTACTTTACTAGTTGAGTAGTTTACTAGTTGAGAGTTTGGATTCTCAGCCAGCCACACTGGAGTCAGAATTCTAGCTCTTCCCTTACTAGCTATGTGCCCTTTGCCCAGATACTAAGCCTCTCTTACCCCATCTCCTCATCTGTAAAATAATGATGATAGCAATCGTAACCATTGCATGGGAATGTTATCAGAATTGGGGGAAATAATCTGTGCAAAATGCTTGGCATGATACCTGTCATGTAAGGAAATGCTCAGTGACTGTAAAATTTTCTTTTATGACTGGAACCTAATTTCATTCAGAAGAAAACTTTGAGAGCTTGTCCATCTCTGAAAAGAACTAAGTGATTAAAGTTACTTTGATTATAATTCTAGACATTAGCCTGCTTTAAGGATATTAGAATCCTATGTTTTCATTTCATCTGAAAGGCTTGCAGTGTGAGTTATGATGCATGTAAAAATGTTGTCATCCTACTTATCAATTTATCCCACACACAAATGTTTTTGAAAACTTACAATGATGACAAATTATCTGGGAATCTGAAAGCCACACCTTTAACTAGTTATCTTCCCCCACTTCCTTCCCCTCTTACCCCACCCGGGAAGAATTCCCTGACCAGGAGCGCACCCCTCCCCAACGACTCCCAGGCCCGCAGTGGAGCTCGTTTTCACACTTCCTACGACAAAAGATACATCATCAAGACTATTACCAGTGAAGACGTGGCGGAAATGCACAACATCCTGAAGAAATACCACCAGGTAATTTTTCTTGATCTTTATTTGAAACTCCGAGAAGGTTAACATGCATAGTGATTTCTCACCAAGGCCAAAGATGTAAATATATAGTTAGAGAACAAGAAGAACACATTGCACATAAAAATCTCCTCTAACCCCCTGTTCTAAAATTATAGTGGCCAGATTCCTGGCAGTTAACCTTTAGGCATGCTTATGCTATAAAGGTCATTCATTATTTATATAACACTTTTAACCTAAATACTCTTGTATAATAGTTTCAGTTATCACTACTCTGATTTTGAAATCATTCAGCTTAAGATTTGGCAACTTTGCAGAAGTTTTTGCGTGTGCCAGAGATTAGGTGTTGACCTCTGAATATGTATCCATTTACACCTCCAAATCCCATTTTGCTGTCACTGGTTCTTCTGTCCTGGTCCCAGCAGGGCCCACCCCATTCACAATCTGCTACAGAGCAAGCTCTCTGATTTTAGAAGGTGAGTGTTGGTCTGCTTCTTGCCCCCTTTTCATCCCCGAGAATAATTCCGTTGTAATCACTGGAGGTAAAGTAGACCATCCTTGGGAGCAGCAATCTGTCTCTCCTGGAGTAAATTCCAGCACAAGCTTCTCTGGTAGAGCACATGTTCCCAAGGCCCAGCCTGCACTGTGAGAGGCCTCCTTCACCATGGAGTATAAGAGCATGAAGTCCAGCATTGGACAATCCTGGACTCAAATCCCAGCCCTGTCACTTAGTAACCATGTGACTTCTGGTCTTGGTTGTTTTTTAGAGACAGGGTCTTGCTCTGTTGCCAGGTTGAAGTGCAGTGGCGTGATCACAGCTCACTGCATCCTCAACCTCCTGGCCTCAAGCAGTCCTCCCACCCCAGCCTCCCAAGTAGCTGGGACCACAGGCATGCACCACCATGCCTGGCCAATTTTTTTAAGTTGTGTTTTTATAGAGGTGGAGTTTTGCTATGTTGCCCAGGCTGGTCTTGAACTGTTGGGCTCAAGCAGTTCTCCCATCTTGGCCTCCCAAAGTGCTAAGGTTACAGGTGTGAGCTTCCACACCCTGCCTGGATTTTGAAGCCACAGTTTCTTTGTTTATACAGTCGGGATAATAATAACACCTAATATGGATTCTAAAGATTAAATAGGAAATTGCATGTCACGTACTTAGCACAGTGTCTGTCACACACTAGATAGATACTCAATGTGTGGTGGTGGCCATAGCATTGCTATTATCAAGATAACATCTATGGTATAAAAATAACGTAATAACTAAGTCACTTGGAGAAATTGTAGTCATATGGTATGAATATGTCTGCTGTTGCAACATCCCAGGAATCATCTTCACAACTGGTGTTTAAAACACATACACACATTGTTGCTTTTAGGATCTTTGTCAGCTTGAGCTATCATAAAAAACCGTTGAGCTGTCATAAAAAACCGTAGACTGGGTAGCTTAAATGACAGAAATTTGTTTCTTACAGTTCTAGAGGTTGAAGTCTGAGATCAGGGTGCCAGTATGGTCAGGTTCTTCCTGGTTTGCAGACAGCCAGCTTCTCACTGTATCCTCACGTGTGTTGGCAGGGGCAGGGTGGGTGGGATAGGATCAAAAGCATTCTTCTATCACTTCAAATAAGGGTACTGATCACATAATGAGGGCTCTAACCTCATGACTTAATTACCTCTCAAAGGTCCCACCTCCTAATACCATCACTTGGGGATTAGGGTTTCAACATAAGCATTTTGGGGGACACAAACTTTCCATTCATAGCAGAGTCACACTGTGTTTTTAACTTAAATAGCTCCCAATCCCCCAAAGGTAAAAATTGGCTGCACAAAGGGTATTCAAAATAAAGTGCCGCAGGCCCTGAATATATTAATAAAAGGATTCTCGAGTACAAACAATCACACTTATTAAGTATCTGCTTTGAAGGCAGCACTGGCCTGGACCTGTGAGCTCCTAGATGTCTGTTTAAACATCCCTTTAAAAGCATTACTTTATGTTCATGCATGATGCTCTAATATCATGGATTCTTTCTTGGCAGTTGCTTATTCTTCCAATCTTTGCAAATATGATCAATTGCATTTTGCTTGCAGTGAAGTCTATAAAAATCTTTGAGCTATATTCTGTTTCTTGAAACTTGGTACTGCCTCTAGTTTGTTTTCTAAAATCATTAGCCTCTAAATTCATTTAATATCTAATAAATCTTTTATAATATCTATTCCTTTTGAAATTTGTTCTACACTGCTTATGCTACTGCCTCTTATTCTAAAGGAAATTTTAAAGTGCCAGGATGCTACCTGTGCGGGGGAAGACATGAGGCTCTGTTATCTGAATGAATTGAATTACAGGTTGCAGCTTTTAACTGTTCACCTTTTAAACTGTCTACTTTTTCATTTTTTCCCCTCTGGAAATTGATATCATACTTATGCATTCTTTTTGTACTTTCTTTCAGTTGTCTCAGAACATTCAAAGCAAAGTGGTATCTCATGACTGATGAGAGCATATTGTTCTAAAAAATGGCTATGATAACATGCTAATAAAATGTGACACACAATTGAAGTATCAACTTCTTGATGACAACTTTGAGTTTAGCATCCTTTGACTTTACAAAAATCACGATTTGAAATGTTTTCTCTGGGGTAGTTATTGTAACATAACATAGGGATTTGACATATCCCCAGTGTTACATAAAATAAGTGTGGGATCAAAATAAGTCTATTGACACCTGCCAGGGGCTTTAACAGTATAAAGACTTCCTTTTGTTCCACTGCTACAAAATTGTTATCTTCTTGGTGTGTTCTTTATTCAGAAAAGTCTCCTTTATCCAACATCTATATTTTTTCTTTTTATAAACAATATTTTAAATATAATTTGTAGGGTCTTAATGACTGAGAATCACATTATTGATATAAATTATTTAAATGGCACTAAGTTGAAGTCAGGAGACATAGATCCTAACCTGTTAGGAACTGCCTCTTGGATGATCTCTGAACTCAGCTTCTGCACCTGCATTTCATTCATTCATTCATTTATTCATGTATTCACTCTTGACCTTATTCCAGAAAGGATTTAAGGTGGCCTTCAAAGAAGTTGGAAATACAAGCTAGAATAAATGAAAAAAAGAAAAGGAAGAGGCAGAAAGATAAAGGCACAGAATGGAGCCTGGAACGAGCGTAGATATTCATGCCAAGATGACCGGCATGCTTGATACTTTGAGTCTGTTGCCAAGGAGAAATGTAAGTGGTCTTGGTACTAAGATCCAACAGGGTTGACTCTAAGGAGGTCCCCACAGAGCGGACACAGGACACCTGACCTGATAAAACAACATCCTTGCCACAAGCTGAGAAACATACAAGAATGTCAGAGAACTTAAAAAAAAAAATTGTCCGTATAGGCTGCTAATTATCAGTATAGGCCATGTATAAATACAGCCACAGTTGCAGCATCATTTGTTTTGCTAATTTGTCCATTTTTAAATTACATTTAAACAAAAACAAATTAAGGACAAGGAAATGTATGGGTGACACAAACGTTGACCATTAAAGATGGACATGCCACTCGTATACATCTCAGCAAAATCTCACATAGAAGAGGTTTTTAAAAATACAGCAGCAGTGAAGAGTAACAGTGTTAATTCCATGATCAGAGAATTCCACAGAAACCTCATAAAAGGTCTCAACATTCACACAGCTTATTTGATACTGATGTATTCGGGGGTGACCCCTGCTAGGCTCACTGAGGGCAGGGCTGGGACCCTGCTTAGGTTGGCAGGTGTTCATGAAGGAAGATGCAGTCCACCGAGTCAAACATCACACCCGCAGCAAATTAGCAAAGGCCACACCGGTGTGTAGTTTACATTTAGTAAATGCTGTTCTACAGAGAAAGGCTATAATGCAGACTGGCTGCCTAGCGCTCTCCCATTCTGGCTTCTATTTGAATGTTCTTCAGGCCGTTCTTCTTGTATGCCACTTCCAGACAAGATTTTGATGAATATTACTGGGTGGTGGGCTCAGCCTGGCATGTCCCCGTGTGATTCTGTGTGACCGGACACAGGCCTGTCATTGGTAAACCCAGGGAGGCCTGTCAAGCTTTGTGTTTCTCTCCCTGTGGTTTGAGATGCTTAGAGGTATTTGAGGTATATGTCAGGCCTTCATTCCTGCTTTATGTTGGCCTAGAGTACTTTTAGGGTTTGTATCTAAGAAACTTTCTGTCTCCTGCTTCAGTAGTCATCATCAGTTCTTCTGTTTCTTCTTGCTTGTTGTTGCTCTTACCTTGGAATTCTCTGGGCTTCTGAACCTTCCAAATCTAGACAAGTAATGCAGGTTATTCAATTGCATATCAGTTGATGAGAGGCTCTCGTAGAGGGTTTCTCCCGTGGAGTGAATTGTGTGGACTTTCTGACAACTTTGGTTACCCAACAGCCCTTTTTTTTCTTTTCCTTTGTTGTTTTTTGTTTTAAGGAAATGCAGCCACAGTTGGAATTATATTCTTGACAGTTAAAATTGCCCAAGGCCAGCCTCTAGAGAAGTAGAACATGGCTAGTTATTTGAATACTTGAAAAATTCTTCCTAGGATTAATTTTCTGACACACTGACCTTCCCAGCAATCTGGTGTGGCAGGTGATTCAAGAGCAAGGACTTGGAGCCGGCCAGCCACCTTCCGGTCCCAGCCATGCCCCTGGCCAATGGCATGACCTTGGGCAAGTTACCTATACTTTTGACACCTCTTGGTCTATAATATTTGGATAATAGTACCCTCTTCATTTGGGTGTTGTGCTAATTAGGTGAATTCATATTTATAACATGCTCAGAGCAGTGTCTAGTATATAAGAAGTGCTAAATGGGCCAGGCGCAGTGGCTCACGTCTGTAATCCCAGCACTTTGGGAGGCCAAGGTGGGTGGATCACCTGAGGTCAGGAGTTCAAGACCAGCCTGACCAACATGGTGAAACCTCATCTCTACTAAAAATACGAAAATTAGCCAGGCATGGTGGCATGTGCCTGTAGTCCCAGCTACTCGGGAGGCTGAGGCATGAGAATCGCTTGAACCCAGGAGGTGGAGTTTGCAGTGAGCTGAGATTGTGCCACTGCACTCCAGCCTGGGTAACAGAGCGAGACTCCGTTTCAAAAAAAAAAAAAAAAAAAAAAAAGAAAGAAAGAAAAAGAAGTAGTAAATGGTAAATGAGTGACTGAATAAGATTTTTAATTAAATATCGTTCTTGTATTTAATTTCGTGTACCTCAGTGTTGAAATCATTCTAATGTGGCATTCAGTCCTTAACTCTTTTAATCCACTAGGGGGCCTGGTTTCTGGTAGACTGTGGCACTGATGCAGAATTATGAAGACTTCAGCCATAAGGAGTTAGATTTTCCCCCCAAGTTCCAGTATCTTGCTCTATTCTTTATTTCCTGCCCAAATTCTACCCTAGCTTTCACTCTGTGCAAAGAAAGGAAAGCATCATCTCTCAGACCAATGGAGAATTCATGTTAAGCACAGCAAACTTTCATAAATTTTGTTTACTTCATTTGATTTTCTCTTACTTGTAGTTGGGAAAATAATGTTTCGCTATAAATATCCTTTTCACATTTCTGTTAGGCTGTAAGAAACTCAGGTCCTATAAATTATGATTATCAGCTGATTAAACAATGTTAGAACATTCAAAAAGGAAAAAATGGTAAAAAACCTATTTGCTTACTTGAATATCTTTTTATCTTAAGTTGACTGAATTTTTTTTTCCCCGCACTGCCCTGAATTCATTGGGAGCTTTGGTATCATGTAGCTTCAACTTGAATTAAAATCGAAAAGTATTGACTGGACACAGTGGCTCATGCCTGTAACCCTAGTGCTTTGGGAGACCGAGGTGGACAGATCACTTGAGGCCAGGAGTTCAAGACCAGCCTAGCCAACACAGTGAAATCCGGTCTCTACTAAAACTACAAAAAATTAGCTAGGGGTGGTAGTGTATGCCTCTAGGCCCAGCTGCTCAGGAGGCCAAGGCATGAGAATCTCTTGAACTCAGGAGGCAGAAGTTGCAGAGAGCCAAGATGGCGTCACTGCCCTCCAGCCTGGGTGAGATTCTGTCTCAAAAAAAAAAAAAAAAAAAAAAAAAATTGAGAGGCATTGTTGGTAACATACCTCCCTGAAGTTGTATAGGACTCACAATGTAACCTGAGGGAAGCTGCATGTAGGTGATCAAGAAATACCTTATGAAAATATTATTGAGTATTTTAATAGCTTTTGAAATGCAGCATTTTAATTTACTTTTTTATTTCAAAGTGACTGAATCGATAAATTGGTAAAATTGATAAAAAAAGACTTAAATTCCTTTCTTATCCTTTGATTTGGGGAAACAATATCTTTAGTTGAATCCAGAAGTTTTGCCCCAAAATCTGAACTCCCTGTTAAATAAGCTAATTAGCACCTCATATTTCAAGGATTTTAGGGTGAGCATGTGACTTCTTTGAAATCTCGTCATAGTACATCTGCTTATCCTTTCCTGAAGGTCAGGGACGTTGGTGTTACTATTCAAAGGACAAGGCTTCGGTAGAGCAAAACTGAGAAAATAGGGACCATAAAAGCTAAATACAAAAAAGAGTGCAGAGGGTTATAGCACCAAAAGAGAAGAGGTTCCACGTTGTGTCAGTGCTTCTTAGACTTTCATCAGGGCTCTGACTGGGTGGGTCTGGAGGGGCTGTCGGGGAGTCTGTGGAGGCCACCTTTCTACCAGGCTCCCAGGTGATGCTCATGTGCCCCCTGTGAGTGACACGGCAGCTCCTATGTTCTAGAACAACAGAACATTCTGAGCACTCAGTTCTGAATCTGCTCTTAGGCTCTTTTGTTCGTTTTTCTGGAGGAGTGATCAATTAAAATTTGGAAAGTACTTGGATATTCTCAGTCCTGTGTAAGTATCAGATTATGAGACTAAACACAAGCTCCCAGTAGACCCTCTGCTGCCATTGTAAGCTGCAGACACGTCTTGCTTCTCTCTTAGAAACAGGGGAAGGTATTTGTCATCTTGGGAGTTCCTGTGGCCCAAGGAATGTCCCGAAGCTTGCCGATGGCATCATTTGTAGCCCTTTGTTCCCAATGTCCTCAGCCATTTCCCCCTAGTTTCATGGGGAGCTGCCCAGCACATTCCCCAGCAAGCTTTTCCTGCAGCACTTCTTCTCCAGGGTCTGGAAGTTCCACCGTCCTTTTCTCTTTCAGCCTCACTTCTCTCCTTCTGTTTCTCCAACAAGTACGTCTTTTACATGCTCATCCTGGCTTCCCCATCTTTAACTTTTCCATTTTCCATCTCCAAACATCTCTGCCCAATTCTGGGTGAATTCTTCAAAATATATCATCCAGTCCTAAGTGTCTCTTCAACTGTTATAATCCTTTTTTTTTTAAATTTCAACAATTATCTTTTTTATTCTAGAAGTTTTCCAGACGATTTTTCAAAATCTGACCGTTCATTCCTGATAGTTTCTTGATTTTTGCTCATCTCTGAAATTGCATCCTTTGTTTCTTTAGACGTTTTGTACGTAACTATTCAAAACTCACTCCTGAGAGTTCCCACCTCTGTAATTCCTGGGGGCCTGAATTTGTTGTCATGGTCTGCCAACTCTCACACACAGTGACTTGCCCAACCAGATGCTGACACAATTTGGGGTCGAGATGTTGATCAGGATCAAAGCTTATGTAGGGAAGAGGAAAGAAGTGAGATTGGGCAGAGGGAGAAGTCAGACTGCCATGCTGGACCAGTCAAGCCTCGGCTAACCTGGCAGGGCACTATGGAACATGCCCCTAGAGGCGCCTATGTTGGGCCAAAATGACAGGCTGCCCTCAGAAGGCAGACCTGGAAGGAGCTGCCCCTGCAGGCCTTCTGCGGACCGCACACCCTCAGCTGGGCAGCACGACCTTCCCTGGAGGGAATCTGGGCATCCCATCTCTGTGGCTACACTTGCTTTCCTTAGTGTCTCAGAGTCTTGCTGAACTCATAGCTTCATCTTCACCTCTGCAATGTTTGGGAAGGCCTCTGACCCTAATTTGTGGAAGCTCTTTTTCTGAGAGTTTTGTTTCTGCAAAAGAGGAGGGTGGGGATTCCCAGCCCTGGACCCTGTCAGCACCCTTCAAGGTTTTTGCTAGGAGTGGGAGCCCCTGGGCCCACTCCCCCACCGTGCTAATGTCCTCAGTGTCCCTGCACCCATGTGCTCCTGACAGGCTCTTTCTAGCACCTCCAACACTTTGGCTTGGATCCCAGCTCCTCACATGCTCCCTGGGCACACCTGCTCTCGGGTGCACCTGCTCAAATGCTCAGCGCCCCCAGCCCCAGGCATGGGCCGCTCAGGCCCCAGCTCCCCATTGTGTGTGGGGTACAGGGGCCATTCTGGAACCTTCCTGCCTTTGATACCAGCTAAGCTTCCTATCTGGGATGGGGCTCTCCAGGAGGCCTTGGGCTTGTCAAAGCTTCCTGCCAGCGGTCATGCGGGGAGCAGCCATTCTGTGCTTTTTGTAACAAATGGCATCTGTACATATGATAAAGCACTTTATTGTATTTTTTACAAAGTTATTTTATTTTTAATGGTGATGTTATTTGTGAGTCCTTATTATGGTGTGTCACAAACTGAATTAGGCACATCCGTGTGTGTACGTAGGCATTTCTGCATATCTCAGTACTAAGAATTTGTGTAAACACTACAGAAGAATGCTTGTTCCTTTTAAGCTTGATTTTTATCAAGCTTAATTAAGAAAAGCAGTAAAGTTTCATTTGTTATGTTATTTATTTGTTATATTTGTTAGATTTGCGTAAATGTAGTCATCCTTTTTTTTTTTTTTTTTTTACTTCAAGACGATTTGAAATCAAAATAAATTATATTAACTGACATTTACAGATCATTATCCCCAAACATACCAAGACATCCACTCAAAGGAAGTTGTATCATTTATTTATTTATTTGGTCATTGTACACCAGAGCAATCCATAATTTCAGGCTGCCTAGACTTCTTTCTTTTCTTCCCTTCCCTTCCTTTTCCTTCCCTTCCTTTCCCTTTCCTTTTCTTTCATGTGAAGTATGTTGTAGGAATAATCTATAAACATAGCCCGTGGCACAGTAAGGATTACAGATAATTTAAACTTTCAAAAACATTAAATGAAACAAGACTTTACATTGAAGTACTAATTTGATGCTATATTAAATTGTCACTTCAAGCTTTTTTAAAAAATGAGTGAAACATGATAATAACAGCAATTCCCGAAAGCCAGAGCCCAGGTTCACACTATCGTGCGGAGATATAAATATTTATCTGTTGCAGTACATCACTTAGAACCCTTTCTGCTGCAACCTTCAGTCAGCTGTGAATCTCTTAATGGCATTTCATTCTCCATGAGAAGAGCAACAAATCCTGGCTTCATAACCCTTGTTATTCTCGGTGAGTGCCTAAGAGCAAAGGAAACCTAGGTCTGGTGGCTGTTACGTTTTATGTTTTTGAAAGCCTAATTCCATGACTAATTTATCATTGCATTACATTTCTAACAAGCCCACAGTAGTACAGGAAAAAGTTCTGAGGGAGAATTAGGAAGGGAGAAACTTTACCTTTGTTGACATCATTTATAAGTAGATTTTTTTTTTTCTTTTTTGAGACAGGGTCTTGGTCTGTAGCCCAGGCTGGGAGTACAGTGGCGCAAACATGGCTCACTGCAGCCTCAACCTCCCAGCCTCAAGTGATCCTCCTGCCCCAGCCTCCCAAGTAGCTGGGAATACAGGCATGCACCACCACACCTGGCTCATTTCTTTTATTTTTTTTGTAGAGATGGGGTTTTGCCATGTTGCCTAGGCTGGTCTCAAACTCCTGAACTCAAGTGATCCTCCTGCCTCAACCTCCCAGTGCTGGGATTACAGGCGTGAGGCACCATGCCCAGCTGTAAGCAAATTGTTTTTTAAAAAAAGACAGAAAAAAGTGAAAACTGTTAGTGTTGGAAATGCATGTTACAGATGAGAAAAATTAAAAAATAAAGCCAGCAAATAGTAAAGTTTCTGAGAGTACTCTTAGAATTACCAGAAGCTATTATGTGGTAAGTAATGAAGGGAAGTGACAAGAGGTGGCCAGCTATGACAGTGCAGAAGTGAACAGTACTTAATAAAAGGAATATTTTAATTTTTTTATTTTATTTATTTTTTTTATTTTTTTAGAGATAGGATCTCCCTGTGTTGCCCTGGCTGATCTCGAACTCCTGGGCTGAAGCACCCCTCCTGCCTCAGCCTCCCAAGTAACTGGGCAAAAACAATATTTTAAAATGCAAGCATAGGTAATGCAGTGAGTTTAACACTGAGAATAGGAAAGCTGACCCCAAAAATAAGTGTGATTGACTTAGCTACATATAACAAGTATAAGAATAATTGGTGATAATCAGGTTCACTTTTATAAAGTTTGAGAGTAGATTTTCAGCACCTATTCAGATGGAAGCTCAATGCCATGGCTGCATCGCAGGCATCTAGAAGCCTCTGCTCCAGGTGCCAGGCAGAGCTGCTGTTTGATGTGAGCGGAGGGCTTAGCTACAGGTGACCTGCAGAGTCAGACAGGTGGAAATGACAGGTGAGCATTGTGCCACCAGGAGGAATGCCTCAGGGGAAAAGCCCTACTCGAGGAGCCGCTGAAAGGAACACTCTTCGGTATTGTGTTCATGCTGCCTGTGCTCTCACAGGAGAATAAACCCACTTATCTGGTATGTGCTCTTAATTTCTGAGGCACACACGGGACAGCCAGCGTTGTTCAGTGTTTGGTCCATTTGCAGCCTCATCTGCCTTGGGACTTCAAAGTGGCTGCAGACAGGAGTTGGCAGACTCATTCATTCTACAAAGGAGCCTCCCGAGCCGCATTAGAGCACTGCACCTGTCGAGTCTGTAAAGCGAGACATTACCATCGCAGAAAGGGACAACTGTGTTGATGACGTCCTTTTGCCAGTGGGGAAGGATTGCCTTGTAGCCACATCTAGACCATGGTTGAAAATGAAAGAAATGCACCTTTCCTAAACAGTGGCCCCAAGGGACTGCATTATAACTTTGGCATTCTTGTAATCTGGAAGTTAAACATGTGGAAGAGAGGAGGCAAAGGTTCCTCAGATTGTCTGTGGTTGAGCCAGCAGTGTTTTAACAAAAGGGTAATAGATAGGATGCTTTAAACTCTTACAAAGAAGAGAGTGACCGGGTCAAATAATAGTTTGTTAAAAGCATGGCATTGTGGTGCCCCCAGTACATGCTCTTCTTCTTGCTGTCTTTCTTTTCTTTTCTTTTTGTTGAGATGGGGTTCACCATGTTGGCCAGGTTGGTCTCGAACTCCTGGGCTCAAGTAATCCGCCTGCCTTGGCCTCCCGAATTACCGGGACTACAGGCATGAGCCACTATGCCCAGCCTCTTCTTGCTGTTTTTGAAGCATTCACTTACAAGTTATTTTGTTAATTTATCTATGAGGTTTAAGTTTTGAAGAAAAATGTGCTCATGGTTGTGATCCTAGAAGCAACATAAGATAGAAATAATTTTTTTGGTGTTTCTTATACGTTTATAATAATCTCACTTTAAATACAGAGACACTGCAACATTATTAATTATGGAGAGTCCTTGAAATTGGGAGTCCCCATCATGCATTAAAGATACAACCTGTGTCTCTGAGAGCATTTGGGGCACATATCAGGTGCTCCTGGAAGTCTCCCTCCCTCACCCCTTCCTGTCTCTGCCATCTTCACCCCTCACCTTGGGGCCTTGGCTGCATCCTGGCCCTGCTTGAGTCATCAGCACGTCCTGTTTCCCTTATCTCCACATTCATCAGAATGGGGTGCCTTTTTTTTTCTTTTTATTTTTCTCAGACGAAGTCTCATTCTGTCACCTAGGCTGGAGTGCGGTGGTGCAATCTCGGCTCGCTGCAGCCTCTATCTCCTGGGTTCAAGCGATTCTCCTGCCTCAGCCTCCCGAGTAGCTGGGATTACAGGCACCCGCCACCATGCCCATCTAACTTTTATATTTTTAGTAGAGACGGGGTTTCACTATGTTGGCCAGGCCGGTCTCGATCTCCTCCTGACTTCAAGTGATCCACCTGCCCCTGCCTCCCAAAGTGCTGGGATTACATGCGTGAGCCACCATGCCTGGCCAGAATGGAGCGTCTTAAAGGCAGCAAGTTCCTCTGTTGTTGGTATGGGAGCATCATGTCTAAGCAGTGTTATGCCCAAAGATCCCCTCCCCTCCAGGGGTGAGGATAGGGAGGATCTGGAGGGGAAGGAGGCAGACGTCCTCTAATTGCTGTGCGCGTGATTCTGTGGAGAACACCATTTATCAGCTTTATCAGTGCATACAAACTTTGGGAAATTGAGAGAGTTTTAAGTGTGAATTCTGTGTAAATCATCGGATGTGATTCTTTATTCTTATTCAGTGACAGATTCATATCACTAGGGTTATGATTCTGCTCCACCCGTTTCCTCAAAGTTCTATTTCTCCCGTGATGCTAGAGAATGAGGATACGTTGCGTGGTACAGTTTACATGTGCAGTAATAGCCCCAGAACAGATAAACCGTGACCATTTCCGAATTCTCCCCCAAGTTAACCATGTGACTGCCTTTTTTTTTTTTTTTTAAGATTAACACCCTTAAACAGTTGCCCTCTTTTCCTCCTTTCATGCCCAACATATGCCTGCTTTTTTCCTACTTATTGTGTAAAGTTCATTTGTCATGGCCATCGTGAGAAAAATCTAGGGCTTCCCTTTCATCATAAATGACAGGTTTTTTTTCTGCTTTCAAAATCTAGAATTTTCATATTTACAACACCTGGAGGTAAGGGTCATGGTGTTAATTATAAAGAGAACAGAGAGAGTAGGCATCTGTAGGAAACATCTGGAGTTTTTTAAATTATTTGCTGCATTCATTTATTCAACAGTTGTATATGAAATGTTTTTTACACATGAGGTCCTGCTAAGGGTAGTGCTTGCCACCTTCGTGGAGCTTACATTTTGCAGGAAGCCATATTACACTAGATGAATCCTGTATGGATGTGCAACTCAAAAGAAAGGTTGTGGACTGAGAGTCATAAGTTTGGGGGTTATCAAGACACAGATAGAAATGTAAACAAAAGGTGTGGATTAGGTAGCCTGTACACAGTGAAGAAGAGAAGACGAGAGGACATCTAGGTCAGGGCCCTGACAATGGGCATGTAGAGGAGGAAGAATTGGCCAAAGAGCAGGAAAGATGGAACGGAGTAGGAGGAGGACTGCCAGGAGAACACAGCATCTCAGAAGCCAAGGGAGGGAGCAAGCCCCGGACGAGCGCTGTTTGCTTATGGGGTTCAAGAGAGAGAAAGGTGGAGAAGCATCTGTCAAATTTAACCACTCAAAGGTCATTGAGATCTCAGGGGGAACAGTTGCTCTGAAGGGATAGGAAAGTAAAATCCAGAGCAGGATGAGCTGCAGAAAGGATGGGAGTTACAGAGCAACAGAAAATAAGTGTAGACAGCTCTGCCAAGAGGCCAGTCAGGAGAGAGACCAGAGATGGAGAAAGACATGGAGTCAAAGAAGGGTTTGTGTTTCTTTTTACTTTTTATTGTAAAAATGTTCAAACGGACAGAAAATTGGTAGCATATACCCATCACTTAGATTGAACAATTATTAACATTTTACCACATTTGCATCATTTTATTTTTGCAGAAATGTTTCAAAAGTAAATCACAGACACATTTCCTCCGTAAATACTTTGATATGCTTCTCTGAAACATATGGACTTCTCAGGTTAAGAAAATTGCCAATAAATTCCTTCCTATCACCAAATATCTAGTGAGTGGCATAATCACATGTCCCCAGTCGCCCTCAAAGTGTATATTCAAGCCAGGATCCAGGCAGTGCCAGACCGTGCATTTCTGCAATTGAGAGGGCGTTTTGTGTTTTGTTTTTGTTTCTTTCATGAGAGAAACTTTAGCACATTTAAGCGCTGTTGAGAAGCTGCTAGTGGAGGGAGAGAGGTTGAGGATCCTGGACTGAGAGGGAGGATGCCCAAGAACCCGACAAGACGGGTCCCATTGTGACTGGAGCGACCACTCTTAGAAGGGGATCCACCGTGCAAGCACTGAGTGTCTTTGCCTGTTTGTGTTGCTGTGAGGAATACCTGAGGCTGGGTGATTTATAAGGAAAAGAGGTTTATTTGGCTTGTAATTCTGCAGGCTGTACAAGAAGCATGGTGTCAGCATCTGTCTCTGGTGAGACCCTCAGGAAGCTTCTACTCATGTTGGAAGGCAGTGGGGAGCTGGCATGGCTTGCCGAGAGGCGAGGAAGGAGAGTGGAAGGCCATTTTCAATAAGCAGTTCTCCCCATGGCACCAAGCCATTCATGAGGGACCCAACCCCATGACCCAGTCACCTCCCACCAAGCACCACCTCCAACATTGGGGATCACATTGCAACATGAGTTTTAGAGGGGACAAATATTCAAACTGTATCACTGGGAGATGGGGCTACTCGAAGCAAGCCATTCCCCTCCCATGGCACCCTTTTCCACCTGAAGTAGGATAACTTGCATACAGACAAGAACCAGCTGTCTCCGCTCCCTGATGCAAAGTCAGCACCGCTCATGGTACCAGGCATATGATGGATGCTCAATACGTATTTTTTAAGTGAATCTATGAACACTTTTTTGAGACAGGAATTTGCTCTGTCGCCCAGGCTAGAGTGCAGTGGCACAATCTCGGCTCACTGCAGCCTCCGCCTCCCGAGTTCAAACGATTCTCCTGCCTCACCCAGCCTCCTGAGTAGCTGGGACTACAGGCTTGCACCACCACACCTGGCTAATTTTTGTATTTTTAGCAGAGATGAGGTTTCGCTGTGTTGGCCAGGCTGGTCTCAAACTCCTGATCGCAAGCTATCCGCCCACCTTGGCCTCCCAAGGTGCTGGGATTACAGGTGTGAGCCACCATACTCGGCCTCTGTGAATGAATATTGAGAGTGATGAGGGGGTTTTGAGGTTTGCTAAAAATGGAAAAGGTTCAAAAGATAGATAACACTTCCAAACTACTTTTTATGCGCCAGGCTTTGTTCTAAAAACTTTATAATTAACTCATTTAATCGTTAAGTACTATTATTACCTCCCAGTTTCCAAATGCAGACCGAGAGGTTGAATAACTGTCCCAATGTCACACGGGTAATGAACACGGAGCTGGACCGGGAGGGCTCCTAGCTGTGTAACGTGGCTGAGACTCGTGAGACCCTGGCTAAAACTGTAGCTGTAAATCTACAGTCTCCCTGGTTCAGGGCTGACCTCCAGCAGCTGGTGTGTGTAGAAATCCTTGGAGTTAACGCCCGCTGGTGTTACGAGTTTGTGCTCAGCACTCTCTGGGTCAACTGGGAGAATCCACCAGGATTCTCATTCAGGTCTCTTTGTGTCAACATCTGCCTATAACAGCGCATCGTGCTAGAGAACAGAGGTCCCTAGCCCAGGCATTCACAGACCCAGTTAAATGTTCCTCCACTGAAATGCAGCAGTGTTCCCTTTTCCCAGTGCTTCCCCCCAGAAATTCAGTTAATGGGTGTAATTTTCTCTACTGCAAAATTTTAACCCATTAATGCTTTCTAAACCTTTGATATCACCTGCAGCTTGGCAGTACTTGAATCTAATAGATAAACTTCGGTATGACTTATGGGTTTGTACATGTTTATATCCTCAGGAGTTTTAGGTATTCATCAAAGAGCCCCATAAGTGAGCCATACGTTTGAGAACAACTGCGCATAGACTTGCTGATAAAGTAGACAGACTTTTTTTTCTTTCTTTTCTTTTTTTTTTTTTTTTGAGATGGAGTCTTGCTCTGTCACCCAGGCTGGAGTACAGTGGCACGATCTTGGCTCACTGAAACCTCCGCCTCCCGGATTCAAGTAATTCTGCCTCAGCCTCCCGAGTAGCTGGGATTACGGGTGTGCACCACCACCCCCAGCTAATTGTTGTATTTTTAGTAGAGATGGGGTTTCACCATCTTGGCCAGGCTGATCTTGGACTCCTGACCTCGTGATCCACCTGCCTTGGCCTCCAAAAGTGATGGGATTACAGGCGTGAGCCACCGTGCCTGGCAAAGTAGACAGATTTGATCTGTCTCTTTTCAGTGTAGTAATTTAGCTAATGTTTAAGGTAGGGGAGGTATAGAATATAATCTGTATGGATGTTTTTTCCTAAGGGGGGGCAACTAGTCAATGATTTGCCGTATAATATTCAAAAGATTTCTTGACCATATTTGTAGCATGAATAATGGTACTTTTCTGCTATGAGACATAGCTCTCTGTGGCTCTGCACAGCAACTTGAATCAGAGAGGAATGGCAGGATTCTGTAAAGGTAGTCCGTGATGAGAGTTCAGTGAGGGGTTGAGCAGCAAAACCAAAACCGGTGTGTCCCCCGGGGCAGGGACTGTGTCTTGTGGGCCTCAAAAATAACTGCCTCAGAGCAGACCCTACCCAGTACATGTCTGTCTGTCAGTTGGGAGCACAAAACAGGTGTAACATTAAAATTTCTTAACAGAGTTTTGAATGAAAATAATCATTATCATCTTCAGTATAGTATAGTACACAGCATTGTGTGAAGTATTTTGACATACTCTTACCTGTAACCCTCAAAACAGCCTTCAAGGTAGGAATTAGGCTCTTTTTGTGGAAAATGAAGCTAAACTGTGGAGTGTGATTTGTTAACTTGCCCAAGATCTCACAGCTCGTAAATGGAGGCGCCAGGATGCACACACACACCTTTCTGGCTCGCAAACCCACGTTCTCTCTACTGCACGTGGAGACTAGACTTCCTAAGTCTCCATGTTTGAAGGCCCATCCAACCACCTTTCTACAGAGGCCAAGAACCCCTTTTCATTTCTCTAGATCAGATGTGAGAAATTTTCTTTTCACGCAGTGGCTATTTACTACCTGTTTTGCATTAGCAAAACTCAATCTATTATATTTTGAATGGAAATAGAAAATGTTTCACTCATCTAATTTCAAATGACAAGGTGAAACTCTACTCAGGAATTACATGAGATTAAAATAGATAGCTCAGTTATTGTCAATAAGAAAAAAGAAAGGGAAGAGGCATCTTTAAAACTTGCCAAAACTCTAGATGGCAAAAATCAGAATCAAGTACCAATGCTGTTTATCTTTAATGATCAAAACCAAAGACTTTTTCATTCTTAAGGTGGTTAAATATTATCAGAATTGATTATTAACAGTATTTACAACTAAGAAGTTTGAAAGGACATTTTAATTACTTTTGTATTTTTTATAAAATGCTCATTGTAAAAAAAAAAAAATGAAAAATTCAAGCGGTATAGAAAAGGATCAGAATTCCCTCCAGTTGCATCATTAGCGTCTCTGAATATGCCCAACACGTATGGTGTTTACAATAATGGAATCTCACCATTTATGCTGTTTATTATCCTGGAGATTTCACACGTGTCAATGGACATAGAGCTTTTTTGAAATATTCCTTCCCCATGATTTTAAAGGAAGGAAAACCTAAGCTTCCTTTGGGAAGTGCAGAGGGACCCCTGTTTTATGAAAATCTGCTCTCGGGGAGAAGTGGCTCCATCTTGTGGCCCTCTGGAATGTGGTCATGAAAAACAGCCAAGGTCGTGTTGTGTTTTTGCAACTCTCCTCGGAAGTGGTGTCAACCCTGGGCTTGTCCAGTTGACTTGGTGGAAACCAGCAGGGACCAGGCAGTCCCCATCTGCCGGCAGAGCAGGAGCGAGGGTGCTATGGTCACAGGGGTTGCCCCCTTCTCCCCTGCTCTCATGGGAAGCTTAGCTCAGCACTCCCAGCTTCTAACACTGGGCTCTCCACAATTTCCTTTTTAATCCCGACTTCAACACTGTTAGAGAAGCTGTTTTAGCAGCCAGGTCGCTCTGCCTTAGCCCTGTAGTCAGGGCTTTGGGGGTAGAAGACAGAGGTGCTAGGTGTAGTGTAATATCCCTTAAAAGGAATTTGAGAAAGACAGTCACATGTTCTCTTGCCTTACACGATCATATCCAAGGTTTGACCATACAAATTCCATTTGGAATGTTGGAAAAAAATCTGTTTGGAGATAAAATTGAATTTTCTTTTCTGTGTAGAGATGGTGAACACAGATGTGATTGGTAAGCAGTACGAATGTGGTCATTTTCTGTAAATAAGACCCTAATGGCTGGAGGTTTTCACTTTGTATAAACACCATAGGCGTATGTATTTTACATCTGAGGAAGCAATCTTTTGATTGGATGTTTTTTCCTTTTTCTTTCTCTCCTGTGCAGTACATAGTGGAATGTCATGGGATCACCCTTCTTCCCCAGTTCTTGGGCATGTACCGGCTTAATGTTGATGGAGTTGAAATATATGTGATAGTTACAAGAAATGTATTCAGCCACCGTTTGTCTGTATATAGGAAATACGACTTAAAGGTGAGATTGATTTTATGAATTTTTGTAAAGTAACTCAAGCTTACTCTTCTACATTGTAAATATTGTCATTGATCATCCGAAATGCTTAGGAGCCACGCAGCACTTAAAGCTACCAGACAAGTAGCAGTGTATTCCTTCTTCCTATGAGGCAGTAAGTGCTTGCTAGCCTCACCAAAAAACACTGGCACATGTTAGAGATATCAGATCTACTTAAATTCAACCAACTGCATACCAGGCACTATTCTAGATGCTGGAAATGATGGAATGAACAAACCAAACCTGCACTCGGGGAGCTGACGTTCTGGTGGGTAAAGACAGGTAGTAAGTAAAAGTAATAAGTTAGTCATAGAGCATACCCAGAAGTGGTAAGTGCTATAGACAGAATTAAAGAGGGGGAGGGTGTTAAATAGTCCTGTCAGGGAAGGTTCCCCTGAGAAAGATGACGTTGGAGCAGACTTGAAGGAGTTGAGGAAATGAGTTGAGGAAGAATATTGCTGGCAGAGGGAACTGTAAGTACAGAGACCATTTCAAAGGCTTGGAGAGAAAGGGGGGCCCCTGGAAATTCTGAGAGTGGAGTGACATAATCTGGCTTCTGGTATCATCAACTCAGGGGAGAATGTTTAAGTTAGGGGTTGGAAAACTATGACTTGCCTGAATGCCAAATCCTACTTGAGGGACTTTTTTTTTCTTTTTTTTTTTTTTTGTTGAGACAGAGTCTTCTGTTGCCCAGTTTGGAGTGCGGTGGCGCAATCTTGGCTCATGGCAACCTCTGCCCCACTGGCTCAAGCGGTCCTCCCACCTCAGCCTCCCAAGTAGCTGGGACCACAGGCATGCACCACCATGCTCAGCTAATTTTTTGTATTTTTTGGTGGAGACAGGATTTCACCATGTTGCCCAGGCTGGTCTTGAACTCCTGAGCTCAAGCAATCCACCCACCTTGGCCTTCCAAAGTGCTGAGATTATGGGCATGAGCCACCGCACCTGGCTGGGCCAATTTTATAAATACATTTTTATTGGAATACCATGATGCCCATTGTTTCTGTATTATCTGTTGCTGCTTTTGCACTGTAATGGCAGAGTTTGGTAGTTACCGCAGAGACCATTTGGGACCACAAAGCCTAAAACATTTACCCTCTGACTGTTTGCAGAAAAGTTTGCCAGACTCGTCTCTGACATTTGGTTCTCAAGTTTTTTGGTCTCAACCCTTTCACACACCCTCAAAAGCTTTTGCAGATGTGAGTTGTGTCTGTGGATATTTACAGTATTAAAAATTAATATAAGAAATATTAGAATATGTAGTTTCTTTAAAAATGAGAAAACCGTTACATGTTAACATTTTTATGAAAAATAACTATTTTCCAAAAGCAAAAACATTAATGAGACAAGTAGCATTGTTTTACATTTTTGCAAATCTCCATAATGTCTTGACTTAATATGAGATAGTTGGAATGTCATATCTGATTCCACTGTCAGTCTGTGTGGTGTTATGCTGCCGAAGTATGTGAAGAAAATCTGAACTCACACAATAATGAAGTTTGGAAAGTTGTTAAAGCGTGTTTTAACGACTTTTTTGGATAATTGTAGATACTCTTCTTTGATACTACACCAAAGCTTGACAAGAGGTAATTTCTCAAAGCTTAGTTACATTATGAAATCTGAAATCATATCAATGAACTTTTTGTACTCTTCATCGAAATCCATTGATCCGTTTGCATGCGTTGTTCTGAATGTGTGACTTTGTCAAGGCATGCACTTGCCATTTGGAACATATTGGTTCAGTGAGTTATTTGACTCTTCCAAATATTGACACATTTCATTATACGGTATCAAAAAGTCATAAGCGTGTCACCACCAATGTCATCAGAAAAGTCTTTTACATTTTGGGAAGCGGTCAGGCCCAGAGTGGTGGATATAAGTTTTTTAAAAATCAATTTTTTACTTGGAATTTCAAATTTTATCACTGGCCACAAGCCCTGTCAGTTGTTTTCTGTGAAATGACCACATGTAGCAAGCACCCCAGCATACAGGCGAGCCTAGCAGCTTCATTCATTTTGTAGCAAACATCAGTCACATGCCCAGATCTGAATAAACATAGACTGTCAGTTGTTCTTTCAAGTAAAAGTGTTATTTCATGAAAAAGGTGGCCAGTTCAGCTCATAACTCAAACCATCACGAAAACAGTTCTTAAGAAACCATTCCTTCTTTATAAACAGAACTGCTTTATGTATATTTCCTGCACAGAATATTGAAAAGACGTGTACTCCTGGGTCTAGATTTGATACATTTAATGTTATGCTTTCATGTGTTTACTAGATGCCTACTTATAGGACACACCATCTTAGCCAGAGGTTCAGCAACTCGTACACAGCTCACAAGTCATAAAAACCAGGATGTGTGGCTTCAGAGGTTTCTGAAATGACGCTGGTTTCTTAGATGGTGCTGGTTTTTTTCATTGTTTTTTTTTTTTTTTTAAATCACAAACACTACTAATACCCATTGGTGCCACTGTTTGACTTATGCTAAACTGCTAGCAGTTCTTCCCACCATTGTTTTTGCGGTATTTATACAAATATCAAGATGGTGAAAAAGGCAAATAATGTCTCAGTACTATTATAAAAATAGTTTTGGCTTTGTATAGTTTTGGTCTCGGGACCCCAGGGTTCTGAATCATGCTTTGAGAAATGCTAGTCTAAGTGAAGGAAATGGTCTAGGCTTGTCTCCTAACCTCTGAGGTCCCCACACACTGGATCCACTTCCCAAATACACCCTTGTCCTGTCCTGTCTTAAAGTCTTAGCCCAAGCAAGCCATTTTGTGCCCCTGGAATTGCCCCTGGGGAAATCCCAGCCATCCTTCAGGGCCCTTGCCAGCACCAGCTCTTTCGTGAAGCCTTGGCGGTACTGCTCAGAGCACACAGGACTCTGTCTGACTTTCCCAGGGAAGAAAGCCAGAGTGACCTCTAAAGTCACATGTTGTTCTTTTATGACTTGTTAACCTTGTGTAAGTTGCTGAACCTCTGTGACCCTCCATTTCTTCATCTGTTAAAACAGGGATAATTTTACCTACATTTGCAGGGATGTTTTGAGGATTGAATAAGATACATATGTATTGTGTCCAGCGTGAGGCATGGCATATGAGAGTTAATGAATCTTGGTTGCCTCATTCATTCTCCTGATGTGTAAGTGCCTCAAGGGCAAGTATTTTGTTCTACTTCACTTTTTTTTTTTAATCCCCCTGCAATGCCTAAGATAGCTCCTCGGACAAGTAGGCATCTGGTAAACATATCTTGGAGTAAATTATACTTAGAGATGGGATATTCTAGTTTTAATTTGCCTTGCTTTTCACAATTTCATCTCCCTTTCTGGCTTGTGGCATAGATAAACTCTGTTCTTGCCAGTGCTCTCAGTTGTGATGGAACCTGTACATCTGACATCATTTCATGGCTTAAACTCTTGGCCTTCCTTTTCTATTTTTTTTAATAATTTTTTATTGTGAATTAATTTAAACTTGGATGAGTTTTGTGTTTTGTTGTTCCCAAGCTAATGATCAGCATTTGCATACAGATGAAGCTTCCCTGAGAATCAGAAGCAGGGTGGATTATATTGTAGGAGGGGAAACACACACACACACACACAGACACACACGGACACACACCCCCCAAGTACTTGGTTAAGAATTCAAAGTAGAATAGTTTATTCCTGTTCCCAGCAGCATAGGCAGTGCTCAAGTATTACAAATGTCCCAATTTTTAAAAGTATTTGGGAACATTCTTTGTTAAAAATCAGTGTGTAAAGGAAGGTACTTGTGGTCCATATTCAGGAATCCCTAAAGGAAGGAAAGTAGACCATGGCAAGTAACAGTTGCCGGGCATGGCTGTGCAGAGGGGCTCGGGCTGTGGTCTTAGAACGGGTTCTCAGGTTTGCCTTCATGAATGGTTCACATTATCTATCTCCATCTGATGGGTCAGCTTTGGGCTGCTCTGACTCGCCCCAAGAAACATTGAACATTTTCCCTGGGCCAGCAGCAGCGTCCCTCGGATCTTCCAGTCCTGGGGGCACTGAGCACCAGGGGGATGGAAGATCGGCCCTGGGAGACCCCCCAAGCCTGGTCTTGGCTCCCTTCCCCAGTGTGAGGAGTCTCTTCCGTTCAAGTTTCCGCATCTGTGAATTGCAGGAAGCCCACATCCTAGTCAATGCCTGAGCTGCTCGATGAAAGCCAGTAATCAAAAATTTTGATTTCTTTGCAGATGGCCAATCTAAGAGCCACTTTCACTTTTCCCAAGTCAACTGTAAGTTCATTTAATGAATGGCTGACTCAAGTAACCCAGGGCAATAGATGTCTTTTCATCAGGTGGTCAAGAAGCAAGTGGCTTGGCTGACCTCACGATAGTTAGGGGTGTCCAGTGCAGGAGGGGAAGGGAGCCCAGGAAATTGGCCTGTGATTCTTCTCCAGCCATTTATGCAGTAAACACAGGACATCTGCTGTGTATGAGACACCGTGATTGTCATCCATACTTAGGAATTCACCAGACCATTTGTTTCCCAGCTTTTCTTTTGAATTAAAATCTTCCACAAGCCACGGGAAGTTTCTCTGCTTGGACTCTACCCCTAAAGCCTCCCCGTCGGCCTCCGAGGTAGACTCAGGTCATCCTAGACAACCCAGAGCTCTAAGGCAGAGTTTTGAACACCACTGCAATAAGAGCACAAACTGCTGAGATCAAGAGCCATGTTTTCCTCCACTTTGTACCTCTGCACTCAGCATAGGGCCTGACACAAAAGAGGTACAAATAACTGTGTGTCTTTGAAGGAATCTCCAGAGTAAATGGGGTCAGAGAGTGGCTGTGGGGGACTGATGTATAGCACGCAAGGAAAGAGTGTTCATCAGTAACTCTAAGACGGGAGAAAACAATGAGTGTTGCAGAAAAAAGTCAGCAGGCGAGGATGTGCCCACAGGAAGACGTAATGTGGGGAAAGAGGCACTTAACACTCCTGTGGTCCCACTGCAGCCAGCTAGTGGGACTCTTTAAGACAACAAGACTGACTATTTCTGGCAGTTGTTACAAGGAGCAAAGTGTGGGGCTGATGCAGTGTTGAGTAAGTTATTGCTCAAGTAAGTGGTGGTCAGGTTTTCTAACTTCCAGCAGGTGGATAAGAACCGCAGAAACACAGGTGAGCATGACAGAGTCAGGGCTGGAGAAGCGGCCAGTGGCCAGGAATACCTGCAGAGAGGGGACACGGGCCGGACAGAGAGCCATGGTCAGGGAGGGATAAGAAGCCCATTCCTCACAGGCTGCGAAGCAGAGCGGGTGCTGAGCTGGCTCTCTGCTCCGCCCAGAGCCATTTTCATATTTTCCGTGTGTGAAACTCAATGCCTCCCATGTGCGTGTTTTTATTATTGCTTTGTGTTTCAGGGCTCTACCGTGGCTAGAGAAGCTAGTGACAAAGAAAAGGTAAGTACCTTGCTGTATGTCTCCCCATGTCCTGGGGGCATGATCACGCACTCCCCATCACCTTTACTCTTTCTTTCTAGTCTCCCACCGCGGCTATTGCGATTCTTCCTGTTCCCTGTTCTGCTGCCACCAGCGAGAAACACTTTATTGACCCGATGAGAGTTCTACTTCATTTCTCTTCATCAAATTGTTGAATAGTGAAATAGTTATTTGTTGCAAGCATGGTTGGAAGGAACATTCCACATGCAACTTGCTCTTGAAAAACACAGCCACCTGTGCAGTAAACTTGTAATCGAAAATGGCACTGACAGCTGAGAGTGCGTTCCTGCAGGTCAGGGAACCAGGACCTAACACTGCTTCACCAATATCAAACCGAATGTGACCCTGAATACATTTCTCTGCATCGCTGAGTCTGCTTTCTCACCTGTAAAATGTTGGCTTGGATGAGCCTCAAACTCCTTTCCGACTATTAAGACATGATTCAAGTATTTTTTGCCTAAGAAATTAAGGATAAGAAGACTGCATCTCTTTTTCTCTTTTCCTGGCTTACTGGACCTTAGGTAGTATTTGAGCCACATGTAGTTTACTATGCAAGATTATAGATAGAGACAACTTGAAGGATTGGTTTGAATAGGAATTTAGGAAGTAGCTTCCTGGATGTAAACCTAAACTAACTCAAGTCAACACATGCTTATGTAAAGGGTACATCTATACTCTTAGTTATGCCATCTTGTCACCTTGGGAAGTGCCTTTTTCTGAACTATTCCATTTGAAAACAGAGCTGAAAGTTGTTCTTTTAGAATGATAGCAGTTTTGAGTTGAATTTTATAGATTTGCAAATCTACTTTTGTTTATTCATTTAGAGGTGTTTGTGAATATTTTTGTGGCTACTATCCTAGCTTCAGGGGCTAAAATAACAAGACACACAGAAAGATCTAGCAGGGGATGCAGACCTCAAATAGAAAATTATGTTATCATGGGGTGAACACTCGGACAGGACACTCAGGGAGCTCTAGAGCACATAGCAAGGGCGCCTGGCTCAGGCTGGGCAGGGTCAAGGAAGGGCTTCCTGGAGGAGGTGATGTCCAGAAACCTGAAGGATCAATAGGAGTCAGAGGAAGATCAGCAGGTGCAAGGGCATGAGACTCAGAGTGGGGAGGATTTGGTGCATTTGCTGCAGGGAGAGAGGAGGCCATGGAGGGAAGGAAGCCAGACCATGTCGGAGAGGCTGATGAAGTAGCCCGGAGAAGATGCTGGCCTGAGCTGGGATGTGGTAGAAGTGGATGAATTACAGAGAGATTTGGGAAGACAAATCTACAGAACTGAGGGATTGAGTGCCACAGGTGCCAGGGAGTGTGCGTAGAGGGAAGGGGGTTAAGGATGACCCCCAAGTTTCTGGTTTAGGCAGTTGGGTAGGTAGGTGTTCATTCCACTCCCTGAAATAGCAAAGAAGAGCAGGAGGAGGGGTTTGAAATGTCAGTTATCGGGGAACCTGCCCCGGTATTCACGTAGGTTCTTTTCTGTTTTTCCTAAGCGTCGACTGGCTTGAGAAATAAAGGGACAGAGTACAAAAGAGAGAAATTTTAAAGCTGGGCGTCCGGGGAAGACATCACACGTTGGTAGGATCCGTGATGCCCCGCAAGCCACAAAAACCAGCAAGTTTTTATTAGGGATTTTCAAAAGGGGAGGGAGTGTGCGAATAGGTGTGGGTGACAGACATCAACTACTTAACAGGGTAATAGAATATCACAAGGCAAGTGGAGGCAGGTCGAGACCACAGGACCACAGGACCGAGGCGAAATTAAAATTGCTAATGAAGTTTCGGGCACCATTGTCATTGATAACATGTTATCAGGAGACAGGGTTTTGAGATCAACTGGTCTGACCAAAATTTATTAGGTGGGAATTTCCTCTTCATAATAAGTCTGAGAGTGCTATGGGAGACTGGAGTCTATTTCATCTCTGCAGTTTCAACCATAAGAGACAGGCGCACCTGGGGGGGCTGTTTATAAGCCTATATCTCCAGGTGTGTATTCTCTTTCTCAGGGATGTTCCATGCTGAGAAAAAGAATTCAGCGATATTTCTCTCATTTGCTTTTAAAAGAAGAGAAATATGGCTCTGTTCTGCCCGGCTCACCGGTGGTCAGAGTTTAAGGTTATCTCTCTTATTCCCCGAACAATTGCTGTTATCCCGTTCTTTTTTCAAGGTGCCCACATTTCATATTGCTCAAACACACATGCTGTACAATTTGTGCAGTTAATGCAGTTATTACAGGGTCCTTAGGTGATATACATCCTCCTCAGCTGACACGATTAAGAGATTAAAGTAAAGACAGGCATAGGAAATCACAAGGGTATTGATTGGGGAAGTGATAAGTGTCCATGAAATCTTTACAATTTATGTTCAGAGATTGCAGTAAAGACAGGCGTAAGAAATTACAAAAGTATTAATTTAGGGAACTAATAAATGTCCATAAAATCTTCACAATCCATCTTCTTCTGTCATGGCTTCAGCCGGTCCCTCCGTTTGGGGTCCCTGACTTCCCGCAACAGTCAGTGCAGCATCAGAACAGAGATATCCAGTAGGCATGAGAGGCTGCACAGTGGCTCTCTGCTGAAAAAAAGAGTGTGGGAATCCTCCCTGGAAGGACAGTCGGCGGAGACAGGAAAGTAGGTGAGGTCACCCAGGAGGAGTGTGTGGAGAAGAGAAGCATGTCTAGAACAAGCCCAGCAGAACATCACCTTTTACAGGAGCCAGGAGACACTGGGTCACTCACTCAGATATTGATTGAGTGTCTGTGACGAGTACACACTCTGCCAAGCGTTTTAAGAACTGCTTCGTGGAACTAGGCTGATGCAGTCCCCATCCTCATGAAACTTTCACTCTAGTAATTTTCCAGGAACCAGAGGAAATGAACTTCCCAGCGTCAGATGCTTTCACGAGGCCAGGTAGGGTAAGAATGGAGAGTTGTCCAGAGATGTATCCACAGGGAAATCACTGGGGACCTGGTCGGTGAGGGCGAGTGGGGACCAAAGCCAGATTGCAGCAGGTAAGGAGGAGAGAAGAAAATGGTGGAGGCTTCTTTGGCCATTTGCCCTTTTACTGTACATCAGTGAATGTACATTTTGAGAATTCAACCTTCGTGTAAACCCCCTCTAAGGCACTGGCCTTGGCCAGAAGAGGCAGAAACAGTGACTGTCGACTTCCATGCTGTCATGAGTGAATGTTTCTTCCAGGTACTGAAGACTCAGCAGGTATTTCAGTTTTAGCCCATGAAAAGCTCAGAGGCTAAATTTTGTTGAGATTTTCTCCTCAGAGGAAATACCAGAGTGTGTACAGAGTCACACATCCTCTTCAGCATCGTACGACAGGCCAGCCCCTGAGTCACATGATGCCCCATGTTGGTGGGTCTGTTTTTACTTTCTTCCAAAGTTCCTTGGGACTACCACTAGCAGGAATTTTTTCCTTCATTCATTTTGATTTCTTCAGTTTCAGTCAACAAGGGCTTGGTCCTGCTCTGACAGTAAACACTGCCAACAAGGACAGTTACAGCTAATGGCGTGGTTGCTGCTGAAGGCTAAATCATAAAACAAGGGCACACAGAGAGGAAAGCCACATGTATTTGACTTCCTATATCTGTAATGGTTCCTGCGAAGCAGGACATTCACTTACCTATCTTCCTTTCCACTGTTTCACCTATAGGACTTAATACACTTTCCAGAAACCCAGGGCATGAAACACAGTTCACTGCCCTCCTCACCAAAAAATGTTTAGCCCCTTTATTGGTATAGCTTTCTATGAAAAGGGAATAATAGAATTTGTTTGACCGAGAACTCATCTTTCTAGGACTCTACTAGGATGCTTTTATCCTGTATCTAATATGAACATGTAGCCATCATTCCTTAAAACATCTCCTTAGGAGGTAGGCTTAGAGGAAGTCACAACTGGCACTGGTTGAGTACAAACTATATGCCAGACCATTTTAAATTGTACATGAATTATGTCGTGTAATCCTTAACAGTCACCAGATGAGACTGGTGCTGTCATTACTTCCTTTGAGTGGATGAAGTTGCTTTACTGACAGGTTTAGTAACTTCATCCAGGGTCCTACAGTTAGGAAGTGACAGCGCCAGGGTTTGAGCCTGGGATCACCAGCCCCAGAGCGCACATTTCTAACCACTATGCCACACTGCCTTGTAAATATTTGTGAGTTCATGTCTCTCCTTTCCTTTAAGGGCATATTATCAAAAAGTCATGTTAATCCCATTGTGAAAATGAGGAAAAAGTTACTACATTGACAAAAACATTGTTTCAGAGTTAAATATGGTGCTGAAACAGTTGATCTTTAAACTTGATTTTTTTTTCTAAAGTAGTGAAATAAATTATTTGTTTCCATACTATGTTAGCAAAACAATTTGTATTTCCTCTGTTTGAAGAGCTTGAGCATTTTTGCTCATAGTTTCAGATGTACATATTTGTAAAAGTTGTACATTTAATGCAGTCTTTATCACTGTGTCTTACACTGTGCAAACATTAGAATTGTCTGCACAGTTGCCCTGAGGAAGAATTCAGTGCCCTAGCCTTCTTTTTGTGGTTGAGGTTTCTAATAACTCTTATTCCAGAAGACAGAGGCTGCAGAAAGCTACCCCACCCAACCTTCTGTATTAGAAATGCTCACTTGGGAAGGGGAAGAGGAAATAGCTTGAAGATGTGGAATGTCAAAGTAATAGAAATTGGTAAATGATGGAGTGCGTGCCTGCCTTGACAGTAGGGTAGAGATCAAAATGTACCTTCATTCATGCACAGTAAAAGGGCAAATGGCCAAAGAAATATCCACTATTTCCTCTTCTCCTCCTCACTTCGTCACCTGCTGCAATCTGGCTCCCACCCACCCTCACCGACCACATCCCCAGCGATTTCCCTGGGGATACATCCCCCAGACTAGAGAGAGAGGAGGCATTTGAAATGTCAGGGTGGCGTCAGAACAGATATCCAGTAGGCACGAGAGGCTGCACAGGGGGTCTTAGCTGAAAACAAAGGGCTTGGGAATCCTCCCTGGAAGGACGGTCAGCAGAGACAGGGAAGTGGGTGAGGTCACCCAGGAGGAGCGTGTGGAGAAGAGAAGCACGTCTAGAACGAACCCAGGGGAAAGTCATCATTCATGGCTCGGTAGAGATCATGCCATGCCTTCTCTCTCTGATACGGCAGTGTTTTGTAGAATCTAGAAACGTTTATTAAACTGTAATAGATGAAATGAAATGTATTAATAGAGCCAAACTCTTTTTTTTTTTTTTTTTTTGAGAGGGAGTCTCGCTCTGTCAACCCAGGCTGGAGTGCAGTCGCGCAATCTCAGCTCACTGCAATCTCCGCCTCCCAGGTTCACGCCATTCTCCTGCCTCAGCCTCCCTAGTAGCTGGGACTACAAGCACCCGTCACTACGCCTGGCTAATTTTTTTGTATTTTTAGTAGAGACAGGGTTTCACCGTGTTAGCCAGGATGGCCTGGATCCCCTGACCTCGTGATCCACCCGCCTCGGCCTCCCAAAGTGCTGGGATTACAGGCATTAGCCACCGCGGCCGGTCAAGCCAAACTCTTAAAAACATTGTTTGTTTGTTTGTTTTTAACTTTTAAAAAAAGTCTTTGCTTTCCCTTTTCTGCCAACCTTTGGATTTTCTTTCCATAATCAGTTAGGATTTTTGACTCTTCCAAAAAGCATACCATTGGTTGTGTTCACAAATCATAAATACTCCTTTTTATGATCAGACATCGGGGGAAAAAATGCTATCAAAACAGTCTACTAAATGCTATCAAAACAATCTACTGGTACCTCTGGTTTGAAATATTTGGGGAAGGCTAAAAACACTACATTTTAGCCTTTTATAAATGAAATGATTTGCAAGAATATTATATTCATTGCTATTATATATAACCATATTCCTTTCCAAATGATGGTTATGGTACAAAGAACAATATTTCTAGAGGGCTGGGCATGGTGTCATGCCTGTAATCCCAGCACTTTGGGAGGCTGAGGCTAGAGGATAGCCTGAGCTCGGGAGTTCAAGACTACCCTGGGAAATATAGCGAGACCCCCAACTCTACAAACAATTCAAAAAATTAGCTGGGCACGGTGGTGCACACTTGTGGCCCCAGCTACGTGGGAAGATTGCTTGAACTCACGATGTCGATGCTGCAGTGAGCCGTGATCACACCACTGCATTCCAGCCTCAGTGACAGAACAAGACCCTGTCTCAGAAAAAAAAAAAAAAAAAAAAAAAAAAAAATCCACACAGAGAATCTCTGGTGACGTAGTTTAATTAGTAATCTCAATTCTTATTCTTCCCAGGTTTTCTTTCATATGAGTCATTATAACTGTTTTAATTTTCCATACTTTTAACTTGTTGATGACAAGTTTTGAAACTGTCATTTCAAATATTTAGCGTTATAGGTGCAGACAAGTCCCATTTCTTAGATTGTAGCTTGACATGTAATTAGTGTGATTTGCATTAGCATAATCATGAAGATGGAACTGAAGGAAATAAGTTATATTCTAACAATGGAATCACTTTCATGGCAACAAGTCTCAGAACATGCACGTACAGACGTCTTGAGTTTTTTTTTAAGAGCAGAACAGGGCTTTAAACAAAAAATAACCATTGTCAAATTCTGACAGCTGCTATGACTTGTTTTATTCTTTAATTCTTTCCTTTTTAATGGAAGGGCATCTCCCATTCATGGCTCCAGCAGTTTCGCCTCCTCTAAATGAGACAGAGAAATGCGAACCTCCCTGGTGGTCGATCTTTTCACAGCTGCGCTGCAATTCCAGTGTGACATCAAATTAGTAATTATAGCTGAGCGGGCTGCTTTTTACAAATGACAGTCTTAGCATGCTGCCTGCTAGCGAGCGACTCAGCAGGGGACCTGGGGAAGTAAAAGAAAACATAACTGGACTCACTTGATTTCTGGGGGATTTGACCTGACTCTTTAAAAATCCCATGTTCTTAGAGAGTCCTGGGGATTTACACAAATATGCATTTTGTTCATCATCCTGCACAGTTCTCAAAACTCATGTCTGATTTTATTAGGTAAAGTAAAGTATGTGTAATGGAGCCATAGGTCACAATAAGAAGATTCCTTTTAACATACAGCCTTCTTCCTGAAACCCATTTGAAAGAAAACAGCTGCCCTGCAATTGGCATTTGTGTAACTATATTGGCAATAATCATTGTTGACACTTTGATAATGGGCTACAAAAAGCCGCCTTGTCGATTCTCAGGCACTGTGAATTGCACCAGCAATTAAGTGACTGTCACCGTCTCCGACATTTTACCTATTACCAACTGAGGGTTCCAGAGGATTAATCATTAATACCCTTACGTCTAAAAATGCTTTTCGAAACCAGTTTTCAGCATTTCTTTTGTGGTCTTTAAATTGTAACAAATTATAATTAATTACTACCCCTATCTGGTCATCTGGGCTGCCGTTGAAGCAAGGTGGCCAGGGCGGCGGGCTCCCCAAACGTGACACAAAAGCACAGCAGTGTATCCTTCTGGAAATCTTTATTTGCCGCTCAGCTAAGAAGTGCCTCCTTTTCCACTGTGGGCGGATTATTGGTTAAAGGGGGGTTGTCAAGCTTTTTAGGCCCTCAATTCAGCTAATGCTTTAACCGCCTTCTGTAAAATTCCTTTTCTTCCGAGATAGAAGGGAATCATTCCCCTTTGCCAGCCAGTGTTAGTTAGGGACACCAATCCTACTACCCAAAGTGCAGGGGAAAGTTTCCCACTAGGGCAGAAGCAGGGCTTCTTTCTCAGACCTTAAAGGCGGCACCAGTAACATCCACCTTCTGGACCAGAGACATTTTATAAAAGGGAGATTTGGGTGAAGGACTCCAAACAGAGGGTTAGGGGATCTGAGTCCCAGCCCTGGGGGCACAGGGCTGCATTAATGGGGTTTGAGTATAGGTCATCTGACTTTGTCCTTGTTTGTAAAATTAAAGGATTTGCTTGCGTCATTGCTCCTCATGCTGTAGTGTTGGTGAGAGTCTCTTGTTTCAAATGAAGCTTTCCTGGACCTTCCTCCAGAGATGTGGTTCAGCAGTCAGCCCCACTTGGAGAAGTCCTGGCCTGACCATCACTAAAATCTTCTCTATTCCAGATATAGATTAAGGTGATTGCTATGATTGATGGGGAAAAAAATGTTCTGTTCAGCAGATATAGATAAGAACCCCATAAACCATGAGGGGTATTCTGGAAATGAAGTTTTAAAGCTTCATTTAGGATTTCTCCTAACTGGTAAGCATGGCAACATGACAAAAAGAGAGGATCACTTGCAGTGACTCTTGTGAGCACTTTCCAGATTTTCACTCAGATGACAGCATTAAAATCCTCAAGGCTTTATGACTTATGGCTTATGGTGGTGCATCAGCTCTCATTTGCCTCAGATTAATTTTTATTTCACTGGAATGAAATCAACTCAGAGTATCCCAAGCACACATGGAGCAGTGCTGTTAGGTATGGGAATGTTTTCACCCTAACAACTCTTAGTTCTAGAAAAAGTTGGGGTGGAGAGAAGACTCCAAAATTCAGTATGTGGTCTGAATTTAAACCAAGCTGCTACAGATATATAATTCTTAATTAAATAATGATCTTTAACATGTTAGTATTAAACCAGAGATCTAGAGGAGTTAGCAAACTCCTTGAGTGTTCAGCCTTTGACATTTCTTAGATTATCACCATAGATATCTGTGCACCAGAATCTTCTGTTCCAACTGGAACGAACCCATCTTGTAGGTCTTATTTTGTAGGTCTTGTATGCAGTTCAGCTGTCATATCCCAGTTTGTGGAGGAAGACCAAACCGTCACCTTTGACATCACCACGTAGAGTTGTGGTCATAAAATATGACAGTATTAAAAAAGGAATAAATTTCACTTTTTACATATTAGCTTGAGGGAAAATTGCCAACAGCTAGGTCTTGCCAGCTCTAACAGTTATAACTTAGGCTTCTCCAATTTTGCGCGGCTTACTTACAGCACTGTTTTACAAGTATGTTGAGGTATATTCTCTTTCCACATTCATACATAAACAGATTCAACATAAAAATTATCAGATGTTCACATCTGGATGCTATTCACAGATGTGCACATTCTCACTGTTTTCACTGTGAAAATTAGAAGTTATTAATGACCTCTTAGATCATTTCTCAAACGATTAACTTGTATAGACATTCTGCTTATGTAGTTAAAGGAGGTTGGCATATGTACTATTTGTGCAAAACCACCCTTTTTCTTTGCTACTTCTGTATGAACTTTATCGGTATCCACTAATTTGCCTTTTGATATATCAAATTTGTGGCTTAGATATTCCGAGAAGCAGAACTGATTTTATTATAAATCTCTAGCATCTCTTATTACCCCAGAATTGATACCAAATATGTTATTCCATCAAATTATTTTTATCCTAGCTCCAACATAAGGATTACCTAAAATTCCTTCCCTTATAGAAATACTTGTAAATTATGTTTTCAGTTCCATAGATGCTGATTTTTATGAAGATTTTTGCAAGCACAGCAAAAGGGGTTTTATTCTTTTTTTGCAAGTTTATTTTCATTTGGGTGAGCTTGGAATTACAAGTAAATCAGGAACACAAGCAGTTCTAACATAAAACAATAATTACTACATATTTTTTATGTGGAGCATTCAGCTCTGAGTGTCAGAGTAACAGCATATCAAAAGGACACCCGGCAGCAGTCTTTGACATTGAGGCTTACAGTTAGACTTAAAAAATAATAAATAGGTTGCCAAATGAGCATATCAAACAAAAAATTCATTTCATTCTGAAATGCAAGTCCTTTAATCACAGAGTGCTATGATATGTATTATCCTTTGCATTAAAACCTAGTGCCAAAATCCTGTTTGCATTAGACACTCAAGTGTGACTGGGTGCATTTCTTCTTCCCAGTAAGGTTTCCATCCAGACTAAAGTAAAAACTTGGCTCTATATTATAAAGATTTTGGCTCTGTGCATTTTAGGTTCATATATTTTCTATTTCCAGTTATTAATGGCCATTTACCCATTCAGTTGGCTCTTGTTGTATAATTAAAGTTTAGAATGATCATTAAAAATCCAGTGATATTTTAGTTTGAATTCTGTTTAATGTTTCAAACTATAGTTTGAAATTTGTGATTTTTAAAAATTTTGTGTCATCTCAAAGATAGTTTTTTAAAATCTCACTAAAATAAAATGTTCGTATAACTTCTGGCTTTACTAAACCTTGTAATATCCAATATTGCTAAACTCCATATGAATGACAGCAGTTATGCATCAAATCACAGAACCTAATGAAATAAGCACATATGTACACACACACATAAGTTAATTCCCACTTGAAACAAATAAAGCATTTAACTCTTTTGGTAAACACATTGTTTTGGTTTTGGTTTTAGAAATTCTGCAAAAGTTCTTAGTCATTTGGAATTTTTAAGCATAAAAGTACTAAATAATATTAAGCAGGAATTTTTTAGGTGTTGCTTTTTAGCTCCTTTTTATCAGTTCTGCTGGGAAGCAAACAGTGCTGCATCTCCTTTGCTCTCGTAGAATTCTGTAATTTTTATACCACAGGTCTCTGCTAAAAGGCGGCATGTGTTTAGAAATTCTAAAAATGAGGGCTCTAAACTTTGTAACTGTCTTGATACATTTTCACTTTTTTAGTCCCAACCCCCTGGCCAAATCTGTCCTTAGAGATCATTGATACCTTGTATTGAACCCTAGGGCATAAGTAATTCTAGTGAGAGGCTTTTATACACTGAAAGCCTTACGGGTGTGTTGGTTATCTTCAGGCTCTGACTCAGCTGAGTGTGCATCTCACTTCTCACATTCATGTTGTGTCTTAATGACACACAAAATATTTTTGACCATGACCTGTATTATCACACAGTGTGTTTCTTACTGTTGACTTACAGTAGACTTGCTGAGGCCTGTGATGCTGTGCTTTAAAAGCCAAAAACTTTTCAAAATGAGGGAGAAATGTCTATAATAAATGTACTATATATATACAAATGTTTATAATAAATTTTCTTTTTACAACTCATAGCAAGTTAAATGTTCCCAGTGAGTTCACTGCTCCCTAGGAGTGAGTTCACCATTCCCTAGTATTTTGGTTATATTTTCTGGCTACTAAGATTTCCGCTTCTGTGGATTTTTGCTTTAGGTCAGCAAAACAGCATTCACTAAATTATCCACTATTATAATGTGCTGAGAAAAACTAACCCATGGAAAATTAAGGTAAGACAAAAGTCAGCAAATTTCTGTCTTTGGCCAGATACGTAAAATCATTACATCTTATTCCATATATTGAATAAATATCATAAATTTCAAAATCTTTATTACTTCAGGAATTTAACCAGTCCGATTTTTATTATAAGATAGGAACGTTTTACTCTCATTTGGGTTTCAGTTTAAAAAAAGGTCTTTTCAGTGAGGTTTCCTACTAGGAATAGCTTTTGCAGGTGATCGCAGAGGTTTTTCTAGCTGGGAGAATTCACAATTGAGGTTTGCAAAGCAGTGTAGGGAACTAGAGCCACCAAGACAGGGAGGTCAGCTCCTCGGGCCGTGTCACCTTCGATGCATCCTGTCTCATGTACCCTCTGTGTTCCCTGTGGGTCCTGTGTAGTGAAATGAACTACTAACTTTGCCCTCATGTATGGTAGGTTTGTGTGCAGTGTGCAGTAACAGAAGTGTCTTCCAAATTTGAAGGCAGTATGTAGAGAATTCATGTGACGTGTTTGTAACTAGCAGATAAAACCTAAAAACAAAGGAAATTTTAAACATCGTTTAAATAAAGCTTGTCGCTCACGGGCTGCATGGGGCCCAGGACGGCTTTGAATTCGGCCCAATACAAATCCGTAAAGTGTCTTAAAACATGGTGAGATTTTCTTGTGATTTTTTTTTTTTTTTTAAGCTCATCAGCTCTCATTAGTGTTCACTGATTTTATGCGTGGCCCAAGACAATTCTTCTTCCAGTGTGGCCCAGGGAAGCTAAAAGATTGGACACCAAGGTTTAGATTACCAACATCATAAATTTTTTTTTTTTTTTAATCATCCAGGTATCAACTAGAAGATATCCTAAGTTTAAAGACCCTATTTTAGAAGAAACAAACATAGCAAGTTACTATTGCCAGGCACTATGTGCTTTGTGTCATTTGATTTGCACACTAACCCTATTACATAGGTACAGTGTTATTAATTTCCCATTATATAAGTAAGGAAACTGAGGTTTGGGCAGATTAAGCAACTGGCCTAGAACATCACAGCTAGTGTTAAAATGTTAAATATGTCAATATATTTTTTAAAAGAAAAATCTTGCTCTGGATTGATCAGCGATGAGCTTTTCCTAGATCCATAAGCCATACTTGAGAACATGACTAGCATATAACGACGTTTGCGTATAACACACTGTGTGGCAGGCACCATTTTAGGCTTTTTCACATGTGTGAACTCATGCAATCTCACAACCCTATGTTTGCTAATCCCCCTTTAAAGATGGGAAACCAAGTCACAGAGAGGTTAAGTAACTTAACTTGCCAGAGTCACATAGCTAATAAGTGGAGTAGCGGAGCTACAACCCAGGCAGCCTGGATCTAGTGTGTTCACATAACCATGGGCTTCAGTCTGTCTCCTACGTGGAAACCTGAGCCATGCCCAGTCGACCTGGGGTCGGGCATCACTCCACATGACAGTGAAGGGCTCATTTCATCCGAACGGGAAGCAGGACAGCCAGGCTGCAGGGGGAACAGCGTCCCTCTGCTGATGCCTGTGGCTGTGTTTGTGCATTTACACATCACATTAGCGGAGATGAATGCCACTTGGAATCCAACCCACCGCAGCAGATTACCTCATGCAAGACAGAAAACAGCCCTGCCTGTGCTAGCCTGGCTCTGCTTTGGGCTGTATTTACTCACGGGGCCTCAGCTGGCCAGGGCCTTGGAGCAGCTCTGGGGCCCCCCACCTGGGCAGGAGTCCCAGCTCAGGACTAGACGCACGGAGGAGGACGGGGTGGGAAGAGCAGTTCCCTCCCATACCCTCGTCCCCTCCCAGCAAGTACAGAGGGTCGTACAGCAATCGCCCCGCCTTACTTAGAGGCTCTGATCTGCACAAAACTGGCCAGAGCTGAATTCAGAGCAAATAAAGACTCGGCCTGCCGCCACTTCAGAAAGGTTGCTGACCACTGGCTGGAAGCCGGCCTCGGAGAGTCCACGGCTGAGAAGCATTTCTGAGCTGTCTTTAGTTAGCCCTGGGGGTTTCCTCCACCCTCTGGCTGTTTCTGCACTGAACTAGAAAAGATATCAAAGACACTCGTTAAAGAACCAGACCCAGTGACTAAATACAAGCTTGGAAAACTCTAAGCGCAAATAATCCAGCGTTTAAAAGCAAAGTGTAGAATCTGTTGCTACATTAAGCTGTCGCTGCCCACAGTTAATTTTCTGCTGCTCTGCAGACGTCATCTTTGTAGGCAGTTTTACACCAAGAGTTTATTAAGTTCATTAAATCATAGTATAGTTTTCCACATTAAAAAAAAAAGATGTTTCTAATATAAGCACTGCTCATTATCAGAGAGATATATTGAAATTTCTTTTAAAAAGCTAAGCAGTAAGATTTTCTTGAGAGTGAATCATTGTCAGGTGACTTAACCTTTGTCATCTCGTTTTTTTCCTTTTTGTTTTTGAGATAGGGTCTTACTATGTCACCCAGGCTGGAGTGCAGTGGCGCGATCATGGCTCTCTGCAACTTTGACCTCCCGGGCTCAAGCGATCCTCCCACCTCAGCCTCCCAAATAGCTGGGATGACAGGCACACACCACCACGCCTATCTGATATGTTTTATTACTTTTTTTGTAGAGATGGAGTCTCACTATGTTAGCCAGACTGGTCTCGAACTTCTGGGCTCCAGTGAACCTGTCTCAGACTCCCAAAGTGCTGAGATTGCAGGTGTGAGCCGCCATGCCCAGCCTATCTTGTTCTTAAAAAAAGAACAGTTAAGTTTTTGTAAAAAAAAAAAAAAAAAAAAAAAAGTCTTTCAACCTATAATACCCATTTTAAGTCTGTGCTTTATTAAATGCTCACAGTGATGATGATGATGATGGGGGTGGTGATGGGGATTATAAGCACCACTATTTGAATCTGTCACATGGTTTCTGGTTGAGTTCCCAGCACAACTCTACCTTAGCAGAATGATTAAGGTTCCCATCTCAGCTCATCACTCACCGAACTCTGAGACCTTAGTTAAATTGCATGATTTCAGTTTCCTTGAATGTAAAATGTGAATAAGAATAATAGTTAAGGTTGTTGCAAAGACTAAAGGTAGATGATAGATGTGAATAAAATGACGCACACAAAGCGCTAAGCAGGGTATCTAAGGCTGCTGCATGTTTTCCCCCTTCTGCATCTATGGAAACAGGCTGGAGAGGTCCAGGAACCTGGCCCCTGGTCCCTGGCAAGCAAGGGTTGGAACCAGGATTGCAACCTCAGGATTCATGACCCCAAAACCTTCGTGCCCCTGAGCGCTCTGTCTTGCAGCAAGCATTTGGGAGGTTGATATCTGTAGACCAGTGTTAGATTCCATGCTGGCAGCTGCCCTGCCAGGATCCGCCTTCGCCTCTTGATCCTTTCAATAAGCCCTTAAGTCTTTTAGCCAATCTGGGTGCCCTTTTTTGAACTTGATCCAATCTAAATACGTCCCTAGTGCCTGTGAAATTCACAAGTCAGCTTAGTCATAGAGTACATGGTGTCCAGAGTTTTATGAGGTAGGATTATACTTTCCCTGTCACATGAGGTAATTCTGCTGGGGTGAACCTGAAGTGGCATTCATCTTCATTAATGTGACTTGTGTTACAAACACACATCCAGCGTGTAATTTACTGCCTTGTCTGGGGTCTGTCATCTCTGCCTTCAGGTTTCTCACATTTATACAAAACCAGAAAAAAACACCCTCTACCCTTCTTTTCTTACACGTATAAAATGAGTTGTGGAATTGAGGCAGATATCTTAATCCTTAACACCCCCACCCACACACCTCCCATCGCCAACACATAATGACACAGAAATGCCCAAGGTGCCTGCTGGGAAAATTACGATCCTTCTCCATCTCTCCTGTTTTTGTGTGTAGGTCTGGCTTCAACCCTTTTTTCTAACGTGCTTCCAGTTTTCTATTTTGGGCAGTGCTTATCTTCTCACTGCCCTCTGAGTTTTGTTAAACTTCAGAACCTTGCATTTCATTCTTGGTGAAACTTCATTATGTTTACAGTTCTAATAGGAGAGAAACCTTATAATCTAGTGTGATGAACTCAAACATTTTAATATTGTGCTGTCTTCACATTCAAGGTTTGTGGGAATGGGGGGTGCATGTATTGCATTATTTTAAAATTATTAGTGACAGATTTAGGGGGTAAGTCTAGCAGGCGCATCCTAAAATTTTGTGAAGAATGGCGTTGCGTTTTCATTTCTTAAAGACTCAATAACTCAGCATAAAAGTGTTTGGAATTAGATCAGTCTCTCCCAGAATCTTAGTATTTATTTTTACATCTTACATACACATCCTGCTTTATTTTCTACCTACTTGCTTTCATATCATTCTCCCGTACGAGATTACAAACTCCTTTACAGCAGAAATTGTGACCTATTCATATTTGCATCTCTGTACTTGACTCACTCAGTAACTGCTTATTGAATTGAATCTTGACATTTCTGGGCCTTGCTGTACCTGCTTTGTAAGGATTAATTCTGTTTGGCTTATAAAGATTGTGGTTATATCTAATTCAAAGTTGCAAAACTGTTTAAATTTTCTCAAAGTTAGTAGCCAAAGCGACTAATTTAGAAATGCATAATTTATGTACATATGTGTTGGTGTAAATAGATGTGACTATGTTTGCATGCGTGTCTATACTTTATAAATAAGAGGCGAAGTGAACAGTTTGAGCACGTGAAGGATGCAGGAGATGGACCCAGGGAGTGTTCTTTCATTGCTCCAAATAAGGGGGGAGGAGGAACAGTGCGGGAGCCAGGAAGGACAGCATCTTGTTTCCTTGGATTATTTTGTTTTCGTTTGGTTCACACCTACGGAAAAGAGGACCATTCCAGGTTCATCAACATACAGGCAAAGGCAGTGCATGACATTGGATTTCTTTCTGCTGAAATAAACAAGCTATGGTTAGCTGAAAGGGGTGGGAGATTATTTTGAGCTCGTACTGAATGCAGGTTGCACAAAGTTAAATAGAATAATCCACACTATTTTAAAACTATATGCCTATATTATCCTGTTTGCTGCAATACAAGCTACAGTGTTTTCTGCTCATGATCCATGTTTTGATGGTCGCTCATTGCTTTGTGTTGGTTGCCATAAGTGCAGTTTACTTGTTAGCTCACCCTCTCGTTCATTTGTAAAAGGTAGAACTCTCATCTTAATACGTTTATGTTAAGAGAAGGCCTTTTTTCTTTGATATTGTCCAAATGAGAAGAGAATTTCCTTCTTGGGGTGGTGAACAGGAAGGCTTGGAAGGGCAGATGGCTAACCTCGGGCTGCATGTTCTCCTGGTGCAGAAAGTAGGTATGATTATGGATAGAGCTGTTCTGAGACAAGATAACATGTTATTTGTAATGTGAGCCTAGCAACAGCTACCCAAAAGTGGGAGGAGGGATGGAGTTGGGTTGTACCAGTAAGAAAATTGAGGGTTCCTGGGAAAGTATTTCAAGAATACAAATTTTATATTTAGACTTCTTATAAGAAAGTGAATCTAAGAAAGCAGTCAGGTTCATTCCTCTGAAAAACATGAAATGTGTTACTAAAAGCCTTATAATATGGAATCTGTCTGACCCCCACCCCATGCTCCTGGGAATGCTTCCAGAGGTTGGGGCTCACTGGCGCCCCCCGGTGGTATTCAAGCCTTCTCCTATTTTATTGTTTGGGTAAGACCCCTGTGGTGGTGAACGGGGTAGGGGCGGTGAAAGGGGCAAACTTCAATGTCCAGGGTTGGAAGGTGTATGTGGTTTTTTTAGGTTTTATTCAAGCGTCTTTGTCATTCTTTTTCTCATTTGTTTTAGGCCAAAGAACTGCCAACTCTGAAAGATAATGATTTCATTAATGAAGGCCAAAAGATTTATATTGATGACAACAACAAGAAGGTCTTCCTGGAAAAACTAAAAAAGGATGTTGAGGTAAGAGCAGTCAGTGGAGAGGTCAGACTCATTGTATAAATATCAGCCCTGTTGGGTTTTAGGAGCTTTTTAAACCATTTATTTAAATCTTCATTCAAGGCAAAAACCTGCATACTCTACCTTATCAAAGTCAGACATGAAGGTGTCTCATGTTACATGATCTGGTTTAAAGCAAACACATGCCAGTTTAGCAGCCCTCTCATTTAGGCACCAAACACAAGAAAGCACCTGCTGTCATCCACTGGGAATCCCCGGTCCCAGGCCCCTGTATTCTGTATTGGGATGGCCCACGAAGACTGACCCACCCACACCAGCCAGTTTGAGAGGGGCCAGGGGAGTACTGGGCTCTATGTCAACCAGCAGAGCATCTGAGAAACAAATGTTCAGTCACTATTAGAGTCTTGGCACTTTTCCCTCTAAAGCACAAGTCAGTGCTGGCTAACATAGCCTGGGTCACTTAATGCTTTCCTATCTCTACCACTCACCACAAACCATGTCATGAGGCTCAGTGAGGCCCCCTTACACATTGTGGGACTAGCACAGGGGCAGCTTGGGACACTAGGTCTTAGGGGACAGTGGAGAGACATAGAACAGTGTCCAAGGTGCTTTGGTCCATAATGATGGAGTTTTGCTTTTAAACACTGTTCTAAACAATTAAAATGTACTTTTTCCTGTCATTTAGTTTATGATAAAGGCATTGCAGCTTTTCCATTGGATTTGCTCATTTAAGTCTTTCATAAGTCCAGGAAAAAAGGTTATTTTCTTTCTTTTTTTTTTTTTTTTTGAGATGGAGTCTCGCTGTCTTCCAGGCTGGAGTGCAGTGGCGCAATCTCAGCTCTCTGCAAGCTCCGCCTCCCAGGTTCATGCCATTCTCCTGCCTCAGCCTCCCGAGTAGCTGGGACTACAGGCGCCTGCCACCATGCCCGGCTAATTTTTTGTATTTTTAGTAGAGACGGGGTTTCACCGTGTTAGCCAGGATGATCTCAATCTCCTGACCTCATGATCCACCCACCTCAGCCTCCCAAAGTGCTGGGATTACAGGCGTGAGCCACCACGCCCAGCCAAAAAAAGGTTATTTTCTTGGACTTCGTTGAGTTACAAAACAATGCAGTGGGAATTAGAATTTAGGCAGCTACTAAACTAAGCTTTTCTTAGCTGTTGCTTTCATTCATTTGTGTACACTTCCCAGCACACCAGTACAGATCTGCTACTTAGAGAGAGGCTTTGTGGGAAGATTGTCTTTTTCTTGTCATTAAACCAAGAAAAAAAAAAAAAAAAAGAAAATGACTAAAGCCACAGAATGAGTGTCATACATGTGTATTTCCCATGAAGGCGGAAGCAGTATAATTTATTTTTAACCTTCTAACAGTTCTTTTTATTACAAGAAACTCACACTGACCAAGTTATTAGTAGTTAATATTTTTAGGTCACAAATTAGTCTAATAAATTTTTTTACATTATTTTAACCTTTATAGTATACATACTTGGATTAGAATCTATATATTGGTTAATTGTGAAGGGTGTAAGCATCTACTTTTTTGTTGCCATTGTTTTTAGAGACAGTCTTGCTGTGTTGTCCAAGCTAGAGTGCGGTAGCATGAGCATAGCTCACTGCAGCCTTAAACTCCCAGCTCAGGCAATCCTCCCGCCTCACCCTCCATAGTAGCTGGGACTACAGGCATGCACCACGGTGCCTGGCTGATTTTTGAATTTTTTTTTTTGTAGAGACCGGGGTCTCGCTATGTTGCATAGGCTGGTCTTGAACTCCTGGCCTCAAGCAATCCTCCCACCTCAGCCTCCCAAAGTGCTGGGATTACAGGCATGACCCACTGTGCTTATTAGCCTGTAAGCATCTACTTCAAACAAACAAAAAGATACAAGTGTTTGCTTTTCTCTTGTAACATTTTCCTCCAGTCTTTCATTAAGGAATGTTTAGTTTTCCTCAGTTGTCAGTGGTTATTAATAAAATGTATTAGTTAAGCATTTCCCCCTTGCTTTGGAATCTGTTTGATCCAATTGATAAGTATCTTTAGTAAACATACTCTTGGATTTATATTGATTAATCAGCAAATCTTTGATACTGAGAAGAATATTATTTTAGCAATTATGGTAAAGTAGCCCTTAGGGTTATCTGTGACCTATTAAAAAAATGTTTTTTTTTCTGTTGGCAGTATATCACTATGATATTTAGACTCCAGAAATAATGTAATTCAAGCAGTTCAAATTTACAGTTGAATTACAGAAGGATCCTCTTAGCTCTTTTGTTGTCTCTAATAATACCATTGATTAGAGGACTTGATAGTCTAATCCCATACATGGCTCAAGCACTTAGCTGTTTCGTTGAAATGGAGGCAGGGTATAAAACATTCTTTCATTTAAAAATATTCTCAATAGCTGATAACAGTGTCTTTAGTTTTGAAATTTATGCAGAACCATCATTAAATTTTTAAGCAGGTAATTATGGTGAAGTAGCTTGACATCTGATGGTGATAATGAGGCTAGAATTTAATCGAGTTTTCTTTTTTCATCAGTTCCATGCTTTCTAATTTAGCTGGCTGACCCATTGGAGTTTCATTACAGTTTTTTGTTGTTGTTGCTGTTTTTCCTTAATGCCTCTAGTAGGAGATCTGAGTGTATTACAGCTCAAGAAATCTAGATTTTAGGAAAACTAATTTTCATCTCAAGAAATCTAGATTTTAGGAAAACTAATTTTCATCTGAGATTCTAGTTGCTGTTTTTCTATAACTGAAGCCCTGTTCTATTCCTGTGCCATGCTGGGTATTTTCATCCACATAGCTTTGCATGTAACACAGGTGAGTCTTTTTCTGCACACACACACACACACACACACAAATCGGTGTATGAGGAGTGACAAGCACTTTTGCCTTCTGCCCTGTGCTTTGTCAACTCTGATCATGGCCCTGAAGAATCAACCCTGGTCTGTCCTCTCATTGACTCACATGATGCAAAACTGTTCTCCCTCTGTGGCATCCAGGAGTACCCCCTCACAGGGCATTTCAGTTGTCTGAGGTTTATAGCCCCCCATCCATGGAGATGGGTGAGAGGGGATAGGGCGGTGGGAGTAGTGGGATGGGCAGCAGCGTTTATGGAGCACATCGAGCCCAAGTCCTTCCCATGCAGTGTCACTTGTCATTCTCAAAACAGCCCCTTGACAGTGGTCCTGCCCCTACCCTAGTTTGATGAATGGGGAAGCCGAGCCCAGAGACGCTATGTAATTTGCTCAAAGGCACAAAGCTGCTAAATTCAGACTGGGGCGTCAGGCCCTCAGAGGGCACAGTCCGTAACTACTCTGACATAAACACAAGTTAAAAATACTTGTGAGAGCACAGTGGAGGCTTTGTTTTCTGATAATTGCTCCAAAGGAGGATTATAATTTTTAACAAGTGGTAAGATATAACCGTTAAACAGGGTTGACTGGCATTTTAATTCTACTTCACAGATATGTTGGGAGATGGTGATGTGGTAGAACACAGTGTGTTAGTATAGTTAAATAAATCAATTGAAAACCATTGTGAAGGATAGTCTTAGACTCGTAAAGATCTCAAGGAAGATTGTAGCTCAAAGATTTGTCACAGCAAGGACTCAATTAGTAAGGAATTAGATGAGAAGGGATATTCTGGGGGAAAAAGAGGCAGATCTGAGGTCTAGCAGGTGGTTTCTGAGAAGCTGGAAAAGAAAAGCAGGGGACCTACAGACTGAAAAATCTTCACACTTTGAAATCTTATGTTCTTAAAAAATAAAGAACAAATATATACTGTGTTCCTGCAGTGAGCCAGAAGCAGACCCCGCAGTGAAGCCCACACCCCCTTTCTGTCTTCTCTTTCCATCTGCAAGATTCCAGCCCACGGGAGTTTTCTCTAACAAAAATCTCAGATTTATTGCCACACTTCATTCACTCTACCTCAGAACAGATTTAAAATAAAGTTTGAGGCCAGGTGTGGTGGCTCATGCCTGTAATCCCAGCACTTTGGGAGGCTGAGGCAGGAGGATTGATTAAGCCCAGGAGTTTGAGACCAGCCTGGGCAACATAGTGAGACCCCATCTCTACAAAGTTTTAAAAATTAGCCAGACATGGTGGTGTGTATCTGTGGTCCTAGCTACTAGGGAAGCTGAAGCAGGAGGATCCCTTGAGTCCAAGAGTTTGAGGCTTCAGTGAACCATGATCACACACTGCACTCCAGCCTGGGTGACAGAGCCAGACCCTGTCTCAAAAAGAAATTTAACGTTTTGAAGATGAGAGCCCGTGAATTAATGGGCTTTTCCATATGGTTCTTTTTCCCCCTGGTCTACAAACTGAAACCTGTTTAAATTGAAATCTTGATATTAAAAAAGGACTTCTACCATAATCAAAACAACATTGACAGTTACAAATAACAGCTTCCATTATTTGTGCGAGGTACCATATTTTTTCTCAGCTTCATTATCTTAATTCTTCCACACCCCTGTGAGGTGAGTGGCATTGTCCCATTTTAAAGTCGGAATGACTGAAGATCCAGGAGGCGAACTCATCAAGCATGGAGCTAGTGAGTGAGACCAAATCAGACTTACTCTTTGTTTCTTGAATGGGTCTCCCTGGTCAGCATGACCTGTCCTTTTAACTACTGTGCCATACTTGGTTTTTCCCATTTCTACCTCAGTCTCAGAGATTTGAAAACATGAATAATAATCCCAGCAGTTTGGGAGGCCAAGGCAGGAGGATCATTTGAGGCCAGGTGTTCGAGACCAGCCTGGACAACATAGCAAGATCCTGTCTCCACACAAAATAAAAAATAATTAGCTGGGCATGGTGGTGCACCTCTGTAATCCAGCTCCTCTGGAGGGTGAGGCAGGAGGATTGCTTGAGCCCAGGAGTTCAAGGCTATAGTGATCTGTGATCATACCACTGTACTCCAGCCTGGGCAACAGAGCAAGATCCCATCTCTTAAAAAGAAGACATGCAATACCCATTGCGACTGCAATTTTCTCAGTCGTCTTGGGTGCCTCAGAACAGCTTCTTACCTAGAGATGCATTTTTCATCACACTGATGGTTTTTGGGTTGTGCTAGGAGTTGACTGCACCTTTATTTCTTCCTCACTGGAAGACGACAATAAGCGGTCTGACCACAGGCCTGAGGCCCAGGAAAATTACTCTGGGATGCCTGGTGTGGTGAGGAACCCAGATGTGGTGCCAGGGGAGTCTGGGCCCTGGAGGCTCACCCTGGTGAGTGCGGCTGGCCAGTCCCAGTTGTCCCCTTCCCTCTCTGCCCTTTGGCAAATTAATCACAGACAGCCCTGACGTCTGTAACTAAAACACACTTGAAGGTCAACCAGTAGACCTTCCTGTTAAGGGAATCGTCTTAAATGGTCGCCTTGCGCTTCCTTCCCGGAGCTGTTGCCTCGTGCAGTCTCAGACAAAGGTTTTCTGTTGTTGCTTTGTTGTTTGTATTTGGCTTTGGTAGTTACTTCCTGGTGGAAGCAGGTTGGGGAGAATTAGGGAGAGTTGGGACGGATAGGGAAGAAGTAGCAGGCATCCCATTCGCTTGTCCAACAAGTGCTGAATACTTTCCTGAGCCGTCTGCCTGCTGGGAGTCGGGAATACAGTGAAAGCCAAAACCTTAGAGCCCCGTTTGGGGCTGCCTTGCTTGGGAAAGAGAGAAGTCGCTCAAATACTCCAACAAAATGAATGTGCAGCCAGGCCCCGTGTCATTGGGGAGGAGTGTGCGGTGCCCTAAACACCCGGACTTTGGGGCTGTGCTGCCCTGTGCAGTGCCCCGCAGCTGAGACCTGAAGGCACGGGAGGAAATACCTGCCCCCAGAGGAGGCCAGGAAGCGGGCAGAGCAGAGCTCAAGTGGGTCCCAGAAGTGGATGGGGCCAAGCTATCCAGGCCTCCTGGGCCACGTGAGTTTTGTTTGTGCCCTGTGAGAAACGTGGCACTATGGAAATGTGTTAAGCAGAACAGGATGGGATCAGGTTCACATTTTGAAAACTTCTGCCCTTTGCAGAGGACTGGAGGGGAGGTTGAGGCACCACTCAGCCTTTACCACTTCACAGGGACCTTCCAAGCACCCAGAGGGAGCAGGGATGGCCAGAAGGGGGGCCTTTTCCCTGTCACCGCTCAAGCTGAGCAGGGCCTGGCCTGGCTCCAGAGAGGCTTCCAGGTGTAGAGAGGGAGGCCGGGGAAGCCGTAGATCCAGGGAGCAGAGCCAGGCACCGTGCTAGGCTTGGGAGGGGTAGTGGAGGTGGCGAAGGAGACCCTGACCCGGTCCTCCAGGAGCCCAGAGGCCTTGGAACAACAGGGCAGGGAGAAGTGGGGCCACCATAAGCACCCCCACCCCCACCATACCCCTCAAGCGTTGGAGAAGATAACTGGGTACTTATAATGCAGTATTTTTCAAATAGGCTTCTGAAACCCCAGGCCCACAGGGCATTCTGACGGGGAAGCAGGTTCCATGATCACAGCAGTGCCAGGCGTGCTGCTGCTGGCCACCTAACCCTCCGGAGACCCACAGTGCAGAGTCATGTGTGGAGCGCCTCCGATGCCAGCTGATTTTAACTCATTACCTTCCTCCTAGGGTTGCGAAGAAAAGGAGAGGGGAAAGCTGCTTTAAGGCAGCCTCCAGAGGTAGCTGATACAGAGCAGAGAGTGTGGGCTCACAACAGGCCCTGAATTCACCCCTCCTTGGATTTGAATCCTTGCACTCTCGTCCAGCTGCTGAGCCTGGCTGCTGTCTCACATGGAGAGCCTGCCCCCTGCCTTGGATCTTGTTACCTGTCTCTATACCCCGGAGTCCCCAGTTCTCTTCCACATCCACAGGCCCATGTATAGGGGAGCTGGTACCCGAGACCCAGCTCCCTGGCTGGCTCCACCGTGCTGATGGAGGATTCAAGTGAGCCTTCCACCACTGTAGATTTCTCCCCGCAGCCACCCCCACAAACATGATCCCAGCCAGGTGATCTTGGCCAGGTGCACCTCACAGCCTGGCAGCTGCTGAGATTCTAGGGGAGGATGCGCAGTCTCTGACCGCTGGAAAGGAATCTGGCAGAGGGAGGTGCAAGTGGAAAGTCAGTTCTCATGTTTACTGTAATGGGGTAGTTTGGGGAAAGGCCAGGGGGATGAGCGGTGGCTTCCTCTCCTCTCTGGGACCCAGAAAGCTGAACGCAGGAGCCCCACGCTGTTTCCAAGAGGGGTTTGCCTCTATTTTTAAACAAACAGGTTTCTCCGACTTTGCTTAAATATTTGAGTGTAAGATTTGTGTGATTTCTCTTTTCTGAGCTCGAAACAAATGGGGAAGATGTAGCTGGCCCCGGGGGATTCCTGTTGGGAAGGCAGCGAAGTGGGAGCTCTGGCCAGTTTGCTGGACTGAGCGGGATGCTGGCTGATGGAGAATTGCAGGCACCAGGAACCAGCTGGAGAGTGGGACAGCCCTGTGCCCAGGGGTCCTCTCCTCGTCTGTAAGCAATCGGGGCTTCTCATTCAGTTTCGAGACAGAACTCCTTCCCAGCAGGCTGAGGAGAAATGACTCTGCGGGGCTTAGCAAATTGATTTCATTTTTAGCCAGAACTTCAAGACATGTGATTTTATCTGCTTGCCCTTTACATGAGGACATTTGCTTCCTAAATTCTATCAGCGTAGCCCAGAGGCTGCTCAGCCACTCTGCATTCCCTAGCGAGGTGGCGCTGAGTCCTTCCAGAGCCAGGACCGTGAACCTTCCTGGACCCCGAGCCCAAGGTCAGAGTGGAACAGGATCCTGTGCAGAGCCGGCCAGCCACGGGGTCAGGGAGCCAGTTGGGTCCAGCCCGCAGATGGGCTGCCACTGTTTGCACTCAGCACAACCATCCACGTTTTATGGCAACATTGGAACATTGTGCTGAAGGTCTCAAATAAGAAAAGGGAAACAGAGAAATCGTGATCTGAAAAGTCAAAGAACTGGGCAGACAGGAGTAGCCAAACACAGAGCTGGGTCTTGCCCCCACATTATGTTGTAGCCACAGCTGGAGGAGGAGAGGGAGGACAGGAATCCTGGATGTGCTGTTCTTCGTGGAAAGCACACATGGAAAGCACCTTGTTGACCTGGACAGGACTGCATTACTCACCAGAGGTGGACACAGTGCCTTTACTTTTACTTATTTGCAACAGCGTAACAATTGCCTCCACAGAGCATGCTGAATTCCAAGGTGCTTCCCTGAACTACCACCAGAGACTCCGCTGGAAGCTACTTGGGAGGTGCCTGGGTTTCCCCATGAGCCAGTCTTAATCATTGGGAGAAACTTGCTCTCCCCTCCTGGTCTCTCTCCGCATCTCTTACTGGTCACACTCCTTGCTATCTGGTGAAATCCAGCCACCCTGTGAGAGATACACGCCTCTCCGCATCCAGTGTGGCATTCCAGGGTAAACAGCCTGAGCTCTGAGCCAGCCTGAAGTGTGAGGCTACATTTTAGATAGAGAAACAGCCCAGGAGTGTAAGAGCATCGTGAAGGAGGCACCCGGCGCCTCTGCTGCCCCACTCCACAGCCTTCCCTCTGGGTGTCACCGAAGCTTGTCTCCTTTAAATGTTGGCTTTTATGTTTAAGGTGTGGCTGACTCACCCTGTTGCCTCTGTCCCCAGTTTCTGGCCCAGCTGAAGCTCATGGACTACAGTCTGCTAGTGGGAATTCATGATGTGGAGAGAGCCGAACAGGAAGAAGTGGAGTGTGAGGAGAACGATGGGGAGGAGGAGGGCGAGAGCGATGGCACCCACCCGGTGGGAACCCCCCCAGATAGCCCCGGGAATACACTGAACAGCTCACCACCCCTGGCTCCCGGGGAGTTCGATCCGAACATCGACGTCTATGGAATTAAGTGCCATGAAAGTAAGTTTGATTACTGTGGACCCTTTTTGCATGTGAAGTGGTTTGACTTTGGCCTTGTTATCTACCAGTAAGCACTACCCCAGTTATGAGAGTGCTGCCCAGCAGCACTCATCCTCCAAACTCCAAAGAAATGGATTTGGGGACAAGAGTATATTAAAGCTAACCGTGATGTCAGTGCTGAAACAGAAGGCGATCGGACCTTTGAATTCTGTGATGTTGAGGGAATACAGCAAAACCACAAACTATACGATACATATATAACACACCTGTACATATGCACATACACACTGGCATACAACGCACATGCACACACATACAACACAACATGCATGTACATATGCACACACAACACACATGTTCACATGCACACATATACAAATAACATCAGAAATGCTTTAAAATATTAATACATTTTTGCCTAGTTATCTTTTTTAAGTCAAAAGCATCATGAGTCTAAGCTAGGCACATGCATGTGATCCTCTGTGACCCTCAGGTTGTCCTCTTGTCATCACCAACAGCCCTCTCCCTCTCAGGGGTGTGAAGGGTGTGTGAAGCTGGGCCCTGTGTGTGGGGTGGGAATCTGATTTGCTGCTGAGTCTGGCTCTGCTGTCCTCCCCAATGGAAGGGCCTATGGCCCTCTTCCCTAGAGTCAGATAAATCTTAATCCACCGTATCCAGGTGATTGGGTGCACCAGTTATTTGAATATTACATCCTACCTTAGCAACTTATCCATGACAAAACCAAAATATTTTTGTGATAGGATAAAAACAGCTTCTTGGTTTTTGAATAATAAAAACTGGCTCATCAGTTGTTTTTTAATCTCAAATGGCATATCAGCTGAGGATCTGAGTTCTGTTTTGTTCTGTTTTGCTCACCAAAATGTTTTCTTCAACAAAGAAAATTAGATAGTCAAATGTACTTTTCTTACTGTTCATATTTTTGGAAATGGATAGAAAACAGACACTGGGGCCGGGCGCAGTGGTTCATGCCTGTAATCCCAGCACTTTGGGAGGCTGTGGCAGGCAGATCACCTGAGGTCATGGGTTTGAGACCAGCCTGACCTACATGGAGAAACCCCGTCTCTACTAAAAATATGAAATTAGCTGGGCATAGTGGTGCATGCCTGTAATCCCAGCTACTCGGCAGGCTGAGGCAGGAGAGTCAGTTGAACTCGGGAGGTGGAGGTTGCTGTGAGCCAAGATCGTACCATTGCACTCCAGCCTGGGCAGCAAGAACAAAACTCTGTCTCAAAGAAAGAAAATAGACATCAGAGTGGATGTATGCCTTTATCCAGTTTTGATACTGTATCCAATGAGAATTATGAACAGTTCTACCATTTGATGTAAAGGATTAATGTGCATAATTAGTTCTACTTGTTTTATAGGGTATTTTTAAATAGCATATTTCTTCACACCAAAGCAATATGCAAATTAATTAAAAAAAAAAAAAGACTCCATTCCACCATTGGATCTCCACTGTTGATACCCTGGTGTGGTGGTGTTTTTAGTTGTTAGCGTTGTTTCTTTTTAAATTGCAGAGGGACTGGGTCAGAGAGGCAAGCTGTGTGTTTAGTCAGGATCCGCAGGGGTGGCGTAGAGTTTGTCTCTGGACTCCTTCCATCCGCGTTCCGTTGAATCCCCTCCCTCCAGCCTGACTTCTCCCTCCCTCCCTCCCTCAGCAGCAGTGCTGGCCCTGGTGTTGTCACATGTCCCACAGTCATTGCTGTCCTGTCTCTGCAGACTCACCTAGGAAGGAGGTGTACTTCATGGCAATTATTGACATCCTTACTCATTATGATGCAAAAAAGAAAGCTGCCCATGCTGCAAAAACTGTTAAACATGGCGTGAGTATCTCTATTGTTTCCTTCTCTCTCTGTCTCTCCTGGCCCCTCTGTGTGACCTGTAACTCAGCGATCACTCCTTTCTTCCACTGAGCTGCTTTCTACTGAGCCATTCAAAGCCCTTTAGTGACGCTTGATCCCTGGGGGCAAGTCATGTTCTGAGCGTAAGATGCAGAACCCACAAACGCTTACTGCTCACCACTGCTCTTACCACAGCTCCCTGTGGCTTCCAGCGAAGTCACTTAAACATGAACATCTCTTCTTTTTACACGTGGCGGACACTAACAGGCATGCACATCACTAGGATGTTATACACATTCTTTTTTGTTTGAAAAATGTTCCAGAGATAAAAGTGCAAAAGAAGATAATGAAGTGTTTTAATATGAAATATTCGAAACTGAAGCATGATTGTCTGCTTAAGACACTTCCAAAGTATACAGGATTAATATTTCTTTTCTCACAGTGAGTTGTATTTTTTCTGCTACAGCAATATTTTGAGTGCAAGATCAAAGTTGCATCTTTTGAGTGCAAGATCAAAGTTGCATAATATTACTCACCGTTAATGTGCTTGATGGGAATTTTCACTGCTGTAGCCGTATGTTAAGCTATTTTATCCCCCATGAGAAGCGTATGAAAGAGATACTAGTGTACCTGCTTTTGTCAGTTGGAGAAACTGAGGAAAACAGCTTCAGGAGTAACTTGCCAGGGCCTCATACTAGCAAGTGGCAGAGATGAGATTGCTCACCCGGACCCAGCCCCCACCTGGCTCTGTGTTCATGCTCATCCCCTTGCCTTGCCTGCAAACCCCTCCTGCCTGGCCGAACTTGACAGCTCGCCGAGTTTCATGCTTGTATTGCAGGGTGCCATCTTTGTTTTGCAGAGGTCCTGAAAGCCATAGAGCCCACCCCCCACACAGATGAATATATGGCCTGGTTTGTTGGCCCTGGAAGAAGAGGTGCTTCCCACAGACTGTGTAGAACTAATCAAGATTCACCAGAACCAAAAACTCACTTGAAACCTCTTCTTTTATATTTTAAAATAGAAATCAGCCTAACAAACACAGTATTCTATTTGCCAAAGAAGTATTTCAGTCACATTGTCAATAGCTATGGTATTCCTGCTGTGTGCAGAGCACAGACTGGGACCTCACCGCCCCCGAGCACGTCAGTAAGCAAGGGTGCCTGGTGGCTTCCCCCCAACAGAAATTTTTGAGTACTCTTTTTAAACAAACATCCATACCAGGTGCACCACCCCCATTCCGTCATTCTGAGGCCAGTTCAGGAGGGTGAGGGAGGGGTCTTCAGAAGGCTCCATGGTAATTCTGATGCTCACCTCTGGTTGAAAACCACGATGTGTGGCAAGGAGAGAACTGGGGAAGAATCCTCGTTTGACCCTTCCCACTTGTATGACCTCAAGGGGACACTTTTGGAGCTCCTGTTTTTTCACCTCATACAGAGATCCTACTGCCTTGCTGATAGGGTTTTGCCAGAGATACAGGAGTTGTCTAGACAAATGCTTTGTAAATGTCTGTTCCCATATTATACATCCTATGAAACTGGAGTGTATCCTAGCCAATATGGCTCCACGTTCATCTCCCCATAAGCCACCAGTTCGCCTCCATAGTGTGCCACACAGCATAAAATCACAGGTAGTTTGCAAGAAGAAAACATTACTGTCAGCAAAGGAATGCTGTATTAAGCTGCTGTTGGGGACCATTCTCTGCCTTCAAGCTTGGGCTCCTCCATGCAGCCCAGGCCTGGAAATATTACAAGATCCCCCGTGAACATGGGTGTCTAAAAACAGCATCTGCTCACTTAGCAAAACTCCGTGCTTGCCCTTTGCAGCTCAGGAAACTGGCCCGTGACTCCCTTGAGTGTGGTGGCCTGCACCCTGCATCTCATCATGGAAAAATCCCCCACCGCGCTTCTACAAGGGGCCAGGCTTGCTTGCTCTCTGAAGGGCTCAGAAAGGGGAACAGTGGCACCCCTGTGTGCTGCTGCGGAGGGAAGTCAGCTCCTTCCCCCGTGGGCAAGATGGAGCCAGCAGTGTTGTGCCTCAGCTGGTTATGGTGCAGGGAATGGGCTGGGGGCAGCTGTCCTAGAACCTGTGGCTGCTGCTATTGCCCCTCACGTTTGAGCACTGAGCTGGGTGCCTCTGTCCAGAAACGAAGGGGGTCCTGAAGAAATAATGCGGTTTTAAGTCATTGTCATTAAGGTTTCCCTTTCGCCAAATGTTGATGTCGTTCTCAAGGTGGCTCCAGTCTGCCTTCTTGAAAAGTAGAAGTATTGTTTCCGTGACTTCTGAACAATTCCACTGTTTGATAGGAACATCCCAAACGTGGCCTGTTTGATTTTTTTGTGAGTTGCAACAGCCCCAGTGTGTGTGGTAGCATCTGGTGCTCCTGTTGCCCTTTGTCTCATGTGCAGACACAGATTTGTAAGAACCTTGCTTTTTCAACCACGATCGCCAACATATTTTGAGTGATGTTTTTCAGAGCAGAGACTGCAAGGATTTGAAAATTGCTTGCTGTATATTCAGTTGCCATTGGAAATAGCTGTAGATATTAAGTAATAATTTGGGGAAATCATAAGCACTATGTCAATATTTCCTTTTTTAAAAACTGCCCAGGCTGGCGCGGAGATCTCCACCGTGAACCCAGAACAGTATTCAAAGCGCTTTTTGGACTTTATTGGCCACATCTTGACGTAACCTCCTGCGCAGCCTCGGACGGACATGAACATGGGATGGACAGAGGTGGCTTCGGTGTAGGAAAAATGAAAACCAAACTCAGTGAAGTACTCATCTTGCAGGAAGCAAACCTCCTTGTTTACATCTTCAGGCCAAGATGACTGATTTGGGGGCTACTCGCTTTACAGCTACCTGATTTTCCCAGCATCATTCTAGCTATTTCTGACTTTGTGTGTGTGTGTGTGTGTGTGTGTGTGTGGGTTGGGGGGGGTGAGTGTGTGTGCGTGTGTCCATTTTAAAAGTCATAAATTAATTAAAACAGATCCACTTTGGTCAGAATGTGTCCCAATAAAGACCCTTTGATTCCAGCTATGGCCGAATGAGTGAGTGAGTGAGTGAATGAACACACGTGTGGGGAGGGGAGAAGGAAGTGCGTGTCAGGCATCGTGTTGGCATCACACAACAAACTGTGGATCAGTTTTTTTTTTTTTTTTTTTTTTTTTTTGGAGTTGAAAGTTGTGAGACAGTATTCAGAATAATGAAGATAATAATAATGATTATTACAATAATGATGATCATTCCAAGGAAAAAACCTACAGCGAATGTTCCACTTCTACCCCGCACGCAGACACTCCCTAACACTGGTAACCTGAGCCCCCAGCACTGGACGGAAGAATGCTGGCGTCTCCGTGTGTACTGGTTCAGGGTTCTGGCCCCAGCCTTGTCAGGACCCCCTGGTGTCCAGAGCCCCCACCCCTCCCCCAACAAGCAGCTGATGCCCCAGTGATTCTCTATACATTTTTCACCTCGGCCAATATGTCCAGGAAAACTGCTTACTTCTCTTTTCTTGCCTGGAGCCTTCATTGTTACACCCTTATGTTGCAATATAGGAATTAATGCTACAAAATAAAAGTAAAGCTTATCTGAAAAGTGCATAGTTTGGGGCAATGGTATCTACATCTCCCACTGTGGGAAAACCAGCAAAGCATCAAAACTCTCAATTCTGTTACCAAATGCAGATCTGAATTATAAGATGTTTATGTTTGACCATTGTTTCAACAATGGGATTTTGTTACGAATTATCCCTTTAACTGAAACCCTCAGTTTTACTGTTTACATTATTAGGAAAACAGGGATATCTTTTGAATCTAAAAATTTGATGTACAGCATGTGATTTTTGAAGTTTACATGTAGAGTTACAGTATAGGTGAAATAACGTTTGTCATATTTTGAGACGTATCCTGCAGTCATGTTTTTACGTGAGTGTTTTAGTCAAAGTACATGGTAGACAGTCTTTCACAATAAAAGGAAAAGGATTTTGTTTTCTTCCAAATGTACATTTATCAACCTAATGATTTTTTTAAAAAGAGATTTCGCCCCAGTCTGGTTTATGAAAGTTCATTGCCCTAAACTGTGCTGATTGTTTCTAATCAAGTTATAAATTTCCAACCTAGATCATGTATCTGCCAGCTCTCCTGCATTTTCCAAAAGGCATTCAGCTTAAATATTAGTCTTGCTTAGAGTAGGTTATCCACTTATACGCTGCGCTAAAGCCATGCCTTTGAAACTCCTTGTTTAAAACATGATATGATTTTTGTGGGCAGTTTCAGAAAAGAAAACAAACAAAAATCTACCCTTTAATTATTACTTGCAACTCAACAGATCTCCTTGCCGTACTGCCTTTTCCAGGAACTTTACTTCAGGGCTGTCCAGATTGCAGTTGTGCCCAGTGTATGTGGATCTAGTTCACAGAGTCTTTGGAAGCCAGCAGTGCCCCCCCTATACTGTCCACTGATTTTATGTAGATTTGGTATCCTCAGCAGACAATGTTAACACCACTGTAACATAGTGTACAAATTCATATTTTATGTATTTAAAGTAATCCATACTATGATTTGGTTTTTCCCTGCACCATTAATTCTGGCATCAGATCAGTTTTTGTGTTCTGAAGTTCTACTGTGGTTTGACCCAAGACCACAACCGTGAGACCCTGAAGTAAAGATAAGGTACACATACATTATTTGAGTAACTATTTCCTTGGGGGCCAATCTGTGTATGCTTTTAGAAGTTTACAGAATGCTTTTATTTTTGTCTATAACAGTCTGTCATTTATTTCTGTTGATAAACTATTTGGACAGAGTGAGGACGTTTGCCCTGTTATCTCCTAGTGCTAACAATACACTCCAGTCATGAGCCGGGCTTTACAAATAAAGCACTTTTGATGACTCACAAGATGAATCCTTTTTTCTTCTGTCCCAATTGTGTCTCTCTGTTCCAAACACATTTTAAATACTCAGTCCTGACAGTGTCTTTAGCTAATCCTTGAGAAAATAAAAGTGGAATTGAATCTTTTTAGTTTCTAGAGCCTTGCCTTCAGTTTGGGAATTATTTTATCAGTAATAACAAACTTCCACAACACAATTGACTTTGCCGCAAGATGAACAAGTAGAGGAAAAGAATCTCTTCCATGAATATCCTATAAAGTCATATGTTTTGTTTTTAGCTTTGATACACCTTAGTTCTATGTGTGTCAGCATTTTTTGAAACTTCCTTGGGATACCATTGATGGATAGCAGACTTACGGCATTCCACTTGGTGCCAGGTTAACACAGACAGCTTGTCTATAGCACTTGCTCTGATAACTCATTTTTCTTCTAATGCAACTGATGTATTATAGCAGGGGTCCCCAAACCCCGGGCCACAGACTGGTACTAGTCCATGGCCTGTTAGGAACCTGGCTGCACAGCAGGAGGTGAGCAGCTGGCTAGCATTACCACCTATGCTCCGCCTCTTTCAGATTAGCAGCAGCTTTAGATTCTCATAGGCGCTCAAACCCTGTTGTGAGCTGCACATGCGAGGAATCTAGGTTGAGCACTCCTTATGTGAATCTAACTAATGTCTGATGATCTGAGGTGGAACAGTTTCTTCCTAAAACCATCTCCTCAGCCCCCTGCCAGTCCGTGGAAAAACTGTCTTCCACAAAACGAGCCCCTGGCGCCAAAAAGATTGGGGACCACTGTATTAGAGAATAATTTGAGCATAATGCACTTTTCACATTGCTCGTGTGCTGTTTGGTCTGCAAGGAACATTAGGTGAATGCAGAGAACTGCACTCAACTGAACTGAGCTGCATAGGGAAAAACAACACACCAACACTTCAAACATCTCCAGCACCTCACTTCAGTGCATGTGATTTGTTACACTCATTCATATCTGGAGTTACACGTTTCCACCTGACATCAGATCACCTTTCTCCTCTTTACAATAACCCAAGAGCTGCCATCCTTCTGATGCCCACAACCACAGGCGTGCCTTACATCTTTTTCTCAAGGTAACTTGCCCTGTTTTTATATTTTGGATATTTCCTAACCAGTTAGTGTTTTTATAATTGTGCTACTGTTTTTATTAGATTTTTCTTTTCAGTGTGTGACTCATTACATTTTGGGATGTTGTGGCCCTAGTCTCATTTCTCCCAGAAGTTCTGTGATTTCCATTGTGCAGCTTTGCCTAAAGCAGTGATTTCTAGGAACATACATGTTGCATTATTGTAGAATTGACTGTGGTCAGCAGGGAGCTTTAATTCAGTGTTCTTTGTGGACTGTTTGAATGTAGACGTTCATTTTCCCTTCATTTTGGTTAAGTTCCTGGATTAGAATCCGCAGTAGTTCCAGAAGGTTATTTCTAATTCATAGAAGGGCAAAAGTTGGTATGAAGCATTAATCCTGAGCACAACACTTTTAAAAACAGTGGTTAAGAGTTAAGTGCAAGAGATTA